>NC_080417.1:6722439-7347439 GCF_029873635.1 Malania oleifera
ACATTCGTCGACGAGGCCTGCTTTTTCTAAAAATCCTCCATTTCTTCCCCTTGTTATCCATTAATCCATTTAATTTATTATACTTTCTATTTACTTTAATTTCTGGGTCACTACATTCTCCCCTCCTTAAGAAATTTCATCCTCGAAATTTTACTATCTAATCATCCTTTTACATGACTTAAAACTCATTTACTAAATACCATCATAAAAACTCAACATACATATCATCACATAAATCATTTAATCATTAAGTTAAATAACCACTTTCTTAAATATAAACTCATACTTGCCTCTCTGATGGCATCCTCCTCAACTCGGAGTGTGTACAGTCAGGGTGGACCACCTCTTCCAAGTGGTACCTGCTGTTTCCCTCGATCCTAATTCTGAACAGCTACCGTAGGCAATGGTTCTCAGTAATCTTTCTTGATATGCCCTGGTTTGCCGTACCTGTAGCAATTTGAAGTGCCAAACCAGCATTCGCCCCTATGCCTCCTATCACACTTCGGGCATATAAAGCCCATTGCTTCTTTCCCTTTCTTCACTGATCCCTGACTAGCCTCAGACTGATAACTGGATAGTGCAGGTCTCTTCTTCTGCTCTGAAGGCTCAGTGCTGCCCTGGATACTCTTTTCCAGCACCGAAGTCTTATCAATTAATTCCGAAAAACTCTGAACCTGAAACCCGACCACCAGCTCGTAGAATCTGCGCATCAGGCCTTTTTTAAATTTTTCTAGCCTTCTTTGCTTCATTTGGAATTAGAAATGGAGCAAAACGCGACAACTCCACAAATCTAGCCGCATACTCCGCAACTACCATATCCCCCTAGGTCAGATTAGTAAACTCCTCAATCTTTTCCTCTCTGAAAGATGAAGGAAAATACATGTCAAAGAACAACTCCTTGAATCTCTCCTAGGTAAGAGCTATCTTTACAACCCTCTGATCCTCTAGCAGCTTCGCAGAAAGCCACCAGCGCTTCGCCTCTCCTGTCATCTTAAAAGCGGCATAGAGGACCTTCTATTTGTTCGTGTAGTTGAGTACAACCAAAATCTCTTCTATCTCCTGCACCCAATTCTCTGCTGCCACTGGATCAGGTCCTCCTGTAAAGGCTGGAGGGTTCATCCTCATAAATTCTTTAATACTACAGCCCTGTCGGGCAGGTGGATAGTTCTGTTCCTTAGGTTCCTTCTTCATCTCTGCTTTAACTTGACGGACGATACCTCATAGCACCTTAGAGGTATCTATTTTTTCCTCACTAGAGGTCATTGAATCCTTCCTTCCTTCAGCTACTACATTCTTATTTCTAGAATCCATCCTGAAAATAGGACAGAGAAGAGATAAGAATTCCATATCATAACCTCGAATAACATAATCATTTAATTAGATCCAATAAAAATCCAAAACCTTCATATAAGAACCAGTCTCACAATTAAGAAACAAAAACATCTAAGGTTTACCATGTCTTTTCTGAGGCCGTCGATTGCTTCAGAAAAATTATAGGAAATCGTCGACGTATTTTCGCCTCTAAATTACAAAACACGATCCTATACTTCCCTATACCAAACCTATTTCTCAGTACCTAAATTATTCATCTAGTATCCTTATCCTAACTATTTCCTATACTCTAGTATAAATCATTTCCTAAATCTTCAAAATCCCCAAAATCATTGCTCTGATACCATAATGTAATACCCCGAACCTTTAAACTCGGGTTCGGTGCGCTATACCTGATAAAATCCTGATAATCCATAATATACATACGCAGCGAAAAACATAAACATAATCTCCATACAACATATACCATAATATCGTAATATCAGAGTTATCTATTTTCTATCTATAAATCCATAAAAACTAACCATCACCTGCATTTTCATAAATACATACATCTTCAGAACATTTCAGTATTTTCACAACCATCCTTACTCAACAGCCATAAAACATAAACATATACATACCCAAAATATGCTTAACATATACCCTTTCCTATATAGTCCTCAAAAATGCTAAAATACCCTTGAACTCTGAAGCCCGACTTCGAGGATGTCCCAAAAAAGAAACATTCATATTCGGGTGAGACACATCTCAGTAAGGGAAGAAACATGCATATTAAAACAGTGTGTGGCCAACATAAGGTAAATAGATATCATTTATTTACATTTGCAAATCATCACGTAACATTGAAATCGTTTTCTGAATCTACACAATCACATGCAAATATTTAACCAACGAGATTACCCAAGGATAGGGGTGATTACCTGCCCATAATAGTAACACCCCTCTGTTCTGATACTTAGTAACCCTAAGGTCACAACTAAAGCATACCAGGACACTTACCTTACCCAGTAAGCCCTCAAGTGTTAGATTAATCTCGTACTCACACAATTCAACAATAGTTTACCAGCAAAGGCTCTAAGGATAGGGAAATCTATTCGCCCAAACAAGTAAGTTCCCTCTGCCCTAGTACATTATCCAGCTACTGCCACATATGAAACTACTAGTGCACTTGCCTTTCTTAGTAAGCCCTTAGGTGAAGAGTACGACTCGCACAATCATAACATGTTCTACGTACATACATACTTCTAATATCATAATACGTTACTCTTTTTATCATTATTCAATCATTCACATTCATTCATGTTCATAGTTTAACATTGCATTGCATTTCACTTTAAGTGACTCTTTCCCATTTATATCATTTCACGTTTCATATTTCATTTCATTACATTGTCATTTCATTGCATAACGTTTTCATTTCATTCCTTCGTATTACAGCTGGTCTTTAGCCATCATCAGTTAGTTCACATAGAAATGCGCTAGAATCTGCTACAGTTAGTCTACATAAAAATGCGCTAGAATCTGCTAATATGGCTGTCTTTTAGTTGTCTTACATTTACATGGTTGCATTTAACATACACAAGCAACATTGTCTATATCATATTTTATTCATAATACTTTACTTGCTTAGCCTGCATCTCATACATTTAACATATATTTGCACAGAATCTCATGCCACACAATTTAGCAATAAAATTCATATATATTCCTGTAAAATAGGCTAACCCACATTTAACATTTATATGCTGAAAATACATTTCATTTCTTACTTACTTCCTTAGAAAATACCTTTCACTTTCATTTGTTTACTTTCACATATACATAGCTATATAAACATTCCTAAGTTCAGAAAACATGGTTTTACATGGTTGACATTTTAAATCTACATAAAAACATATATATATATATATATATATATATATATATATATAGCACGAAAACCATTTAAATTTATGAAAAAACTGATTTAATATATAAATTTCCCCTATACCTGACTTTCAAACTACACCTGTAGGATCCTCGAACTGATACCCACAGCGTTCACCTGGACCCTGAATCCAAAAATCCTAATTTAATTAAAATAAATTCCAATTAACTCAGATCTTAAGAAAATACTTACTTACTATTTCCTAGGCTCCAAATAACAACATTCGTAAAGGAAATCCCATAATAACTCACTTACCCTGATTTTGGGATGTTTCCCAAACCCCTAAATCCAACGATTAGCTCCTACAGCCTTGCAGAGAACGATCCTACGAACCTTGTGGTGGTTCCGAATCGTCAAACCGGGTCAAATCCGCGCCAAAATCGAAGAAAGAAGGTAGGAAAACTGTTTTTAGAAAGAGAGAGTGAAGAAGGCTCGTAAATTACGCTGAAAAATGAAGAACAACCTATTTATAGACAAGGCTTTGTCGACGAGACACGTGGATTCGCCGACGAGGCACTATAGAGACTTTGTCGACAAGAATATACCTTCGTCACCGAAATTCAGAGTTCCAAAATATACTCTCTCGGGATTCCTTCGTCGACGAGTAACAAACTTCGTCGATGAGCTTAGAAGAACACTCGTTGACGAATACAGGACATTCGTCAGCGAGGCCTGCTTTTTCTAAAAATCATTCATTTCTTCCCCTTATTATCCATTAATTCATTTCATTTATTATATTTTATATTTACTTTAATTTCTGGTCATTACAACTTATATGTATATAATAGTACTAGAACTCTGGTATTGTATTCTGGCTTTGATGATTATGATTTTGCTGCATATGTGTATTAAATGGATTGTGAAGTTATGGTATCAGAAAAAAAAAAAAAAAAATGACAGAAATTTTGGGTTGTGACACCAGTGATATATAGAAATCACGGTACCGTTGCTAGTGATTGTGTTAGTGCAACCACACGTCTTAGATAGAGTGTGGCAATGACAGTCGATTGGGCTTGTGGAGTGTGTGGACCGCCCTTGGAGTCTAGATCAGGCTGCGGTAGGCCAATCGTACTACAGACGTGTTCAATTTTGATCTAACCTGGTAGGCCAGCCACGGTTAGGTCCCGCCTTTAGACCGTACAACCCGGTCATGTGGGGTGAATACATGATGATGATATATGAATGTCCTCAAGATGGTGCTTCATTACAGACGCGTTGATTCTATGATAACAGATATGATGAACAACCATGAGTTATAGACGAGTTGTATTATATACATGTGGATACTTATGAGCTAGAGCATGTTTATGAGAAATGAAAGCTTTTGAAAATATATATATGATTATGAGTACATATCTACATATTTTCTCAGTCGAAATAAAGATATTGATGAATGTATTTTGATATACCAATCTCATGTTACCACACACTGTCAATAATCTATTCTGTCTTATTGAGAGGTGTCTCACTCCTATAAATTTAACATTTGAGGGAATACCAAGAATCGAGTTTAGAAAACTCTAGGGCAGGCCTGGTTGGCTATGTGAAAAGAGTAAGTATTGGTGAGATATGTCATGTGTATAGTGATATTTTGGGACACCTGGCATTGTATTAAAATCTAGATCTAGGGAGAATTACTGATGTATTTTGATGATGTTAGTACCCTGGTATTGTGTTTGGGATTAGATGTATATATATATATATGTGTGTGTGTGTTTGTGTGTGTGTGTGTGTGTGTGTGTTTGTTTCCGCTGCTTGGTATGTTATAAGTGATGGGCAAGTCCCCCCCGGTACCCCCCACTTCGGGTCGAGTCTTGTTGATGTATGGTCTTAGAGATGTTTGATTGATTATTGTTTATTGTACTGAATATATATATATATATATATATATATATATATATATATATATATATATAAATCAGGGCGTGACAAAAATAGCTTAAGGAAGCACCATATCAATAAGCATAGATGCCTAACAATATGGATTTAATAAGTTATAACCTCCTTGTGTAGGATAGGAACTTGTGGATTCAAGAATGAATTCTATTAGAGATATTCTTCCAAGAAGGAGCTCACAATCAACTTTGCTTATCCTCTTTGTAGCCACGAGTAAACCTAAATATTTCATTGGTATTTGAATTTGGATCTCCTTAAAGATAACATTAACAAGATCAAATTAACTAAACACTAGAATAATCGAAAAAACTATATTTTGTCTTATTACATTTTAGATCAGTCATTTTGTGAAAGATATTCAAGACATTCTTGATAAAATTAGCAGATTTCAAGTCATTAGGATCAATAAATCATCAATGAAACAAAAATTAAGAAGCTATTACATTTTGAGTGAAAAGATAAAGTAGCTTTGATAGAGTATATGGAAGAAGTCCAGCCAAACCTTCATTATCATATAAGGAGAAATTGGATCTTCTTACCTTCTACCTTTTTGTCCTTTAGAAAAGCTCTCAAGCAAATCATTCATCATAATTGAAGAAGGAATAGAAAAACCTTCATTAATACAACCCACAAAATTTCTTTAAGTGTTTTTAAGAATTGAATAAAAAAGTTTCATTTAATTGAGTCACATGCTTTCATCTGCTCTACCTTTATGATCATTGTAGGACAGTGACACTTGATACGAAGTATCCTTAACATTATGGTGAGTGGGGGCACTATGCTACATACCTTACCTGTCCCCCTTCGGAAGCTAAATTTTATCCACATGTACTTTTAAATAGTTTTTGAGAAGAAGAAGAAGAAGATTCTTCGAGGCTTGGACAGCTTGATTTTGATGATTGACCTATATTAAATCAAAATTATATGGTGCAATCTCCTCTGGTTCTTTCACTTCTCTTTTCTCGACTTGAGAACTAAACTTACACACCATGATTTTCCTATTAGCTCATTTTAGAAAGAAGGAACACGAATATTATTTTGTAAATTCTCTCCGGAATCTCTCTCCTGCTACTGTACTGAAGTCTGAGAGAAGCTAAATTCTCACCTGGGCAAGTCGAGCTGAGCAGCCATGCCGACGAGTAACAAGGATTTCGATTAGGACCCATGACTTCGCCATCTCTTTCCACGAGGTGGGAAGCAATTAATTAATTAAATTATTTAATTAATCAATGTGATAAGATTTTCTTTCTTGCTTCCGTAATACTTTCTGCTATATAAAATGGATCTTTGCTCAACTCAGTTTGATTTCTCTCTCTCTCTCTCTCTCTCTCTCTCTCTGCTGGTTCGTCTTTATCGACTAACGATAGCCTTCGTCTTCGATTATCCAAAGTGTAGATCAGACAACGCCAAACCTCCCTCCCCTTTCCTACACGAGACGCCACAATCTCTACAACGACTTTCACGTCACTCCTTCACACCATTCTCCTTCTCAGGTTCGATTCTCTCGCCATCAATCTCGCTCTTCTTCCTTATATATGTGGAATCGGAACCCTCTGTTTGAATAAATTAATTACTAGCTTGATTCGTCGACAACCCTTTTCAATTTATCGCTTAGCTTGTCCGATCATAATCAACACTTGCAGCTCGGATACTGTAAATTCCATGGACATGAATCTGGTGAAAATGGGTTTGGACTATACCCGTCGAAGGAAGAAATGGATTCTCCTTCTGGCGGCTTTCGGGTTCACTGGTTATGGGGCTTATAGGGTTTATCACACACCAGCTGTGGCTCAGAAGAGGCAGAGATTGTTCAAGCTCTTGGGAGCCCTAATCTCGGTTGCGGATGCTGTTTCTGATTCGGCTGAGACAGTGGGATTCATCTCGAAAGATTTGAAACAGTTCCTGAAATCGGATTCGGATGAAATTCCCAAAAGTTTCAAGCAAATTTCCAAAATTACGAGGTCAGAGGAGTTTTCAGAATCCGTAGTGAGGGTTACGCGAGCTTTAACGGGGGGAATTTTGGGAGGTTATCAATTAGGGGCAGCGAATTCCATTGATGGAAGGACTGATAATTCAGGTTTCACAGACAAGGTTTTTAATAAGTTCTTTACTACTGCTGGATCTGGTTTTGCATCTGTTGTTGTGGGCAGCTTTGCAAGAAACTTGGTTATGGCTTTTTATGCAGATGGAGCAATGGGTATTGATTTGGAATCAACATCTGTTCAGAGATGGCTGACTCTGTTGTGCAGTGATAAGTGCAGGGCACTCATTGGTGATTGTGTGCAAATGTTTGTGAGCACAGCCGTTACTGTTTACCTCAACAAGACTATGGATATCAACACCTATGATGAAATCTTCAAAGGACTCACTAACCCAAACCATGAAGAGAGAGTGAAAGACATGCTGGTGTCCGTGTGTAGTGGCACTGTAGAAACTCTCGTTAAGACCTCGCACGAGGTGTTGACGAGTCCCAGTTCGAACAGCGATGCAGGTTTAACTTACTCATATTCAGCCATTGATCACAGTCCGGATTTGAAAAAGGTCGAAGAGGAGCTTTGTGAAAAAGAAACATTCTCAAATGAATTGAAAGCAGAAGAAAAATTTGATGAGTATACAGACAGTGGGTGGATTGGCAAAATGATGTCTAATTTGGCAGTGCCAAGCTATAGGAGATTTGTTCTCGACTTGACCGGGAGAGTTACATTCGAAACAGTTCGATCCTTCTTGGAGTTTTTCCTGGAGAAAAGTCTTGATGGCTTGAAAAGAAGTGTTAGTGCTGTTCATGGAGCGGTTGTCGACAGGAGCGTTGGAGCTGTGAGATATGTTACTGCTAAGTTCTCTGTAATTGTGTCTCTGTTTCTCTCCTTGTGTTTGCACCTATTGGGCGGCGACGAGTTTTTGGTGCCTGCTTAAGTCATTGTGCTCATTCTCATGAAGTATGTGCATGTTATGGAAATCCATAGTCATTCTTTATGCAATTGCTTCTTGTGTAGTTGAATCATGTATTCAACACCTTTGTAAATATTGATTCAAATTTCTATGTATAAGCAATTTCAAGCTGGTTTGATGATTGAATTCATGTTACAAGAAATTTATAATTTTCTGTCTTTTTTCCCCCTTTTGATTAAAGGATCGAGTTTATTGACTGAAATTCATGAGAAAATGTGGTCGTGGGATAGCTCAAATTATTATTATTTTATTTAAGGAAGAAACTTTCCCTATGTTTAGAAAAATCTTAAATTTGGATCTGTATTGGATTTGAATAAGAAGTAAAGTGTTATTAAAATATGTCCAAATCTACCTAAAACCAAATTTAAGGTCTGAAATGTTAGGACCGGAGGAGTTCATGGGTAGGTTTGATACACATGGGTGTATTGGGGCCCGCATGTGTATTGGGGCTCGCCTCATTTAATAAAAGGAGGAAGCCAATGTCAAAATAGGCTGCAAGTGGTTAGCTGTAGTTGGGCATGCCTCACATGGAAGAGGAGCCTGTAGTAACCCGAATTTAGAAAAATAAAAGAAAAAAATAAATAAAGAAAAAATAAGAAAAAGGAAGGAAAAGAAAGAAAATTTGGTGGGCAACATAGTAGGGCCTCGTCGACGAGCGACGAGTGTCTTGTGCTCGTTGACGAGGAGATCCCAAGAGTAGGGAAAATTCAGGTTTTTAAACAATTCGTCTATGAACCCAATGTTATCATCGACGAGTGTTCTTTTTTGGTTCATCAACAAACCTTTTAGACTCATCGAGGAACGTCAGCCTATAAATAGGCCCCGAGTCCATTTTAGCGTAAAATTCTCTCTCCTATCTCACACTCTCTCTAGGGCTATGGCTCCTTCTCCTTCTCTCTTCGATTCTGGCCCAGATTCAACCCGATTCGAAGATCGAAAACCACCACAAGGCTCCTGGGCGATTCTCTTCAAGTTAATCAGAGTAGAATCGTGATTTGGGGTTCTTGGACACCACCCCAAAACTAGGGTAAGGAAGTTATTTTCGAAATTTATTAATTATTTAACAATATAAACTTGAAAATGTTAGGATATTAGGCATTCTGGGGCTAAAACTAATTAAGATAGGATTTTTGGAATGCAAGGACCCGTTTTTCATTTGGTAAGGCAAAATTTCGAAGAACCAGGTAAGGGGAAATAAATTATACTAGACTTTATTTTAATTTGAACCGGTTACCTTTGAGTATAAAAAGCCATATATTTATAGTATGATTTTCTAAACGGTTTAGGCAATTGAAAATAAAGGTTTTGATTATAATATATATTTGGAAAAAAACTATGTCGCATGAGAATAATTCTTTAAAATTAACTAGTTGTGAAAATTGTTGGTTGAGAATACTGTTTGCTTGTAAATACTGTTCAGTTGAGAACATTGTCTGCTTATCAAAACTGTTCAGTCGTGAATACTGCTTATTTGTGGATACTGCTTGATTGAGAATACTGCTTGGTTGTGGATTTTTTCTGGTTGTAAATACTGTCTAGTGGTGAATAATGTTCTAAATGCATTGGATGTGTAATTTGGTTCATGTAAATTGCGATATAGCATTGGCAGTGGTATAAGGAAGTCCTTATATCATACCTGATATAAATTACCATATAATGTTGGCAGTGACATGAGGAGGTTGTTATATGATCATTTATATTAAGGGGAGGTAAAATGTTGGCAGTGGAATGAGGAGTTTGTTTTACCGATTTACTATGAACAGGGTTGTGTGTGTGAAATGGTAACCTGTGTGGTTGTGAAGCTTGTGTAGTAACCTGTGTGATTGTGAATCCTGTGTGGAATGGACCCTGTGTGGGTGTGAATGAAGTGTGTGATATCTTGTGTGGATGTGCTGTGATTATGTGTATACATGAATCTCTGTGGAATGATTAATATTGTATGTGTGTGAAGTAAATTGCATGAATATTTATGGCAAAGTAAAACTCTTCGTCTGAGGGCTTACCGAGTAAGGTGAGTGCCCTTATCAGTATCAATTATAGCCACACCTAGATTAAATGGTGTATGGGCGTGTAAACTCCCCAATCCTCAGGAATGGTTATGTTTGTATGACCCCAGTTTGTATGCGCCTTGCCAGATGTTATTGATTAATTAATGAATATATTTAGTATCTACTAAAAACCTTTTTTCCACACACTGTTATAGTTTACTTCTTCCTTACTGAGAGGCGTCTCACCCCGGCGTATTATTATTTTTTCAGGTCCTTCAAGTGTTCGAACTTAGAAAGCTTTTGGAGTAGGGTTTAGAATTTTGGTAATATTAAGCAGTTAAAAGAACAGTTTATGTTTTAAAATTTCTAGTTATGTAATATATGTGAATGGATATTCCTTTTTGGGTTGTATATAGTACTCTGGTATTTTATTTGGAGTATGTTTAATTATTTTCTGCTGCGTGAATGGTATCAAAGACGCGCATGAATTGTCTCGTCACAGCCCGGGCCCCACCTAGCGAGTTCGAGGCATGACAAAGTGGTATCAGAGCTTTAGGTTATAGGTTCTGCAGACTCTATGATGGATTAATACTAGAGTATAGGTTCAAGTTAAGATAAGGATAGGAACAGGTATATCAGGATATTGTTAGAACTTCTGAGTTTTATTTTGTAAACTTGGGAGCAGAAATCCTTTGATGGTCTTCTATGTTTTTCTGAAGTAGTAGTTGGCTTTAGAAAATTATGGTAAATCCATCGAATGTGATGTTTCCGAGATGAGAGACTATAACTTGAAATTAAAACTCGAAGGTTAGGATGGTTGATTCATAAGGATAAGCCTCTAAAAGGGAATTTTGATAATTAGACTGTTGTAATTTGATGATTGAGGTTAATTGAGTGTTTGATGTTAATTGATGATTTGAATATTAAACTGGTTTCTATACTTTATAACTATGCTAGTTATGTTAAGATGTGGGGAATCTAAACTTGCCTCTGTCCTATCTTCAGGATGGACCCCAGGGGTAAAGGCGTGGATGCTAGAGGAGATAAGGATTTAGGGGCTTCCAATGGAGATGAGATTGAAACCTCCAGATTGCTGCAAGGTATAGCCCGAAAGGTTAGGGCAGAGATGAGATGGGACCCCGAAGAATCGAACTGTCCACCAGTGAACCAGGGTTGTTTGATCGATCAATTCACCCGCCTGAAACCCTCTACTTTTATGAGTGGCATTGACCCAATCACGGTCGAGACTTGGATGCAAGAGATGGAGAAGATATTGACAGTGCTGAATTGCACTGAGGAACAGAAGGTTCTTTTTGCCACCTTTAAGCTATCAGAAGAAGCTGAATGGTGGTGGCTAGCGGTGAAGCTACTGGAAGAGCAGCGGGCGGTACCTACTGTTATGACATGGGGGCATTTCAGGGAGGTCTTTTACAACCGGTATTATGCCAAAGTACCTTCACAAGCGGAATTCTCTTAGTATGAAGCCCCTGTTCCTTATGGTCTAGAATCTGAACCGGTATTTCATCATATGCTAACGTGTCCCTAAATTCCAAAGACTGGTAACTGATCACATGCGAAGGATCTGGAACGTACTTCCTTAGCATGGACGTGTGGAACATGTCGTTGATCCTAGATAGTGTTGGGGGTAATGGTATTCCGTACGCTACCGGACCAACTCTCTCCAGAATCTTGAATGGCCTGATGTATCTAGGGCTTAGCTTACCCCTCTTACCAAATCTTATCACCCCTTTCATCGGGGCAATCCTAAAAAATATCACATCACCTATCCTGAACTCTAGTTCTTGTCGATGTGCATCCGCATAACTCTTCTACCGACTCTGTGCTATTTCAATCCTCTCCCTGATAAGTTTCACCTTTGCAGAGTCTGTTGAACTAGTTCTGGGCCCAAAATATGTCGCCCACCTACCTCATCCTAGTACAATGGAGATTGGCACCAGTGACCATACAAAGTCTCATATGGTGTCATCTCGATACTGGCCTGATAACTATTATTATTAGGGGTGTACACGGTTTGGTTTGGTTCGGTATTGCCAAAACCGTTAACCAAACCGAACCTCGCAGTTTTTAAAACTCCTGAACCGCAACCGAACCGTATACCATCGGTTTAAAATCAAACCAAACCGTTTATTATATGGTTTGGTTCGGTTAATTCGGTTTTACCAAATTTTAAACTAACAAAACAAAAAAAAAATTCATTACTTAAAGCCAAGTCGGGCCACAACCCACAGCCTCCTTTATTATTCTAACTAGGCCAAGGCTTTGATTGCAAAGCCCAGCACATAAGAGGATGAGCAGATCCAACTTCTATATAGGGTGGGGAAACTTTTTTCTTCCCATTTCCAACCGATGTGGGACGGCTAGAAACACATTTCGCACCAGAGATAATGTGCCAATGTGGGCGTGAATTGCGTTGCTGTGTGTGACTGCGTCGGTGTGGAGATGTGGTCATTGGCGACTGGCGTGGGCGTGAGCGTTGCTGCATCGACGTGGGATGGGACTTGGGAGGAAGCGGAGTCGAGGACGGAAGGAGTGGGCGACTCGGCGTTAGTGTGGGCGTGAGCGTCGGAGGGCATGGCTGTCGGCAAGTTACCAGGATTCCAAGACCAGGAGGATTGAGCGTCTCTTCGGTCTTCAGTCTTCTTCCCAATAGCACTCATCCCACATGGCCAAAATGGGAAGCATGAATCTCATGCCTCCTATATAAAATCCTTCCCCACTCCCTGAGAAAGTACAAGAAGACAACAATTCAAATTAAAAAAACAATATATTCCACAGGACATATATATGTAGTATTAAAAATAATTATTTTAAAATTATAATCTGTTTTCGGTTTTTACGGTTCAATTTTTGAGTGAAACCAAAATCGAAATCGAAAATCTGTTTTTTATAAATTCAAAACCAAAACCGATGATCTAAATCGAAAAATCGAACCGAAGCTTCAAACGGTTCGGTTTTGGTTTCGGTCCGGTTCTCAGTTTTTCGGTAAATTTTGTACACCCCTAGTTATTATACACAAGCTTAACGAGAGGTAGATACCGAATCCAACCATCCCCAAAATCCAGCACACATGCCTGCAGCATATCCTCTAAAATATGATTGGTCCTCTCAGACTGCCCATTCATCTGCGGGTGAAATGCGATACTGAAAGTGAGTTGAGATCCCAAGGCATCCTGCAAATTCTTCCACAATCGAGAGGTGAACCGTGGATCTCGATCCGAAACAATGAAAATCGGGATGCCATGAAGTTGTACAATCTGCTGCATATAAAGCTCTGCCAGTCTATATATAGAATAACTGACTCTGATTGGAACGAAGTGTGTAGTCTTTGTCAGCTGATCCACTATTACCCAGATGATATTCTGTCCATGCACCACTAAAGACAACCCTGGCGTGCAGTCCATCAAGATATGCTCCCACTTCCACTTAGGGTTATCAAGTAGTTGAAGTGGTCCCACTGGCCTATGGTGCCCTATTTTTATGTGCTAACATGTCAGACACTGTTCTACAAATCTGGCAATCTCCCTCTTCATGTTACTTCACTAGAAGGATTCTCGCAAATCTCTATACATCTTCATACTTCCTGAATGAACAATATAGAGAGAGTGATGAGCCTTTTCCAAAATTGTCTTTTTAATCCCTGCATCGTTAGGTACACACAATCTGGCGTGAAATCTAAGAACTCTATCCTTAGAAACATTGAAGTCCAGTTGCTGCTCACTCCATACTTTCTCCACAATTTCCATTAACTTCGCGTCTCTCATCTGAGCAACTTTAATTTTCTCCTGTAAGGTTGGCTGAATGATCAAATTGGTAATGAATGCCTGTGAATTCCCTTCCACTAACTATACACCCAACCTTTCCAGGTCCATCCGAATATGATGCTGTACTACAATCGTTGAAACTGACGCATCCACCAATATCTGACTCAAAGCATCAACTACCACATTAGTCTTTCCTGGGTCATAACTAATGGTACAGTTGTAATCCTTAATCAACTCAAGCCATCTCCACTGCCTTATGTTCAATTCCTTCTAGGTGAAAAAGTATTTAAGGCTCTTATGATCAGTAAAGATCTCACACTTTTCACCGTACAGGTAGTGCCTCTAAATCTTTAACGCATAAACTACTGCTGCCAATTCCATGTCGTGCGTTGGCTAATTATTCTCGTACTCCTTAAGTTGGCGAGAAGCATACAAAATGACTTTTCATTGGTACATTAAAACACACTCAAGTTCTTTTGAGATGCGTCACTGTAGATCACAAATCCACCATCTCCTAATGGAATGGTTAGCACTGGGGCAGTGACTAGACGTTGCTTCAATTCCTAAAAACTATGCTCACACTCACCAGTCCACTCAAACATCATGTTCTTTCTTGTAAGTTGCGTCAAAGGACCTGATAGCCTCGAAAACCCCTCTATGAACTGACGATAGTATCCTGCAACTGCTCCTTTAATTTAGTTGGAGCCATTCTATATGGAGCCTTAGAAATTGGGGTTGTCCCTGCATTTAATTTAATGCAAACTCCACCTCGCGATCAGAAGGCAATCCCGGTAAGTGCTCAGGAAAAACATCCAAGAACTTCCTTATCACTGGGATATCCTCCAGTTCAAATCCCTTATTCGATGCTCCTTTTACAAATGTAAGGTACCCCTGGCCATCCTCCAAAAGTAACCTCTTTGACTGAATTGCTGAAAGGATCTGTGGTGTAGAGCACGCACACGACCCGATGAATTTAAACTCCTACTCCCTAGGAGGTCTAAACATTACCTCCTTTCGGTGGCAGTCAATGCTCGCATAGCTAGATGCTAGCTAATCCATCTCCAAAATGACGTCAAACATATGCATGTCAAAAACAATTAAGCTAGCAGGCAACATTCTCCCCTAAATCTCCACTAGGTAATCTCTGATCACCTTACTACGCACAACAACTGACCTTGTCAGCATGACCACACCTAACTCGGCATCTAACAATTGAGTCTTTACCCCGCACAATTTAACCAATTCCTGAGACATAAAAGAGTGCATCGCACCTGAATCAAATAACATTACAACACTATTCAAAAAAATGGAAATAGTACCTGTCACCACGTCGTTGGTGTTCTCCACATCTCCCAGCGTAAGCGAGTACACTCGCGTCTGGGCGGTGCCCCTTTGGTGACCACCTCTAGGTGCTTGGTTACCTTTCCGATACTGATGTTGTGAAGGAGCATGAGTCAACACCGCGTAGCAGTCTCGCGCCATATGTCATGTCCCACCACATCGATAGTAGACAGTTGATCCATACTTGCACTCGCTGCCTCTGATGGCATCTGGAATAGGAAGGATGCGGTGAATTTCCTTAATGGGCTCAATATCCCATCTTTTGCCGCTAGCCCGTGAAATTACCAAGCCTCCTCCATGAACCCTGGTTAGTGCTAGTCTGAAATCTCTGAGGCAAGGGCCTCTTCTTCTAGTGTGCTAGTCTCTCACCCTCCTAAACGCTGGTCTCAACTAGCATGGCCTTATCCACCAACTCAGAAAAAATCTGAGCTATCAACGCCACCACCTGTGCGCGTATACCTTGCCTCAAACCTCCAAGTCTTCTTCAGTTTGTCTGGGATCATGTACGAAGCGAAACGAGATGACTCCATAAACTTGGCCGCATACTGCTGTATGGCAAGTGTCCCTGAGTCAGATTTAGGAACTCCTCTGCTTTAGCCTCTCGGGTGGCTGTAGGGAAGTACCTGTTGAAGAAAATCTCCCTAAAATAGCTCTAGGATATAGCCGCAGGTCTTGGCCATTGTTCCTCCACCAGCCTTGCCGATCTCCACCACCTTTTTGCTTCCCCCACTAGTTTAAAGGTGGCATACCGCACTTTCTGCTCCTCCGTGCACTCCAGCACACCTTGCAGTTCCTCAATCTCCTTAACTCAATCTTCAACTGCGATTAGTTTCGCTCCTCCTGCAAATGCTAGCGAACTTGTCTAGATAAATTGCTGAAAAGTGCAGCCCCGCTCATCCGATGGCTAATCTTGCTCTCTAGAGTCCTTCCCATTCTCCTTCCTAGCCTGCTGCGCCATACTTTGCAGCACTGCCGAGGCATCGACATCATCCGCATGGGAAGTCTCGACATGATTATCCGCTCCAACAACAATGTCCTTTCCCCTGTAATCCATCCTAAAGATAGGATAGAAACCAACTTAAAAATTCCACATTTATCATGATTGATGCAAGTATTGAACAAAGAAATCAATATATTATATGAGTTCGCAATTTAAGGTTCATTCTCATAATCTTACCACAAAACCGTCGACGGTTTTTCTAGAGGGTCCCAAAACCGTTGATGAAAAACCTCAATTACAAAGACCTCTTTTGAAGAAAACCAGCAACGATTTTATATTCCTCTTAGGAAACCGTCAACGGTTTGCCTCCTGCAAACAACACTACCCTCTGTTGCTCATGTAAACTTAGTCATATTAAAAATTGGCCCCTAATCATAACTTCGAGACTAAACACATACTCCCCCGGCCTAACATTCTAGCTTAAGTTCCCAAGTTTCAGTCTCTCAACCTAGAAACAAAACCATCTATGGATTTACCATAGTTTTCCTAAAACTGTCATTCTAGGAAAAACACATAAGATCGTCAAAGGATCAACATCTCTAAGCTTCCATACCAAGACTCGCCTAATCTACCTACTCTTATCCTTATCTTATCTCAATCTATATTCTGGTAATCATCCATTATCAAATTTTTCAGAACCTAGGAAACCTGGGCTCTAATACAACCATTAACGCCCCGACTCGCCACGTGAGACTCGGGGTGCTACTTTAATGACGTCTGTGTTCTTGATACTAAATTCGTCATATAAAAGCAACGAAAATAAATGATACATGTCGCGACGTCCTGGGAGCGCGTGTGCCTCGGGCGGCAAAATTAAAAATGAATTTTAAATTTTCAAGGAAAAATATTGGAATGTCGGAGTCGCCACTAACCTTTAGTGCGGTTAGAACACATGATTACTACCCCATTAGGGGTAGAATCGGTCTACATTACCAGAGTTGGGCTCGGGAGTTCGGTTACGCGAGGGGAAGGTACAAGCACCCCCTACGCGCCCGTTTTTACGAACGGTACCTAATTAATTTGAAATTATCCCTAAGTTAATCTAATAAGTCTTTAAATTACTCCTTTTTATGAATTTATAAATACCTATGAAAAATAAATAAATATATACATATATTCCCTCAGAGCTTAGGGTACGTGATGCCCGAAGGCTCATACCCCGCGCAATAAAATCATAGGGATGAAAAAAAAAATAAAAAATCAAAAATATTTAACAACGAAAATATAATAAAATAAAATAATAATAATCATTATCATAATGAACATAATAATAACAATAATAATAATAATAAATAAAAATAGTAAAAATAATAATAATGGTACTGATAATAATAATAATAATAATAATAATAATAATAATAATAATAATAATAGTAATCCCATAATGACAATAATAAATAATATTAATAGTAACAATACGTACATATTAACAATAAATACATATTCGTAATAATTTCACACATGTTAATAATAATAATAATAATACACTATAAATAAAAGGTAATAATAACCTTCCTAATGGTACACACCCCTAATATCTTATAAATATCTTTACACCCATATGGAAATAACTAACAAAAGAAATAAACCAAATTTCAAATTAAAACATGGAAACCAATGCAAAAGTAAAGAAATAATGAAATTATGGAAACAAGGCATTGCTGAAAATAATATATACCAATACAACATGGTTACCAAAATTAATACACAACCTTAACTATACAAATATTAAATATAAAGTGAGTACAATAATGACCAAAAACCCTAAGTACATAATTTATATGGAAGCAATTTCAACCCTAAAAGTACACAAAGATACTATGAAGTGATCAAAATCCTAATAAATATGAACATGACATAATCCAAACTCTAAAAAAAAAAATACCTAAACCATGATAATGTGAAATACTTAAAATCCTATTAGATATAAACGTTGAATAATCAAAACCCTAACGATACTACTACATGATAATGAACCATAGTATATACAACACAAAATAATAAATCATAATATTATATAAATATGTACAATGACAAACCATAATAGATATGAATATGTATATATGATAATAAAACAATATGAAACAATGAGCCTTAATATTACATGATAATACAAAACAAATGTAATAATAAAAGCATATCATAAGAAAAATATATACATGCTGATAATACAATATTGGATAGTAAACCATAATATTACATATTTAAAAAAAGATGACAAGAAAATTCAAATATTGACACTTGAGACCCGATCAAACAAAAAAGAATCCTACAAAAACAAAATAAACCAATTAGTATTTATAATAAATATGACAAAAACCTAAACATGGATATTAAATCTAATATTACAACATTAAAATCCTACAATAATAATATTAATTATTTAATATACATAATAAATACGACAAAGATATAAACGTCTTTAAAATAAAATAAAAAAAATCAATACGTGTGTGTGCACTGTGTGTGCACAGTGTATGGGTGTGAGTGAGTGCCGTGTGTGTGTGCTGTGTGTGTGCGTTTCTGTGTGTGTGTGCTGTGTGTGTGTGCAGTGTGTGTGTGCTGGCCGGAGAAGGGGCTGTGCTCGGCCGTTGGTTCTGGTTGATGGTGTCTCAGGTCTGCTGGAACTGAAGGGTGGCTGTGGCTGTGCTCGGTTGTGGTTGCAGTGGCTGTTGGATGCGGCCGAGGAGTTAGGACGGTGGCAGCAGGGGCTGTTCGCTGGTGTTGCCGGTATGGTGGCTGGCGTGAAGGAGAACTGCATTGGATGAGAGGATGGACGAGCAGGTGGCCGTGAGGGATGGTGGCTGGTTGGAGCAAGAAGAAGAAGAAGTTGAAGAAGAAGAAGACGATGAAGAAGTTGAAGAGCAGCGGCTGGAATTGCCGCTGCTGCCGTGAACCAGAGAGAGGCCAAACAAAATTTTCTTTTTTTTTCTTTGTGCTCTCCCTTTGTGTGCAGCGGCCCCTCCCTCTTATAAAAAAAGTTTGGGAAAACCCTAAAACAACTTCCCTTTTTTGATTTTCTTTTTTTTCTTTTTTTTTATTCTTTTATTCTTATGGTAATAATGAAAAAGGAAATAATAATAATAATAATAATAATTATCATAATAATATAAGTATCCATAAGATAATAATAATAAAAATAATACTACTATTAATAGTAAATAATAATAAATAATTATGGTAAGAATAAAAATAATAAAGATATTATCAGTAAAATAATAATAATAATAATAATAATAATAATAATACTAATAAAAATAGAGTAATAATACAAAAAGTAATAATAATAATAATAATAATAATGATATATCAAAAACAACAAAATAAATGAAAAATAAAAATAAGTATAGTAAAGTAAAAGATAATAAAAGTACTAGTAATAAAAAATGAAAAATAATAATAATAAGGATAATAAAAATGCTAGCAAAATAATAGTAAAGTAACACTAATTATAATACTAGTGATGAACAATAATAAATAATACAAATAATTATAAGAAAATAATAATAATAATAATAATAATAATAATAATAATAATAATAATAATAATAATAATAATAATAATAATAATGAAAATAATAAGAGGGGGCCCCGTGTTCTATTTGGCTAGGGTAAAAATAGGGTGTCTACAGCTGCCCCTCTTTGCAGGCTTAGTTGCTTCAATGTAATGGTAGGAACTCTCCTACATTTTTGTAGCAACAAGCCTGCAAAGATAAAAGACACCTATTTTAGCCAAGCCATTCAACTCCCTATGGCTTTTCAGGTTAATCAAGAGTTATTTATTTCTGCCAACTAGAGATGATCTGCACTGAATGTAAGAATCCAAGTTGAGGTACACAGGGATGGCTTGCTGCGAATGTAAGAATCCGAGCCGTAGAGACACGATGATCCAGCCATGAGACACAATGATGGCTTGCTTCGAATGTAAGAATCCGAGCCGTAGGGATACGATGATCCAGCCATGGGACACAATGATGGCTTGCTTCGAATGTAAGAATCCGAGCCGTAGGGACACGATGATCCAGCCATGGGACACAATGATGGCTTGCTTCGAATGTAAGAATCGGAGCCGTAGGGACACGATGATCCAGCCATGGGACACAATGATGGCTTGCTTCGAATGTAAGAATCCGAGCCGTAGTGACACGATGATCCAGCCATGGGACACAATGATGGCTTGCTTCGAATGTAATAATCCGAGCCGTAGGGACACGATGATCCAGCCATGGGACACAATGATGGCTTGCTTCGAATGTAAGAATCCGAGCCGTAGGGACACGATGATCCAGCCATGGGACACAATGATGGCTTGCTTCGAATGTAAGAATCCGAGCCGTAGGGACACGACAATCCAGCCATGGGACACAATGATGGCTTGCTTCAAATGTAAGAATCCGAGCCGTAGGGATACGATGATCCAGCCATGGGACACAATGATGGCTTACTTCGAATGTAAGAATCCGAGCCGTAGGGACACGATGATCCAGCCATGGGACACAATGATGGCTTGCTTCGAATGTAAGAATCCGAGCCGTAGGGACACGATGATCCAGCCATGGGACACAATGATGGCTTGCTTCGAATGTAAGAATCCGAGCCGTAGGGACACGATGATCCAGCCATGGGACACAATGATGACTTGCTTCGAATGTAAGAATCCGAGCCGTAGGGACACGATGATGGCTTGCTTCGAATGTAAGAATCCGAACCGTAGGGACACGATGATCCAGCCATAGGACACAATGATGGCTTGCTTCAAATGTAAGAATCCGAGCCGTAGGGACACGATGATCCAGCCATGGGACACAATGATGACTTGCTTCGAATGTAAGAATCCGAGCCGTAGGGACACGATGATCCAGCCATGGGACAAAATGATGGCTTGCTTCGAATGTAAGAATCCGAGCCGTAGGGACACGATGATCCAGCCATGGGACATAATGATGGTTTGCTTCGAATGTAAGAATCCGAGCCGTAGCGGATACGATGATCTGAGCCATCTCAACTAGTAACAAGGTGTGAAAGCAAAACTTGGAAAGTTGTTACTCTATTTGGAAAATGCACTTGGGGTAAAGGCCAAATGTCAATGAATGAATCCCCTTGTCTTTGGGATCTATTGCCCTAGGTCAAAATAAATCAATGTGTGTCTGGGGTCAACTTGCCCCAGTTTTCCAAGTAAATCAATGTGCCCTTGGGGTCAGTTACCCCAGCTCATAATTAAACTCAATAGGAATCTCTCCATCGAGGATGTCAAATAATCATTCAAAAGCTCAAGAAAAGCGTGAAGGGTGCTCTATTGCTGCTTGTGATGCTAGAATGCAATGATATGTTGCTATATGTATGCATGTTGCTAACTTATAATGCAGTGATATGTGGCTATTAATATGCATGTTACCAACTTGTGATCATACGTATGCATTTTTTATTTTTTATGTTTTTATTTTTTTGGGTAATGTACGAAATGCACAATGGTGATGCATGAGATGTATTGGTAATACATAGAATGTAGGTAATGCATGCAATGCATGGCGATGCATAAAATGTATGGTAATACGTGAAATGCAGGACAATGCATAAGATACATGGTAATACATGAAATGCATGACAATGCATGAGATGTGTGCTAATGTGTGAAATATAGGGTAATGCATGAAATGCATGGCGATGCATAAGATGTATGGTAATGCATGAAATGCATGACAATGCATAAGATGTATGGTAATGCATAAGATGTATGACAATATATGAAATCTAGGTAATGCATGAAATGTATGACAATGCATGAAATTTGGGGTAATGCATGACAATGCATGAATCTTTTCTCCCAATGCACTCGTGATCAATGTCCTCATCTTTGGTCTCCACATGAAACTCGCCATATTTGAATGGATCTGTAACTGATCTTGGCTTAATCTTCTTTATTCATCCAGTCATGAAAGTGATTGATTCAGCTCAAAAATCACTAAATCTGCCCCAGTTGAATGGACCTACAGCTGATCTTGACTCTGATTTCCTATTCCAATCCGATAAGAAAGTGCTTGAATGGGACCTACTGAGACTCAACTCGGAATTTGCCCCAGTTAAATTCATCTGCCACCGATCTTGACTCTATTATTGGATTCCTTTTGAACTTAACATAACATTTGCCCCAGTTTGACTGCTCTTTCTCCACAAGGATCTTCTTTATAGAAATTTCTGGTGATTCTGAAACTCTTTGACTATCCATCCTCTTTTAATGCTCTAAAGAATAAGAAGGGTTCCTTTTTCTTCTTCTTCTTCTTCTTCTTCTTTTTTTTTTTTTTTTGGTGATTTTAAGGAACGAGACATGATTATGCAACTATGACATCAACTTGCTAAATCAAAAGGCCATTTGCACAAAATAAATGTTTTACCATGTTTCAATGCTATCATAGGAAAAAATTCATACCAGTATTCAAAAGTCATGTAACGTTAATTTCCCAACCAATATGCCTATCCTTCTCGTCAACTGCCCCAGTTTCATCAACCCATATTTTGATCTCAAGATGGTCTTTAAGACTCGGGACGAAACGTAGGCTTAGGGATGTAGGATTTCATAATAAAAGGAAAACTAAGGCTCAATAATACCACCCCAAATAATGTTTTATGCCCCCAGTTCGAGTTGAGGCGCTTTTGCAAGATGTTGACCGAACTTGTTATTTAAACAAGCTGCCTACGTACCTTTTCAGGATCAGGTCATTACGTAGTTCAGACTCAACATTGAGTTTGACAAATCATTTAAGACAACAATGTATACCAATCTGGTCAGGACTTTCATTTGGACTGTAATGTAGGCTAAGGGTATGGGTTGAAGAAAGAAAGATTTAAATAAGGCTCAAAATTTATCAATTTCATCGAGGGTAATTTGGTCAAAGATCACATATGTAGTATGTCCCATATTTTTCTTTCTTCTCCCTTTTCATCTTCTTTTCCTTCTTTTACTGTAACTTTCACTTTTTCTTTTATAAAGGAATCTTGACTTCATTTTCATTTGAACTTCAATTGGGACCAATCTTTTTTTAAAAACTGCCCTAGTGTGGGGTGTGATCCTTTGACGGGTTAATCAAGAAATGAATCTTTTAGGCTCAAAAAGGGTTGGCAAGGGATTTCTTCTTTGTCTTTCTTTTGGATAGCAAAATAATGGCCTGCCATCCTTTTGGTAATGACTATTGTCTCAAATGATTTGCCAAACTCCAAGGGACCCAAACTCAGGTTGAATTTTTGGTGATCTGACTTTTAGGAAAAAGCTGGTTTAACATTCAGGCTCAATTTGGTTAACAAATGGTAAATCATTGTTTGGGTTCTTTTTAGGGATAACTGGTCGGCCAAAGAAGGTCATCCATCATTTGATCAAAACATGAGTGATTAATTGATAGGAAATTATTAGAGCAGTGCAGCCGCTTCGTTGAATTCCTTGGAAGGTAAGATGCTTCTTCATAACATTTGAATTCAATGATTGTTTCATCCTTTAACATCTCTTTCTAACTCATGAATACTGGCAATATTACTTTCCCTATTTCGGCGTGAAACATAAGCAAACAGAATTTGGCAATTGGACTCGAAATGCATAACTCATTTTATTGAATATAGAAACTATTCCGAGACGCAGGCGTCCACAGATTACAAAAAGCAAATAACAATGGAAAACAAAAGAACATCAATTGAAAAGGATTAGATAGTCAAAAGTTCGGTACTCCATCACTTTAGCCTCGGTGGATAACGACTGGAACCATTGATTTAGGAACCTCCCTGATATGTTAACCACTTCCCTCCTCGTGTTTGGGCAAAGGATTCCCTTAGACTCCTGGTTGCTGGTCATCAAAAGCTAACCATCCTGCGTCTCTTAACGATTGTACTTTATGCTTAAAGGCCCAGCATTTTTCAATTGAATGGCCTATTGCCTTAGCGTGATACTCATAGCGAGCATTTGGGTTGTACCATCTTGGGTAAGGGAACTGTACCAACGCTCCAAGTGTAGGCGCAACTAGATGTCTTTCAACCAGTTGTGGAAATAATTCTGCGTAGGTCATCGGGATACGGTCTATCTTTCTAACTTTCCTCTGGACACCTCTATCTTGTGTTTGAACATGGGCGGGCATGACCAAAGGCCTTGTGCTTGCATGTATAGTTTGCTCATCATGGTGTTTAAAAGCGAGGTTGTTTCTAAATTCGATGTGCGAGACTGTCTGACAACATTGCTCTTGTGTCTTTTGGACTTTCTTACTTTTCTTTCTATCATTCCATTTAACAAGGCTTCGTTCTGACTCTGAGCACTTTGCTTTCCCCATATTGATTGCATCTTCAATTTGCTCTTGGTTGACTGCCCGATTGGGACTATTCTGGGGGGTGCTTTTAGGGAAACGGGCAACACATGGATATGGGTAAACTACTTTCCCTTTTCCTATCATAGGGCGACTCTGGGGCTGTCATCTCCCTCTTTTGATAAGCGCAATCGCTTGTCTTCTCCTCCCTACTCTTTGAGATTAGAACTGCCTCCTGGCGATATTGAGTCATGAAAGCGCGAGCTAGATCTCTCCATGTATGTATTTTTACTCGGCGACACCATTCTAGAGCTTCCCCTGTTAAACTACTTTGGAAACAATGGATGAGCAGATCATCATTATCACAATATGCGGCCATCTTTTGTAAATACATCCCCAAGTGAGCTAGTGGACACTCAGACCCACTAAACTTCGCAAAATTTGGGACTTTGAGCTTTTGGGGTAAGATTGAATTCGACATTAGACAAGGATTGAAAGCATCCGATGAACCAGACATGTTTGCTTTTTGCATAGCTTGCAGCTGTTCTTCCCAGACTTTATTCTTATGATTCATTTCTTCATTAAGTATCTGCTCTTTGCCCATTTCTTTAGCTATTCCCCCTTCTTGAATATTAGGATTGATGAAGGGCGGAACTTGGACATCTCTCACCGGTTGAGGTTTCAGGTCCTGGGTTGATAGGACAAATGTGTGTAGGCTTGAGCCTAGACCAACTAACGACTCCATCAACCATGGTTGGAACAAAGGCTTGTTTTCAACTGTCTGCTTTGGATGTCGTGTAGTTTGGCTCCACGAGGGGGCTGCCTCCTCCATTTGATTCTTAATCTTTCGCACATCTTGATGGACATCTTTAGGATTTGGTGTTGGAGAGCTCATCTAACCTTCTAGATCCTTCCGCATGAGTCTAACCCTTCGTCAAGAACTTAAAAGGATGTGCAGAGACCGTTCTGTTTCTCCTGCTTTTAGAATACCAGATCTCGATTTCACCACCTTGGCACACTGGTTTTACAGGAAATTTGGATATGATTACCAACTCATCGGAGATGACTATGCATGCATAGTAATGAATTTGAGCATGGAATGCACGATTAGGTTATGCAATGGGTGTTTATGCATGGATGCAACTAATGCACTTATATATACAAACAAAGATATGAGCGTGCATGCAACCTATCGTGCATGACTATGTATGCAATGAAGTGCATGAATACTATGTAACCTAAATGACTACTTTGCCAATATTCTAGAAAAATTCCATTAATGAGAAATTTCAAGATTAACATGACCACTGATGGGCCGCGATTTCAATTCAAATCTTCCCTTAACCATTCCTTTCCTAATTAACGGTCCATGAACCCCAGGTTCTATGAAGGGTCAGATTATGTTCTGAGGTTGGGGTTGACCTAGGCTAGTCAACCTGTTGGATTTATTCAATGTGGACTTTAGTGTGCACTTGGACCTCAAGTATTTTAAAATATGGGCTTCGACCTATTTCATGATGGGCTAAGGCCCTAGTTGAAAAGGAATTGGGCTTGGATTACTTGAAAAAATGTTGGCCCGAATTTTTAGGTGATAGGGCTGAAGCCCATTTTTGGAAATCTGGGTTTGACCCTCTTTGGAAATCATGTTTGGGCCAAGTTTTTACTTAGGAAAATGTCGGGCCTAGGTTTGTTTTTAAAAAATTGGGCCTGATTTATTTGAAAAGGGTTGGGTCGACCCATATTTCATGATGGGCTATGGCCCTAGTTGAAAAGGAATTGGGTTTGGATTAATTGAAAAAATGTTGGCTCGAATTTTTAGGCAATTAAAGCCCTCTTTTGAAATCTGGGTTTGACCCTTTTTGAAAATAAGGCATGGGCCAAGTTTTTGCTTAGAAAAAGGTCGGGCCCAAGTTTGCTTTTAAAGAATTGGGCCCAAGTTATTTGAAAAGGGTTGGGCGGACCCATATTTTAAAATGCTTGGGCCAAGTGCTTCATTTTTTGAAAAGATGGGTCATGGTCTCATTATTGGGCTTTTTTAGAATACTGGCTAAGTAGTATGTAAGTCTAAAATGGATGCAGAATGTATGGTATAATACAAGGTATCTCACAACATATATACAATAGACAGTATGGGGATAAGGATGTCCCAACCCAGGGTAGGTATGTATATACAGGGTTCTTCATGGCTCTATCCTAGTTAGGGAAGACTATAGACAAGTATGTGTGGGTAGGCTCTAACCCTATTGACAAAAGGTTCCCAGTTTGAAATTCATCCTCCCCCATAGGGGTCCGGATAAAACCCGCACTGAGTGGAGTGGTTCGCAGGTCCCATCAAGCTCTGCCACGAAGGGACTGACGCTATTACACTCCTATCTAGTCCTAGTAAGGAAAGCTTGGGTATAGAGCGTGAAAGTGTGTGAATTCAATTTTTTTAACCTAATCCCGCTATCCCCACATTCATTCACATGTTATGAACAATATGGAAACAATATATCTACAATATATATTTATTCAAAAGATAAGGAAACACAATATATGCAATTAATATGTTCATTCAAAAAATTTGGAAACAAAAGAAAAAAGGAAACAAAATATTTACGATTAGTATACAAAATATCTATAATTAATATGCTTATTCAAAATATCTTACAATTAATATGCTTTTTCAAAATATTTGGAAACAAAATATCTACAATGAATTTTCAAAAAAATTAGGAAACAAAATATTTTTAATTAACTAAGGTTATTTACAAATTATGGAAGTAAAATATCTACAATTAATCAAAGTTATTTACAAATTACAATATTCACAAAATAAGGAGTAATTAAAAGATTTATTAAATTAGAACTTGGGATTGTTTCTAATTAATTAATGGCTCGACTCTCTAAGTCCCCAGCAGAGTCGCCAAGCTGTCGCGATGTCCTGGGAACGCGTGTGCCCCGGGCGGCAAAATTAAAAATGAATTTTAAATTTTCAAGGAAAAATATTGGAATGTCGGAGTCGCTACTAACCTTTAGTGCGGTTAGAACACATGATTACTACCCCGTTAGGGGTAGAATCGGTCTACATTACCAGAGTTGGGTTCGAGAGTTCGGTTACGCGAAAGGAAGGTACAAGCACCCCCTACGCGCCCGTTCTTACGAACGGTACCTAATTAATTTTAAATTATCCCTAAGTTAATCTAATAAGTCTTTAAATTACTCCTTTTTATGAATTTATAAATACCTATGAAAAATAAATAAATATATACATATATTCCCTCAGAGCTTAGGGTACGTGATGCCCGAAGGCTCATACCCCACGCAATAAAATCATAGGAATGAAAAAAAAATCAAAAATCAAAAATATTTAATAACGAAAATATAATAAAATAAAATAATAATAATCATTATCATAATGAACATAATAATAACAATAATAATAATAATAAATAACAATAGTAAAAATAATAACAATGGTACTGATAATAATAATAATAATAATAATAATAATAATAATAATAATAATAATAATAATAATAGTAGTAGTAGTAATCCCATAATGACAATAATAAATAATATTAATAGTAACAATACGCACATATTAACAATAAATACATATTCGTAATAATTTCACACATGTTAATAATAATAATAATAATACACTATAAATAAAAGGTAATAATAACCTTCCTAATGGTACACACCCCTGATATCCTATAAATATCTTTACACCCATATGGAAATAATTAACAAAAGAAATAAACCGAATTTCAAATTAAAACATGGAAACCAATGCAAAAGTAAAGAAATAATGAAATTATGGAAACAAGGCATTGCTGAAAATAATATATACCAATACAACATGGTTGCCAAAATTAATACACAACCTTAACTATACAGATATTAAATATAAAGTGAGTACAATAATGACCAAAAACCCTAAGTACATAATTTATATGGAAGCAATTTCAACCCTAAAAGTACACAAAGATACTATGAAGTGATCAAAACCCTAATAAATATGAGCATGACATAATCCAAACTCTAAAAAAAAAAATACCTAAACCATGATAATGTGAAATACTTAAAATCCTATTAGATATAAACGTTGAATAATCAAAACCCTAACGATACTACTACATGATAATGAACCATAGTATATACAACACAAAATAATAAATCATAATATTATATAAATATGTACAATGACAAACCATAATAGATATGAATATGTATATATGATAATAAACAATATGAAACAATGAGCCTTAATATTACATGATAATACAAAACAAATGTAATAATAAAAGCATATCATAAGAAAAATATATACATGCTGATAATACAATATTGGATAGTAAACCATAATATTACATATTTGAAAAAAGATGACAAGAAAATTCAAATATTGACACTTGAGACCCGATCAAACAAAAAGGAATCCTACAAAAACAAAATAAACCAATTAGTATTTATAATAAATATGACAAAAACCTAAACATGGATATTAAATACTAATATTACAACATTAAAATCCTACAATAATAATATTAATTATTTAATATACATAATAAATACGACAAAGATATAAACGTCCCTAAAATAAAATAAAAAAAAATCAATACGTGTGTGTGCACTGTGTGTGCACAGTGTATAGGTGTGAGTGAGTGCCGTGTGTGTGTGCTGTGTGTGTGCGTTTCTGTGTGTGTGTGCTGTGTGTGTGTGCAGTGTGTGTGTGCTGGCCGGAGAAGGGGCTGTGCTCGGCCGTTGGTTCTGGTTGATGGTGTCTCAGGTCTGCTGGAACTGAAGGGTGGCTGTGGCTGTGCTCGGTTGTGGTTGCAGTGGCTGTTGGATGCGGCCGAGGAGTTAGGACGGTGGCAGCAGGGGCTGTTCGCTGGTGTTGCCGGTATGGTGGCTGGCGTGAAGGAGAACTGCATAGGATGAGAGGATGGACGAGCAGGTGGCCGTGAGGGATGGTGGCTGGTTGGAGCAAGAAGAAGAAGAAGTTGAAGAAGAAGAAGACGATGAAGAAGTTGAAGAGCAGCGGCTGGAATTGCCGCTGCTGCCGTGAACCAGAGAGAGGCCAAACAAAATTTTCTTTTTTTTTCTTTGTGCTCTCCCTTTGTGTGCAGCGGCCCCTCCCTCTTATAAAAAAAGTTTGGGAAAACCCTAAAACAACTTCCCTTTTTTGATTTTCTTTTTTTTCTTTTTTTTTATTCTTTTATTCTTATGGTAATAATGAAAAAGGAAATAATAATAATAATAATAATTATCATAATAATATAAGTATCCATAAGATAATAATAATAAAAATAATACTACTATTAATAGTAAATAATAATAAATAATTATGGTAAAAATAAAAATAATAAAGATATTATCAGTAAAATAATAATAATAATAATACTAATAAAAATAGAGTAATAATACAAAAAGTAATAATAATAATAATAATGATATATCAAAAACAACAAAATAAATGAAAAATAAAAATAAGTATAGTAAAGTAAAAGATAATAAAAGTACTAGTAATAAAAAATGAAAAATAATAATAATAAGGATAATAAAAATGCTAGCAAAATAATAGTAAAGTAACACTAATTATAATACTAGTAATGAACAATAATAAATAATACAAATAATTATAAGAAAATAATAATAATAATAATAATAATAATAATAATGAAAATAATAAGAGGGGGCCTCGTGTTCTATTTGGCTAGGGCAAAAATAGGGTGTCTACAATACATTCTCCAAAACATTACCAGAGTTCCAAACTGCTAATATACATAGAGGTCTCCTGATATCCATATTACATCCGAACCAAAAGAAAGAAAACTAACTTATTCTATACGACCATATTACATATCCAGGGACTTCAAACATAACTTAAATACATTAGAGTTCTTACAATCACTCACAATGTAATGCCCCAAACCTTTAAACCCGGGTCTGGTGCATTATACCTGATAAAAATCCTAATAATCCATAAGTCAACATATACGTAGCGGAAAACATAACCAAAATCTTCATACAACATAATCCTACAATACCATAATTTCGTAATGCCAGAGTTTACTAACCCTATCCAAATTTCACAATATCCACCCAACACTTGCATTTCCACAAATACACAAATCTCAAAAACATTTCAGTATGTTCACAACCATTCCGTTCTCAACAGACTTAAAACATAACGACGTAAAACATAAATATTTACATTCCCCAAAGTATATCGAAAATATAACCTTTCTCTTTATACAATCCTAAAAAGGCTAAAAACCCTCGAGCTGTCTAAACCTGACCTCGAGGATGTCCTGAAAAATAAATAATCATATTCGGGTGAGACACATCTCAGTAAGGGAAGAAACATACATATTAAAACAGCGTATGGCCAACATGAGGTAAATAGATATCATTTTTATTTCATTTTCAAATAATCATATAACATTGAAATTGTTTTCTGAACCTAAACAATCACATGCAAATATTTAACCCATGAGATTGTCCAAGGATAGGGGTGATTACCCGCCCATACAAGTAACACCCTCTGCTCTGATACTCAGGTAACCCTAAGGTCACAATTAAAACATACCAGAGCACTCACCTTACTCAGTAAGCCCTCAAGTGTTAGATTAATCTCGTACTCACACAGTTCAACAATAGTTTACTGGCAAAGGCCCTAAGGATAGGGAAATTTACCCGTCCATATAAGTAGGTTCCCTCTGCCCTAATACGTTATGTGGCTACTGCCATATCTGTAACTATTAGTGCACTCGCCTTACTCAGCAAGCCCTCAGGCGAAAGGTACGCCTCGTCCAATCGTAACATATTCTACGTACATACATACTTCTAATATCATAATACATAATTTTTTTTCTATCATTATTCAATCATACACATCTGTTCATATTCATAACTTAACATTGCATTGCATTTCACTTTAAGTGACTCTTTCCCATTTGTATCATTCACGTTTTACATTTCATTTCATTGCATTGTCATTCCATTATCATTTCATTGTATAACATTTTCTTTTCATTCCTTCGTACTACAGCTGGTCTTTAGCCATCATTGGTTAGTCCACATAAAAATGCGTTAGAATCTGCTACAGTTAGTCTACATTAAAATGCGCTAGAATCTGCTAATATGACTGTCTTTCAGTTGTCTTACATTTACATGGTTGCATTTAACATATACAGGCAACGTAATCCATATCATATTTTATTCATAGTATTTTACTTATTTAACCTACATCTCATACATTTAACATATATATGCACAGAATCTCATGTCACACAATTAAGCATTAAAATTCATATACATTTCTTACAAAATAAGTCAACCCATAATTAATATTTATACACTGTAAATACATTTCATTTCTTATTTAATTCATCAGAAAATTCTTTTCACTTTCACTCGTTTACTTTCACATATACATAACTATATCGACAATCTTAAGCCCAGAAAACATACATTTCATGACTGGCATTTAAAACTCACATAAAAACATATATACATAAATAACACATAATCATTTTTAATTCATAAAAACCTGATTTAATACATAAATTCCCCCCTTACCTGAATTCTCGAACTACACTGACAGGAATCCCACACAGATGCTCGCGGCACTCACCCAGACCCTGATTCAAAATCCTAGTTCCATTTAAATTATTTCTAAATAAAATACTATTTAAATATTTTCTAGGGCCATAATTTTCAAATTAACAGTTATACCCGCAAATTTAACTAATTTACCAAATTTCCTAAATCCCACTCTCGCTTTGGAGTGGGGCTTAGAAAACCCTAATTGGTTGTTTATCTACGTCAAAATGACGACAATCGTGATTAGGACCACGTGGTGGTACCCGATCGTTAATTTAACCGCATATTTACAGATAAATTGGGAAATAAGGAAAAGTTACCTTTCCCCAGGAACAGTGCTTAAGTTGTTCTTATGACAAATTTGCTCCAGTAGAAATGTCGGTGGCAGAGCCAGGAATCCAACGACACCTTCTGATTTCCAATCCACCGCAAACTCGTCGAGAATTTGAGGGAGAGAGAGAGATGGAGACGGAGAGCGAGCGTTGGAGCGCAGAAGGAATTCTCAAGGGGGGGGGGTGTGTCTTCTATTCGGCCAAATCCAATTTCAATCTGGATGATAAGCATCTAGATTGAATATATAACATATAATATAATATCTTATATTATAATATTATACCTCTTTTCAATATATATATATATATATATATATATACACATATATACATATATCTTATTTCAATTAGTTTTTTTTTCCAATGTAATAATGTTTGATTTAATAACTAATTATTTTATTATTTAATTTATCTTAATTTAATTTAAATTTTTTTAAAATTTTTTTTCTTTTTTTTCCTACGCCATTCCTTTTATTTATTTATTTGTTATTTTATTTTTTTTATTATTATTTCAATCATTTTAATTTTCCGGGTCTTTACATTCTCCTCTCCTTAAGAAATTTCATCCTCAAAATTTTACTAACTAATCATCCCTTCATATTACTTAAATTCATTTGCTAACTACTATCATAAGAACTCAACATGCATATCATCATATTAATCATTCAATCATTCATCATTAAATTAAATTATCATTATCTTAAATATAATTTCATACCTGCATCCCTGATAGCATCCTCCTCAGCCTGAAGTGTGTACAGTCGGGGTGGACCACCTCTTCCAAGTGGTACCTACTATTTTCCTCGGTCCTAATTCTGAGCAGCTACCATAGGCAAGGGTTCTCGGCAATCCTTCCTAATATGCCCTGGATTACCGCACCTGAAGTAATTCGGAGTGCCAAACCAGCATTCGCCCCTATGTTTCTTATTACACTTCGAACATACAGAGCCCATTGCTTCCTTTCCTTTCTTCGCTGATCCCTGACTGGCTTGAGATTGAAAACTAGATGGTGAAGGTCTCTTCTTCTGCTCTGAAGGCTTAGTGCTGCCTTGGATACTCTTCTCCAATACCGAGATCTTATCAACTAGTTCTGAAAAATTCTGAACTTGAAACCCGACCACTAGCTCATAAATCCTGCGCCTCAAGCCTTTCTCAAATTTTCTAGCCTTCCTTGTTCATTTGGGATCAGAAATGGAGCAAAACGCTACAGTTCCACAAATTTAGCCACATACTCCGCAACTGTCATATCCCCTTGGGTCAGATTAGTAAACTCCTCAATCTTCTCCTCTCTGACAGATGAAGGAAAATACCTGTCAAAGAATAACTCCTTGAATCTCTCCCAGGTAAGAGCCATCCTTACCACCCTCTAATCCTCTAGTAGTTTCGCAGAAAGCCACCATCATTTCGCCTCTCCAGTCATCTTGAATACAGCATAACGAAACTTCTGCTCCTCCGTGCAATCAAGTATAGCCATGATTTCCTCTATCTCTTATACCCAATTTTTTGCTACCACTGGATCAGATCCTCCTGTAGAGGCTAGAGGGTTCATCCTCATAAACTCTTTAATACTACAACCCTGACCTGTAGGTGGACAGTTCTGTTCTTTAGGTTCCTTTTTCATCTCTGCCCTAACCTGGCGGACTATACGCCGCAGCACCTTAGAGGTATCTATGTCTTCTTCACTGGAAGTATCAGAACCTTCCTTTTCTTCAACCCCTACATTTTCATCTCCAAAATCCATCCTGAAAAAGGACAGAGAAGAGATAAGAATTCCACATTATAACTTCAAACAACATAATCATTAAATTAAATCCAATAAAATCAAAAATCCCCACATAAGGACCAATCTCACGGTTAGGAAACATCACCGTCGATGGATTTATCGTGGTTTTCTGAAACCGTCGACTGAATCAGAAAATCACAGAAGTCCACCAAGGGATTTCCGCCTCCAAACTATAAGACAAAATCCTATACTTCCCTACACCATACCTACTCCTCAACACTTACCTACCTATCTCTTATTTTTCATTATAACTCATTCCTATACTCTAGTATAAATCATCCCAAAATCCTCAAAATCCCAAAATCATTACTTTGATACCATAATGTAACGCCCCAAACCCTTAAACCCGGGTCCAATGCGTTATACCTGATAAAATCCCTGATAATCCAAAAATCAACATATACGCAGTAGAAAACATAACCAAAATCTTCACACAACATAATCCTACAATACCATAATTTTGTAATGCCTGAGTTTACTAACCCTATCCAAATTTCACAAAATCCACCCAACACCTGCATTTCCACAAATACGCAAATCTCAAAAACATTTCAGTATGTTCACAACCATTCCGTTCTCAACAGACTTAAAACATAACGACGTAAAACATAAATATTTACATTCCCCAAAGTATATCGAAAATATAACCTTTCTCTTTATACAATCCTAAAAAGGCTAAAAACCCTCAAGCTGTCTAAACCTGACCTCGAGGATGTCCTGAAAAATAAATAATCATATTCGGGTGAAACACATCTCAGTAAGGGAAGAAACATACATATTAAAACAGCATGTGGCCAACATGAGGTAAATAGATATCATTTTTATTTCATTTGCAAATCATCATATAACATTGAAATCGTTTTCTGAACTTAAACAATCACATGCAAATATTTAACCCACAAGATTACCCAAGGATAGAGGTGATTACCCGCCCATACAAGTAGCACCCCTCTACTCTAATACTTAGGTAACCCAAAGGTCATAATTAAAACATACCAAAGCACTCACCTTACTCAGTAAGCCCTCAAGTGTTAGATTAATCTCGTACTCACATAGTTTAACAATAGTTTACCGGTAAAGGCCCTAAGGATAGGAAAATCTACCCGCCCATACAAGTAGGTTCCCTCTGCCCTAGTACGTTATGTGGTTATTGCCACATCCGTAGCTACTAGTGCACGCGCCTTAGTCAGCAAGCCCTCAGGCGAAAGATACGCCTCGCTCAATCGTAACATGTTCTACGTACATACATACTTCTAATATCATAATACATAATTTTTTTTCTATCATTATTCAATCATACACATCTGTTCATATTCATAACTTATCATTGCACTGAATTTCACTTTAAGTGACTCTTTCCCATTTGTATCATTCACGTTTCACATTTCATTTCATTACATTGTCATTCCATTATCATTTCATTGCATAACATTTTCTTTTCATTCCTTCGTACTACAGCTGGGCTTTAGCCATCATTGGTTAGTCCACATAGAAATGTGCTAGAATCTGCTATAACTAGTCCACATAGAAATGCACTAGAATCTGCTAACATGGCTGTCTTTCAGCTGTCTTACATTTACATGGTTGCATTTAACATACACAGGCAACGTAATCCAAATCATATTTTATTTATAGTATTTTGCTTATTTAACCTACATCTCATACATTTAACATACATATGCACAGAATTTCACGTCGCACAATTTATCAATAAAATTCATATACATTCCTTACAAAATAAGCCAACCCATAATTAATATTTATACACTGTAAATACATTTCATTTCTTATTTAATTCATCAGAAAATTCTTTTCATTTTCATTCGTTTACTTTCACATATACATAACTATATCGACAATCCTAGGCTCAGAAAACATAAATTTTATGGCTGGCATTTAAAATCCACATAAAAACATATATACATAAATAACACATAATCATTTTTAATTCATAAAAACCTAATTTAATACATAAATTTCCCCCTTACCTGAATTCTCGAACTACACCGACACGAATCCCACACAGATGCCCGCGGCACTCACCCGGACCCTGATTCAAAATCCTAGTTCCATTTAAATTATTCATAAATAAAATACTATTTAATTATTTTCTAGGATCATAATTTTCAAATCAACAGTTATACCCGCAAATTTAACTAATTTGTCAAATTTTCCAAATCTCACTCTCGCTTTGAAGTGGGGTCTAGAAAACCTTAATTGGAAGTTTACCTACGACAAAATAACGACAATCGCGATTAGGACCACGTGGTCGTACCCGATCATCGATTAACCGCATATTTACAAAGAAATTGGGAAAATGGGGAAAAGTTACCTTTCCCCAGAAACAGTGCCTAAGCCATTCCCATGAAAAATCTGCTCCAATAAAAAATATCGGTGGTGGAGTTAGGAATCCAACAGAACCTTCTATTTTCCAATCTGCCACAAACTCATCGAAAAATTGAGAGAGAGAGAGAGAGAGAGAGAGAGAGAGAGGGGGGGGGGGAGATGAAGAGCGAGTGTTGGAGTGCAGAAGGAATTCTCGGGGGGGGGGGTGTCATCTGTTTTTCCAAATCCAATTTCAATATGGATGATAAGCATCCAGATTGAATATATAACATATAATATAATATCTTATATTATAATATTATAATACTATACCTCTTTTCAATATACATATATATTCTCAAGGGGGCGTGTCTTCTGTTTTGCCAAATCCAATTTCAATATGGATGATAAGCATCCAGATTGAATATATAACATATAATATAATATCTTATATTATAATATTATAATATTATACCTCTTTTCAATATATATATATATATATATATATATATATATATATATATTATTTCAAGTAGTTTTTTTTTTCCAATGTAATAATGTTTAATTTAATAACTAATTATTTAATTATTTAATTTATCTTAATTTAATTTAATTTTTTTTATTTTTTTTCCTTTTTTTTCTCACGCCATTCCTTTTATTTATTTATTTGTTATTTTATCTTTTTTTATTATTATTTCAATCATTTTAATTTTTCGGGTCTTTACACACAAAAAGAAACTAGCTATCACCCCGCCCGAAGCTTGCTAAGTTCGATCTCGAGATGGTCCTAAAAAATGATATGTATATTGGGGCGAGCCACTTCTTAGTAAGGCAGATTAAGTTAATATCAGTGTGTGGTTAACGTGAGTTTTAACATGTACAAAATATCATCAGTTGTCAATTAACAACAGTTATAAAATCATTCTCAGACCATATTCACACACACACACAATTATTTATAAGCGAAAGTTCCCAAGGATGTGGGAGATTACACACTCATACATGTAACTCTCCTCTGCTCTAATACGTTATGTAACCTAGTATAACTACAACTGATACTTATCAAGGTACTCGACTTTCTTAGCAAGCCCTCGTGGCTGAGAGTTTACTTCACCATAAACATTCATACATTTTAACTTACGTACAAGTACTCACACATTTACAGTTGAAAAATATGCATTTACTTCCTCAATATAAACCAATTCAATAAATAATAACATCATTTATATAAATTAATAGATATGCGTAAAAGAAACTCCATGGGACTAACGACAGGCTTAACCTCCATGAAGAGTTGTGTGGCCCGAAGGTTGGACTAAGCCCCTGGGGATCAACCTAGACCAAGTCAAAGTAACCATCTGCTACTACGTCTATAGGTATCTACAACTTAGCTGCAAGTCCGATTGCCTTACCACTTCATGGTCCATACTCCAGGGAAGGTGCAACCTCTATGCAGGCCAATCGACTGAAACCATCCTACACCTCTTAGTACAATGTGCGCAAACATGGCCAAATAATAATTCCCTAGAAATGATACCATGCTCATAATATAACTGGTCCTCAGGGTTTTTAAACTATATCATGCAATTTCGGTAATAAAAAATGTAGTATAAATCTCATTTCATATAGAACCTGCCATTTAATAAAACCCAGCCCCCAGCTATCAAACAAAACCTGGCTTATAGCCATTAAATAAAACCCGACCCTCGGCCGTTAAATATAATCCGGCCCCTGACCGTCAAGTAAAACCCGACCTGCAACCGTTAAATAAAACCCAGTATTTTGCAAAGGCAGATCTAGTATATTTCGCAAAAAATTCAGTATTTTTCACAACCATATCCAAATTCAATTATACCATAACTCATACCGATTATTCACCTGCCACACGATTTTCAGTATTTGAATATAATCCAATAAACAACCAGGAAAAACATAGTATATTTAGTTCGTATGATAAAACCAAGCTTTCCACCATTCCTTTTATTCAAAATACCATAAGATATAATCGTAATTTATAAACCCCTTTTTGAACGATGGGTTTCGAAATAACTTTGAAACTATAGGTATACATACATATAACACCTTTGAATCGGTTCAAATTCGATAAAAACCTGACTTAACTTAATCCCCTTACCTGTTCCTGAAAAAGGAACTGATTCCGTTCGAAAAACGAAAAGCCCTAGCTTTTCGATCCCATTGCAACAAGCCGAGAAAAGAGAGGAGAGTGATCGAAGACCGAGCACGGGTTCCAAGTGATCGGAGAAGGGGAGAGAGGGTCATGAGAGAGAGAGAGAGAGAGAGAGAGAGAGAGAGAGAGAGAGAGAATATTTGAGTTTTAAAAAAAATATGAGTTGCTTATCCCTTAAATAAGCAGACCTATAGGAAAATCGTTGACAATTTTCCCTGCACTCACAAAACCGTCGATGGTTTGAATATTGACCCTCCCTTGTTGACTGAAACCGGCGACAATTTTCCTAAGCTCTGTAAAACCATCAACGGTTTTTCTTTTATTTTCTGGGTTTGGGTTTCTACAGGTCAGATTCCACCCACATCTTTGAAAAGGAAGGGAAATTATTTTTTGGAGGGAATTGGGCTGCGATAATCTCCTCCTATAAAAGGATTGCTTTCCCTTCATTGTGATACAAACAAAGAGAGAGTGAGAGTGAGTGAAGACACAATAAGTGTGAGTGCGCTTTGAGTGTGTGCTAAAATAAGTGAGTTAAGTGTGTTGTAATCCTCCTCCTCCCTCACTGTATACCCATATATATATATAGTGAAGTTACTCTTCTCCCGTGGACATAGGCTAAATTGGTTGAACCACATAAATCTTGTGTGTTATTTGTGTGAATGTTATTTGATATTTGGCAAGATTCATATCCCAACAATTGGTAGCAAAGCTACTGGTTTACCGCCTTGTTGGTAGGTTTTATTTTTTGTATATTAATATCGCCTTGATGGTAGGTTTTATTTCAGTATATCAATACCACCTTAATGGTAGGTTTTATTAATATGTATTGATACCTCCTTTATGGTTGGATGTGTTCTTAATTTTTGAGACTATACTGTAGCAACATTGTTCACTGCAGTTGTCTACGCATAGTACCAGAGCATATTAAATGAAGGAAAATACAAGTCTCAACCACAGTTCCATGATTAGACTTACAGAGACAAATTATTCCATACGGAAGATTTGTTGAATGCAAAGGGATCATGTAAAGACCTGCTAAAATTCTATATATTTATATATTAATTTAAATTACGCTGATAAATCCTGATGGAATAAAACATCAACTTAAGCAGCGAGAAGCTAAAGTCAAGTATTCACAACCATATACATATACATATACAATACAATACCGAAGTGCTAAATACTCCCAATATTATAAATACATAACTAAACTAGGGCTACACAAAAATACCCTTTTTCCCAAAAACGATCACCCTCCTAACAAGGTAGCACTGTAGTCCCTCTACCTGCGAGCTTGATCTGATCATCTAACTGGATCACCTGAAAAATATCAATTAAATGGGATGAGGCAACGCTTAGTAAGAAGAAACATGCTATTACTAGGGTGTAGCAAATGAGTCATATACTTGGAAAATCTTATCTAAAACAAGATACTATATATAACAAAACTGAGAAAAACCTGAATACCTGTTATCATATAAACATGCTTATGTAGCTTAACATAAACTATTTATTCAGAATATTCTATTCATAATACTGATAATACTTGTAAGTATAATTGTCATCTGTAAATATGATCATAATATATATAAATAATAATTTTGAAAATTCCCTGAATGGATAATTGAAGTCATGAATTAACCCCTCATAACAGGGTTGTGCGGCCCGAAGGAGGGACCTAACCTGGCTGGCCGATTAGAGTAAGTCAACTGAACTCCGACAGTTAGATCGACCCCCTCAACCTATATTTTGATAGGGAGCCTATCCACAACATAGGCACGATCGACTTCTGAATACCACCTATTATCTGAATAGGGGTTGCACTCTGAACTGAATATAGCTACGGTACCGTACTCTGCTACTGAATATGGTCCATCAAGGTCTAATACTATATACGTAACTGATATTTTTAAAAATATTATTTTTACCATGATTTTGTAACATCTGAAATAACCACAACATCATATAAATTGCTGAGTAAACTGTAATAACTGAGTTTCTGAGATATCTGCTTAACTGAATAACTGAAATATTTGATTTACTGTATGAACTGAATGTTATGGTTTTGAAATAGATATATCATAATATTCCGAAAATACTGCAAAATACAAGTTTTTGCGCATATGCGGAAAATCATGGTATTCTGAAAATTATGGAAACATTATACTGAGCTAATACTAACTCATGCCACACAATTAAATATCAACATTATCAGGCTCTAAAACTGCATAAATAATTTGAATAATAATTTTCTGAAAACATATAATTTATACTGAATCATATTAGGTTTGCCTAGCATAGCATATTTCCCTTACCTGATTACTTCTAAAGTCCCCTACTATGACAAGTCTTATACCCGCAAGGCTCTTCACTCAACACCCTGAAAATCATATATCTTATAACCAAATATCACTATTTCCTTGCGTACTACATTTCCTACAACTGGCAGAAAGCCAAATATTGCATAAAAACCTTACCCTGAATTTGGGACGAAATTCAACTTCGTCCCACCAACGATCTGCTCTGGAGGACTTGGAGAGAACTTCCCTAAGAGTGTCGTGGTGACCTTAGATTGTCGATCTGGCGACTAATGGGGCCGAAATCAAAGTGAGAGGAGGGAGGAACCGTAGAGGAGAGAGAGAAGAGATTTTGCTAAAAATTTCTACGTAAAATCTGAGTTTAACTCTATTTATACACTGACCTTCGTCAACGAGCCACGTCGCCTCATCGACGGGGTCAAGAAGGCAACTCGTCGACGAACTTCCTCCCTCATCGACGAAATTCAGAGTCGCCTAGATAAATTCTTGGTATCAACTCTTCGACGAAGGACACCCTCGTCGACGAGCCCAAAGTGCAACGTCGTTGAAGAATGCGAAGAGTTCATCGATGAAGTCTACTGCCTCCTTCTGTTTCTGTTTCCATTTCCCTCCTTCTTTATTATTTAAATACCATTATCATTGGGTCATTACAGATCATGCCAAGTGGAAAAACTGAGTTTGATTGGAAGAAACTCAACAAAAAAGCTGCTAGTGTTATAAGACAATGGATTGAGATGAGGGTAATTTGTGATACAGCCAAAGAAACGGATGCCTACAAACTTTGGCAACATCTGGGAGAGATGTACAAGCGAAAGAATGCCCAGAACAAAGTCTTCATGATAAGAAGGCTTGTGAATTTAAAATTATGTGATGGACAAAATGTTTCAGATCACTTAGATAAATTTAATAAAATTATTGATAATATGGTAAGCATGGAACTAACTATTGCAGATGAAATTCAAGTACTGATTTTGTTAAGTTCATTACCAGATAGCTGGGAGACATTGGTGGTAGCTCTCAGTAATTTAGCATGTTGACTTTTTGAGTATAAACCCTGTCTTGATGCTAACAAAGCATATGTTTCTTATGTTTGTATTTAGCATGTGAATAGGTCCATTAATTTAACACACATATAAGGAAACGATGATGGAAAACAAAAGAAGAAGAAGACATTTATTATTTTATCTTATAATGCATTTAAGTTTTATTTTTAGAATTTGGTATGTAATAATGCATACATCTTGCATGATATGATTTGAATGCTCAGACAGAACCATAGACAAACCGTAGGGAACCAAAGGCCATAGACAGACCTTAGGACATTGAATTTTTCATTAAAAACCTTTTTCATGAAAGTTAACATCATATTAAGGCTTTGAAATATCCTTAGGGTTTAAATTAGGATAAAGACAGGTCTTCGGTTGATCAATGTTGGATTTTTTGGCTTAATTTAAAAGTCCAGTCGACCAAACCCTTGGCAATATAAATGTCTCGGTCGACCGAATAGGTTAGAAGTCAACATGTTGACTTCGCTCGGTCGACCATACTGAATTGAACGCACCGTGCTCGGTTAACCGAACCATTAACCTTTGACACCCTAACTACTTGGTCGATCAAACCTTGTAGTTCAAATTAGCCTTGGTCAACGGAATCTATATGAATGGTCAACCAATCTTTGCCTTGGTCGACTGAATCCACGAAGGGTTTAGAAACACCCTGATATGATCGACCAAACCTATAGTTCAAATTTGCCTCGGTCGGCTGAACCTTGTCCTTAGTCAACCGAACCTCTCGGGTTGGCTTAATTTTTAACCGCTAATTGTCATTAATTTTTCACTTAAACATTTTCAAAATGACGAGCGTATCCCTCAACGGTCAGATTTCCTGAAATCTATAAATACCCCCTCCGTAACTCAGATTAATAACTATGATAAATTTCAAAATCCTCTCAAATTATTTTGTCAAATCAAAGTTCCCTCAAACCATTTTTAATGCAAAAATCTTTTCTTTGGGGTAAACTTTTTTAAACTCTCTCATACTCTCTTTCAATCTTTCTTTTGAAAAATATTTTTAGAAAAGAGTATTATATTTTGGGAATTTAGTTTGTATCCATAGAATATACTCTTACTCAAACTTTTATTTCAAAATCATTTGGAGAGTATACTCAGGGTTTCTTCCATAGTTTCTTTGATAAATAATCTTGTGGGGAAATTGTTTATGACATTGTGAATCTTTGCACAACTCATTGCAAAGATTCATAAGCTCACTTGTGCTTATTGACAAAATTCTTTTTGAGTTAAAAACCCTAAGCTTTCCTATATCCTTTATTGAAAAATATTTTGTTTGAGAAAATCTTATTAGGATTTAAATCTTTATGTGCTTATCATATACATCTTTTTCAAAGATTGAAAATATTATTTTGAGTAAAACACCCTTTATCTACTAAGCATAACTCATATCATATTAAAGTGCATGTATTTGAGCTTTTAATGTGTACATCTATACTTGTATTTAGAAGCATTTTAATATGTACCAAAATAATTTTTTAATGTATCGATTGGGTTCATCCCATAAATTGAACTAAGGAGTCTTAGTCTCGTAAGTGAGACCGGTTCGGTTTATCCCGCAAATTGAACTAGGGTGTCTTCGCCCCTTAAGGGAGACCAGTCGAGCTTAGCCTGGTAATTGAGTTGGAATTTACCTCGCCCCGCAAGGAGAGGTTGTAATGACTTATGTTCCACCCGTTTAAGTGAGTAGGGATAGTGTAATCCTTGGGGGGGTATGTTCAAGGTGGTGACATAAGTTGGTTTGGCCGAACCTCGATAACAAATTCGTGTGTCACTCTCTCTTTATCTCATATAAATTTTTGAACTTAAATTTCTATATGTGTATGCTTGTTTATTCATTATTGCAATTATTTGCAACACATTTAAATTAAATGAGATATACTACACACGTGTATGCCTGCACTCATAGTTTAATAATTTTACATACATGTTTGTATTATGAAAATGGGATATGATATGTGGTGAATCGGCATAAAAGTTTAATTTAGCCAAAAAGTTTTTAAAACTCAATTCACCCCCCCCCCAACCCCCTCTTGGGATCACACCAATTCCAACACAGCACCAAACGGAAAGGTAACCTTGAGCATGGTGAAGGATAGCATCACAAGAGAAGGCAAGAGAAGAGCTGAGCAAGGCTTACCCACTCACTCTCAAGGACAAACGATGGTTACTGAGAGGGGCAGAAGCGAATAATCCCAATGAGACAAGAAGAACACAGGTAGGTCCAAAGGCAGATTAAAATCAAGGGATATTAAGTCTTGACATATAAAGAAGGACTGTTGGAAACGGAAGGTATAACAAACCAGTGAAGAAAAGAAAGAGGAGGACAAAAGTAGTGCTGTGCTGACTTATGATAAAGGTGAAACTTACGTGGTGTGTGAGGAAGGATGCGTTAACCTCATTTGCCAAGACACAACATCGGCGATTGACTCTGTAACATCATTCCATGTAACAACACGAAGAGACTTCTTCTCATCTTACAAATGTGGTGATTATGGCTTTATTAAGATGGGAAACTAAGTCAAATGCAAAATTTCTGGTAAAGGAGACATGTTGATAGAAACAAATGTTAGCTGCAAGGTACTACTAAAGGATGTTCGGCATATACCAGACATTCGCCTTAACTTGATCTCCGCAGGTCAACTTGATGACATGGGTTATGAAAGCTATTTTGGTAATGGAGTCTGGAAGCTCAAGAAAGGAAATTTGGTGGTAGCGAAAGGAAAGAAGGATGCTAGCTTATACTACGCTCAAGCTAAGCAACTCTGTATAGGAGATGTGAATGCTACAGAACATGAAGTCACCACTGAGTTAGGCATAACAAACTTGGCCATATGAGCGAGAAAGGACTCCAAATTCTTGCAAGGAAAAAGTGTAAGAACTCAACTCGAGAATTTTGAATTAAATAAATAAGAAAGGAGGAAGGAAATTAAAAAAGGAAAACTAGCAGGGCTCATCAACGAGGCTCCTTTTCCCGTCAACGAGGTCCCTTATATAGCTTGGCAACGAAATTCAGAGGTTCATCAACGAGAGGATGCTGAGGGATTTTTGGGAAATTCTGAAATCTCAGGCTCATCAACGAGGCAACTCTGTCATCGACGAACTCCCTTCTTATGCTCGTCAACAAGGACGCTGTCTCGTCTCCTCGTCAACGAGTCTGCCTATGTAAAAAGTTTTATAAATATCTATTCATTTCTTTATTGCTAATTAAACTTAATTCTTCTCTCTCTCTCTCTCTCTCTCTCTCTCTCTCTCTCTCTCTCTCTCTCTCTCTCTACACACTCTCTCTCTCTAGGGTTTTGGGTCGTTTGTTACCCGAATCAACGATTCGAAGTTACCACATGGATCAGGAGGGGAATCTCTACGTTTATAGCGGATCGAAATTTCGTTTCAAGGATTTTTGGGTTTTGATCCAAAATCGAGGTAAGAGTACAACTTCGTTTATGGTTTGGTAGATTTGTAGTAGTCGTGAATATATTGAAGTATTTTTCTTTGATTTTTAGGTTTTGAGGGTCCCGTATCGTTGTTTTGGACCGATTAAGTTCGTGTTTTGATTTTCAGGAAAGGTAAGGGGTTTTTGTTTATATTAGTTGTTTTTGTAATCTGAATCGGTAAAACTGTAGTTTACGATTCTACAGATGTTTTGGTTACTTATTTGGAAAAATCTATCGGATGAAATTACGGGATTTTCGGTTTACAATTTTTGGAGAAATTTGGAGTTTCGGGTATCATCTCCGCTTATGTTGGAAAACTTTATATTGGTATAAACTATAATATAGAGATGACTGTACCTTTGATTATTTTAAATTGTATTTCTGGAATACCTGATATGTGATTGTTTGTTTATCCAAATAAGTGTGGAATTAAATGATGAATTTGAATGATGTATTTTGTGTGGAAAATCGTGTCGATTAACTACCATAGGCTATGAATTATTCAAATGAAATATAAGAACGTGAGTTCCAAAATATTCCAGGTTTTGTGAAAATGTCGAGTCGGGATAATACCGATGGGGATATATCAAAGCGGGCCAGATTAAAACGCCGTAGGTTGAGATATTGAATCGAGTCTGAATAAGACTATAGGCTTTGATGTCTAGCTTTTTTCAAAGAGAGCGCAATACCACTAGCTCGACCGATTTTTATCAAAGGGTGTGAAAACACCAGATTTGCACTGATTCAACGTTATGGAGGCTTATGCTATGTCATGTTACTGGGGCCACCGAATTTTTCGCCAAAGGGTGTGAAATAGCACCAGACCGTCCAGATTTTGCCGAAGGGTGTGAAATACCACCAGACAGTCCAACTTAGGCTGAAGAGTGTGACGAAACTAGATCGTATTGCTTTGTATCATATGTATACTAGAACTGTATTTGTGAAAATACTGGTATTATGAAATGTATGTTTTCTATTGAAATAACACTCATGTATCCACACACTGATATAACTCGTTTCTCCCTTACTGAGAGGTGTCTCACCCCTATAATACAAATATTTTTTTGGTCCTTCGAGTAGCCGATACTAACGTCCTAGCGGTTCAGGAGCGTGGTGGTTGGTTAGCTGTGTGGAGGTACTTGTGTAACTACTGGTCCTTTTTCGGATAGTCATTTTAGGTTATGTAGACTCCCGGGGTATGTTATATATTTTGAGGAACTAGATCCTGTTTTGTATAGACTCTGGTATGGGTTTATAAATATATTAGGTTGAATTTTCTGCTGCATATAAACTGTTTATGTGATGATGGATAGGGTATACGTGAACCCTACGGGGTCAGACCTTTATATTGTGTAGTATCATGGATGTTGTATGATACAGAGACATGTTAGATTACTAAATCACACCCTGGGGCCCATTTTTAGTTTCGGGGCGTGACAAAAAGCTCTTTCCAAATTTCTCAGGTAATTCTTTAAACAATTGTACTCATTGTTTAGCTAGTAAACAACATAAAGTTGCATTTCGAAAGAACCACCCATTTAGGAGAAAGCATATTCTAGATCTGGTTTATACTGATGTGTGTTTTATGAATAATAAAAGTGTTGGTGGATCATTGTATTTTGTAACATTCATTGATGACCACTCTAGAAAAGTGTGAGCATATCCTTTGAAAAGTAAAGACCAGGTGTTAGATATGTTCAAGAAATTTCAAGCCAACGTTGAAAGACAAAGTGGAAGAAAGCTCAAATGTGTTCATTCAGACAACGATGGTGAATACATTGGGCCATTTGAAGAGCATTGTAGAGTCCATGGTATTAGGCTTAAGAAGTCAGTTCCCAAGACTCTTCAATGAACAGACCTATTTGCAACAAGATTATTTGCATGCTCTCTTATTCAAGGCTGCCAAAATCTTTCTGGGGTGAGGTGTTAATGACAGCAGTTAATCTCATCTGTAGGAATCTGAACCAAGAAAAAGAAAAGAAAAGAGAAAGGAAAACAAAAGAAGGAAAACGGTTTGGGACAGGAGCAAACCATCGACAGTTTTAGAAATCTCAAGAAAATTGTCGATGATTTTGAGCGGGCTAAGGGTCTATAAGTTAGAATCTTATTATCCTTTTTCATTTCAAACTCATTTCAAATTAGGATTTTTCTCTCTCTTCTCTCTCCCCTACCCCTAAATAGTGTTTCACTCTCTCTCTAGCCTAGAATCTCTCCACACGCACTCTCCGATCTCTCTCTTTCCTCCCGACTTGCCAGTCCTCGCTCTCTGCCAGGTTTAAGAACCTAGGGTTTCCTCCGAAGTTTGTAGGCAGTTCTTTTAGGAACATGTAAGGAGATTAGATTATGTTAGTTATTTTTAAAATGTGAATGATTAAACTAAAGTATGTGGATACAAGTATATTATGTATGATTTACTGAATGAATCTGGTGTATGAAAATGTGGCATGAGAATGTTTATTATTATTGCATAATTAAACCTGAGGGTCTTTATGGTATTATACAGTGAAAGATATGATTTTATACTGATCCCAGGAAATGTTAAGAATAATGTGGATTTATGAAATGATGGTTTTATACCGAGTTATGATATGATGGTTTTATACTGAGATATGACATGAAGGTTTTATACCAACTTATGATATGACAATTTTATACCGAGATATGACATGATGATTTTATACCGAGTTATGATATAATAGTTTTATACTGAGATATGACATGACGGTTTTATACTGAATTATGATATGACATGTTTTATATAGATTTATGAACATGACAGTTTATACTAATTTATGAAAATGAGATCATGTTATTATTTTTACTATGTAAATTATATATATAGTTTATGAACCCTAAGGGACTAGATCTTACGGAAGCTTGGTATCGCAGCTAGTGAAAGTGTTAGTGCAACCACACTACAGTGGAAGTGTAGGTCATGGGATAGTCGATTTGGCCGTGAAGAGTTGTTGTACCCTCATGGAGTCCAGACCAGGCTGCGGTAAGAAAATCGAACTTACAGACGAGTATGTTTGACCTAACTTGGTGGTAGGCCATCCAATACTAAGCCCAGTCTTCAGACCGCACAACTCGATCATAAGGGTTATTCATGATGTTATATGATGGCCAAATAAGGAAGGTTCTCCATTCATTTATGTAGTTTATGAAAAATGAGCTATATTGAGCCGAAAGTATGTTATCAAGAAAAATGTATGTATTTTCAACTACATAGGTGTGAGTACAGCTTTCAAATGCCATTTCACCTACAGTTAAATATATGAATGTATTATTATCACACTAAAACTCATGTTAGTCGCACACTAATGATAATCTAATTCGTCTTACAAAGAAGTGTCTCACCCCCAATATCCATCTCATATTTCAGGTCCTCTAGGGAATCGAGCCTAGCGTGCTACAAGGCTAGGATTAGATTTTTGTAGTTATTGTAGGTGCAAGCGAGACACTAGTTTATCATGTTTTTTTTTTTTTTTTTTGTTGTGATGTAATATATATAACATAGGGACACGTATGAGTAACTAGGATGGTTAGAACTCTGGTAAAGTTTTTGAGATTTAATTGTGTTCCGATGCATTTTTTATATTGGGTGTATGGATAGGGGCACCCGGGACCCCTTTTCGGGTTTGAGTCGCTAACACTACAGATAAGGTATCAGATATATATAGTAGCACTCCGGGCCCCACCGGGTTAGGGGCGTTACATTATCAACCTTTCTCCTTCAGTTCCTTTAGGAGGTGACATTCTTGAAAGGATCTAGACTGGGAAAGATGTATCATATAAACACTTAAAGGTGTTTGGTTGTAAAGCTTTTTTCCATATTCCTCGGGATGAAAGGACCAAACTTGATGCAAATAAAAAAGAGTGTGTCTTCTTCGGTTATGGTATTGATGAATTCGGCTATAGATTATAGGATCCAAAGAACAGGAAAGTCATCTGTAGCAGAGATGTGGTGTTCTTTGAAGATCAAACTATTGACGATTGTGAGAATGTCGATAATCCAAAGCATGTCCTCAGGAATCCAATCAAGCTGATTCCAGATTCACCACCACAGCCACAAGAAGAGCATGACGATAAAAGGGAAGTTAATGAGAATGATGAACCAATAGCTGAAGGTGCTCCAGCAGCAGAACCCAAGATAAGAAGATCCACTAGGGAGCGTCAACCTTCTAGCAAATACTCACCAAATGACTATGTGTTGCTAATTGACAAGGGAGAACCATAATGTTATGAGGTTGTCATATCACAGGAGCATACAATTGAATGGTTGAAGGCCATGCAAGAAGAGATGAAATCCTTCCATGAGAACCACACTTATGATTTGGTAGAATTACCAAAGGGAATGAAAACACTCAACAAAAAATGGGTGTTTAAATTGAAAAATAAAGAAGAAAACTCACAACCAATGTACAAGGCGCTACTTGTTGTGAAAGGCTTTGATCAAAGAAAAGACATTGACTTTAAAAAGATTTTCTCGCCCGTGGTAAAGATGTCATCTATTCGAGTTGTTCTCGGATTGGCTGCCAACCTGAACTTGGAGATTTAGCAGCTTGATGTAAAAACTGCATTTCTCCATGGTGATTTGAAAGAAGAAATCTACATGAAACAACCTGAAGATTTCGAAGTTAAAGGAAAAGAACTGTTGGTGTGCAAACTGAGAAAGAGTTTGTATGGCCTCAAGTAAGCACCAAGATAGTGATACAAGAAGTTCGATTCATTCATGATGGAGCACGGGTATAACAGGTTCACAACTGACCATTGTGTTTTTATTAAGAGATTTTCTAGTAATGATTTCATTATTCTCATGCTTTATACGGATGATATGCTTATTGTTGGTCATGATACTAAAAAGATAAGAAAGTTGAAGAAGGAACTAAGCAAATCCTTTGCAATGAAGGATTTAAGTCCAACAAAACAGATTCTCGGAATGAAGATCTTTCAAAACAAGAAAAATAAAAAGTTGTGGTTATCTCAAGAAAGGTATATTGAGAGGGTGCTAGAAATATTTAACATAGGCAAAGCAAAACCAGTCAATTGTCCACTTGCAAGACATTTCAAGCTTAGTTCCAAGCAATATCCTACACGTGAAAATGATAAAGAAGAAATGAAAAAAGTGTCTTACTCTTCAGACGTGGGTAGCTTAATGTACACCATGGTATGCACAAGACCTGATATTGCTCATACAATTGGAGTAGTTAGTCGATTCCTTTCTAATCCTGGTAAAGAACATTGGAAAGTCGTCAAGTGGATTCTCAGGTATCTAAGAGGTACTTCTCATTTATGTTTATGTTTTGGTCATGACAAACCTATGTTGAAAGGTTATACAGATGCAGACATGGTCGGTGACGTTGATTCCAAAAAGTTTACTTCGGGATACCTGATGACATTTTTAGAGGGAGCAGTGTCGTGACAATCAAAGTTACAAAAATGTGTTGCATTGTCTACTACTAAGGCAGAGTACATCGCCATCACTGAAGCAAGCAAAGAGCTTCTATGGATGAAAATGCTTCTAGAGGAACTTGGCCTCAAGCAAGAGAAGTATGTTTTCTACTGTGATAGTCCAAGTGTTATTCATCTTAACAAGAATCCAAGTTTTCATTCAAAGTCAAAGCACATCAATGTTTGATATCATTGGATTCGTGAGGCGTTAGAGTTAAAGAAGCTAAGCATAAAGAAGATTCATACTTATGATAATGCATCAAACATGATGACTAAGACAACATCCAAGTCAAAGCTCGAAACTTGTAGAACCGCAACAGGTTTGGTGGAACTCTCCGCATGAGTCGGGCGGGGTAGATTTGTTGGGGCCCGCCTCATTTAATAAAAGGAGGAAGCTAATGTCAAAATTAGCTGCAGGTGGTTAGCTACAGTTGGGCATGCCTCACATGGAAGAGGAGCCAATGTCAAAGTTGGCTGCAATTTTTGGTGGTAAGATTCTACCCACCTCTTTGAAAAAGAAGAGAAATTATTTTTTGGAGGGAATTGTGCTGCGGTGATCTCCTCCTATAAAAGGAGTGTTTCCCCTCCGTTGTGATACACACAAAGAGAGAGTGAGAGTGAGTGAAGACATAATAAGTGTGAGTGCAATGTGAGTGTGTACTAAAGTGAGTGAGTTGAGTGTGTTATAATCCTCCTCCTCCTTCATTGTATACCCATATATATATATATAACAAAGTTACTCATCTCCCGTGGACGTAGGCTAAATGGGTCTTGGGTCCAACCATGTATATAAGTACACATCATCTACTCAAATTTTTCAATGTGGGACAAGCTCACAAGTAAAATTCTCAACAATCTCCCCCTCACTTGTGAGTTTCAACTGCTCCCCTTTGAACGGAAACCATCTCCCTTATGGGAGTAAGTTCAATTCCCTAACAGTTGCTCAAGTGAGCCTTACCATTGGTGCCTTACGTGCCTTAGATTGTATTCTATGTGCATTCGAACCAATCATACCTCCCACATCTTGACTCTATTCGGATCCATCCCCAACCAAGATGATCCTTATTGGCTTCAGTCACACACTTGGTCCACCAATTGTTAGCACGTCAAAAAAATTAGTTTTACGTCTCGACTTTTACGATGTCGCTCACTCAGAATTACAAACCGTCAGCTTTGATACCACTTGTTAGGACCAGAGGAGCCCATGGGTGGGCTCGATACACATGGGTGAATATCAACTTGACTTAAAAGTTTAATCCTATTAGGTTTTAGGTCCAACCATATATATAAGTACCCATCATCCACTTAAATTTTCCAATGTGGGACAAATTCACAAGTGAAATTCTCAACATGAAAGTCATACTCCCAAACGTAAATTATGTGTATTAGTCAGTCATATCACATCACAAGATTCAATCATGTTCAATTATTAGATTGAAGAATTGGAGAAAATGGAAGAAACAATCCGTGCATACGAGGGTATATTTAGTGGAAATGTTTGCAATGTGATGCGATATGGAAATGAAAGAGATATAAATTCAAGATGTAGGGAATTATTGGGAAGCTTTTGTATTGGAGGAATTTGAGTTACACAATGCTAATATGATACTTTTAGTTATTTAACAAATTTTGCTAATTTTGAGGTTATTTTATAATTCCAGATATTAGTTTGTACTCTTTAGGGTTTCTTATTTGCTATAAATATAGGTTCAGGCATATAATTTGTTTGTTTGGATGAATTATTGAGAATTTTACTCTCTCCAGTTCAACTTGTCTTATTATGAAAGGAGGCCTATGAATTTTTATTTTTATTTTTGTTCCATCCAACAGACTACTTATTTCGGATTTGGAAACTAGGACAGAATTTAAAAGACTCGTGTGAAAATCAACAATTTCAAATTCACAACTTAACATTTGCATTCTCAAACCAGTGAATATAATTTAAGCATTTGATTGATGGGGAGCCAAAGGAGCTGATGATGTGTGTGCTTCTTGCATGGCATAGGCTAAAAGCCAAAAAGACAAGATGGCAGTTTTGAAATGGTGAGGGAAATGATATGTGCAGTTTTGGATTGTGCTTTATACGCTTGAATGATGAAGCAAGCAAAGTGCACCAGGCTTATTGTTGCAAATGTTACGGGCATTTCTTTGAAAAATTGTAGGCCTTCCCATCTTGAAGCTTTTTGGGGTTTTGGGGTGATTAAAATATTGTGATTGACTTTATTATTATTTTTTAAAATTTAAACATATTTTTATTTCAATTATATTTAAATTCATATGATCATTTTATTTTTGTTTTAATTTATGTATAAAAATAATAATAATAATAATAAAGTCAATTACAATATTTTTACTATTTTTCAATTGTGATGTCCAATAAATTTTTTAGTGTAAAGTAAAATTTGAAATTATAACACTTAAGTAAAATAATTATAATAATTTATTTTTATTATAGTATTTTTTTTAATACATATTATTTTACAATTATGTTATTTTAATAATATGTTTATAATATTATTTGATTTAAAGACAAAAACAAATAGTTCTCAATTAAAATTTTAAACATTTTAATTTTATAAATATTAACTAAACAAGTTGTGAGTTTTTAGTTTTTAGTTTATATTTTTAATTTTTAGTTTTTTGTTTCAATAATTTTTGTTAATGATATCAAATGGTGCATGAGTTTCCTTTTTATTTTTCTTTCTTTTCTCTTCCCTAACCAAAATATTGATCCAAACAAACCCTTAATGTTGCATTTGATTTGTAAATAGTATACATTTTCATTAAGTTTTTTATTCCCCACATTTCTATTTCTATGTTAAAATGTGGATATTTAAATCTCCTAAAAAATTACGAAGCGACAAAATAACACTAGTTATATTTTGAAATAACCAAAAAACACTCACTTCTTTATAGCATATTTTAATCACAAGAGTTAAAAGCTCTCTATCTCTCGACAGCATGTGCCATGTTGACAATAATGTAAATGTTATTAATACACAACACAGTTCTTCAATTTCACCATGAAAATATTTATTTCTATCCTATTCCAAATTGCATGAAATATCACAAACTTTAAAAAGAATACTTTCTAAAAAATTTATAATATTTTTGCATAATTTTTGTACCACTTAATTATTCCCGTGAGATAAACGTGCCCTAAAAGAATGATGATCAAAGCTTTGCATTATCCCAAAAGGCTCTCTGTTTCACTCTTGTCTGTGTATTACTACACATCATCCTTTGGCTCACGCTTTCTATTCCCCTCAACTGTTGGCGAGTAGGCTACGCTGGTCTCTCCTCATCCCTTTGCCAGTTGGCTATGGCATGGTGACTTGCTTGACGTGTTGGTGGGCAAATTAGCAGACTACACCAAAAAGAAAAGCAAATCCCATCAAAGACTCAACGAGGAAGGAAACAACCTCATGAACTGGCAGAGTGCCAAGAGATTATGAAAAACCCCACCAACTGAGCCAATGTCTTCATTCGGTTCAGTACCATAACAAAGTTGAAGGGAAAAATACTCCAGGGCGAGATACAACTGAATAGCAAACTAAATTCATCTGATTTTTCTACAATGTATTTGAAGATCGAATTGAATTGCAAAACTAGATGTAATTCTACAAGAAAGGTTAAATCTATACCCTATCCTGGCTTTGACACCACAACAATACAAATTGCAGATAGGCAGTAGAATGAAACACACGAACCTGTGGAAGCCTCTATAGAAAGAGAACATGAACAAAAGAGAAAAAATGCCCCTCTTTATGATTCAACGAAGGAGCAACTCACAAATTTGCTAACTGGAGCCTGCATCGGTCTCCTTTGCAGCTGCGTCTTCCTGAAGCTTCTTTTTCCAGTATTCATCAAGTGGAGGTCCAAATATTGCCTTCCCACTAACAACTCCAATTCTACAAAATGCTTCAAGTCACTCACATTTTGCAATGCACACTAAAATAAAATGACAAGCACCCTGATAAAACTGGAAAAACTATTATCTATTGCCACAAATCTACACCCTATCAAAATTTCTGTTGTAATCTGCCTATGATAATACACAACTCTATGGTATTAGCCTCTCAGGCTCTCAGGACAAGACAATAAGATCGCTAGCCTTTTAGAATGCAAGTGCAGTTGGGACTAAGGTGACACAATCAACAGTAAATTCATGGGCTTCTGTGTGCGCGTGTGTGCCCTGGGGGAGAGTTCATCCAAACAAGGATGACATGTACCCAGAAGTAAGATGATAGAATAATGAAAGAAACGCCCTATGTGACTACACAGCAGCCGGTATAGCTAAGTAATTTCTCAACTATTAACAAATCACATCCGCCCATACAAGGATTTCATGGCATGTAGTTCGACTTAATCAAGTAGATGATAAGTCTAAAAAATAATCAGCTTATTTAAGTTATTTCGTTCATGGAATGTTTATTCTTAAGAATAAAATGATCATAATATAAGGATTTGATAGTTTATAAACAAAAATCTGTTGTCAATCTAAAGCTTTTTGTTAATCCACACCATAAAATAGACAAGAAATGAATTTATAAATTTCGTCATAGGAATGTGTATTTCTATCTTATTCCATGTTAGATGGAAGGATACAAACTTTTGTATGAGTATTTTAATCTAAATTATTATATCCCTACTCAATTTTTATTACAACAATCAAGCCTCCTACTAGGTAGCGTCAGCTACATGAATCCTTTTGGCCAATCTACAAGATTTTGGGCTATAATCTAAGGGAAATGGAGGGTTGTCAAACCCTCATTCATTATCTCAATTTAAGTTATTCAAGGTCTACCCTGCCACTCCTACTGCCACTAAAATCAACTAATTTACTGATCTCCCCAGTAGTGTGTTATTTGACGTGTGTAAATAGCCCCGCTCTTATCTTATATTATGCTATGTCTAACTTACCACAAACATGTTCATTCTTTAAATTCATCTTTTAGATTTATACCACTCGTCCACCTTAGCATTCTCAATTCTATAACTTTTACATTTTGGATTTGAACATTTTGATCCTCATAGCATAGCTAGTCTTACAGTCATCCCATAAACTTTTTAGTTTTAACGGTATTCTACAATCACACAAATTTTCAATTTCTCCTTCTAATTGCATGATAGATTCAAGGTATCAAAATCTACTAATGCTACTAATTTCTTGACCATCAAATTTAATATTTTCTCCAATATTCCTCCTAATGTGACTAAAAATACATTTAATATATTATGCCTTATTTCTACTCACCTTAAAAACTTCTAGATTCTAAAGCTTCTCTCCACAATTCCAACCTATATTCTACTCCACCTCTAGTTTCGTCAACCAAAACAACATCATCTGGAAACATGATACATCATAGAACCATGGATACTATTACGCTCTTAATAAGTTCATCTATCACTAGTGCAAAAAAATAAGGATTCAAAACAAACCTTTGATGTACACAACTGTTGTTGGGAATTCCTTAGACTCTCCACCATCCTCACATTAGTTACTCTATTGTACATGTCCTTAATGACATCAATATATACCTACTCCATGCTCCCCTTTTTTTCCCCTAAAAACCATCAACTTCCCTAGGAACCCTTATCACTTTCTCAAGGTCAATAAAAATCACATGCAAGTCTCTCTTTTCTGTAAGCCAATTAATATTCTTAATAGAGATATAGATTTCTCTAGTTGATTTCCTCGGCATAAAACCAAATTGATTCTTTTTGAAGTCCTTGTTTCTAACCTTATTCTCTATTCAATTACTCTAGTTGATTTCCTCAGCATAAAACCAAATTATTTTTTGAAATCCTTGCTTCTAACCTTATTCTCTATTCAATTACCCATTTCCAAAAGTTCCATAGAAGTTCTTTAGTTCCACAATAGTTAATACAATTTTGAATATCCTTTATTTTGGCAAAAAGATATAAAATACTTCTCCATTCATCAAACATTTTCTTAGCTATTATTTTTGCTAAATAAATTGGTTAACCAAATAATTTTGCGGTCTCCTAGGCATTTCCAACCTTCAGCTGGGTGCCATTAAGTATTATAGTTTTCCCATTTTTCATTTTTTTAATATAAGCTTAACTTCATTAACTCTAATTCTGGGGATCAATCTCAAATTTTTAGCTTTTTCCTTACTTGTCAATTCTAAATTTAAGTCTTCTACTTGGTTTCACTACATAACTATTAAAATAACTTTTCCATTTTATCATCTTCTTCAACTAAAACACCACCATCTTCATTTTAAATACATTTTCTTTCTCTATGTCCAACAATGTTTCTTTTTTCCCCTTTTTTTTGCATCTTGAATGCCTAGATCCCATCACCAACTCTCTTTTCCTCTAGATTCACTTAAAATCTGCTTTCCATCTCTAGAATAGAACTACCTATCCTACTTCAAAGTTTTGTTTTTTTGAAAAAGGAAGAAATATTATTAAGAAAGAAATATTGTAAAAAGAAGGAGATTAAGGAATCCTCCAAAATAAAAAATAAAAAGAGTGGGGGGGGGGGGGGAGGGAAACTAAAATAGAAGATAACAAACTGCAGCAACAACCCATAAGGAAGTCTTCTTCCCCTTAAAAAAGCGAATGTTCCTTTCCATCCAAATACCCCACAAAAATTGCTATAACCCATAATGCTAACCTGTCATCCCCCTGCCAAAACCTTAAAAAGAAACAGCCAACACATCCTCCACAAAATCAAAACAAACCCAGTTTGCTCTGATAATCCCAAATAAATTGTTTCATATCCTCCAAGAGAAAAGGCAATGCATAAACAAATGAGAGGCATGTTTAGAACTGTCGAAGCAAAGCACACCCACATTAGAATATAATGCTTAGAAGGCCTCCTACTCTACAACAGGTTGCTAGTGGTAACTCTATTAAAATCAACCAACCAAATAAAAGGCTTAATTTTAGAAGGAACTTTGGTCTTCGAAACACTATGATGGAGTAAAAAAGACATGCTCTTGGATCAAAAACTAAAAGAAAGATTCACAAGAAAAGTCTCCCCAGGATCCCGGCTTCCACATATCCTCACTGTTAAAAGAATTACAACCCTCCAACAAACACAGCAAAGACTATAGCTCCAACCCCCTATCAATAAGACTCATAGAAATGGAAATTCCACAAAAACTCTCCCTGTTAGAGAGCAAAACAGAAGAAAGAGCCCAACAAGGAAAAAATAAAATGAGTGCGGACTCTGCCACCCACGGGTCTTCCTAGAGAAATGAAAGCAAGCCCATTACCACCCCCCCCCCCCCCCCCCAAAGTTTTTTAATTTGGAATAAAACATGGTTAAAGCAGTGATATACAACTCCAAGGAAACTAACAAGAAGATCTGAAACCCAGATTAGCATCCCACCCATTTACCTGTAAGTCAAATTTACTTTTAATTACTTTTGTGCCAAACCGAGTTCTCCTTTAAATGAAACCTTCATAACCATTGCCTCATAGAAGCAATATTTTTATCTATAAACTTCACTATGGGTCAGCCCTCAACCAGAACACTCCCCACCACTTTGGCCTACACACCACCTTGCAACCAACCAAATGATCTATGTTATCCCCAACCCAAGAACAAATAAAAACAATCATGTATCTCTCATTAGGATTGAGCAATATTTGGTTAAAACCAAATTAGCTAACCAAATAGACCAAATTTGATTGAAATTTTCAATTCAGTCGCATTTTTTGGTTTTTTCGGTAATTCAGCTTTTGGTGCCATATAAGCCAGTGGCTATTTGATTAATTAAAATAACCAAACTGTATATGATAGATATGTATTTATATAATATAGAGTAATTAGTTGCAAGTGTTTAATTTTCACCTGTTCCCCAATTTTCCTCCAACCTTCAATCATTCTGCGACTTCTACTTCCAACCTCCTACTCACTTGAACAGTTCAAGTTGAACTCCAGATCTTATATCAACCCTAACCCACTGCCACCTCCTTCCTCCCTCCCCAACCGTATGCAGGGGCAAACACCAACCCTTCAATTCGTCTGGTACATACTTTCTAATTATTCCCACCAACCCCACCCTTCCCCCTCCTCCCCTTGTTCGTTTCAAATTTATATTATACTCCCTCTCTCTCTCAAGGGATATATGGAACTGAACACCTAGCAGCAAAATGCAGCAGCCACAGCTAATTATTCAAATTCAGACGCACTGCAGCCTCATCTCTCTCACAGTAGCACTGCCCCCTTCTCCTCCTTTTTCATCAAATCTTCTTATTTTTTTCATGTTAGCTCATCTTGTTTTATTTTAATTTTGTATCCTCCACAAAATTCTGGGAAAAAGTTGAACTTTTTTGAAAAAAAATTAATAATAATTTAAGATGCATTAAGGACTGTCATTTAGCTGAGATCTGGAATTCAGATGCAGCCCCAACAGAAGAACCAGCATCGAGGTTCCATTAGAGGTGTCCCTTGTAGCAACTTATCATTGGAATTTCCCCAACTGTTTTAAGCACAAATTTGAGTTAGTAAAAAATAACAAATTTCGGAACAGTTTTGTTTTGGTTAATTAGGAACTAACTAAATCAAAGTAAAATTTGATCAATTAACCATACAATATTAGGCAAAGTTTGGTTCAGCTCAGTAGAACATTTCTTTTAACCGAATTTTGTTGGTCGCACCAACCCAATGCTCAGTCCTACTCTCAATAGTCCTAGCAATCCCTACAAGAACTTTAAAAATGGACAATAATAAATAAATAAATAATGGTATACCAGAAAGACAAGACTGAATAGGACTGATAAAACCCCCTAAAGAAAAAAAGAGCACCTTTCCACTTATCTAGATGCTTAGCCACCATCTCCACCAAAGGAGCCCAAAAACCCATAAGCCTAGGATAATCACCCAAAAGGAACCCCTAAGTAACTCAAAGGCCAATCTAAGGTACCACACCTGGCCAAAGAAGCCAACTCCAACAATCTAGCATCTCCCAAATTAATACTTGTTGTCCTACTCTTCCCTAAATTAACTTTTAACCCTGAAACACACTCAAAAAGTTGTCAAATGATGAGCAGATTTGAAAAAGATTCTCTGTGATCCTTTTAAGAAAGAATACTATCATCAGCAAACAGAAGATGAGACATTATAACCTCCTCACTTCCAGTTCCCACCACCCCAATTCCTCTTACAAAACCCTATGTTTATAGCCCTATATATCATTCTACATCCCACTCAAACAGTCAACTACAAGAACAAACAAAAAATGGGGACAATGGATCCCCTTGCTAATATCCCTCAAAGCCCTAATGAAGATTTAAGGTTGTCCTTTTACATGATGGGACAAAATGGAGTTCTTCACTTCTTTTGGGCTCATTCATTTGGTTTTTTGGGGGTTTTATCACTGTCCAACCTTCAAAGGATTGGAAGGCAGCTCTATTGTATCATTTTGGTTGTCGCCTTTGTTTCTAGAGTACACCTTGTCCTCATCCTATTGTACATGGTTTTGGTTCTCAACAAAATTTCTCTAATCCAAAAGGCAAAAAAAAAAATAGAAAAGGAAGCATTAGGCAAGCAACCCCTCATCCAAGTGTTCCCCCCATGCCCAAAACCTTCTCCAAGACCCTATCTAGAAACTTCCAATTCACTCAATCATAAGCCTTTTCAAAATCCAATTTCAACACAACCTACTCCCTTTTATCCTTCGCACATCCTCCAGACCTCATTAGCTACTAAAACAGCAACCACAATCTGCCTAAAACCCCATCACATACGAAACTTTGCACCTAAGAAATCGTATCTCCGTTTATTAAATCCAGCCTATTTGCAAGCACCTTCGCAAAAATCCTATTTGCACTAGTGTCCAGGCTTATAGGCTACAGAATCAGAATTCAGAAACTTTAACCGATTAACTCTTCTTAAGCACCAAATATGATGAAAGTCAAATTAATGCTCTTACCTAAAAATTTCCACTGAAATTAAATCCTGAAATGTCTGCAGTAAATCCACTGTAACCACATCCCAACAATCCTGGAAAAATGCAATATTAAATCCATCATACCTGGAGCCTTATCCTTGTCCATCCCAAGCACTACCTCCCTTTCCTCAAAAGGCCTCTCCAACCAAGACTACCGATCCATAGATATGGGAATCTACACCAACCCCTCAATCATTGGTCTACCTTCCTCCACGAAAAAGATTTGCAAAGAAATCAGAAATCTCACTTGCTATCAAGATAAAGTCTGCAGTAACCTCTCCCTCCCTCAACTCCAACTCCCAAATAACAACTCGAACTCCTTAATACCACTCCAGCTCCTCTTACCATTTGCTAAACTATGCAACCCTCCTGATCCATTTAAATTTAGTCTTTTGCTTTCAACTCCTCACTTCCTTAAAACAACCTCCCCTAAACTCATTTCTAATATCATTCCATTTAACCCCCTCACCTTCTTCTTCTTTTCTTTTCATCAAATTCAATTATTATTATTTTTAAATGCTATTATCTACAAATACTTCAATATTCCTCTTCTTCAACATGTCCTTAAGCCTCTTAAGCTTTCTCATAAGCCTCAAAACCTTCAATGCCTGTCAACCTCCTCACTCCATATATCCTCACCAAAGAATGCAAAGACTTATAATCAAGCCACATATTCTCTAAACTAAGAGGGATGGGAGTCATGGGACCCCACTAAACATTCTCACACTCTTAACAAAACACGAAAATTATCCAAAACTAGTTAAGAGAAAACCATTAGCAAAGGATTTGGAAATTCATCTTTGCACTCTCCACAAGACAAGAAGCTATCTAAGCAACTAGAAACTGCTGCCCTACTGTCCCACCCACTGACCAAAAAATTCATCTTCTCAATTTTTGTTCCTTGAATAATTACAATACCAGGAGCAGTTCTTAAAAAAACTTCTATCTCTCTTTTATCACAACCCCCAGCCCTCTCAAATTCCAACTAATTATCTTCATAACCTAACAATGTTAACCCCACCCCAACCCAAGCCACCCCACCCCACCCCACCACCATCCATAGAGTATACATGTAAACCCAACCGCCACCCCCCTACCCTCCCCCCCCCCCCCCCCCCCCCCCACCCCCAATAAAAAAGAAATAATAATAATAATAGAACTAGCTACATTATTCAACTCCTTCTGCAGAACTTTTTTTTCCCCAACTCTCACAAGTCCTAGGTGTAAGAACCACTTTTGATTCCTTCCTCAAAATTAACTAATTCAAAATCCATCCCCTCCAGGAGCTCCTGTGTATCCCGGTTGTCCCTCCACCCCACATGAATAAATATCTGTGATTTCTCCCTCTTTAGAGTCCTCCCTTCGTTACAAATGACTATCAGCAATTTCCAGCATGTTAGGAATGAGTAAAATATCTCAAATATTTTCCTTTTTCGATTCAATCGCAGCATCATCCGCATCTTTTCTGGAGGCAAACACATTAAAGGCAGCAGCCACATCATTTAAATTGTAAATTGAAGGCCAAAGATCCACCCCCCCTCCCCCCCAAAGACTATACTTTCTAATTGGTCATCCGTATTCTTCAAACAGTGAGCACCAACATGTGCTTCTTTGAAGTAACTTCAAGGCCCATCAATGAGACTCCTCATTCATTTGCCATCGAGATCTTAGAGATACTCATCCTTTATCCCATTTTTTGTCATCATTTGGTCCAATAAGAGAATATTATCATTTTCACTTAGCTCTCCAACTCATCATCTAAATCTAACAATTCTTTGTTTTCACATACCAAAATTTTGAGACCTCTATATGACTCCTTGTCACTCGCATAACAGCCAATAAGGAAGACAATGCTCACTAGACTCACGAGGCCAGAAATCTCCATGCCTTGAATACCAAGGTAAACTTTGTACCATCATCATCCATAGGTTCTTTCGAACTATTGTTGTTACTGTGCATCACAACTCCCCTCAAATTCCGGTTGCAATTTCCCCACATCAAAACCATGCTCCCCTTGCAATTTCCATTTAAAAAATCTACCTAAGTTATTTGCTACTTGCATGTCTCATGTTGTTTTTTTATTAGCATCCAAATTCATGTTGTTCAGGGCTTGCACCAGCTTCCTTGGATTCCAAAACTCCTAGATGTTGTTTAAGTGTTTTCTACAACTCAAGACCAGACCCATCTTCCCCTTTATTAACCTAGCCAACTTCACCCTTAAACCCAACTTCACACATTACCCAACATATGTTCACCCTTTTTGCCCCCTCCATCTACTCCCTTATTACCTGTCCCAATACCACCTTTCTAACCCAAAACCATCATTAATCAGGTCAGGCCCGTCACACCCTTTCACAACCCAACTCTTTATGTCTATTCCAAATAGACCCATCAAAGTCATTAGCTTTCTGTTTTACCCATTACTTTCCCGTTTCAATTTGGTCCAAGACATAAAGCCCCATATCTCTTTGAATTCAAGCCCCAATAACTGTTTTGGCCCAATGTTGCTTGAGCCACAATAATGACACAACAAACCCTTCCCTTGATTGTCCTCACCCCCTCTCCCCTGCAAGTAGAAATTGCTCTCATATCCAAAAAATCCACCATCCAAATGCTTCTTTTCCTTGGAATTCTAATAGAATTAGGTGGGCCTCTTTCCTTTACATTTTCCAGACACAAGAAACTACCCTCATGGTTCGAAAGCAATTTAAAACTAATAAAGTCACATTTGTTGCATAAATTAGTCCCCCTAAACCCTTGTCTAATGCACATGGTCTGGACCAAAATGTAACCATTCGAATTAGCAACAGAAGCTCCTTAGCATCCAGAAGGAAATCAGACAAGTACACTTCCTTGCATACTCCAAAATATGCCCCAAAAAATAAAAAAATCCATTCCTCAAAATTTCCTGCTTTAAAATAATTGAGAAAACCCCGACTGACTCAATTTTGATGCAGGAGTTGCATCATTAACTCCACCTTCGTTGAGTAGATTTCCATTTTCCACTCTTAAAGGTCATTCATTATTCTTTTCCCTTCTTACAGCATTTATTCATTGTTATAAGATCACAACAAGGTGAAGTCTAAGATCATATCTCTAGATTCATTTTTATCTCCATATCCATGTCTTGATTGTCTTTCACGTATCCTCTCATAACCTTTATTGTCCTCTTAAATTCTCATGAATTGTGACTTCCAAATTGTCTTTCAAGGTATCCACTAAGCCTATTTGAGGAGGATAAATACTAGTGGAATTTATTATATGTTGTCCACTGACCAACTTGATTTTATAATTCTATGTCCTACTCTTATAGAATCATTAACGATATGTTTCAAGTCTTTGTCAATCATCCTTCCTACTTCATTCTCCTGTTTTCTTTACCAATGCACCAAAGTCCAAATCCTGATTTTGCAACTTCTCCTAGCTTTTCACATATCCAATTTTTATTATGTTCCCATATAATCCCATCTTTTATTTAAGAACACAAATTTCCCTGACCGAACTTAACTTTGTAGAGCGCTGGTCTTTCAGGGAACTACATTGTTGGGGTTTCAAATATGCTTGTGTTTAGGTTTTCTTTACAGAAACCAAGATGGGCAACTCTAATTAGAAGAATGCATGAACATAAGAATATAAGAGCAAAAAGGTTAAATTATCAAAAACAAATAAAAAAAAATCGAATACTTCGCATGAAAAACAAGAGAAGACGAAGAAGAAAAGAGACTTACAAGACTGCTCCAACGACCATGGGCAGTGACAGGAACCTTCTTCGGTTGAACATCTCCAACCTTCTCAATTAGGGAACGGAGGAGCTCCTCGGTATCTGACTAGGGTTTATGTCTCAACTTCACAAGGGGGTGACGATTCGGCCCGTTGATCTAAAAATGGACAGGCCCATTGAAGGTCCATTAGAGTAGAGCACGGTCGTGGTGTCCAGGAAGCCCATCTTCTGGCCCAGGCCCAGCTGATGGTTTCACAGTTCACTGCATTTGGTTTTCTCACAGGGAAAGAAAAAAAGCTAATATAATATAATATAATATACAAAAATTAAGTAATAGATTTAATTTTATGTCACCCAATTTTTATTTTATTTTCTTACTTTTAAAATTACATACACATTTAGATGACCATGCATGACTAAATTTTCTTAGCCAAAAAATGTTTTTTTTTTTCTTTTTAAGATAGAAATTGCAATTAAAATGCTAATTTAATTATTAGATGTGGTGGTTTGGCTTGCTGCTAGGAGATAGGAGAATAGGTTCGATAAATGAATTAAACTAAAACGAACCATATCATAAATTAAATTAGTTCAAACTGTGAGAACAACTAAATAAAGTCAAATTAACTTGGGTTTAAATTTTTTAAAACCAAACCAAATTATGGAATTGTTAGTGCTTTTGATTTCTTGGTTGATGATGCAACCCTAGTATTATTACCCAAAAAAAAATGATGCAACCGTATTACTATGTCCCTTTGACTTTAAATTTTCATTATCCATATTGAAATTTTGGCTCCTAAAAGTTAGGAAAGTTGGAGCCACATAATGGAAGATAAAGAAACAAATTTCAAGAATTTTAAATCCCCCTTATAATTTTCATAATAATGAAAACGATTAGCTATGTATAGTACATTACTTCAAGAAAGATATCGTGTAATTGAATTAAAGTCAGGTTGACCAAATATGTAACTAATTATATCATCGTCATCCAACTTTAACCATTAACATATACATGCTAAGCTAATATATTTGTCATAATATCTCTTTTAGTTCATTAATAAATGTTCAGTAAATTAATGGAAGGTGTGATTTGGAGCTAACTCAGCTCCTTGACTCTTGCTTTCTTTTGGTTTTGCAATTTTTTTTTCTTTTTTCTTTTTCGTTCTTCTCTTTGCCTTTTTCCTTATTATTTTCTTCCTTTTTTTTGATTCTTACTCGTGAACAACTTTATGCTCTTTATAGAGGAGAAGCAAAAGATGAACATATATCGTGACCACCACTAATTTTGCCTTTGCTTGTGAGGATAAGAAATACTAGCAACAAAATACTAAAGCATGCATAGAGAACTACTGCAAACTAGGAAGGTTTTACTATAAGAAAAGGATTTTGATATTCATTATATAATGCTAATGGTAAAATGATAACACATCAAAGTCATTGATATCTCAATTGTTCCTTCCTTGCTCCTTTTTAGTTTTTCTCTTATTTTCTTTATCTCTTGCCTCTAGCTTTTTTGCAATTATTTCAAAAATATTTTGGTGCTTGACCCTTGTTATATTTGACCAGAAGCCCAACTATTCTTTTTGTATTATTAAATGACCAATCAAAGAAATCAAATGACTATATGAAATATCTAAACAAATTAAAGTAAGGGGGATACCTACACATCAATACCAAAGAGTTTCCTCTACTGTGTGAATGACTCATCTTTGCATTCAATGGGCGCATGCAGCCTGCTGGGGACATTTTAAAATTTATAATTTGTTAGAAGGTAAGAAAACTATGAGTTTGATGTTTTTGTGAAACGAAACCGAACTGAACTCTTCGATTAACTGATGATTTGGTTTGGTTATTCAATCCAAATTAATTTTTAAGTCATTATAATTTTTAAATAAAAATTATATATTTAACTGAGATTTTGATTTAGTGTATATCTTTACACTTTATTTATATAAATTAATCACTCAAAAAATATTTACTGCATACTATTTTGTAACTTTAAGATATATTGTTAAAACTGAATGAATGCATTCAAGTTTTATTTCATATAATGAAAGAATTACAATAGTTCATATATATATACAACAATTAGTAACCGAATTTGTTTAATAATACAATAACTAAAATATAACAAAAAAATTTATGTTAGATGACTAACAGTTAGCTATTGTAAGCTAACTTATGTTGTTTTTGCATAACATCATTTTCTTCAACACTCCCCCTCAAGTCACAATCCTTGATCTTTGTGACTTGCACTAAAGATTTTACCTTACTTTGCCTTGGAATAAAAATGTCCTTTAATCCCAGCCTTTCTGATAACCTTGAAAATGAAGAAAAACCTAATGCCTTGGTAAATATATCAGCTACCTGGGAGTTTGTTGCAATGTGAAGAGTTTTTATCATGCCTTCCATTATCTTGTCTCTCACTAAATGACAATCCACTTCAATGTGCATTGTCCTTTCATGAAAAATAGGGTTTGCGACTATGTACAAAGCTGCTTGATTGTCACAAAAAAACATGGTTGGCTTAGGATGTTCAATTTTTAAATCTCTAAGGAATTGTAATACTCATGTAATCTCACAAGCTGCACTTGCCATAGCTTTGTATTCAGCTTCAACAGAAGACCTAGAAATGACTCCTTGCTTCTTTGATTTCCAAGATATTAATGATTCACCCAAATAAACAGTATAACCAGTTAATGAACTTCTTGTATCTGGGCAACTAGCCCAATCTGCATCACAATTAGATTTGACATGCAGTTCTAAATTGCTTGGAAAGAAAATTCCTTTGCCTGGTGAACCTTTAAGATACTGGAGTATTCTGTTGGCTGCAAGCTAGTGATGCTCTCTAGGTTGTGATACAAACTGACTTAGCCTATGCACAGCATAGTCTGGTCTGGTTAGAGTTAAGTATAACAATCTATCAATTAACCTTTTATACTGAGCTGGATCATCAAGTAGTTTACCTTCATGTTAAGATAACTTCAAGTTTTGTTCCATAGGAAATCTAATAGGTTTGCTTTCAATAAAACATGTGTCTTTCAGAATCTCTAATGCATACTTTCTCTGGTTTAAAATGATCCCTTTATCAGTTCTAGCCACTTCAAGTCCTAAAAAATACCTTAGTGATCCCAGATCTTTCAAACCAAACTTGGCATCAAGGACTTGCTTCAAATTGTCAACACAAGAAGGATCATTACCAATAATCAAAATATCATTTACATAAACCAGTAGTACTGTAAAGGATCAACCAGACGTGTGAGTGAATAATGAATAATCAGATCTTGATTGAACAAATCTTATCTACAAAATTGAGGAAGAAAATTTTTCAAACCATTGCCTTGAGGTCTGCTTAAGTTCATAAAGGCTTTTATTCAGTTTGCAAACCAGATGCTCCCCCTTGCTATGAAAGCCTGGTGGAAGAGACATATATACATCCTCAACTAACTCCCCATGAAGAAAAGCATTATTTACATCAAGATGATGTAAAAACCACCCTTTCATAGCAGCTAAAGCAAGTACTATTCTTACTAAAACAGACTTGCCAACAAGTGAAAAGGTATCAAAGTAATCTAAACCAAGTTTTTGAGTGAAACCCTTGGCAACCAAACGAGTCTTGTACCTTTCAATAGAACCATCAGGATGATACTTGATTCGGTATACCCATTTGCACCCAATGGGAGATTTACCAAGAGGCAGTGTACACTACAAAAAAAAAAAAAAAAAGATTATTAGTGACGGATTTTTATTAGTCGCTATACCCGCCGTTACTAGTACTTATTAGTGACGAATATTTCAAACTGTCACTGATAATAGAGTATTAGTGATGGATTAAAACCATCACTAAAAACCTAAGCCCGTCACTATAAATTCTACACCGAATTGATCAAAAATCGTCACTAAAGCCATAGTATTAGTGACGGTTTTAAAACCGTCACTATTTCTCCATTATTAGTCACGGTCGTAAAACCGTGACTAATGCTTTATTATTAGTGACGGTTTTATGACCGTGACTAATGCTCTATTATTAGTGACGATTGCGAAAACGTTAGTAATGGTCTATTAGTGACGATGTTAGAAGCGTCACTATTACTCTGCAGAGCTATTAGTGACAGTTTGAATTCCTTCACTAAAACTTTTTAAAGGGTATTAGTGATGATTTTGAAACTGTCACTAATACTCAAATTGGATAGTTAATAGTGAAATTAATTTTGTTTCCAATTATTAATTCCTGTAAAAATATGTAATTAAATTACATTTTTTTATACATTCATAATTGCAATAAAATTCATAAATTATTCAAAATTCTAATTCAAATTAAAATACAAATATGTTATATAAATTCAAATACAAATATATTATACAAATTCAAATTTACATACAAATACATTATATAAATTCAAATTCAAATACATTTCATCTGTTTAGATAACAAAGAAAGTGAAAAGTTGCATCCGTAGTGCATGAGTCCTGACGTTGTCACAGTTGCAAACCCTACAAATTAATTAAGAAAGTTAAAAAAATTAGTATACGCTTTTTTAAAAATTTTGGCAGCATTTCTCCTGTAAATATGACATTTTCCATAGAGATACTCCAAACCCTAGTTATTTACGATAAATAGTTCATAATAATCCAACTAGTAATTAATTTTGCGAGTGCACAGGAGCTTCATATAATAAGCATTAAATAATGTAACGTGTTCATGCATCCCATAAAACACATATATCATAATATAGTGGATTATCCCCATAAACAACATATTTCATAGAGTAGACACAGTTGGTATTAAATTCACTATAAAATGAAAATCCCAAAAAAGAGAGTTCATCTCCAAAGAAAAGAAAGAGATGATACGTGCATTGTGAAGAGTGGAAATCTTAAGAAGATGAAGTATCATCTACTCCAACGACTGTAACCAGGCCAAACATCCTCCCAAAATCAAACCCTATTGCCATTAGCTACTCTAAAATGAGTGGAAGGAAGGAACAAACAAGCAAAATGGGAAACAACTTTCTACAGACTTGCATGGGAAACAATGCCACTTCCTCTAGTATTCCATCCATTTTGATGGACCCTATATTACTTTTAATCTCCTTTTTTAACAATTAACAATTAATTTTTGGTTGCACATAAATTAAACTTAAACCTTGAAACATAAATAACAGACTCCAACGAAAATTAGCACAATCACCAAGCAAGCAAGAAATCAATGAAAAATTATATCACATAGTCCAAAATTGGTCTCATGAATTTTTCTTTCCTTTCGTTAAAATTTTCAACAAATTTTCGGCAGCATGCCGTTTATAAATAAAACATTTCTCAAATCTACAAGTCACAAAAGCATGCAATTCACAATATTTTTGCATCATACAAATGCCATTTAGATTAAGACATGCAACAACCTAAAAGTATCTACCAGCAGACAATACACATCACTGCATCAGTCATGCAGGTGGCGTTCCAATCAAGCACGCAGTCCTAATGTCCACTACCAGCAAAAGTTCACAAGATATATCAATCCAAGCATATAGTCCAGAAGTTAAATCATCTATTAAACTGAAGTTAGATATATACTAATCTCTAGCTGCAATGAAGACATGGATGACAGAGAAGGACGACGAGACCGTGGATGGTGGTGGCAGCATCAACGATCCTTTATCTAGTTTACCCAGAGTTTCTTTTCAAAATTGATTTGAAATACGATAAGCCTGCCCATGTAGACAAAATGAATTTTAGCCTTTCATCTTATAGGTTGTCACTAGTTATGGTATGATTTAAATATTAATTTTATTTCTTTTGAATCTTGATGCCCTTCTTGTGGGTGCAATATTAATGACCGCAAGAAGGACATCAAGATTCAAGCGAAATAAAATTAATATTTAAATCATACCTTAACTATAAGCGACAACCTATCAGATAAAAGGCTAAAATTCATTTTGTCTACATGGGCAGGCTTATTGCATTTCAAATCAATTTTGAAAAGAAACTCCTGGTAAACTAGATAAAGCCCCTCCATTCATTGTATACACACTGCAAATGATATGCCCACTATCAAAAATAGAAGTTATCGAAAGTAGACCTAAAGATTAATTAACAAACCCTTCTTAATGACGGCAAAATCTAAGGAAAAATAAATATACTTTTTAAACTATTTTTAGTCATTCAAAATACAAACTTAAATTCATTAAGTACATAAAGCCAAGAGAAATTTATAAAATTGCAAAGTTCATATTACTTTCAAGATTTATGATACACCTCCCAATTATTCATATATTGTTTCCAAATCTCATCCAAATCCCAATTATTTCTATATTGTTCATATTACTTTGAAGTTTGGAGTACTGGACTCTGAACCTCCTCCTTAGTAATACTATTTCTTTTGCACAAAGTGTTTTTTTGTGGGAGAGAGGCAGATTGTGTATGTTATTTTTAGTAGACATTGAAGTGATAGGATGTTCGTCGTACAAAGAAAACAGGCATTGTGTTCAAATTAGATTTTTTGATTTTTAGAAGGCGTGTGATTGAGCTAGTTGGGAGTTCTTGGATAGAGTGCCTTTGAGGAAGAGGTCAGGTGTTACGTGGAGGAATTGGATAGGGGGCTGTTTATCTAATGCCTTTGTGAACAAATAATATGGATTGGAATCTCTAAAATCAAGCAAAACTAATATAGAAAACAACCCACCCTAAACATATGTGAACCACCAATATGGATAATCTTTAAAATCAAGCAAAACTAGTATAAAAAGCAACTCAACTAGCCAATCCTTAAAAGAAGGTCTGCTTGTGTCCTAAATTATAATTTGACTGTTTGACGCACTCGAAAAGGGTTCTTAGATTCCCATCTGCTTCTAATAACAAACTAAATGTAATTAATAAATTTTATTTTCAAAATTATTTTCTAATTTTTTAACATTTATATGAAAATATTGAAAATTAAACAAAAGTGGCTTTTTCAATTTTTGATCCAAGTGTTATAAGAACTAGAAAACACTACAATTTTACTTGCTCGGACATGGCAAATGTTTTTACTCATCATTTCAAAAATATTTTAACATTAAATGACTAATCCTATCTTTCATTTTTGCTTGGAAAAATTTTAACGCAATTTTGGCAGTATGTCATCTGTAAATTGGACGTTTTCTCATAAAACCTGCACCTAATAGGTTCAAATAGAGCATTTATAAGAAGTTGAAGGCACACAAAAACCTATATCCGCTACCAGCATGCAATACACATCAACTGCATCCGCCATGCATGAGGCATTCTAGACTAGCATGCAATTATGTATCATATTCACGACATTAATACATGTAACCATTGTTGACGTAACTAGGCTTTTCAATCATATTTTGATGATAACAAAATGAAGGATGCTTTAACATATGATATTAAGTGATGTGTTTAAGATAAAAGAACTCTCAAGGTTGATAGGTTGAAGCTCAATATTAATTTAGTGAAAGCTCCTCAGAATGTTGAAGGCAATGAATGACAAATGAAGAAGTTTAAGGGCAAGCAAACCCGGAGTCAAAAGTGAATCTTAAAAGGCTGAAGGAGGCTGAAGAATTTAAGAAGACCACAATTAGAAGAACTATTGTAAGTACTTCAAAGTTAAATGCTAGTTAGATATATGAAGCTCTCATAAGTCAAAAGAAACTAAGAAACGCCTTGTTAAAAGAGTTTAAAATATGTTTTTTCTTTTTTTTTTTCATTTTGAAGCTCATTAAGCAAAGAGACTTAGAGACTTTAGTTTAAGTCTTTGAACACATTTTTCAAGGTTAAACAAGTTAATATTCCAAGATTAATTAAGCAAAGAAGAGTTTAATTCAACAATTTAATTAAATGAGGAAATTGTTCTTTGGAAAAATTTTGAATTTCAAAATTAGTTGAATAATTTAATTAAATAAGGAAATTGTTCTTTGGAAAAATTTTGAATTTCAAAGTTAATTCAATAATTTAATACTATCTAATTAAATGAGGAATTGTTCCTTGGAAAAATTTTGAATTTCAAAATTAATTCAATAATTTAATTAAATGAGGAAATTGTTCTTTGGAAAATTTTAAATTTCAAAATTAATTCAATAATTTATTGCAACCTAATTAAATGAGAAAATTGTTTTTTTGAAAAATTTTGAATTTCAAATTTATTTTCAATAATTTAATGCTACCTAATTAATGACATTATTCTTTGAAAAAGCTTATAAATACCTCTTTGGGTAATGAAAAAAATATGATAGAGAAAACACAAGAAAAGATAGAGAAAGCATAAGAAAAGAGAGAAATTAGATAAATTTGAAATTCATCTTGTGCTGAAATTCCCGGAAGTTCTTCTTACTCACATCTTTTGCTTGCGAGGAAGTCTATAATTTTGGTTAGATTGAAAATATCAAAACTCCGGTTCGGATTGCAATTCAAGTCTCTTTCAATAACCAGTGGTGACTTATAAACACTGTAGAGCTCATATACTCTAATTTGTTGGTTTTTTTGAAGTACAATTACATCTCAACGTACAACCTGCTCTGTACATTTTGAGAGTATGTTTTGTATGCAGAATTTATATTATATTCTTGTAAGATTGTGATGATTCCAAGGTTTTCTGGATCAATGCACATAGACGAGGGATTATCGCTTAGAGAGGTGCTACTCTAGCTTTCGAAAGGAGGTGTTAAGGTACATTGTTCCGCCCGGTACAAGGAACAGGTTTAGTGAATACGTAGGCTGTGTTGAAGACGAAAACCTCGTTAAAATCCTGTGTCTCACTCACTTTTCCTTACTCTTATTTTCAACATCTTATATGCGTGGAGGTTTAAATTGAAATCATTACACTACGTATATTGGAATCAAAAACTTAAAGTTTATTTTTGATTTGGGTGCGGAAAACCGAACGGAGTACATTGGTAAACCATACTTATGGAAACACATACGGGAGTACGTTACTTGGTTAAAATACCCAATGAAATTACATAATAATTACTGAATTCTGAATTTTTTGGGAGAGTGTGGAGTGTGGTTGTAAAATTCATTAAAAGAAGCAATTTATTTTAACCAGCAATCATTCAACACAGGGCTTGATTCATATCTATAAGGCAACATAAACAAACAAAACCGTCCTAATTTCTTAATTTTGGTTTGGTTGTTTGCGTTCAAATTGTGTTTGATTAGTTTGAGATAGTGTGGTTGATTGAAAAGGTTGTTTGGTATTTAAGTTGTTTAAGTCTTGTGTTGTTAATTGTATAAAGAATCCACGTTAGTGTATGTGCGACAAATTAACAAACAAGTAAAAGACTTTGGGTTAACATAAACGAAGTTTTAAAGTATTCTTAAAAGGGAATTAAAAAGAAAAGTTTTTAGATTCCCAATTCACCCCCCTCTTGGGAACTATCACAATTTCAACCATATCTTAAATTCAGAATATAAATAGAAGAGGGAAGATGCTTAAGTTTCCATTGGTTGGACGAGAAGCAGAAAGGCAGTGTCATCAATGGGGAAGGAGAGAATGACGTGGAATTGGACGAGTGGGGAAATGGGTAGTCTAAAAAATTGGAATGTTGAACTCAGCTTATTAAAAATGTCGTTTTTTTCAACTTATGAATATGATAGCTTCTTGGCGCCACTCGATGGGACAATTCATGCCGTTTGAAGAGCATCCGCAAACATCTCCAAGACATGGTGGCGATGACACTGCAGGGGCCGTTCTGTGCCTCGTTGCCCCAAATTACAAAAATGTGTGGGAACCTCATGTTTTCTTCTATTGCAAGGGCTTGGTTAAACCTTTTTTTTGGGGGGGGGGGGGGGAGGGTTTTAAAATGCCTGAACATAGCATGCATGACTTCTGTACTAGTTTCTGGATTTTGGTCCGTGTGTTGGACAATTTGATCTTTAGAAGTAATAGTCGAGGTAGTCGTGGTGGTACGCAGTAAAAACTTGTTATAGTCAGTTGTTTTGGAAAACCTGAAAATAATTAAGATTTTACTGCTTATCCCCACACTACCTTGATTATTATTCTACAGAGTCAAGGTTGTCCACCCCGAACACGAAACAAAATCCAAAATATTACAGAAGTATGACATTGTTATGATATATTTTAACCCCACCACCCCCCCCCCCCCAAAAAGAGGGTTTAACCAAGCATTCACACAGAAGAACATGAAGTTGCACACATTCTTGTAATTTGGCACTTGAGGCACAGGAACTGCCCCTCTGCAGTTGTCATCCGCCATGTCTTGAAGATGTTTCGGATGATCGCTCTTCACACTTCATGAGTTGTCCCATCTGAAGTGGCTGCCAAATGAGCATAGCATATCATAAGTTGGAAAAAAAACAGAATTGTTACATAAGCTGAGTTCAACAGTCCCACTCACGTTTTTTAGACATACCCATCTACCCATAGTCCAATTCCATTCATTCTATCATCCCCATTGATGACACTTTGCCTATCTCTTCGTCCAAACAAATGGAAACTTAAGCATTTCTATTCTATTTATATTCTGGAATTTTTTAAGATATGGTTGGAAATTAGGATAAGCTTCCCACGAGGGGGGTGAATGGGGAACTAAAAACTTTCTTTTTAATTCATTTTAGAATACTTAACTTTTTTATTTATTTAACCAATTCTTTACTTGTGTGTTTAATTTAATTTGTCAAACATACAATAACTTGGTTTCTTTTATACAATTAACAACAAAAGCACGCAAAAAATCTAAATCACACCAAACACCTTTCAATCAAAACACACTATCTCCAAAACTAATAAACACAGTTTTTGAACGCAAACAACCAAACCAAAATTTAAGACAAATTAGGACGGTGTTGTCTATGTTATGCCCTGATAAATATGAACCAAGCCCTGTAGTTGAATGATATGCTTGTTAATAAAATAAAATTGCTTCTTTTTATGATTTACACCCCCACACATCCAACACACTATTCCCAAATCCAAAATTCAGAATTCAAGTAATGATTAGTTAATTTCCCCTTGGGTTATTTTAACCAAGTAAGTTACTCCCGTTATGGTTTCCTAATATTAAAGTATGTTTAACCAATGTACTCCCTTTCGGTTCCCGCCAACACCCCAAATCAAAATAACTTTAAGGTTGTTTGATTTCCAATATACGTAGGTGTACTATGCTTCAAATTAATTTAAAACCATCCACCGCCATAAGGTATGTTGAAAATTAAGAGTAAGGGAAAGAACGTGAGTGAGGACACAGGATTTACGAGGTTCGGATTAAACACAGCCTACGTATTCACTAAACCTGTTCCTTTACCCGGGCGGAACAAATACTGTACAGCACTCCTTTAGAAAGCTAGGCTTAAGAGTAGCACCTCTCTAAGCGAAATCCCCTTCGCCTAGCCAATGATCCCGAAAAGAAAAACGGATCGTCACAACAATCTACAAGAATATAATATAAATTCTGGCATACAAAAAATACTCTCAAAAAATTTAGAGCAGGTTGTCCAAATTGGATGTAATTGTTACTTCAAAACAAAACCAAAAGCAAATTAGAGTATATGAAGTTCTTTCGTAAAGTATTTAGAAGTAACCAATGCTTTATGAAAAAAGAGAAATTGAAACTTTGCAAGCCGGTGAACCGAGTTTTGAGATTTTCACTCCTACCAAAAGTATAGAATCCCTCTCTAAGCAAAAGATGATGTGAGTAAAGAAGAAATTCAGAAGAAATTTCAGCACACAGATGAATTTTCAAATTATCTAATTTCTTCTTTTTCTTATGCTTTCTCTATCTTTTCTGGGTTTTCTCTCATCATATTTGTCATTACCAAGACTGCGGTTATTTCTGAGCTTTTTTCAACAGAATAATGTCATTTTCTTTTTTTTTCATTTTGAAGCTCATTAAGCAAAGAGACTTAGAGACTTTAGTTTAAGTCGTTGAACACATTTTCAAGGTTAAACAGTTAATATTCCAAGATTAATTAAGCAGAAGAAGAGTTTAATTCAACAATTTAATTAAATGAGGAAATTGTTCTTTGGAAAAATTTTGAATTTCAAATTAGTTGAATAATTTAATTAAATAAGGAAATTGTTCTTTGGAAAAATTTTGAATTTCAAAGTTAATTCAATAATTTAATACTATCTAATTAAATGAGGAATTGTTCCTTGGAAAAATTTTGAATTTCAAAATTAATTCAATAATTTAATTAAATGAGGAAATTGTTCTTTGGAAAATTTTAAATTTCAAAATTAATTCAATAATTTATTGCAACCTAATTAAATGAGAAAATTGTTTTTTGAAAAATTTTGAATTTCAAATTTATTTCAATAATTTAATGCTACCTAATTTAATGACATTATTCTTTGAAAAAGCTTATAAATACCTCTTTGGGTAATGAAAAAATATGATAGAGAAAACACAAGAAAAGATAGAGAAAGCATAAGAAAAGAGAGAAATTAGATAAAATTTGAAATTCATCTTGTGCTGAAATTCTCCTGAAGTTCTTCTTTACTCACATCTTTTGCTTGAGAGGAATTCTATAATTTTGGTAGATTGAAAATATCAAAACTCGGTTCCGGATTGCAATTCAATTTCTCTTTTCAATAAACCATTGGTGACTTCTAAAAACTTTAGAGCTTCATATACTCTAATTTGCTTTGGTTTTTTTGAAGTACAATTTACATCTCAATTTGTACAACCTGCTCTAAATTTTGAGAGTATTTTTTGTATGCAGAATTTATATTATATTCTTGTAGATTGTGACGATTCCAGGTTTTCTGGATCATTGGCTAGGCGAGGGATTATCGCTTAGAGAGGTGCTACTCTAGCTTTCTAAAGGAGTGTGTAAAGGTATTGTTCCGCCCGGTAAAGGAACAGGTTTAGTGAATACGTAGGCTGTGTTGAAGCCGAACCTCGTAAAATCCTGTGTCTCACTCACTCTTTCCCTTACTCTTTATTTTCAACATACTTATATTGCGTGGATGGTTTAAATTTGAAATCATATACACTACGTATATTTGGAAATCAAACAAACTTAAAGTTTATTTTTGATTTGGGTTGCGGAAACCGAAAGGGAGTACATTGGTTAAACCATACTTTATGGAAACCATACGGGAGTACGTTACTTGGTTAAAATACCCAATGAAAATTAACTAATAATTTACTTGAATTCTGAATTTTGGGAAGAGTGTGGATGTGTGGTTGTAAATCATATAAAAGAAGCAAATTTATTTTAACAAGCATATCATTCAACTACAGGGCTTGATTCATATTTATAAGGCATACATAAACAAACAACCGTCCTAATTTCTTAATTTTGGTTTGGTTGTTTGCGTTCAAATTGTGTTTGATTAGTTTGGATAGTGTGGTTGATTGAAAGGTTGTTTGGTGATTTAGTTGTTTAAGTGCTTGTGTTGTTAATTGTATAAAAGAAACCAAGTTATTGTATGTTTGACAAATTAAACAAACAAGTAAAAGAATTGGTTAAATAATAAAAGAAGTTAAGTATTCTTAAAATGAATTAAAAAGAAAGTTTTTAGATTCCCAATTCACCCCCCTCTTGGGAAGCTATCCTAATTTCAACCATATCTTAAATTCAGAATATAAATAGAAGAGAAGATGCTTAAGTTTCCATTTGTTGGACGAGAAGCAGATAAGGCAGTGTCATCAATGGGGAAGGAGAGAATGAAGTGGAATTGGACTAGTGGGTAAATGGGTATGTCTAAAAATGTGACATGTTTGAACTCAGCTTATGTAAAAATGTCTGTTTTTTTCAACTTATGATATGCTATGCTCATTTGGCAGCCACTCAGATGGGACAATTCATGAAGTTTGAAGAAGCATCCGAAACATCTCCAAGACATGGTGGGATGACAACTGCAGGGGCAGTTCTTGTGCCTCAGTTGCCAAAATTACAAGAAAATGTGTGGAACTTCATGTTCTTCTCTTGAATGGCTTGGTTAAACCCTTTTTTTTGGGGGGGGGGGGGGGGGTGGGTTAAAATGACTGAACATAGCATGCATGACTTCTGTATAGTTTCTGGATTTTGTTCCGTGTGTTGGACAATTTGAATCTTTAGAAGTAATAGTCGAGGTAGTAGTGGTGATAAGCAGTAAAACTTTAGTTATAGTCAGTTGTTTTGGAAAACCTGAACATAATTAAGATTTTACTGCTTATCACCACTACTACCTTGATTATTACTTCTAAAGATTCAAGTTGTCCAACACACGAAACAAAATCCAAAAACTATACAGAAGTCATGCATGTTATGCTATATTTTACCCCCCACCACCCCCACCCCCCCAAAAAGAAGGGTTTAACCAAGCCATTCAACAGAAGAACATGAAGTTGCACACATTTTCTTGTAATTTTGGCAATTGAGGCACAGGAACTGCCCTTGCAGTTGTCATCCCACCATGTCTTGAAGATGTTTCGGATGCTTCTTCAAACTTCATGAATTGTCCCACCTGAGTGGCTGCCAAATGAGCATAACATATCATGTGTTGACAAAAACAGACGTTTTTACATAAGTTGAGTTCAAACATGTCACATTTTTAGACATACCCAATTACCCACTAGTCCAATTCCACTTCATTCTCTCCTTCCCCATTGATGACACTGCCTTATCTGCTCCTCGTCCAAAAAATGGAAACTTAAGCATCTTCAAACTTCATGAATTGTCCCATCTGAGTGGCTGCCAAATGAGCATAGCATATAATGAGTTGATAGGTTCAAATAGAGCATTTATAAGAAGTTGAAGGCACATGAGAATCTATATCCACTACCAGCATGCAATACATATCAACTGCATCCGCCATGTAGGAGGCATTCTAGACTAGCATGATTTAACATGAAACTCAATTTGTGATCATAATACCTTATAATCAATCAGAGGAGCCACTCGCATCATCTTGTCCAGATCGGTGCATCCTTTCCTCTAACCGCACGGTCCTATGCATCATGACTTTCATTTGGGCTCGAATGGTGAAGAGGTCCGATCTCAGTTCCATGTTCTCCATAGCGATCCTGTACATCTGTCGAGCCATCTCCTTCTTATCGCACTCGGCCTCTTGATCCTGTCGCTCCATCTCTGCACAAGCCGCCGCACCCATGGATGATGATGTTGTTGGGGCAATGTATCCACTTCCAAGACCTATCACCTAGCCCCCCACTCGTTGCCCAAGCACCTAGGAAGTGATCTCGAAATCTATCATGTGTGGTCTCCCCTCTAAAATAGGTGCATCCCTCAGCTCGACCATCCGTGCCTAATTTCAATCATGAAAATGATAAAAAGGAATAAGTAAGACTACAACTTTGATGTTTTGAATAAAGTAATAAACTAAATCTTGTGCTTCACTTACATGTCGATCTTGCGCACCCTCGCACCACTCCCCCGATCGCTGTTGGTGTGTTCTCTTGTACAGATCAGACAGTGGCTCCTCTATGCCAGTCTTGGGATCAGGCTACATTATCATATAAGTCATCATTACTATTATGTCATGTAATGGTTAAATAATTTATATATAGTAATTACTTGGCGATGATTTACAAATAGCCTTGATCCACCGCAATGCGTCGTAGGGAGTTTGCTACAGTTCGCAGCATTTGTTTCACATATGGCCTGCTAGGAAGATGTCATGACGACATATTAGTGACATCATTGTGAAAAATTAGTGATTAGAATACAAAAACATCACCTGATAGCGCAGGTCGCAGAAATAGCGACACACCGCGTCCCAATCTTCTTGGGATATCTTATCATATGGTCATGCTTCTGCTTCATCTCCCATCACTCGAAAATGGGCGCGCATTTTCGAGCGATAGCTCATAAATTTATTACACAATTGGACATCGACCACCCTCCTCACATGGTCATCCTAGAGGATGTCCATATCAAACTCCTCCTGCATATATAGGTAATACAATTACAATGTTAAACAATTGTTAATTAGCTAGTATATTAAAAGTAAAAAAACATTTAAATTAAAAACAGCTATATAGGGTTAGGGAACTTACCAAAATGTGCATGTAAAGGACCATGCGCTGCTCCTGAGTCACCTGGGGCCAGCTGAATGCAATGACTAGAGCATACTATCAGCATATAATGCCGAGCTCCCTCGTCCACGCGGTGCACCAATTGTTTAACGGGGTGGTGTATCCTGGAGGAATGTCGATCCGAATCTGTTGTTTAGTCCTATCCAGGTGCTTCTTCAGCGACATGTTCTTTGCTGCACCATAACCTAACCTGACCATGGACGTAGATGCTAAAAGCAAAGTTAATTTAAAAACAACATTATAATCATACACATGAATAACTATCATCAATAGTTGACATGTAAATAAATGAATCGTATCCATACCAACACTGCTCATGACGGTCGGCAACTCACCCTACGTGTCAGTCGCATAAGTGGTATCCATGTCTGGCCGAGGTGCCGAAGGCTCAGACAATGGTGCCGCCGTATCAGTACCGAAGGGCTCCACCGGTCTCGAGGATGTCGGATCATACTCATGCGATGTAGTAGTGGGCCTGAAAGGAAGTCTCCAACATCGACCTCCTGGTGCCATATCTGCAAATAATTATACAAGTCAATATAAGAAGAACAAATTTTTAAGTTATTTACACATGTCAGATACATAGTGACAAAAATAGACAAGTACATATATGAAGTACGAATATTAGATGGATGCAGCAAACATGTATTTTTAAGTTATTTACACATATCAGATACATAGTGACAAAAATAACATGCTTACCCCCCTATACGTACTCAATATCCGTATCATCCTCACTTTCTAAAGTGTCTTCCTCTTCACTATAGTACTCGATCCTTGTTTCATCTTCCCCATCAGTTTCCTCATCGTCGATGAAGTGAACGTCTACATAAGGTTCAATTGCAATGTCAGCAGCTCCTACGTGTTCTGCCCTAGCACCATCCCTATGTAATGGTATAGGATTAGCGCCTTCTTCGACAAAATCTATTTGAGATTGCGTTGCTGTGTGGACAGATGGCTCATCTTCTTGGAATGCAGTCTCACTAGCACTCATCTCACTATCTGCCACTTCTACAATTGCGTACAAACTTTGGGGATGAATCTTTTGGGCCACATGCCATTCACCATTCAATTTTGTGTCTTTAAGGTAAAACACTTGTTTTGCCTGCGTCGCAAGCATGAAAGGGTCATTTTGATACCAGGTCTTGCTAAAATTGACACTGGTGAAGTAGGCATCTGTGTTTATCCCAGTCTTTTTATTGCCGATGTCCTACCAGGTACACTTGAACAGGTGGACGACATGTACACTTGAACAGGTGGACGACATTGTTTACTCCATAGCTAAGCTCTATAATGTCATCCAACACACCAAAGTAGTCAATATCTTCATCTCCTTCTATGCCTAGCACCGCAACCCCACAATTTTGGGTTCTTCTATGCAGTTCGAGGGACTTTGTTTAAAATCATAACCCGTTAACAATACAACCGCTGTAGCGGTTAACTCGTTGATCGGGGCCACATGCCAACACATACAAATCTTTACTTGTCATTGGTTCCTTATTGTAAAACATGGCTTTCATCTATAAAATAAACATGAGTTTAGAAGAATACCGTCAATAGTGAAACCATACATTGCTTCTAACTGAAGCAGTTTTTATTACTTACACGACTCCCAAATCAATTGATAAACTCCTTCTTATGTCTTTCATCAACATTCTGTTCATTTTGGGCCAGGAGTTCAGCTTTATGTTCGCTATATGCAATAGTAGTACATGTTAATGTCAAGAAAGTATATAATTATACATATGTAAATACAATGCAAAGTAAGGCGTTTGGAACAACGTACTCAATATATGGAATAGTTTCATCACAATTATTGAGGACGTAAAAATGAGCCTTTTCTAGGTCATCCATGTCAATGAAATCGTAAACTCGTGGGTTCTCGAAATATAGAGCTCCTGGGTTCTTTATCTTTGGCATTAATAGCATGAACGTCTGCATTTCGCTCATCACGAGTGAACATTGTGTCAATATCATGTAGATACATTGAGCAAAATGCAAGACATTCATTGTCAATGTACGCCTCAATGATTGAACATTCCGGCCATGTTTTATTGCGCACATACCCCTTCAAAGTCGACAAGAACCTAAGCATTTTACGTAGCATTATAAACTTGTAGACACAATAAAGGAAAAAAAATTCAAGCAGGGAAATCACGTGACCATTATACAAGGACTTTATACTTTACCTGTAATGACCTCAAATTCCTTAACATAAAATGTAACATAATAAATAAAATGGTCAACTTGAACCCATGGGTAACGGGGACACCTGTCGATCATAACGGAAATCTAAGCAGCAGCAAACATAAAATCTAATTCATTCATCTATAAAGCATAATACTAGAGTTTACTACAACATCATGATACTTTATTTTATATACATCCTCATAAAATGTCAAAATAACTCTAGGATCAAATACAAAATAATTCTAACCCTAGTACAAAATCTCACCCTCCTAGCGGGGTAATACACTAACTCCACGACAGCTACGACCTGCCAGTCACTCAAGGTCTCCTGAAAAATATATTTAGTTCGGGGGTGAGACACTTCTCAGTAAAGGAAAATAAACTAATACAGCTGTGTGGCAACATGAACATTTAATACAATTATATATATGCAATACATTTCATATATCAATAAACATTCATCAAAACATACTAAATTCTCATGTACTTTCATATTTATTAATAAATCATAACGTACATAAAACATCTATTATAACTGATAATATTGAAAACATACCTAGGATGAATAGCTAGCTAATGTCATGTATTACCCCCCATGATGGGTTCTGCAGCCCAAAGGTGAGACCCGATAATGGCTGGCCGACCACTGTCGAGTCAAATATGTCTGTAAGTACGATGGGCCCACCACAGCCTAGTCTGGACTACCAGGTGGACGTCCACACTTTGCTGAAAGCCACATCGACTATCCATCTCCCACCCCCTCGTGGGATGGTTAGCACTAATCTGAACGTAGATGTCTGATCTACATATAGCTAGAATACCGTGCTCCTGAACTGAACTAAACTAACATCCAGGTTCTGATAACATATAGTACATGATAATATAGCATCTTTCATAATTTCATAAATACGGCCTCGTGCCGAAGTCATACGTAAATAAGGCCTCACACCAAAATCATACATAAATACGGCCTCGCACCGAAATCATTTCATATTAACATGGCCTCGCGCCGGAATCATTTCAAGTATATACATTCTGAAAATAAATCAATTATTATGTATTCATCAAAATCATCATAACATAACGTATCTTTTCATAATACCTAGAAACATGCTTTGCTCGTAAAATCTTTCATATCATAATACATTTCACGTAAAATCATATTCATGCCACACACGTGCTATATAAAACCATACTTCCAATTCTAAAATCATAGTTTTCTGGCATCTCATACATACATATACATTTCAACATAATAGCAGTATTTCCCAAATATGTATTTATTCCATAATATTCGAATATCGTAAATATTTTTCAGAAAGTCAATTGGCTCATAAATAATAGTAATTTTTATGAAAAATAACTGCTTTAGTTTATTCCCTTATCTGATTACTGAGAAAAGCTCATATGAACTCTGGTCTCACACCCGTAGGATTTCCTAATCAATACCCTAAAAATGAAAACTCCCAGTATTAAACTTTAGTATTTCTACGTGTATATCATTTCCTATAATTACCGTAAGATCAAATTTGGCTTAAAAAGTCTTACCTAAACTCAGGGATGATTTTCAACTTACTTTCACCAATGATCCCCTCCGACAGATTTGGAGAGAACTTCCCCAGGAGCGTTGTGGTGACTTCGGATTGTCGATCTGGCGTAAATCTGACCCAAAATCGATGAGAGAGAGAGAGGGTCGAAGGGGAGAGAGAGAGAGAGAGAGAGAGAGAGAGAGAGAGAGAGAGAGGAGAGATTTAACTTAATCTTGAAGTAAAAATCCAGATTTTTCGTATATATATAGAACTGGATTCATCGACGAGCCATGTCATTCGTCGATGAATCCTTCATTAATTTTGTCGACGAAATTCAGTCGACTCAAAACCTCTCTCGGTATTTCTTCGTCAACGAAATTCAGTCTTCGTTGACGAATTCTCTTAAGCCCTCATCGATGAATCCCCTATATTCGTCGACGAAGCCCTGATGATTCCCCCTTGGTTATTCCTTCCAAAGTGCAATGTCATCGACAAACGCGAAGTGTTTGTCAACGAAGTTGACTTCCTCCTTCTGTTACTGTTTTCATTTCTTTTCCTCTTTATTATTTAAATTTCATTTTTATTCGGGTTGTCACATTACCTATCAATAGGATACATCCAACGATATTGAACCGGTCTTCCAATTATGGCCTCCCTTGATAAATGGACAACTAGGTGGACCATCACATAGAAGAATGCTGGTGGAAAAATTTTCTTCAGCTTGCATAGTATGATCACGATGTCATCCTCTAACCGTTCAAGTACATTTACGCTCAATTTTTTTGAGCACAACTGCCAAAAAAAGATTCCCAGCTCAATTAGCACCGAGTGAATATCTTCAGTCAAGTGTCCACGAAGGAAAACGGGTAGAACCCGTTGTAGAAGGACGTGACAGTCATAACTTTTCATTCCTAGCATCTTCCCTTCCTTCGTGTTTATGCATCGAGCTATGTTCGATGCATATCCATCGGGGGACTTTACTGATTTCAACCAGTCGAAGAATTTATTCTTCTCATCCTTCGAGAATGTGTAACAAGCTGATGGCATGAGAATTTTGTCCCCATCACGAAACAGGTGCAACTCAGGTCATATTCCCATGTCTTCAATATCTTGGCGAGCATTTGCGGTGTCCTTTGTCTTCCCATTTATATCAAGCAATGTACCAATGAAATTCTCACAAATGTTCTTTTTGATGTGCATGACATCCAAGTTGTGGCGTAATAGAAGATCTTTCCAATATGGCAACTCGAAAAAAATGCTTCTCTTTGTCCAATTCAACTCCCACTCAACGCGTTTTCTTTTTCTACTAGTCGGTGGTTTCCTAAATTTCACATCTCCGATCAACCTTAACTGGTTTAATATCTCTTCCCCACTTAGCCACTTTGGTGGCGACCTTCGTTCAGGTTTTCCATTGAAGCTTTTAACGCCACGAGTCCTCCAAGGATGTCCAGTTTGTAGAAAACGACAATAACACAAAGCATAACTTGCGGCCATGCTTCAAGGATAAGGACCCAACATCCTTATTACATACTAAGCATGCTAAGTAACCTTTTGTGCTCCAACTTGACAGGTTGCCATATGTGGGGAAATCATTAATTTTCCACAAAACTGCAGCATGCATCCGAAATGTTGTCCCGATTTGCACATCGAATGTCTCCACTCCTTTTTCCCATAATTCTTTCAACTTGTCAATTAACGGACGCAGGTAAACATCAATATCATTACCAGGTGCTCTCAGTCCGGGAATCAGTAGAGACATATAAATGAAAGGTTCTTTCATATATTACCATGGCGGCATATATTATGGCATCATCATAACTGGCCACATGCTATATGGGTTGGTCATGTTACCGAAAGGATTGAACCCATCTGAAGCAAGGCCAAGTCTGATGTTGCGAGGATCACTAGCAAACCACAGATGCATTTTATCAAATTCGGCCCAAGCTTCGGAGTCTGCTGGATGGCTAAGGGTGTTTCCATTTTGAAGACGTTTCTCTTTATGCCGTCTCATATCTGTAGTAGTCTTTTTGCACATATACAATCGTTGCAGCCGTGGGATTAATGGACAATATCGCAAAACTTTTTTGGGAATCTTTTTACCCTTCTTCTGATTAGTTTTATACCTCGGTTCACCAAATTCTGGGCACTCGTTCGCATTTTCATGTTCACCATAAAAAGTGCACAATCATACCTACACACATGTATTAGAGTGTAACCAAGACCCAATTCACGCATGTATGTCTTCTCCTCATAAAAAGACTTGGGAAGTGTTTCACCCTCCAGCAGTGCTGCCTTAATGAGGCTTAAATGCGTGTTGAATGCACTCTGAGATAACCCATGCATTGTCCTTGTATGAAACAACTTTATCAAAAACTCTAATTTTGAGAACTTTTTACAGTTTGGATATAAGGGCACTCGTGCATCCCTAATGAGATTAGCAAATGGTTTACCGAGTCGATTCAACGTACTAGGATCGCAAGGTAGGATTGCAAGGTATGGTACCCGCTGAAGTAGTTTCATCACCAGTACGCGACGCACTGACATCACTTGTGTCCACTGCAATCCCCCTTTGCAATTCACCTAACATTTCGATTAACTCTTCCAAACGTGTATCACCACCTACTATATTTGCCCCCTCATATTCATCGTCATTTAAATTATCGTTCTGAACTGCGTAATCTTCACCGTGGAACACCCATCTTATGTACCTTTTCTCAATTCCAAAGTCTAACAAATGTGAATGGACCAGCTCAATGTATTTGAATGTTATGTTTTGGCATTTCTTGCAAGGACACCTTATTCTACTGGCTCTGTCTGCATGAGGACGCGCGAACTCTATGAAATCATGTACCCTTTTTATGTATTCTGGCAAAAACCTACCCCGAGCGTTCATCCAACTATTATCCATGTTCATTAATTACCCTATAATATGTTCAAGTAAATGGTGTTCATTATATTCTCATAATGTTGATCATGCATGCATCGTGAATCCTATAATCAACCATCATACTCTAAAGGGTACAAATCCTATCCTATTCAGGAATGTTGCATTTACATTGTGATGAATCGCTCAAATTCCTTCATCGTAGTCGTTATAAATTTCGGCAGCATCTCCCCATGGCTCTCCAAGTACACGATATGGGAGAAGTGAAAATTTGGCTAGTTTTCCATCACTAACAAATTGTCACGACACCCCACTATGCACCCAGAGAATACAAGTAGAGACGCGCTCGAAATATATAATGACAATTGACAAAGCGCGAATGATGACAACAATATAAATACAACTTCCTGAACTGTCCACATTGGACAATCTAAGAATGGTTGAAATACTCACATTACTACTCATAAGTGAAACAAATAATTATCATGTTCAAGTGATTATTAGTCAACATAGTATGACTAATAATCAATTGAAATATAACAATTGATTTGTCTCACATGTACGATTAGGACTGAATGTATAGTAACCATTCTTGGACGGGTCCAAGCTTCAATGACTACATGAACTTGAAGAAAAAAAAAAAAAACATGCAAGTGGCTACGATTTTAGGCTTTGGTTTTGAGGAATATAAGACTTATCTATTCATTATATGTAAGCATTTGTTTTTTTAATAATATGTGTAAGGACGATCAATTTTATCTAATGCAATGGATGACTTAAAATGATATTTTTTTTCAAAGTGTAAACACAATAAAATAACATTATTCCATCACCTTGAAGCAAAATACTACAATTTCATTGGAAGTTTGTCTCTCATTTATTGTTTAATTTTATAGTTGTAATTTTACAAGCAATTACAAAAAAGACACATCTTACATTCTTATTTTGTTTGAATTTGTATAGGAGAATTGAAAAAAAATCCTATTTTGTTTTTACATGTTTTGATATCTGATTTTGTAGCAAAAGTAAAATACAATTGTAGGTGAGAACTATCGTATGAGAGGATTTTTTATTTTTACGTATGCATTAAAATCATCCTGATTTAGAGAGTTCAGAATTTCTACATAAAGTAATTAAATGACTTTCGGATGAGTCATACGAGTTACAATTATTTGTTTAGTATAGATTCTCTTGTATTGTTTTTATTATGATAGAAGTGACGACAAAGCCATGGCTAGATTTTGCAATTGATAGAACACCAAATAAAAAAAATACTTGAACCCTAACTAGTATATTTTATTTTATTTTGTTCTTTATGGTATTCATCTTGCTGAGCTTTCTAACTTTAATCCTTTAATATGAATGGGGCTTATATCAGTTTATTTAATTAATGCACGAGCTAAATCTTTGGAACATCTCAAGATAGTTATGAACCAATAGTTATACTTGCATCATGGAGGAAGTGTTGACTGAACTGTAATCTATATCCAATTCTTTTAACAAGTGTTGATTAATGAATTTAGTTATGATAGTTATAATCCATGACGGATTAGGCAATAATCAATTGACTGAACTGTAATCTATATCCAATTCTTTTAATAACTGTTGATTAATGAATTTAGTTCAAATTAAGGGATTTTATCTATTTTGTCAAGTCTACAGAAGATGAAGAATGTTATTTATTATCTCTAGTACTATTATAAAGGAGATTGTCATACTTTGGTTTGGTCTTTAAGATTATGTTTGGTTTATGAAATGCTTATTCCTAAGAATAGATTAGTTTTAGTAAATTAATTATAACTAGTTATATAATAAATTAAATTATTATTATAAAACAAATAGGAATGTGAAATATTTAATGAGTTTATTATAAGGAGTAGACAATGAATAATTATTCATAAATTTTGTCATAGGTGTCTATTCCTTTCTCATTATATATTAAATAAAGTAATTAGGAGATATATGAGGAATAATTATTTCCTTAATTTTCAAAATTTAAACTATATTCTATCTTATTCTAATGAATTGTTATTCTGCTGAATCAAACCAACCATAAATTTTGAGAAATATCCCCATTAATCCCATGCAAAGTTACATTATTATTTCCATTTACCTCCCTATTTTTTCATATTATGATGATATGAAGCATTTTCTTCAATTGTTCTTCTTACTCTTACTCGTTTGACTTACTTGTGAGATTTGTTCCTTGCATTCTTAATGCAATTTATTCATGTATTTTTTTTTTTCATTATTTTCTATCTGTTTATTCATTGTGTTGCACTATTTCACTGAATAGTTAGGCCCCGTTTGGAGGTGGCAAAACGGATTGCCACCCGATGGATGATCCATTATCCACTCATTTGTAAGTGAGTCAACTCAAACCCAACCTGTTTTATGATTCTATTCAAAATGACATATTGATCCATTTTATCACCCCTAACTGCCTCTATTTTCTACACCCTCAAGGAAGATCATGAAATTTTTGAAACCTTAAAGGAAAGTTCGCATCTATGTGCCTTTTTTTTTCTTTAATCTTTTTTTTGGGCTTTTTTTTGTACCTGTATTCAGCATAAGGGTAAGTTAAGGAGTCACAATGGTGGCCAAATGGGTTTGGCTTGGCATGAAGTGAGTTATTTGTTATTGATGAATCAGGTGCCTCTTATCCCCACCTAATACTTTAGATGAATATCTATATTGTTTGGACTTATGAACTGGAATAGAAAATAACTTAATGAAAATCAATTCTCTGTTTGGTTACAGAGAAAAGTGAGGCTAATTATGCTGTATATTTTATTTTCCCCATGAGATCTTACCTAAGTGAAATGAATTTAAGATGGTAAAAAAAAATTATTAATAATAATAAAATCATGTTTGAGATGAGAACGACTCTGTTAGATTATTTCATCCTTTAATTTTGAGTTTCATATGCATCTAAAACAATTTGTTTTTCCTTTTATCTGAAAAAGTGCTAAAACAATTTTCTATTGCACTATTTCCTCCCAAATGACCGACTGAAATAGTTGCAACAAAATAGCTTTGGCGGTTAACCCTTGAAAACCTATATTGAAATTCAAACAACATTTAAAACAAATAATATGCACAAACAATCACTATATTTGGTTATGGAAGTTGCAAAAAGGAAACCTACCATTAATGATTCACGCAAAAAATAATGTTTCTTCCATTCCATCTCCAACCACACTTCCTCCATCTAGTAGCAAGAAATCATATTCTCATTCGTTCTGTCTACTAAAAAATAAATTTGGCATATATAGTCACACAGCCTTACTCAAGCTTTTCTATACTCTCTTCCCAGCTCCATTCCACTTTATAAACCAACCAAACTAACTCATCTAAACAACACTATTTTTAATGACAATGACCCAAATTCAGAGTTTGCAAGACAAGGTATCTTTTTTTTTAAAATCTAATTATACAACTTTGAAGAAGGTTCTAGAGCATGGGAAACAATTAACAGGTAGTAAGTAAATTGGAAGCCTTGAGGATATCAAATTCGGATTGTTCAAACATTGAAAAATAACAAAATACATTCAAATTTTTTTTCAATATTCAGTAAATTCAAATTTTTTTTTAAATATTCAGTATATGCTTGAAAGTAAAAAGATAAGGGAAAGAAATACCTGGGCTTCCGGCTGAAAGCAGGGGTAGACTGGAAGAGAGGATCGATCGCTGGAGCAGGATGAGGGGAAGAGGAGGAGTTGGAGGGGACTTGCAGCTGATCGAGAGTAGGGGGAGACTGGGAGAGACGATCGCTGAAGCAGGAGGGGAAGAGGAGGAGCTGGCGCAGTGGTTGGCGACGGAGAGCAAAGGGAGATCAGGTGGGAGCAGGCGACGGGGAAGGGGAAGAAGCAGGAGGAGTTGGCACAGTGGCTAGCGGCGGAGAGCAGAGGGAGATCAGGTAGGAGCAGGTGGCAAGGAAGGGGAAGAAGTAGGAGGAGGGAAAACATCCCGCGCGCGGACAGCAATAAGAGGGTTTTTGGGCATTAGTGACGGTTTCAAAACTGTCACTAATACTCTCCGTTTAAATAACCGTCACTAAAGTTTACCTTTTAGTGACGGATTTAATTTGTCACTAATACAACAAAAATCGTTACTAATATTTTCCCGGGATAAATTCTGAGCCAAAAATATTTTCTCACATTTTTTTTTTGGGTTTTTTTGAGACGAAGTATTAGTGATGGATTCAATTTCGTCACTAATAGTGCCATATTAGTAACGGTTTATAAATCCGTCACTAATACCCTCCTATTAGTGACGAAATTGAATCCATCACAAATAGATTCGTCACTAAAAATCGGTTTTTTTGTAGTGGTAGTAAGAGTCCACGTATCATTTAATTCCAGAGCAGCAATCTCTTTATCCATGGCTTCTCTCCATTCAGAATATTGAACTACTTGATGAAAAGAAACAGGTTCTAAAGGAACATAATTAACAGCTATGGCAAAAGAATGAAAGGAAGGTCCAAGATGTGAGTAGCCAAGACCATCATAAATATCATATGGTAAACCAGGAGCAGGTTTGGTACTAACAAGCTTACAAGAATAGTTTGATAAGTAAGAAGGAGGATGATGAGATTGAGCAGATCTTATTCAAGAAGGAAGAGGAATAATAGAAGGAGAGGAGACATTAGGCATTGAAAAGAGAGCATCTGCAAAATTAAAATTAGAAAGTTCAGTTGCTGGATTTTCAGAATTATGATTAGAAGAATTACGTTTTGCATAAGGAGGTAAAGATGAGCCTGGTTGGGAAGCATAAGAATGTGCATCAATGGAAGAAAACTGAGAGGGAATAAAATGAAAATCAGAAGAACCAGAAGTGCAATGAGGAAGAACAAAATTATCTAGATAAGAAATGGAAGGATTAACAGAATTCCTGAAAGGAAAAATATGTTCGTAGAATTGAACATCTCTGGATATTAAAATAGAATTGGTCTAAATATCCAGAAGCTTATATCCTTTAATGCCATGATGATAGCCTAGAAACACACATTTTCTAGCCCTTGGTGCAAACTTGTGCCTATTGTGAGAGAGGGTAGAAGCAAAACATAAACAACCAAAACATTTTAAATGAGAATAAGAAGGAGATTTATTGAAAAGAAGTTCAAAAGGACTCTTATTACCTAAAGACTTGGAAGGAATTCTATTGAGTAGGTAAACAGCAGTCAATATGCAGTCACCCCCGTAGTTCAATGACACCTTTGATTGAAATAACAATGCTCTTGCAACATTTAGGATATGTTGATGTTTCCTCTCAACAATAGCATTTTGTTGTGGAGTATCAACACAACTTAACTGATGTAGGATGCCATTGTTATGGAAGGAATCCTTAAGGAAAAAATCAATGTCATTGTCACTTCTAATAGTTTGAATTATGGCATTAAATTGAGTTTTAACCATAGCAACAAACTGAGGAAGAAGAAACCGAGTATCAGATTTTTGTTTAACAAGATAAACCCAAGCACATCTAGTGAAATCATCCACAATTGTTAAAAAATATCTAAAACCTTCAAGAGTACAAGTAGTAAAAGGACCCCATAGGTCACAATGTATTAGCTCAAAAGGCTTATTTGAAACATGACTACGACAAGCAAAAGGTAGTCTTTTTTGCTTAGAAAAATGACAAACATCACAACTATCTGGTGTATTAGAAGTATTTACATCAAGTGCTTCTTTAAGCAAAGAAAATTTGGAATAAGAAGGATGACCCAGCCTAGTGTGCCACAATTCTAAAGAAGAATGTTCAATATGAACAGTATTGGCAGCAATAACAGAGTGCAAAGTAGAATCTTGTAGCAAATAAAGTCTATTTTGTTCTTTAGCCAGACCAATCGTGCTCTAGAGAACAAGGTCCTGAATAAAACAACAATTACCAAGAATTATAAGGCAACAAGAAAAATTTTTGGTAAGCTTAATAGTTGAAATTAGATTGAAATTGAAGGTAGGAACACACAAAACATCATTAAGAATGAGAGTGGGAGAAAGTTGCATTGTGCCTATGTGTGTAACTAAGGCATTTCTTCCATTTGGAAAGTGGACATAAGATTGTACAATGGAGTTAATAGAAGTAAGTTGTGAGACAGAATGGACCATATGGTTAGTGGCCCCAGTATCAATGATCCAATCATTTGATTTAAAATCATGTGTATGATGAAATTTGGCAGAAAAAATGGAATGAGATAGATATGATTGAAACCAAAAAGGATTACTTAAAAAAATTGGGAGAATAAGGAGTGGAAGTGTTGCAAGTAGGTTGAGAAGATGCAATGGGTGTCGTGACAAATGTAGCTTTATAAGAAACTTGAGTACCAATTCCTGATTCTGATGTTGAATTATTTTTCAGAAAAGTAAGCAACTACTCACATTGAGCCTTGGTAATTTGACATTGAACTAATGAAGGTTGTGAGTGATTTGGCTGCAAAGAACCACCAAGAACATTTGATGCAAACATGATTTCTGAATGAGGACCACTAGTCACTTGATTAACTTGAGACTTAGTACCCTGAGAATTGACCATAGTAGAATCAAAATTCCTAAAACCACCAATCACTTGATTAGCCATAACTTTGTTTCCTCCTGCTTTGGATTTGTATCCTGGAGGATAACCATGAAGTTTATAGCATTTATCAGCTATATGACCTATTAGACCACAATAGGTACATATTGGTCTTTCTTTCTTAGAAAAACTTCCTCCTTTGCCACTATTTGGATTCTGAAATTGGCCTTTGTTGTGATTAACAAACATTGCAGCAGCTTCAAGATTATAACCCATAGTACCATGACCAATATTCCTTCTCTTTTCTTCTCATAAAAACAAAGAACCAACTTTGCTCAATGAAGGAAATGGTTCTATTAACAAGATTTGACCAATAAGATTGATATAACTATCATTTAAGCCCATAAGAAACCTGAAAACATGTTCCTTGTGTTGAGCATCCAACTGAAAAGCCTTGGATCCACAGGTACAACCACAAGAACAAACAGTAAAAGGCTGGTAACTGATAAATTCATCCCATAAAGTCTTGAATTTTGTAAAATAAGAAGTTACCGAGAGTGACCCTTATGAAAGATGAGAGATTTCTTTCTCAAGTTCAAACAACCATGGTATATTACTCTGTGAGAGCATGTCCTTAAGATCAAACCACAAATCCTTTGCATTATTGATGTACATCACACTAGCCTTTAATTCCATACTCAGAGAATTGGTTAACCAAGAAAGAATCATGGTATTGCAGCGATTCCAAGAATTGAATAATGGAGAAGGAGAATCTGGTTATGTGATTGAGCCATTTACAAATCCAAATTTATTTCTGGAACTCAAAGCCAAGAATACAGATCTGGCCCAACACACATAATTTTCTGAACCTGTGAGAGATTGAGAAGTAAGAACAAAACTTGGATTTTCATTCGCAAGAAAAAAATAAGGATTGTTAGCATATTCATCTGCCAATGCTGTGGTTGAATTGAATTGTGATGAACTGAAAGTCGTTTGCGAAGAACCAGCAACAGAAGCCATTGAGATACTTCGAGAATTTGAAATAAAAAAACAGAGAGTAAATGCTCTGATACCATGTTAAAATTGAATGAATGCATTCAAGTTTTATTTCATATAATGAAAGAATTACAATAGTTCGTACATATATACAACAATCAGTAACCGAATTTGTTTAATAATACAATAATTAAAATATAACAAAAAAACTTCTGTTAGATGATAACAATTAGCTATTGTAAGCTAATTGTTGTTGTTTTTGCATAACAACATTTTCTTCAACACACACACACACACATATATATATATATAACTCGGTGACTCTAATCACCATCGCGCCACTTTGGACACTATAATTCGACACCAAATCCTAGGGTGTGAAAGCCACTTATCCATTAAAGCATCTCTGATAATTCATTGGAATAAACTTTTAAGGGATAATTAAACCCGTGAACTTTACGATATATTACATAAACTATTATATAGTAATGTATAATATAAATAATATAGAATGTAAATAAATACATATATTGGTTCGGTTCGTGTAACCGTTGGTTCATGAACATAAAAGCCAAAACCAAACCGAAAACCACGAAAAGCATGAACCAATATCAAACCAAACAAATCGATTAACCAATTGCTGATTTAGTTCGGATTGATCTTCAAATATTTTTGAAAATAGTCAATATCAATATTGTATGTGACATTCTGATAATTAGAGTTAGGTTTTTTATGGTCTTAATGATCTCACCTGCTAATCTTAACCACCAAAAAAAAAAAAAAGAGGAAGAAAAAGATGATTACTTCTTCTTGTACTGCAGCCTAGCTATGGATCCATTGTGAGCCTACGTCCCAGAAAAAGTTAAAAAAAATGTATGTAGTAATGATTAGTGTTCATAAATCATAATTGCCAACACTGAAGATGAAATCACAGTCTCAGTACACGCGAGTAATTAAGGAATATATATATATAAAGATATAGAGGCATAGATTTATATATAGCTGTAGATCAATAATGGGAGAGGTCAACAATGGAAGACACCTTTGGTTAAAAGAGAGACGAGGGAATAATTAAAGACGTCCGCACTCAGCCAGCTAGCTAGCATGGGCAATATGCATGCATGCCACATGTTCAAAAGATGGACCAATGGACCATATGGTCTAAAATCCAAAAGGGTGGAAAAAATTAATGCATGGTTGATCATGACGAAGCTCTAAAAAATTTTTAATTAAATATTTTTTTGTTCTAATCTGTAAAGGTAGTAAAACATATATATATATATATAGATAGATAGAAATCTACATGTTGCTGCGGCAGTGCAAGGCAATTAGTTTAATTTTAAAGCCGTAATTGAACGAAAAATTTTCATTTTGTTTGCTCCGTATCTATCTGTGTGGGATTCAAGAAAATAATGTCTCAAAGTTTAATGAAATAAAATTGAAAATACAACTTAATTAAAGTTGAATTTTTATATATGTTCCAACAATATTGGTTATAATGAATCTGTTTGTCCGGGTAATAATTTTATATAAGTTACTCTTTCGTTCAAAATGATGAAGAGTTGCTTCAGTAATTTCTTTTCATCGAATGCTATTTTTCATATTTGCATTCTCCTAACTCCAATGAATCACCAACTGAAATGAAGAAATCAATTCCCCAAAGGAGAGAGAGAGAGAGAGAGAGAGAGAGATGCAGTTGGCCGGATTCTGAGTTCTGACATTGACAAAACAATTGCATGATGATCGAGAAGAGAGGAATACGCAGAGAGGCTTTTGATGTTATTTGACATATAATTACTAATTAATTGGATTACAACTGCGAGCTAATTAAAGATGGAACATCAGAAGGTCAATTACAGCCCAGCTAGCCAACCCATTCCCATTTCATAAATCACTAATATTAATTAATTAACACGCCAACCAAAAGCATCCACTAATTAACATATCAAATTAATTAACCATGCAGGCGTGCCTGCCTGGTGCATCCTAACAGGGTAACACGCAGATCGATATATAACTAATTAAGAAGGAACTATAATGGAACTCAGGGCTTTTGTCAACGTCCTGCGTGTAGATGTAGTCAAGGTGAGCTTCCAGGGACAAAAACTCAGGGCTTCTTGTTGACGTCCTGCGTGTAGATGTAGTCAAGGTGAGCTTCCAGGGACCTTTTCTTCAAGCACTCTTCTTCCCCAAGTCCTTCACAGCTTTCGTCCCCCCCAGCGTGCCCTGCTTCACCAACCTAATAGAAACTCAAGAAAAAAAATGATTGATCAAAATTGCGTTAAAACAATAAATAAATAAAAGCAAAAACGCAGCTTATGGAGTCAAAATTCAACTCACCCCAGATTGGGTTGTAGCCAGGGAACCGCCGGCCAACGCTGGCTCAGAGCGGGTGGCGGCGGCGTACGCCGTGAAGCAGAGGAGGAGAGCAATCATAAAGAGGGCGGTGAGCTTTGCCATTTTGGCCGATCGAATTTTCAAGACATTGCTGCGAATTGAATGAGAGAGGGATGGGGAGTGGAAGAGGGTGATGGGTCGAATTTATCGGGAGAGGGATGCGGCGGGGTAGGCCAAGTGGCGGCGTGAACTCGAGAACAGGATTGTAAAGGAGAGGCAGAGAGAACCCTTTGTTGTAAAATAATAGTAAAGGAGAGGCAGAGAGAAGCTTTGTTGTAAAATAATAGAAAAAAATTCAAAAGCTTATGGCGCATGTTGAAAATATCTATAATTGAATTTAACGAGATATAAAAAGTTGATGGATAAAAATTAAAAATAAATAAGTGTTTGATATTTTTCATGTAAATTTATTAATATTACGTCTCCAAGCATAGATTTTGGATCTTAAATTTTAATTTAAATAATTTTTTTATATATCCTAAATATATAGCAGGGACAAAACAGTCCAACTGTCATAAATGAGCATTAAGGCGCAACCACATTTAAGGCTATCATCGCTCTAGGACTGCTACTCTGAAGGGGTCAATCCCATACAGACTAGAACAATTCACGCCCGCGTCATAACTCGTCAATAAATAGTCATACATCCTCGGGTCAACTTCTACCACTATATGTAAGGACTCGGGCGAGAGGTCAAGGTAACTGACTCTTAACCCACTTTATTGTTGCATTCAAAAGCGTTCTCTTTCTTAGGCGTCAGAGTGATCCCCCGGAGTACACCCCAGGTCCTCCAAGCCTTCTTTATTTTCACCCTCTTCAGGTCATCGGAAGTCGAAGAGCAACGTCGCAGGTCACCGCCATTTTTATCTCGCAATACTTGGCGCCGTCTATGAGAACCACTTCTGAGATGTGCTCATCTTACTTTCGACCTCCAATTCCCGAATATGACAACAACCCACGGCTCAAGCTCCGTCCCTGCCCCTGGTAAAGAATCACCCTAATCCATTCATTCCATGCTTGGAGATCATTCGGGGGTTGCCAAGGAGGAATTCCTCGCTTTCCAAAGGAGAATGGAGGCCTCCCAAAAGAACATGGAGGATATGTTCAACCTACTTTTGCAGCAAAAGAGTAAGGAAGAACATGTCCCTTGCCAACAACAAGTCAGCCCCAGCTCACCTAAGAAAGCAGAGAACACGAAGGAAAGTAAGGAAAAAACTAACCTCACTAAGAAGGTGGAAGATGCAAATAGTGTAGGAGTAAATGAGCAAAGATCGAATGAGCTAGATGAGAGGATAAAAAAAAAAAAAAAAGATCAAATAGAGAAGATGATGAAAGAGGGGCGAACCAACCCCTCTTATGGGAAAACCTCTTTAAAATCCTCGGAGCCGCCGTTCACCAAAGAAGTAGTGATGGAGGTCCCGCTCCCCAGTAAGTTCAAAATGTCAAATTTCGAAAGGTACGAGGGCTTGCCTGACCCTATCGATCATCTAGACACCTTCAAGGTGTTGATGCAATTGCACGGTGCACCTGACGTCATCATGTGCCAAGTATTTGCAGCCACCCTTAAAGGTAATGCCAGGTATTGGTTCAAACCATACAACCTGGATCAATCGGCTCCTTCTCTGAGATAGAGCAGCAGTTTACTGGCCTTTCATCAGTAGTCGGAGAATCATCAAAACTTTGGCTCATCTGATGATCTTGGTTCAAGGAGAATGGAGACGTTAACAAAGTTCATGCACCACTTCCTCACTACAACGTTGGAGATCCACAACCTGGACATAGGAGTGGCGTTGGTAGCCCTAACCACGACCCTTCAGCTGGGGAATTTCCTCTACTCATTGGGGAAGAAATCGCCAACTGATATGAGAGAGTTGATAGGCAGAGCACAGAAATATGTCAACCTCGAAGAGATCATGGATACAAGAGGAAATCGAATCGAGTTGAAATGGAAGGGTAACAGGGAAATCAACGACTCTTCTAGAGCTGGGAAGAGACAAGAGAACAGTGAGCTACATGCTAGCTCTAGGGCAATGAGGCACACTAGTAAGTTTCAAACTTATACTCCCTTAAACGCACAATGAACCAATGTATTGATGCATATAAGAAAGAAATAGTATGTTTCATGGCATGAACCTATGCGAACACCCTCATATAAACGGAACATGTCAAAGTTTTGTTAGTTCCATAGGGATCACGGGCATGATATCGAGGAGTGTGTTCAATTGCAAAATGAAATTGAGGCCTTGATAAAAAAAAAAAAAAAGTTCATCTGTCGAGGTTCGTAAAGAAAGGGGATCATCGAGGGGAAGCTCGTGAGCAGAAAAGGCCAAATGGAGATGAGAAATAGGAACAAATCGTTGGAGAAATTGCGGTGATCTTTAGCGGATCTGCCAGTGGTGGAGACAGTGGAGGCACTCAAAAGAGGTATGCCCAGCCGGTGTTCTTAATGGACAAAAGGGAGCCAAATGACGAGAAACAAAAACAGGAAGACACTATCACCTTCAGTAGCGAAGATGAAGAAGGAGTACAATAGCCCCATGATGATGCCCTAGTAGTATCCCTTCTGGTGGCTAACTACAAAGTAAGGCGTGTGCTGATAGACAACGGGAGCTCAGCCAACATAATATTCAAGTCAGTGCTTGATGGAATGAAGATCGGTGGGGAAAGCCTCAAATCGATCTCCACCCCATTGGTCGGATTTGGAGGAGACATAATACATCCTACAGGAACAATTACACTCTCGGTGACAATGGGGACAGCCCCACAGCAAATCACCTCGTTGACAAATTTCCTAGTGGTTGATCGGCCATCAATATACAACATCATATTAGGACGCCCATCACTTAATGCAACCCGAGCCATAACATCAACTTATCACCTAAAGATGAAATTCCCTACCCCACATAGGACAGGGATGATCAAAGGAGATCAAGCAGCAATTCGGAATTGCTACGTGATGGCATTAAAAGGCAAGACATAAGTAAGGGAAACCTTGACCTTTGAAGACCTGGAGGTGAGGGAAGAGTATCCACAAAAAGTTGTATAACAAAATTGAAATTCCATTACTAGTTGTACCACAAGAATTTCAAAAGTACACTATCAATGTTAATAAAACCATAAGCCAGTCTATTCAAGCATTTACTTTGCTTCCCTCTGCAAAATCTTCTTCCTCAGGCTCCTCCTCTTCATCCATTTCCTCCTTTGATGCTGGGCTCTCATTGTCGTAGCCATACAAACACACACCAGCAAGGAAAAGGTCAAGGTGCATCGTCTTGACCTGCTTACGGCACCTCCTAAAGCCTTCGCGATAGGTCTTGGCAGTGTCAAAGATGAACTATTCGAAAATTTTGTACTCCGATACTGTGGCTTTAGTAGTTTCAGCAGCAGCGGCACGAATATCCTCGCTATGGATCTTCTCTATTTCCCCTTGGAGGGCCCTCTTATAGAGTGCCACTTCAGCACAGGCTTCGTGAAGTTCATTATGAGCAGCAACGTACTTATCTTTGACCTCCAAGGTCTATCGGTACATCTCAATTACCTTCTCTTCCTAGGCCAAAACCATTGTCGCCATCTATAAACCCCACAAGGTTAGGAAAAAAAAAAAAGGATAACAGACCCTGAAGGTACCTCATATGCAGTGTGTCATATGGTTGCAGAAAGGTGATCAGGAAGGGAACACTAGGTCGCCACTAGATCTTCCACATGCACCACCCGACGCAATGCAAGACTAGAAAGGGTTGACTCATGAAAGACGACCCCACTTAAAATAGCTGAATTAGGTGGATTCACAGTAGGAGGGGGATCGCTCTCAGTCACAGGAGCTTACTCCCTCTGGTAAGAATCCCCTTGAAATTCCCTTTTCTTCTTCTTGCTTTTGCTCGATCTCTACTTCTTTACGTCAGCCATCAAGGCCTCATACTTGTTGAAGTCTAGAAAGGGTTGACTCATGAAAGACGACCCCACTTAAAATAGCTGAACTAGGTGGATTCACAGTAGGAGGGGGATCGCTCTCAGTCACAGGAGCTTACTCCCTCTGGTAAGAATCCCCTTGAAATTCCCTCTTCTTCTTCTTGCTTTTGCTCGATCTCTACTTCTTTACGTCAGCCATCAAGGCCTCATACTTGTTGAAGTCCATATCTGCAAAAAAAAAAAAAAAAAGATAAGGCTACGGATCACTGATAAGAAATATAAGTATACACACCATGAAAATGAGGCAAGGATGAGACTTGGGCAGACATGGCTAAGCCCACACTGCACAATGACTTGCTCCTTGGGCAGCTCCTCATGAGGGACAATCCCCTACCGACCAATAGCTCCTAGGTCTTTAAGGATAGCTTGTTCAGAGGGAGACAATGTGGGAGATATGAGACGCAGCCAGGCTAAAAGGAAAAAAGGAAGAGTTAAGCAACATGTACTTACACACAGCTCTTGCATACACAATAAGTAAAGGAGGAAGAAAAGAACATCACCATCGAGAGGGGTAGACCAAACGCTAGGCCCATGATAGTTTAACTCCCTTGATGCAAAAAAGTACCGAGACTTCCAATTGTGAATGGAAGAGCTACCAGTGGTAAAGAGCTTATAGCTGAAAACATAGTTGAAGTAATACAACTCCTTCTCTACAGAGTGCGTCCTCATCTGGAAGCAGCTCCGAAAGAGAGGCACCGTGGGTTGATGACCTCGCTGGAGGAGGAGCATAGTAAAATATACTAATGACAGGTAGGAGTTGGGAACAAGTTGTGATGGTGTTATGTTATAAAAGCATAACACATTAGAAAAAAGGGGACTAAAAGGTAGCCTAAGTCCTAAGTCGAGAAATTTAGTGTATAAATAGATTTCATTTGGACTAGGGTCGAGAGAAAACTCAAAGCTGGTAGGTAATCTAATGGTAATGTTAGAGGGGATAGCAAAAAAATGACAGAAATTTTGCATATCCGAGGGAGAAAGATCACACCGTGCACTCCTCAAAGTAATTGGGGGCTTGGCTTGAGGCACTGAGGACTCCATGAGAAAATCAAGGGCAAGACAAACAAGACAAACAACTTGCGCAACTATACCAATTGGATCAATAGGGCCAAATTTTCACAAGAACGTTGAAGAACATGAAGAACAAAGCAAAAACAAACATACAATGCCAAACATAAGTAGAATAAAGAAACAAAGACAAAGGGAAGAAGGAGAGCATACCTAGTAGAAAGAAAGGGACCCTTTGGTTGAGACAAGGAACAAATAAGTGAGCTCGCATCCTTTATAGAGAAGCCCACACGAATCTCCAAAAAAGTTAGCATCTCGAGAGGGCAGGAACTCATTAATCCGTGAGGGCGTCTCAAGGAAAAAAGATCAAATCCCTGTGCAGATGCTGACGTGGCGCTAATTTCAATAAATCTTGATTCTCCAAAGGTATGACACAATTAACAAGAAACTCTTAAATTTTGCAGAGGCGACAAACATAATGAGTAGAAACCAACGTCACGTCAGAGCGGCCCAACTGGTGAGCACTGATCATGAGGCCAGAAGGTTGCCCAATAAATGAGCACAGCTCACTACGCAATGAAGAATAGGCCCAATTGACGAGCACAACTTATGAGGTCAGAAGAATGTCCAAAAAATGAGTACAACTCATTAGGCAAAGAAGAACCAACTGACGAGCACAGCTCGTGAGGCCACACAACTGCTCAAAAAATGAGCATAGCTTATTAGGCAATGAAGACCCAACTGAAGAGCACAGCTCGTGAGGCCATATAATCGCTAACAAGTGAGCACAACTCACTAAGAAAAAAACACAACTACGAGCAGCAAGGCAAGAAATGCCACGAAGGGAAGCTCAGCAAGAAATGACACGACGAGAAGCTCGGCAAGAAATGCCACGACAAGTAGCTCAGCAGAAATAGCTCGGTAAGAAATGCCACAATGAGCAGCTTAGTAGAAACAGCTTGGCAAGATTTGCCTTGAAGGGCAGCCCAGTAGAAAATGCCCATGAAGAGCTTCTCAGCAAAAACAACTTGGCAAGAATTGCCTTGAAAAGCAGCTCGGTAGAAAATGCCCATGAAGAGCTGCTTGATGAAAAAAGCCTGGCGAGAATCGCCTTGAAGAGCAGCTCGATAGAAGTTGCTCACGAAGAACAGTTCGACAAAAACAGCTCGACAAAAAATGCCACAAAGAGTAACTCGCCAAGAAATGATACGATGAACAACTCGGTAAGAAATTTCATGACAAGCAGCTCAGCAGAAAATGCCCACGAAGAGCTGCTCAGCAAAAACAATGTTGGAATTGGTGTATTCTCAAGAAGGGGGTGAATTAGGTATTTAAAACTTCCTCCTAGGTTTTGTCCAAAGTTCACAACCAATATTATAGAAACCTAGGGTCTTTCTATAAATTCATAAACCCAATCAATCTCAATAGTAAAACATAAACATTCAAATGCTGAAATTTAAATTGCATAAATTAAAAGCAAGCACAAGAAATGTTATCGGGGCTCGGCCAAAACTGCCTACGTCCCCGCCTCAGGCCCACAAGCAAAAGGTTTCCATTAAGGGCTCACTTCAAGGGTAGAGCGGCACCGTATACAACCAGGTCAATTAACAGAGTTGACCTAAACCTACAACTACACCTTACTAGGATGGTGCACCTAATTTTCCTAACCGGGTCTAAGCTAATCTAGGACTATTCAATAGGGCTAATCTCCCTCTTCAGGGTCACGCTTGGAATACAACAAATAATAAAATTTGTATACAACCAAATATGCTTCTTTCACTAAGCAGATGAGTACCAATATGCTCAACCAAATAATGCACTCATCTATGATAGGATATTAAGCTCAAGTGAGATTTTGTTAACCAATGTGTTAACTCTCAACAGAATGTATATCAATGTGTGTATGTAAGAGTGAGGCTTTTGATGTCAAGCCAATATCCTTGTAATGTGATTAATCACAAGCTCTCTATCACCCTAACAAAATATCACAATAATGTTTTTCAAATGTAAAATACAAAAGATAATAGGGTTTAAGCTTGCTAAAGATATTAATGTGAAAGCACAAAGCAAGCTTATGAATCTTGCAATAAGGATGCAAGATCTTAAGCCAAGTAATAGGTTTTCTCAATCAAATATTTATGAATGAAATATTATGAGAAAAACCTTAAGCAACTCTCCAAAAATCAATGCACAATCAAATATGAATCAGGGAGAGTGTGAGCTTGTATAATGAGCATGTAAAAACAATCTCACTCAAAATAAATGACTAATGAATATAAGGAGTGGATTTTGGCAATGGATTTGGAGAGATATGAGAGTATAAATGATTTTTGGCCAAAAATATTTTCAGAGAAATTTGGCTAATTTCAAAACCCTAATCCCCCCTTAATTTTGCAAATGAAGCCCTATATATAGAATTGGGAAAAATTATAGCCATTGGGGATACGCTAGGTATTTTGAAAAAATATTAAGCTTAATAAAAAATAATCCAGTTTAAACTTGGTAAAATTTTGACAGCTCGAGAAGATTGGTCGACCATTTTTAAGGTTTGATCGACCATCTCATTAAGTTCTTTTGATCGGGGGATTTTTAAACTATAGGTTTGGTCAACTGTCCAAAGGCGATTTTGAACCCTTCGAGGTTCGATCGACCAGACTAAGTTCGGTTGACTGAACTTCATATACTTCGGTCGACCAACTCATTTTGAACATAAAGGTTCAGTCGACCAAGGCGTTGGGATTTCCCATGTGTTTGTTCAGTCGACTAGGGTGTTGTAGCACACTTTAAGGTCGATCGATTGAAGGGTCAAACATTTGACCTTGGGAAGGTTCGGTCAACTAAAGATCTCTGTGCATTGGAGTTCAGTTGACCGAACATGCCAACACTATGCATTTCGGTCCTATTCCTTTTATGAAATTGTCCCTAATCACATAATACTTAGGTCTAAGACAATAAGGGACTTTTTCTTGCAAAACTTAGGGTCCTGTGGTCAGTCTAGGTCATTTTTTAGCTAACCCTAAAAATTCAAGGTCGATCGACCGAATTCCTAAGGTCAACTATGATCTTGAGCTTATAATCCCTACATGCATGATATGTATTAATTATTACATTCCGATATATTATTATTACATACCCGAATTAAAATAAATATATATAAAAATACAACTTAAAATAGGCAAAGACTTCATGCTCTACTCCTCGGCAATTCCATGGATTTCACCGAAAGATGGCTCGTTTAAGTGCTTCTCGGCATCCATTTCTCATTTGTCATCCGTTCTTAGAAAAATAAACCTGTTCAAATACTCAAAGCACACAGATGAGATACCGTGGTTTGTTATAATCAAAATAGGGATGTGACTAAAAAGTCAACAAATAGCTTGACAAGAATTGCCTTGAAGAGCAGCTCGACAGAAAATGGCCACGAAAAGTTGCTCGGCGAAAATAGCTCAGCAAGAATTGCCTTGAAGAGCAGCTCGACAGAAGTTGCCCACAAAGAGCAGCTCGGCAAGAATTACCTTGAAGAGCGGCTCGACTGAAGTTGCCCACGGAAAGTAGCTCGGCAAAAATAACTCTGCTATAATTTCCTTGAAAAGCAGCTCGGCAGAAGTTGTCCACGAAGAGTAGCTTGGTAAAAACAATTTGGCAAGAATTGCCCTGAAAAGCAACTCGGCAGAAGTTGCCCACGAAGAGTAGTTCGGCAAAAACAGTTCGGCGAGAATTACCTTGAAAAGAAGTTCGGCAAAAGTTGCCCACAAAGAGCAGCTCAATAAAAATAGCTCGGCAAGAATTGCCTTGAAGAGCAGCTTGGCAGAAGTTTTCCACGAAGAATAGCTTAGCAAAAATAGTTCGGCGAGAACAGTTCGGCAAGAACAGCTCGGCGAGAATAGCTTGACGAGAGCAGCTCGGCAAAAATACTCAACAAAGACCTGCTCGGCATCATCGGCTTAGGTGAGCCAAAGAACCCATCTCAACACGACTCGCACACAGAAACATCGGCTCGGATAAGCCGGCATATTAGTAGATATGGCTCGGCAAGCCACACCCAAATCCGGCTCGGCAAATCAGCTTAGTAAAGCCGTGTTCGCCTCCACCTTGGCTTGGACTAGCCGACGCCCCCTTGAGTTTGGCTCAGCAAAGCTAGGAGCTCCACAAGATCGGCTCAGGTAAGCCGAGCACGCCCCAAATTCGGCTCGGCAAGCCGTAGATAAAGAAGTAGCTAAAGTGTTAAAAAAAATTTCGGGGGGAGGCTCGTCCATAAGCATTACAACTTTGTCCATGAGCGCTGCGAGTCATCACAACTAAGTAAGAAATCTTCCATTAAGAAACCACGCATCATTACCTTGGATCGGGTCATCACCATGATCAAACACAACTAAGCTCCACAAAAGTCCAACAGGAACAACTTTCAAAATTTGGGAACATGGTCCAAAACTTCAAAACTAAGGAGAGACAATTGATATTTCCTTAAATATATATCAGGGTCAAAAAAGTCCATCTGCAATAAAGAGGAGCATTAAGGTGTAACCACATTGAAGGTCATCATCGCTTTAGGACAATTTCTCTGAAGGGGTCAATCCTATGTAGACTAGAGCAATTCACGCCCGTGCCATAACTCTCTAATAAATAGTTATACACCCTCGAGTCAACTCTTGACACTATAAGTAGGGACTTGGGCGAGAGGCCAAGGTAACTGACTTTTAACCCACTTTACTGTTGCATTCAACCTATTTGAAGCGTTCTCTTACTTAAGTATAAGAGTGATCCCCCAGAGTACACCTCGGGTCCTCCAAGCCTTCTTTGTTTTCACCCTTTTTAGGTCATTAGAAGTCGGAGAGCAATGTCGCAGGTCACCGTCATTTTTTTCCTGCAACAATTTTAATATAATTTTTTTATTATATTTTATCTAAATTCTATACAAATTCAAATGTAAGGTTTCTCCAAACATGGGTAAGGGCTAAAATTTAAAATAGGCAAGGTCTTGTCTCCTTTTAGATTTTAATGTCAAAGTTCGGTAAAGATATAATTTAATTGCAAAATATGTTTTTCAACAACTTTTGAATTAATGGATGTGAGATTTTATGTCAAAGTTCATAAAGATAGAATTTGATTACAAAATAAGTTTTTCTGACAACTTTTGAATTAATGGATGTGAGATTTTACTTTTTGATGTTTATTCATAATTTTCTTTTCTTTTCTCAAACAAAATCCTTGATCCAACGACACAAAATGTTAATGACATGCAAAATCAAAATTTTGTTCATTCATTTTATATATATTTGCTATTTTCCTTTACAAGTTCGTTACCAATCAAATTTGAAAAAGTAGATTCATTAATATTTTTCCTTCCTTCTCTTAATATTTTTCAAGTTAGTTATAAGCAGGGCCCTATGGTTCATTTGGATCAATTATTTTGTTCGAAAAAAAGAGAGGAAAGTAAGATTTTTCATTATATTTTCGCTTCACATCAAATATTATTAAATGAAAATTGGTTTGAATATGATTGAAATTGAGAAGGATCAAATGTTTAAATTAGGTTTTTAGCCACTAAACTAAATTGCTCTGTTAAACTGAATTGAGAAGGATCAAATGGGTAAGAGAACACACACACACACACACACACAAAGGAAAGAAAAGACAAGAGGTAATGTGGCCTAAGCTAAATAGGTTTTCTAGCCACTTTTTTTATTTTTTTGTATTTACGAATTAAAACATAATTGTTCCTCTAAAATTAAATTGCAAAGTAAGAAAAATACAGTTAGATCTTTGGGTTCTATTTAAAACTTATAAATTCTTAAAGAAAAGAAAGGAAAATATGAAGGAATTCACTTTTTCGTATTTGATTATCAAGAAAAGTAAGAAAGGAAATAAAAAATACATCAAATCAACAAATAAAAAATATTATTTTACACATCATATAACTTTTGATATTTTTTTAATTTTTAACCCTATTAAAATAAGTTTTTTATTTTTAGTAGTATTTGGTATAAAGAAAAAATATAATGAAAAATAATTTTTTTCTTATTTATTTTTATTTTTTCAATTAAAATTCTTGATCTGAACGAGCCATTAAATTTTATATATTTATATATGACTCGACTTTACTACAACGTCTATGTTATAGATTCTACTATACTAAATTTTATGTTTGCAATTAAAAAGTTCTCTTAATTTACCTTCATCAATTATGTGTCATTTAGGTTTGAAATATTTATATCACTTTCTTTTTACTGAATGACAATTGACAAATGACATGTGAAAGGAACATACCTTACTTTTTTGGATTCTCTAGAGGCTACCATGCTAACTTTCAAAATCCAACTATATTCTATGACTTTAATTTGTTACTAGCCATAGATAGCTTGGATACATGCCTCAATAATTAAGTTGGATTCATTATGGTTTGGCCAAGTTTTAAAATCCAAAACTATACAACTTTTTCTCTCTTTTTTTTTTGTTATTATCTGTAACTTTGGAAGCACACATTTGCACATTAATACATGATTGAGTTGTGACTCTATTTATTATTCACTTGAAAATTTTCAAATAGCTAAGTGGGAGGTTTTGAATGTAGGGTGAGATTAAAGATCGAAGGTCCTCTATGGTATGATGTTTTGTGTTAGGGCATCATATCATTAAATTGGCATTGTCGCGATGTGCTCCTACGCGGGGTGAAAACACCACTAGTGTGTGTTGCCTCGGGGTGCGCGAATTGGAAAAGGTGGATTTTAAAAAAGATTTTCGTGGAAAACATGGTGTAATGGAATCACCACTAACATTTTGGAGTGTAGTTAGAACACTTGATTACTACCCAGGTAAGAGTAGAATCAGTTTGCGTTACCAGAGTCAGGTTTGTGAGTTCAGGTCTGGGAGGGGAAGGTGTGAGCACCCCCCACATGTCCGTTTTTACAAACGGTACCTAATTAATCGAAAATTACCCCAAAATAAATTTACTAAGCCTTTGAATTTATAGGATGTCCATCACCTCACATTGTCGCATACCAAAATTATTGGTACCATCAAATTTCTCCACCTCGAACTGGGCATTAGCTATTGTCTTTGACGATGATGTCGAAGTCGTTGGGGTTGGAGTTCGCGTGGACATAGTTTCTTCTACTATAGTTTTTGCCATCTCCTATATATTCAATAGCAACCAACAAAACAAAAAACCTAGGATGAATAGTACATACCAACCATGTTTACTTTGTTTTATTGTATGAAATTCCACTTTGACCAGACCAACCTCCAGAGAGCAACTGAGCCGCAATGATCTCTGAACACTTGCTAAAATAAGGTCTATCTTGCATCAAATATGGAATCAAGGATCCTAACAGAGGAACACCTTCGTATCAACACTATTCAACCTAGCTGTGATACCAATTGTTGTGTCGGGCACCCCACTTTTGCCAAACACCAATACTACAACTAACGCTATTGAATATATAAAAAGCTAAAGTAATGCATAAACTAATAATAAAAGACAGTAAAAGAACAAAACAAGAATTTAACGAGGTTCGGTACAAAATTACCTACGTCTCCTGGCGCCGATGATCAATTCACTACTTCTTGACACAATTTTGAGGTGTATTTTATAAGTAGAGAGGTGAGCTCTTTATATAGCTTCAACCTCAAGTCCAAAAAATACTTCCCACCAATGTGGGACAAACAGAAAAAGTTCAACACAACTTTTCTACCAATGTGGGATAAACAAAAAACCAACATAAGTTACTAAGGTGATTAATATACTTTTCAAATGCATGATGTGTCACCTCATGGTGGATGGCACATGGAATTTGTTAGTCATCCCAGTCGGGAGTATGTAGTCTAGAGTGGGGTGGGGGGTGAATAGACTCTATTTGCAGAATGCGTATTTTTCTACAAAATAGAATGCTTGGCAAGATACAAGTAATTATATCACAATATATGAAATATAAATCATGCGCATGACATAAATAAAAGAGTGAAGGGAGAGAAAGCTTAACATTGTAGATTTTAATGTGGTTCGGTACCCAACCTACGTCCACGCCTTAGCACCAAACCAAGGATTCCATAATTCACTATAATCACTCCTTCCCCGGTAGAGCAAGCCTGACAAACTCGGGAACAAATCTCTACCGCTCACAAAGAACCTTTACCGATTCGGTTCACAAAGAACCTTACAACTTGTTCACAAAGAACCTTTCACAAGAAGATGGAAGATTACAAAGAATGCTCCTTAAAATGAGCAAATATGATTTACAACTCAAACCTCACATTATTCTCTCAAGAATTGAATCAAACACAATAAGTGAGTAAGAGAAAATGAACACATGTAATGAAGAACTAATATGTAATGTGTTAGGTTTTGTATAAAATGATGTTTTTCACTAAGAATGATCAAAGACCTTCAAAACCATGTTAATACAAGTCTAATAACTTGTATTTTTAACCCAAGAGTCAAAGGAGCCGTTGGGGGGAAGAAAATATATTTTATTTGGTAAACTAGCCATTTTCTGCCCGTTAGAACAGTTCTACCCGTTGGACTCGTTGACTAATCCCTTGCACTCGTCGACTAGTGTCAACTAGTCACTCGTAGATGAATACCCTATTATTTTTTATAAGTGCCCTGAATCAGAAAAAGTCATCAACATAAAAGTTATGAGATTTTTTATTAGCTTTCCATAGACACCAAAATTGTCCTTTTTGGACTTTCCTAGTAAAAGTTATGCCCCAAATACTGAAAAGTGTTCAGGACTCAAGGCTACACTACATCAGTCGACGATTGCTCTATTTTTCCTTATCAAAAAGCCTTTTAATGACTTAAAACATTTCTTGGACAAAATATAAAAAATATATTAAGTCTAATGAAGTTCAAAACTTGTCCAAGTGAGTTTTACCATGAATATAAGATATCTTGTTTTATGAAAACATATTTGAAAACTAGTTTCAATATCTTAATTATATGCTTAATATGTCCTTTATTGAAAATATACTTTACTTTCTTTGCACCCTTAAGACATAAGACTCGTTTTAATAAAATCGGGTGTTGACTTTGGTGTATTCCCAAGAGGAGAGTGAATTGGAAATGTTAAAATTTTTCTCCTAGGTTAAATCAGATATCAGTATTATTTCACAACCTAGGTTCTTTCTAAGAAATCTCAAATGCGCAGATAACAATAATATGTGAAAAATAAATCCTGCGCAGCATTTACAATAAAACAAACACATGCGGTAAATAAATTGTGAAAATATAAACAGACACACGATATGTTATCGGGGTTTGGCCAATACTGCCTACATCCCCACCTTGGCTACACCAGCACAAGGATTCCACTAGTGCTCACTTAACGGGTGGAGCGGTACCGGTTACAATTAGGTTAATTAAAGGGGTCGACCTTGTTGGCTTTATGGGAAGTCAGCAGTTAACCCTGTTGCGAGGGATCATAGCAGTGGGCCCCAGCTCGACAGTGCTTGGCATGCCAGCCCGTTGGCACCCCTGCTTAGAATTGGTGCAGCCCCTCATGTCCACCCGACGCTTAGTGCGGGGCTCTGCGCTGCCGTTTAAAGGAAAAGGTTGCGCCCCTTCTACCACCAATTGGTTTTAGAAGAACCGGTAGCTCTTGATCCTAACAAGTGGTATCAGAGTGAGGTCACGGGTTCGAGCGCTCCCAGGGTAGCTACTGGGGGGTGATTGTTGGCTTTATGGGAAGTCAGTAGTCAACCCTGTTGCGAGGGATCGTAGCAGTGGGCCCTAGCTCGACAGTGCTTGGCGTGCCAGCCCGTCGGCACCCCTGCTTAGAATTGGTGCAGCCCCTCATGTCCACCCGATGCTTAGTGCGGGGCTCCGCGCTGCCGTTTAAAGGAAAAGGTTGCGCCCCTTCTACCACCAATTGGTTTTAGAAGAACCGGTAGCGCTTGATCCTGACAAGTGGTATCAGAGTGAGGTCACGGGTTCGAGCGCTCCCAGGGTAGCTACTGGGGGGTGATTGTTGGCTTTATGGGAAGTCAGTAGTCAACCCTGTTGCGAGGGATCGTAGCAGTGGGCCCTAGCTCGACAGTGCTTGGCGTGCCAGCCCGTCGGCACCCCTGCTTAGAATTGGTGCAGCCCCTCATGTCCACCCGATGCTTAGTGCGGGGCTCCGCGCTGCCGTTTAAAGGAAAAGGTTGCGCCCCTTCTACCACCAATTGGTTTTAGAAGAACCGGTAGCGCTTGATCCTGACAAGTGGTATCATAGTGAGGTCACGGGTTCGAGCGCTCCCAGGGTAGCTACTGGGGGGGTGATTGTTGGCTTTATGGGAAGTCAGTAGTCAACCCTGTTGCGAGGGATCGTAGCAGTGGGCCCTAGCTCGACAGTGCTTGGCGTGCCAGCCCGTCGGCACCCCTGCTTAGAATTGGTGCAGCCCCTCATGTCCACCCGACGCTTAGTGCGGGGCTCCGCGCTGCCGTTTAAAGGAAAAGGTTGCACCCCTTCTACCACCAATTGGTTTTAGAAGAACCGGTAGCGCTTGATCCTGACAAGTGGTATCAGAGCGAGGTCACGGGTTCGAGCGCTCCTAGGGTAGCTACTGGGGGGGTGATTGTTGGCTTTATGGGAAGTCAGTAGTCAACCCTGTTGCAAGGGATCGTAGCAGTGGGCCCCAGCTCGACAGTGCTTGGCGTGCCAGCCCGTCGGCACCCCTGCTTAGAATTGGTGCGGCCCCTCATGTCCACCAGAAGCTTAGTGCGGGGCTTTGCGCTGCCGTTTAAAGGAAAAGGTTGCGCCCCTTCTACCACCAATTGGTTTTAGAAGAACCCGTAGCGCTTGATCCTAACAAGTGGTATCAGAGCGAGGTCACGGGTTCGAGCGCTCCCAGGGTAGCTACTGGGGGGGTGCTTGTTGGCTTTATGGGAAGTCAGTAGTCAACCCTGTTGCAAGGGATCGTAGCAGTGGGCCCCAGCTCGACAGTGCTTGGTGTGCCAGCCCGTCTGCACCCCTGCTTAGAATTGGTGCAGCCCCTCATGTCCACCCGATGCTTAGTGCGGGGCTCTGCGCTGCCGTTTAAAGGAAAAGGTTGCGCCCCTTCTACCACAAATTGGTTTTAGAAGAACCGGTAGTGCTTGATCCTGACAGACCTCAACCTACACCTTACCAAGATGGTGCACCTAACTTTCCTAACCGAGTTTAAGCCAATCCGTGACTATTTAACAGGGCTAGTCTCCTTTTTCAAGCCCGCGCTTGGAATACAAATGATATGAAAATTTAAGTACAAGTAAAGTGCTTCTTACACTAAGTAGATTTGCACCAATATGCTCAATCAAATAATGCACTCACATATGATAGGATTAAGGTCAAGTGAGATTTTGTTAACTAAGTGTTAACTCACAGTAGGATGTATATCAATGTGCGTATGTGAGAGTGATACTTTTAATATCAAGCTAATATGCTTCTTGTGTGCACAATCAAATAGTCTCTATAACCCTAAACAAATATCACATAAATATTTCTCAAATATGAAGCACAATAGATAATAGGGTTTTTAATCTTGATAAAGATGTTGTCGTCAAAGCACAAATCAAGCTTATAATATTTGTAATGAGGATACAAGATCTTAAGCCACGCAGGGGTTTTTCCCAATTAAATATTTATGAATGAAATATTATGGGAAAAACCTTAGCTAAGTCTCCGAAAATCAACACGTAATCAAATAAAAACTAAGGAGAGTTTAGCCTATGCAAAGAGTAAAAATAATACTACCTTCTTTCAAGATAAATAACTAGATGAGTATAGGAGGTAAATTTTTGCAATATGATTGAAGAGATATGAAAATATAGAGATTTTGGACAAAAATATTTTCAGAGAATTTTTCCTAATCTTGCTTAATTTTTTACAAATGAAGGGCTATATATAGAATTTGGAAAAAAATATAGCCGTTGGGGACACGTTGGGTATTTTTGAAAAAGATTAAATAAGATTAATTAAAGTCAACCCAGTTTAACTCTCGGTAAAAATTCAACAACCTGAGAGGGTTGGTCGACCGAACCTAAGGTTCGGTTAACCGAGTGTCCTAGTTTGGTCAACGAAGTAAAAAATGACCTAAGAAAATGGTCAACCATCTTGAGATTTTGAAGGTGATTTCCCAAATCTGTGCGGTTCGGTCGACCGTATCATTTTGAACTAGGAAGTTTAGTTGACTAGGTAGTTGGGGCTTCTCCCGAGGATGTTTGGTCGACCGGAGTGTTGAAGCTCATTTTGGGTCAGTCAACCAAAGGGTCAACTTTTGACCCAGGGAGGTTCGGTCGACCAAGCAATATTATCTTGGCTAGGTTCGGTCAACCATAGTATGGTCAAATTGTTGACCACTGACCAATTCGGTCGACTGAACAAGTATTTTAAGTGCATTTCAGTCCTAATTCCTATGCATATAAACCCTATTCATATGATGATTAAATTTAAGAATATAGGACATATTTTTATGTAGTATTGGGGGTCCTATGTCAGTTTAAGGCATTTGAGAATTAACCCCAAAAATCTGGCGTTAAGGTCCAACTATAGTCATTGAGCTTATCTTTCCTATCATGTATGAAATGCATTAATTATTACAGACCATGTAAGCTTACAGACCCAAATGATAAATATAAAGACATAATACAACTTAAAACACAAATTGATTTTCATGCGCAACTCTTTTGCAACTTTATGGAATATGCCAGGATATGCTCATTCAGGTGCTCTTACGGCTTCGATTTCTCGTCTGTTATCCGTGCTAACCTTTTCAAATACTCAAAGCACACAGATGAGATACTGTGGTTTGTCATAGTCAAAACAGGGATGTGACCAAAAAGTCAACACCGGGACTAAGTATGAAGATGTTCAAAATACCAAAATGTTCGAAAACTTGTCCCCTAGAAAATCATGTTTTGATTTTTAGGATTCATTTGTCGAACTCCTTAAATTTTACTTTGAAAACCATGAAATGTGAGCTTGTGACTATGACTTTAGTGCAATCCTATAAACTTGTGTGTCCTAATATGCATGTGCATTGCTCAACTTTTGCTAAAAAATCATGCAGAATCAAAACGCATAAGTTACAAAAAGTTCCTACCACACACACAACCTTTATTACAAATATTTCTACAATTATAAAACATCCGGTTGTACTTGGGTCCTTTCGAGTACGTGTCCATTTGATCTTTTCTTCTTGACGTCTACTCGGTCCAATCTTTGCCTTCGATCTAGTACTCCATGAATGAGTACCTGTTCAAAACAAGATCCGCAAAGATAGGAAAACACTAGGAACAATACAAATAGGTTAATATCATCAAAACACATTAAAAATGATATTGTAGCCAATAAGGCTAACAAAATTTACCAAGAATACTCCAAGTAAGGAATACCCAAGTAAAGAAGGATATAACAATTTTTCATCGGCTAAACTTCGACCATCATTTACGACTGCTTATGCGTAAGCATTATAAGTAAGTAAATGATGCAGCTATGAGGGAGATTGTTTTGTGCATTTTTGTGCATCAATCTCCTAAGATATGGTAATGATTACTTGGCTATGACAACTGCTTAGAAACATGATAAATAAAGTGAATCACTTACCTTAGCTTAAACTATTAGAACTACAATGAAAGGTCACCTTGTTGACACATATCATGGAGTGTCTGTAAGGCATATTTTAACCATTTATGCTAGGCAAACCATTCATAGCCTGACCTTTCAAGGAATAGCAAGGAAAATTGTCCATCCATCTAGAAATCAACCACTTACCAAGTGAGGGGAACAATTATTTGCCAACCTAGGTAACAAAGGTTGCCTATTCATTATACGAAGATCGCCCAATTATTAGACAACATGACAAGGAATCATCGGACATGAGAGCCAACTATAATAATTAGACTATTAATTCTTAGAAACGATACCAATTTATGACTAGGCTTTAAACGGTTTGGATTTGTGACTTACAACTATAGCTATGTTTTGGGCATAATTTGGGGGTAAATTATAACTCCAAGTTTGACTTAAGGAGGGTATAAATATGTGATTGACTTTTCAGTTGTAATTGATTTTCAACACATTCAACTCAATTCAAACAATGTGAAAAACAACTATCATTTTAACCTTTGCACGACACCTACTTCCCTAATTTTATTCCTTTCTCTCTCCCTCTCCTTATCTCTTCTAATATAGTTTCAATCAGCTCCCTCATTTTTCCCCTTTTTACGATTTCTATTACTTCTATTACACTCTCACTATCTCTATTCTTAAACCTATAATAAGGATTGAAATAATGAGTGTATTCACAATCATTCCACCATCTAACCATCTCAATCACATTTCTTTCCCTTTTCTACGATTTCTATAACTTCTATTGCTCCATTTTTTTTTTCTTAGTGTTGTACCTCTAGATCTTAATCGATTGAGGACAAAAAAATGTGAAGATGGTAACACTTTTTGGAATTTTGTTTTTATATGAAAAGAGTGATATCACATCCCTAATGAAAATAAGAAATTAAGGTTACATTTAAGAGTAGCATTAAGGTTTATAGCATACAAAAATATATGTAATGACATTCCCAAGAATCTCATTCCTATGAATGAGATGTCTGCCTCGTGTAAATATTTTTATTTCGTTTGCATTGTAAGATTCCCAAGAATGTGCACAAGATTCCTATGTCAATGTTTAATTCGATGTAGGAATTCTTACATACATTTCAAGAAAAATAACCATTATATCCTTGACATGTGTATACTCAATATATGAACAATAATTATATTTTCAACAAAAGAAATTAGTAAAAAAAAAAATATGCTTAGTTAAATCCAAGTCATAAAAATATCAACAATCATACCTTTTTTTTTTTTTTTTGAGAAAAATGCTTTAATATATGATTCAATTAATCAAAATAATTGAGGTAATATGGTGTGTAAATATAAATAATTAAATTATATTATTATAACATAATAATAATAATAATAATAATAATAATAATAATAATAATACTTTCATTTTTTATTATTTTAAATATAGTTATACCTAGAATATGATAATATTATATTATAAACATTAACATTGTCCAAGCCGCCAAAATAGTAAAAGCCATTTAGTCAAAAAAAAAAAAAAATTTATGATTTTCATGAAATTCACCCTTGAGGAGGCCAATAGGAATGAGATGCCCATGTTTTGCGGGGGTCTTTCATTCCCAAAAATGTGAAAATTTACACCAGATAGGATTTCCATGCCAAATAAATAAGAAAAATCACATTACCAGAAATTATTGAAAGATGACACGAACCAAATGTGGGAATGAGACGATATAAGCATCTATCACATTTTTTAAAAATGTTGAAAGATGTTGTTAATCAAATGTTTCCTTGAGGAATATAATAAAATAAGATATTAAAACAATAAAAATTACATAGGTATGCTAATTTTGAAGAAAAAGGTAATCATATAAAGCTTATGTTATTCTGTAAAACTATGACATGAGTAGAGAATTTACACAATAAAAATGAGATTTTGGACTAAATTAAACCCTATTTCCCTATTGCAATTTTGTCTTTTTTTTATATATAAAAATGAAAAAAAGTTAATTTCAAAATTAAAATAAAATAATTAATAAAAATTGAATATTTTATTTTAAAGGTCACATGCATGCTAGATAATCACATAAGAAAGTTATGGGAAAACTTACTAATCACATGCATTGTAACAACCTCAATTTCGTAACATAAAATGTAACATAATAAATGGAAAAGTCAACCCGAACCCGTGGGTAACAGGAATACCTGTCAATCACAGCGGAAACCTAAGCAGCGGTAAACATAAAATTTCAATCATCCAACCATAAAACATAATACCAGAGTTATTTATATTTCCAAAATACTGTATTTATTTACATTCTTTCAAAATATTTCAAATTACATCTAGGATCCCATAACCAAAATAATTCTGATCCTAGTACATTGCTTATCCTCCTAACGGAGTAACTTAGTAAACTTAACGACGGTCACGACCCGGCGGTCATGACCCGACTGTCACTCAGGGTTTCTTGAAAAATATATTAAGTTCAGGGGTGAGACACTTCTCAGTAAGGGAAACTAAACAAAATACAATTATATGATAACATGAATATTTAATGTAATTATACATATATAGTACATTTCATATATCTGTAGACATTTATCATAACATACTGAATAATCATATGCTTTCATAATTGCTGATAAATCATATCATACGTAAACATCTGTTATATTGATAATACTGAAAATATACCCAAGATGAATATTTAGCTAATATCATCTATTACCCTTCATGATGGGATGTGCAGCTCGAAGGCGGGACCCGACAATGGTTAGCCGACTACTGCCTAGTAAAATATGTCTGTAAGTACGATGAGCCCGCCACACCCTGGTCCAAACTATTAGGTGGACGTCTACAACTCTACACTGAAAGCCACACTGACTATCCATCTCCCACCTCCTCGTGGGGTGGTTAGCACTAATCTGAACATAGATATCTGATCTATATAGCTGCGGTACCGAGCTCCTGAACTGAACTAAACTAACATCCGAGTTCTGATAACATTTAATACATAATCATATAGCATCTTTCATAATTGCATAAATATGGCCTTGCGCCAAATATTTCATAAATTACGGCCTTACGCTAAACATTTCATAAATCACGGCCTTGCGCCGAACATATCATACATATCATTCTGAAAATAATTATTTTATCATGCATTTATCAGAATCATACTGTACTGTATACTTTCATAATTTCTCACTTCATACTGCATTTACATCATTATCATATCATAATATTTGTCTACGTATAATAATATTCATGCCACACATTTGCTATATAAAACTATACATTGTATTATGAAAATCTTGGTTTCTGTCATCTCATACATATATACACGTTTTAACATAATAATATTATTTTTCCCAAACATGAATTAATTCCATAATATTCAAATATTATACATATTTTTAAGAAATTAGTTTGCTCATAAATAATAGTAATTTGAGTGAAAGTAACTGTTTTAGTTTATTTCCTTACCTAACTACTGAGAAAGTCTCCTAAAATATCCTGGTCTAACCCCCGTAGGATTTTTTGATCAATACCCTGAAACTAAAAATTCACAGTACTAAACTTCAGTATTTCTACGTGTACACCACTACCATAAGATCAAATTTGGCTTAGAAAGCCTTACCTCAACTTAGGGATGATTTTCAACTTGCTTTCACCAACGATCCGCTCCGGCAGATTTGGAGAGAACTTCCCCAGGAGCGTCGTGGTGACTTCGGATTGTCGATCCGGTGTAAATCTGGCCCAAAATCGATGAGAGAGAGAGAGAGAGAGAGAAAGAGAGAGAGGAGAGTTAGCTTAATAAGGAAGTTAAAAATTGGATTTTTGATATATATAGAACTGGATTCGTCGACGAGCCCCATCATTTGTCAACGAATCCTTCAATAATTTCGTCGACAAAATTCAGTCCTCGTCGACAAAATTCAATCGGCTCAAAACTCTCTCGGTATTTCTTCGTTGACGAAATTCGGTCTTCGTCGACGAATTCTATTAAACCCTCGTTGACGAATCCCCTGCACTCGTCGACGAATCCTCTGGTAGTTTCCTTTCCTCTTTATTATTTAAATTTCATTTTTATTCGGGTTGTCACATGCATCATTAAGCCATTAACGCAACTAAAGACACAATTAGTTTACCATTTAGCAAAAAAAAAAAAGTTTACTTTAAAAAGCCTTGATTTAATGATGTCTTCGTTGGCTCATTCAATTTGTTTGGCATTCAAGAAAACTAACACAAGGAAACTCGTGAATTCAAATTAAAAACACAACATAATATTTAACTAAAACAATTTTAATTTTTCCTTCAAAATAATGTTCCCTTTTTTTTTTTTTTGTTATTATTGGTGCCAACAAGGGTCCAAAGGGCTCGACCAAATTAGAACTCCGGGTGACAAAAGGAAAATATTAAACCCTCTGTGTTAAGGATTCTATTGAAACTATCTCCAAGGATCCCGAAACTGATCACAACAGCAACTTAAATTCAAATAATGAAGATATTTCAACAACCTCTTAAATTCAAATAATGAAGATATCTCAACAATATTTTGTATTTAAATATTCTGCTATAATCTATTGTATCTAGTCACAATCTCTTGTAACAAACTCTTCTGTTTACATTCTATATATAGCAATGTAAACTCTTGCAATAGGTGAGGAGATAATATACCAATATTTGTGTATTCAAACTTGGTATCAAAGCCACCAAGACTTACGTCTCTCTTCTGTTCCAATGGACAACCTTGCATCCTCACCACCATCTTATACTGAAACCCACCCATAGCCATCCCCAAATTCCACCTCTGGTCCTATCGCTAGCCTCACCAATATTCATAATCTACTTACCATCAAATTGACCCACAAAAAAGTCCTCCTCTAGTGTGCTCAGGTCACTTCCTATCTACGTGGCCAACATGTCTATGGCATTATTGATGGCACCAATCCTCCTCCCCCTTCCACCATACCCAATCCAACATCTACCTCAACTTCCACTGTCACCATTCCAAATTCAGCATTCTAGCTATGGAGCTAGCAGGAACAGATCATTCTCAGTACCTTCATATCTTCCCTATCCGAAAATATTTTGTCGTATGTTATGGACTACACCACTTCCCGTGATCTCTGGTTCTCTCTTGAAATAATGTTTGTCTCTCAATCTCAAGCTCGTATCACTCGCACTCATTATCAACTTGCCACCATGAAGAAAGGATCCTTTACCATATCCGCATACTTTCAAAAAATGAAAGTTCTCATTGATACTCTTGCTGCTGCTGGACAACCTTTAAATAATTATGAAACTATCTCCTATTTGCTTGCAGGTTTAAGGACCGAATATGATCCCTTTGTGACTTCTGTGACAACTCATGTGGATCCTCTTCCTCTTGATGAATTGTATGGACATCTTCTAGCGCATCAACAACACATTGAGCAACATCAGATTCCCACCGATCTTGCCTTGTCCTCTGCTAATATGGCCTTTAGCAATCATCCAAATCAAGGCAACAATCCGTGATCTGTCCATAACAACTTTGGTGGCTGACATAACTATGGTAGACGTGGTCAACGTGGTCACAATAGGGATCATCATTCCCCATCACCGAGCACCTTTTCCAATGGCCATCATCCTATATGCCAAGTTTGTGACAAGATGGGTCACATTGCTCTTAACTGTCACTACAAGTTTGATCATGTTGTTCAACAAGCCCCATCTCAGTCCCATCAAACATATTATACTTCTCAACCAAATGCACCTTATGAGAATTAGTACCTCGATGCCGGCGCAACCCATCATATGACCAGTGATCTCTCCAATCTCAACCTGTCTACAGAACCTTACAATGGCCCTAATTAGATGCATGTTGGTGATGGCTTAGGTTTGCCTATTAATCACATTGGCTCCTCTCTTCTTTGCACTTACGCTCGTTCCTTTGTTTTAAAAAATCTCCTTCATGTTCCTCACATTACAAAAAATCTTCTTTCAGTCAGCAAATTTGCTTGTGATAATTTTGTATTTTTTGAATTTCATGCATCTCACTTTGTCATTAAGGATTACAGCACAAAGAAAATAATCCTTCAAGGGCATCTTAAGGCGTCTTAAGAATGGTCTCTATCAATAATCCTTCAAGGGCATCTTAAGGCGTCTTAAGAATGGTCTCTATCATATTCCTTCCAGTCCAATAAAACAAGTACTTGTTGGTGAATACACAAAAATGTCAACTAGCATCGTCGTTTGGGGAATCCAGCTTTTCAAACTGTTCGACGTGTCATCTCCAAGTTTTAACTTCCAGTCTCTTCCAATAAAACTGGTGCTCCATGCTTTGCGTGTTTGCAAGTTAAAAGCCATCAGCTACCATTTTCTTCTTCTACGCATATCTCTTCATCTACTTTAGAGTTAATATTTAGTGATGTCTGGGGTCCATCACTAGTTGTTTCACATCTTGGAAATAAATATTATGTTTCTTTATTGATGCATTTTCTCGATTTACTTGGCTATATCCGATTCAATGCAAATCCGATGTTTATCCCAAATTTCTAAAACTTCAAGAACTTGTTGAAAGACAATTTCATACTAAAATAAAGTGCTTCTAGTCCAACTGGGGTGGTGAGTATCGGTCCCTCCATTCTCATCTCCAAACTCAAGGCATTCATCATCGTTTGTCATACCCACATACTCATGCCCAAAATGGATGTGTTGAGCGAAAACATAGACATGTCATTTAAACATCACTTGCTCTTCTCACCGATAGCTCCTTACCACGAAAATTTTGGGATGAAGCTTGTCAAACCGCATGTTTTCTTATCAATCGCATGCCTACTGTTGTGCTCAATAATTTATCACCTTATGAAAAATTATACAAGTGCAGCCCAGATTATAATCTTCTCAAAATTTTTGGGTGCACATGCTATCCACATCTTTGACCTTACAATAGCAATAAATTGCAGCCTCGCTCCTCTCCAGCATGCATCATAAGGGTTACAAATGTTCAAATCCTGCAACTAATCAAATTTACATCTCTCGTGATGTTATCTTTGATGAATCCTCTTTTTTGTTTTCTTCTCCCATTTGCAGGTCCACGTCTCAACTTTCATCACCAACTCATGCCATTTTGCCATTACCATTACTTGCTTCACTAACGGGCTTAGATGTGATTAATTCACAAGCTGCTTCATCACCTACAATGGCATCACCTCAGTCTAGTATAACTTTGTCCCCTACTCCTCCTATCACTGAGATACCTTTGGCACTAGTGCCTACACGAACTCACTTAATGTTCACTCGGTCTCAAGAAAACGTGTTCATACCTCGACAACATATGGATGGCACAACTCGATACCCCATTCCTTGAGCGTTACTTGCTGAAACGACTACAACAATTGAACCAGCCTACTTCACTAATGCAGTCAAAATACCAGAGTGGCGAGCTGCAATACAATAAGAATTTAATGCTCTGCTTCGAAACAATACCTAGTCCCTTATTCCATCTCATGCAGCTAAGAATGTAGTAGGATGCAAATGGGTGTTCAAACTAAAAATAAAATTTGATGGATCTCTTGAGTGCTACAAAGTGCAGTTAGTGGCTAAAGGATTTCATCAATTAGTCGGCTTGGATTATGGAGAAACATACAGTCCTGTGGTTAAGCTAACTACTATACGAACTGTTCTCTCACTAGCTTACTCTGTGGGTTGGGCCATGCGGAAAATTGATATTCAAAATGCATTTCTCCATGTGACACTTTCTGAAGAGGTATATGCTGACCCTTTAGGTCATACCCGGTTTTTGATAATGACAAATACTCCTTGTATTTGATGGATTTCAAGTTTGTATGCAGGATCATACTAACTGGATTATATTGATGACATACAACAACTTGAACAACATATTTGTTTATTGTAATTTATATTTTATCATTTCGGGTCTATAATAGTAACATAGGAAAATGGTCTATAATAATTAATATCTTACTTGCTTGGTAGGATAGATAAGCTCAATGACTATAGTTGGACCTTAGGGATCACCTTTCGGTCGACCGACACCAGATTTTTGGGCATAGTTGAAAAGTCTTGGCCATTGACCTTAGATTGACCCTAGGTCCCTAATCATCACATGTAAAGTCCCTTATAACTTAAAATATATACCTATATGAATAAGGGTGACTTCTGACAAAGAATATGATTGAAACTGTGGATTGAACAGTGCTTCGGTCGACCAAACTTTCACAGTGTAAATCTCTTGATCGACCAAACCGGTCAGAGGTCAACAGTTTGACCATAGTACGGTCAACCGAACCTTGCCAAGTTCATACAGCTTGGTCGACCGAACTCCCACCTGGTCAACGCCTTGACTCCTCGGTCGACTGACCAAAAATATACGGGTAATGCCCTGGTCGACCGAACCCCCTTGTGGGAGAATCCAACTACTCGGTCGACCAAATTTCATACTTCAAAATCACCTAGTTGACCGAACCGCGCGAAAATGAAAAATCGCCCTTGGGACCCTTAGTCTGGTCGACTAAATTCTTAGTTCAAATTTCTCCCGGTTGACCAAACTTTGTCACTTGATCAACCGAACCTTAAGTCCGATTGACTGGTGCTCTCGGGTTGGAAATTTTTTTTACCACTGTTAAACTTTTTAAGTAGGGTTAATTGTGCTAAAACATTTTAAAACAATCCTAATTATACCCTATGTGTCCTGAACGATTATAATTTTAGGGAATTCCATATATACATATACCCTTTCATTTGCAAAAATTAATCAAGGATTAGCAATCTTAATTAGGAAAAATCCTTTGAAATTCAAAAAATCCTAATTTCATTTTTAAGTCTCCTACACTCATTCTTACTAAATTTTATTGCTAAAATCTCTTTGTAAGTGTGCTTGAGTATTCTTCCCATAGGCTTAAGCTCTCTCTTATTATTGATTAATTGAGGTTATTTTATTAGAGAGCAAAACTTCACGTTTCCTTAGGAGACTTTGTTAATAAGTCTTGGGAATATTTCATTGAGTCTTTGAGTTTTTCATTGTCATTGCAATACTCAAGGAGTTCATATTGGATTTTGATTGCTAAAAATATTTTATACATGATTTTCAAAAATATCTCTTGTGCTTATCTTTGAGAAATTTATTTTGAAATATTTTCTTGAGTGCTAAAAGATCTTTGTTGCTATACCTTTCGATTGAGATTATCATTTTATTACAAAATCAAATAAATATTTTGCAAACCATTATTTGAATATCTCTTGTGGTTTATATTGAGAAAAATTTTTGTTGAGATATTTGAAGTATACTTGTGATCTTTGCTAGTGCACTGTGATTGAGAATATTATTCTGACATAAAATCCTATCGCTTACACTCTCACGTACTGATTGGATTATTGGCATTAATTTTGAGAGTAGACACTAAGACTACATTGAGCTTATTGTATCTTATCATTTGGTAGTGTACATTGATTTGTGATATTGTGTGTAGTGGTATATATTTGCTTGTGTAAGAAGCATTTTCATGTACGCAAAAATTGTATTTCACATTCGTTATATTCTAGGCACGAGCCTGAAGAGGCAGACTAGCCCTGTTAAATAGTCCCGGATTGGTTTAGACCCGGTTAGGAAAGTCAGGGGCATCATCTTGGTAAGGTGTAGGTTAAGGTCAACCCCGCTAATTGACTTGATTGTAACTGGTGTCGCTCCACTCGTTGAGTGAGCATTAGTGGAATCCTTAGACTTTCGAGCTAGAGGCGAGGATGTAGGCAGTATTGGCCGAACCCCGATAACATATCATGTGCATGTTTATATTTACGCACTTTATATTTACCGCACGTGTATGTTATATTGTGAATGTTGCGCATGATTTAATTTACGCATATCATTATCTGTACAATTGGTGTATGATTAGAAAGACCCTAGGTTGTGTTATAAGCCTATCTCGTTTAACCTAGGAGATAAATTTTAAAATTTCAATTCACCTCCCTCTTGGGAATACACCAAAGCTAATAGTATATATGACTCAACCACCTAGTTTCTCACATCCATTATATCCATCTCATGTTTGTCGCCTCAACAAAGCGATTTATGGCCTCAAACAAGCCCCGAGGACTTGGTTTTCATGATTGAGCTCTTGTTTAATTCAACTTGGTTTTCATGCATCCAAAGCGGACTCCTCCTTATATATTTTTCATGCTGGATCCACGACCATTTTTATTCTCATTTATGTTGATGATATCATCATCACCTCTTCAGTTCCATCTACCATTGATGAGCTTCTTGCTCAGTTGAGGAAAGATTTTTCTGTTAAAGATCTAGGTGATCTCAACTTCTTTCTTGGTGTTGAGGCACAATGGCTACCAGAGGGCCTTATTTTATCTCAACAACGGTATATCCTTGATTTACTAAAGGCCATGAAAATGCTTGAAGCTAAGCTGATCTCATCCCCTATGGCATCGGCTCACTCCCGATCTATACATGACAGTGATCCCTTTCCTGATACAACTCTTTTTCGAAGTACTGTTGGGTCACTACAATATTTATCGCTCACTCATCCCGATTTGGCATTTGCTGTTAACCGTGTGTGCCAATTTATGCATCATTCAACTAAGCTACACTAGCAGGCCGTGAAGCACATACTCCGATATCTCAAGCATACATTAAGCATTTTCCGATGCGGATTGGGCAGGTTGCCCCGATGGTCGTCGTTCCACAAGTGCTTACTATATTTTTCTTGGCAAGAACTTAATTTCTTGGAGTTCTCAGAAACATCCAATAGTGTCCCGCTCAAGCACTAAGGCAGAATGCAAGGCTCTCGCCAACACTTCTGCTGAATTAAAATGGATCTAGTACCTTCTCATGATCCGCGAGTTACATTTCCACGTGCTCCAACTCTTTGGTGTGACAACATAGGTGCAACTTTCATGTCAGCCAATCCGGTATTTCATGCTTGCACGAAACATGTTGAGATAGATTTTCACTTTGTTCGTGAAAAAGTTGCTACTAAAGATTTGACAGTCTCGTTCATCTCCACCCAAGACCAGCTGGCAAATGTTCTAATAGTATCCTCGCGATTTCAAATACTCTATTCCAAGCTTAACGTACGTGCCTCCCCGTTGCAATTGAAGGGGGGATGTTAAGGATTTTTTTGAAACTATCTCCAAGGATCCCGGAACTAATCACAACAGCAACTTAAATTCAAATAATGAAGATATCTCAACAACCTCTTAAATTCAAATAATGAAGATATCTCAACAATCTTTTGTATTTAAATATTCTGCTGTAATTTAGTGTATATAGTCACAATCTCTTGTAACAAACTCCTCTGTTTACATTCTATATATAGCAATGTAAACTCTTGCAATATGTGAGGAGATAATATACCAATATTTGTGTATTCAAGCTCTATGTATACCCAATAATTATTCTGACATTCACATTAAGAACAGGGGAACTAATATGCATAATTAGCTTAACTAAAGCAGCAGTAATACTGGGAATAACAATTGATTAAGCTGCAAATTAAGAGGCCTTAATGATTCACTGGTTTGTAAGTTGCATAAGTCCTCGTATGGAACTCAAACAAAGCACCACAACAGTGGTTTGGGAAACTCTCCACTTCTCTTCTCAACTATGGGTTTAAGCAAAGTCCGTGGGATCACTCACTATTCACACTTTTAAATGAGAATAGTTTCTTGATAGTATTGAACTATGTGGATGATCTTATACTTGCTGGGAACAATGGAGATAAATGTGCTCAATTTAAAAAATATTTCCACACTTGTTTCAACATAAAGGACTTGGGACCCTTGCATATTATTTCGTGGGGTTAGAGGTTAGAAGAAGTCAAGATGGAATTTATGTAAATCAACAAAAATATGCAGGAGATATTATAAGGGAAGCAAGTCTAGAAGATGCAAAGGTAGCACAAACACCTATTCCACAACAGCATAATCTATCGACTGAGGCAGGAGATCTACTTGAAGATGTGATTACATATCGAAGACTTGTTTGGAGACTCATCTATTTGATAGTGACCAGACCATACATCTAATATGTTGTACAAGTTTTAAGCATTTTCATGTAGGCACCAAGAATTCCTCATCTTGCTATGGCAAAGAGATTGGTTTGGTATATCAAGATATCACCTGAACATGTCCTTTTCTTTTCCAGTATGAACTTGCTTAACTTGAAGGCATACTTTGATTCAGATTGGGATACTTGCCCAACTATGAGGCGTTCAGTTTCAAGAATATTTATCTTTTTAGGAGACATTCCTATTAGTTGGAAATGAAAGAAGCAACAAACGGTATCTCGATCATCAGTTGAAGTTGAATATTGAGCAATGACATTGACAAATACATAATTGGTATGGCTACGCAATGTCTTAAAATACTTGTCTTTCTCTATTAAAGAACTCATTCCATTATTCTACAATATTGGATCAGCCATACATATTGCATAAAATTCAGTATTCCATGAACGAACTAAGCACATTGAGCTGGATTGTCACTTTATTAGAGACCATGTCCAACGAAAGCTCTTGGCTCTTAGTTTTATTCCCTCACACAATCAGCTTGTAGATTTGTTGACAAAGGGGCTTAGTGTAGAAATGTTCAAGTCATTGCTAGCTCGTGTTGGAACTCACTTTTCATTGACTTGAGGGAGGCACAAGGTAGATACTCACGACATTTATGGCAAACTCGATGAAGTCCGAAAATACACCAGCTTGAGGGAAGCTATTACGAAATTTGTGGGCATCCTCAATTCTAGGAATAGAAAATCCCAAATTGAATGGGATCCTCAAATCATTGCAACAAGCAAATCACAAATTGGATGAGATCCTCAAATTATTACAACAAGAAAATTGCTTATGATTCTCCACAATCCCTTGTAAATAGAATTTGAAAATTTTCTAGGGATTTTGATTGTAGATTTTTTGGAATTTTGATTACAGATGTAAATATCACAGGATATAGAAATTCTTTATATACCTCCATTTTCTTAATGAAAGATGCGTAGCTTTCTTTCCCATAAGAAAAAAAAAGAAACTTTTTGTTATATTTTCAGATCACATTCCTAGAAGTTATTGAAAGATGACACGAACCAAATGTGGGAATGAGATGATATAAGCATCTATCACATTTTTGAAAAAAGTTGAAATATGTTGCAGATCAAATATTTATTTGAAGAATATAATAAAATAGAATATTAAAACAATAAAAATTACATAAGTATAATAATTCAAAAAAAAAAATCAAATAAAGCTTATGTTATTCCGTAAAAATGTGACACGAGTAGTATTGAATCGATCATGTGCAAATTAATGGCAAATATGTCATGTGTGCCTATCCTATGAGCAAAGACAAAAAGGAAGAGAATTTACACAATGAAAATGAGATTTTGGACTAAATTAAACCCTATTACAATTTTGTCTTTTCTTTGGAAAAAAAATAAAAAAGTCAATTTCAAAATTAAAATGAAATAACTAATAAAAATTGAATATTTTATTTTAAAGGTCACATGCATGCTGGATAATCACACGGGAAATTTATCGGAAAACTTACTAATCACATGTAGCATTAAGCCATTAACTCAACCAAAGGTAATTAGTTTACTTTAAAAAGACCGTTTAAAAAAAGTCTACTTTAAAAAGCCTACTTTAAAAAGCCTTGATTTAATGATGCCTTCGTTGGCTCATTCAATCTGTTTGGCATTCAAGAAAGCAAGCACAGGGAAACTTCGTGAATTCAAATTAAAAACAAAGCAAAATATTTAACTAAAAGGATTTTAATTTGTCCTTCAAAATAATGTTCCATTTTTGTTATTATTGGTGTCAACAAGGGTGCCCTCTGCAGTATAAAAAAAATTATGTAGTTTTTCAGCCAACCGTCGATTGATATGCATGTAGAATGTAGAATACTTTTTGAATTATCTGAATACAAATTGCCGTAATACCTGTGCAGCTGAATTTCCGTAATACAAATTATGTATTACTTGAATATTTATTTGCATATGATAGTTTAGTATATTTTGATTTGGTATTTAAATACTTTTGAATTTTTGGTAACTAAACTTTGGACAAATCCTATATATAGGATATTTTCACATTAATGAAAGTGTTTGCATTTTCTATACAAAGGGTTTGACCAAATTAGAATTCCAGATGACAAAAGGAAAAATATTAAACCCTCTGTACACCCTGTTATTATTCTGACATTCACATTAAGAACAGGGGAACTAATATGCATAATTAGCTGAACCAAAGCAGCAGTAATACTGGGAATAACACTTGATTAAGCTGCAAATGAAGAGGGCTTAGGTGTTCATACACAACATAATCACTCATTAATTAGTTTACTAAAATAATACATAGGAAATCAGCAATTAACACCCAAACATCAGGCATGCATGCATGCATGCATGCTATAGACTTATATAATTGAGATTTTATTAAGAAGGAAATGGGAGTAATAATGAAATTGGTTCAGGGTTTCTTGTTGATGCCCTGGGTGTAGATGTAGTCGAGATGAGCCTCGAGGTTCCTTCGGTGCAAGCACTCTTCCTCCCCATCTCCTTCGCAGCTTTCCTCCACCTCAACATGCTCTGCTGCTTCAGCCTCCTAATTACATATATTAACCCAAAATCAAAATCAAACCCATTAATCAAAACAACGAACCCATCAATTATCAAAATGATTTTTTGAAAAAAATAAGAAACGAGCTAGCAAGGCCCAAGTAAAAATATTTCAACTCACCCCTGCAGCTAGTTGGGTGTCGGCCTGATGACCGGAACCGGAGGGGAGCGACGGGTCCGGGCGGGCGGCGACGCCGTAGGAGAATGTGAAGCAGAGGAGGAGCGCCACCAGGAAGAGGGTAGTGAGTTTGGACATTTCTGCTGACGATAAATGGACAGTACTGAGTTGGTAGATAGTTCCAGTTGCCGTTAATGATATGTAGCCGAGAGGGGCACAGCGGGGAAGAAGGTGACAAGTGGAATTTATAGGGAGAGGGATACGGTGGGCAATGGCATTCGGTGAAAGGCACAAGGTGCACATGGAAATATAATTATATTTTACGAAAATATGATATTTGATACTAAATTAATTAATTATATTGATGGATTTACATTTTAAAGAAAAGCTAATGCATGATAAGAAGAAGTTAATCAGACGCAGAAATTAAATGAAAAAAATATATTGTATAATAGTTCGAAAATCTAGAGTTTAGTTACGAATTTATTTAGCAGTCATATTTGCACCCATTTGCGAAAAAATATAAAAATTCTATGTTGTATTTCAGAACAAATATTCTTTGAAATTATTATTTCAATTCGAGTAATTAGTTTATTAAATTAAGAAAAACTCTTAAGACTTGTAATTAATTCTATGTAATGAACTTGCTTATAATAAGATAATAATAATAATAATAATATAGCAATCTATAAATATATTAATGGGAAGACATAATCAGTGTTTAACATAACAAGTAAGGTTCATTTATAGTAATAGAAAAATAAAGGCTCATTAAAAACACATTCATTATAAGTAGCCTAATCAAAAGATAAAAAATGTAACTAATAAAAATTTAGTTCAAACTTCAAAATTTTTAAAATATAAAAATTCCTAAAATTTAGTAATGGGAGTTTGGATCCTCCTTACTCCTTAGGTCTTAATCAACCCTTTGTATTGTCTATAGGCAAGAGTTATTCTAATATCAAATTTGTTTTGTCAAAAATGAAAATTTCTATATAAAAATTTTATTAGCCTAATTTGTTAAAAGCTTTGCTAAATTGATTCTAAAGTAGGGGACCCTAAAGTAGGGTGCCATTTAGATGAAAATAAATACATAAATGCTACAAAAAAGGGGGAAAAAGATGTAGAGAACATTGGTCTTGTCATGCGCATGTTTCCTAGAGAGGCACTATTGGCAATGCATGCTACTCTACTCTAGGTCATATTTTATCCTTCTCGACCTCAAGTTAGCTTTATGAAATTTTCTATTTACTTTCTAGGTGGCCAAGACAAATTAACCATTGTTCCAAAGATTCTGTTTTTTTTCTCTTTTATATCAAAAGTACTCCCATACCTCAATATTTTTTATCTAAAAACATGTGAATTTGATATGGGCTTCAACCTTAATTTTGACATTTATGAGATTTGCACATGGGTATGCGGGGGATTATTAGGAAGGGGAAAAAGGAGAGAGAAAGACTTAGAGTATATGTGTCCAAAATGAATAATCTCGCTATAAGGATGCCTTATATAAAACATTAATGTAATAGCTTAACTTTACACTTAAAAACACAAGGGAAAAAAATTATGATGGTTTTGCATAGTTCACATTAAGCTTTTATATAGCTTATTTCTTAACTTTCAATTGAATTCTCTAAAGTTTTCTTCATTAATTATGATACCCATAGGAGCGGATTTTCATATCATCTTTTCATGATATTTCTTTTCCAAATGTAACCTCCATTTGTGAATAAAACTTAACATTCACCAAAAAGAGCTTTGAGATTTTATTAAAAGTATTTTTTTTTTTTTAAAGTAGAAAGCATTATGCTAACATTGTTGTGTCAAATCAAGAACTTTTTTTTTTTCCTCGTTAAGAAGACCTTGATCTTTTAGAGAAGGGTAAAAGACACTCACCTCCCCTAAAGTTTATTACAAATACAATGAGCTATTTTGAGATTTCTAAAATTCTACACACCTCCCTTTAAGTTTGAGTTTATGGACACTCATAGCCTCCCGCAATGACATATGCTTAACACCATTTAAAAAAAAAAAAAAAAAACTAATGAGACAAATTTGCCCCATTGAAAATCAGGGTTGCACTCATTCTTTAGGGAGCTCTCGATCTCCTCTTTTCTTTGTAGCTCTCAATCCTCCCCCTCAATCCTCCAGTCAATCCTCCCCTCAAACTAGATGCAACTTGTTCCACCATTGCTCATGGAAACCCGAAGCCCATCCTCCCTCTCTCGTATAGCCTTTCATTAAGGAAATCTTCAAAGCCCTCATTGGGTTAGGGTTTGCAAGAAGAAATATCTTCTTTTTTTTTCATCCTTAGTCGTTTTATGGAATAGTCGTGATTTGTGGCTTTGGGGAGAAGCGTTGATGGCTTTGGGGAGCATCATTCATTGGACTCTATCAAGCGCCATCTCGATTGCTATTACTCTAAATTCATCAAAGATGATGAAGCCTCTTAGTCTCACCTCCACAAGCGATGCAAGGCCTCTCTTCTTCCAAGCCTCCATTGCTGCTCAAATTGAGACTACTTGTAGTTAGATTTTCATTGTTCTTCTCTAATACAATAATCCAAGCCATGTCCTTCACCAAAATAATCGAGTTCGGAGGACGTGAATTAGTGACCCCTTTCTTAATCTAGAACTAAAGCAAAACCCTCATGTAAGAAGCTCCTCAGACACGGGTACGATGAACCCTTTTCAATTGAACACAAGAACATCCTTCAATAAAAAAAAATGCAGAGATGCGAGCAATTTAGGAGACATGGAAAAAACCAAATGCTTCCCATTTTGCAACCCTAGTTGGGTTCATCAAATTATCAATTGGGTCTCTTAGTTCCCCTAGACTCATCAGGAATTAATCTGCTCAATTCCTTCTAACTCCTAAATTTTGATTTGAATAATTGCTTTGAATTTGCTAGATTCACTGTCTCCTTTTTTTTTTTTTTCTGGTATAGTGTCTTGTTCAGATTAATATAGTTTCTTCATCAATGGGCAAAAGATGAATCTATAAAACATCACAGTTATACTTAGTTGCTGCATGTAAATATATACATACAAATACATACACACACACACACACACACACACACACATATATATATATATATATATATATATATATATATATATATGATGTTAGATCTATTTTGCTGCAGATTTGATTTTTACTTCCCAGTATATGCAGAATGTATGCAGAAATCATAATGAATATCATTTAACTGTGTTGAATTTGCTTTGTTGATAGTGAAGCTCATTCTTATTTTGTGAATGTGAGCCTTATATGACAAAGGAAAAAATGAACCATGAAGCAGTACGTAATTAAGGGCAAAAAGAAAAAAAAAATTTTGAAGACAAATTGTATAATATTAATTTGCAACATATATGTAAGGCGAAAATAGTAAAAACTTATTTTTAAAGGCATTGTGCAAGGGCAAAAAGAGAAGAAAAAAAAATTCAGCACATCATGTTAGGAAACTAGCAGCTTTTGAGGGTTGAGGGTTGAGGGGATAACGGGAAAAAAAAAAATTATTTTTTTACTTTTGTTTGAACACTAATCAGAAAAGTTGATATGAAAGGGTATATGTGTCCATAAATTCAAACTTGAAGGGAGGCCTGTGGAGAACATCGGTCTTATCCTACGCATATTTGCTAGAGGGGCACTATTAGCAATGCATGCTGGTCTAGGTCATATTTTATCCTTCTCGACCTCAAGTTAGGTTTATGAAATTTTCTATTTACTTTCTAGGTAGCCAAGAGAACTTAACCTTAGGTCAAAAGACTCGGCCCTTTATGACTTTTATATCAAAACTACTCTGATACCTCAAAAAGTTATTTTTCTTTTTCTTTTTTTTATATTTGAAAACATGTGAATTTGATATGGGCTCCAACCTTTTGACATTTATGAGATTTGTACATGGGTATTTAAGGGAATATTAGGGGGTGAAAAAAGAGAAAGACTTAAGAGTATATGTGTACAAAAATGAATAACATCGCTATAACGATGTCTTATATAAAACATTTATGTAATAACTTAACTTTATACTTAAAAAGAGAAGGAAAAAAAAAATATTATGATGACTTTGCATAGCTCACATTAAGCTTTTATATAGCTTATTTCCTAACTTTCAATTGAATTCTCTGAATTTTTCTTCATTAATTATGGTACCTATAGGAGTGAATTTTCATATCACCTTTTCATGATATTTCTTTTCTAAATGTTACCACCATTTGTGAATAAAACTTAACATTCACCAAAAAGAGCTTTGAGATTTTATTAATAGTTTTTTTTTTACCAGAATGTTGACCCTATGGGTCATTTCTAGTTTTGATAATGATAAATACTCTTTGTATTTAATGTTTTCCAAGTTTGTGTATAGGTTCATATTGACAAAATCAGTTGATGGCGCATGAAGACTTGAAGAAAACAAAGACTCTGAAACTTTCTCATTATTGTACTTTATATTATTGCTTTATTCAGGTCTGTAATAGTAAATAGGAAAAAACTCTATAATATTTAATGCATATCATGCATGTATGAACTACAAGCTCAAAGACCCTAGTTGGACTTCAGGTACCTACACAAACTATAGAAAGACCTTAGGGATCACCGGTCGACCGACGCCAAGTTTTTTGGCGTACTTAAATAGTTCTTAGAAAGACCCTAGGTCCTAGGACTTGCACGTAAGAAAGTCCCCATAATCACTTGCTCAATCAGGAGATCAAATTGAAATTAAATTGAACATAATAGGCAAATATGTGAGAGGTGGGGCGACCGAACCTCAGAATTCAAAACTCCTCGGGTGCCCGAACTACTGAAAAGTCAGCAGTTCGACTTAGGTTTGGGCTACCGAACCAAGAATGAACGTATCGCCCTCGGGCGACCGAACCCTTAGAAGGTTACTTTTCACCAACTCAGGCTACCAAATCCCTCAGTTCTGTTAACCGAACTCAGCTTCGGTCACCCGAACCGTGGATAGAAAGTTTCTCACTTTGATTCAGTCAATCGACCCTGACTTTGGGTACTCGAACCTCTAAAAATTGAATTTCTGACTGAGACTATTTGGGCACCCGAACCTCAGACCGGGCACCCAAATCTCGCGGGTTAAATAATTTTTTACCGGGATTAAAATTAAGTAAACATGGTTAATTTTCTTAATGGTTTTTAAAACAAATTTAATAATATCCTTGGTGTCCCTAATGGTTATAATTTTGTCATTCTCTATATATAAGGACTCATTTGCAAAATTAAGGTGAGATTAGCAATACAATTAATGAAAAATTCTCTCAATCTCAAAAACCTATTATTGCCTATTCCACTCCAAATACTCTCATATATTCATTCCCTTGATATATCTTAGCACTGTGAGTATATTTTGTGTGCTAGTGCTTATTAGGTATTGCTAATACTCCCACGGTCTTGCTTAAATATTTGATATTGATTTTGGGGAGTTTAGCATAGTTTATCCCACATACTTTTATTGATAAAATCTTGTATTGGGATAAACTCATAAGCTTAAGGATTTTTGCATTGTCATTGCAAGATTCTTATAGCTTTATTTTTTTGTGCAAAAATATTTTACAAAGTTATATTTCAAACAATTCTTGTGCTAAATACATTTGAGAAAATATTTTTGAGGTTCTTTGAATACTCTAATTTTGGCATCTTTGAAACCCTATGCTTGCATTGAGATATTTTATATTGTGGTTCAAAGAAAACCTTGTTTATACACTCTTGTGCATATTTGAGATTATTCATAATATTGAATGTTGATTGCATACGTAGAGCACCGAGCTTAGAGTTCTTACATCATTGAGGTGCATTGATTATATTGTGCATAGTGGTACATATTTGCTTGTATAAGAAGTGTTTATTTGTACACAAATTTTATATTTTTTCTATTACAGGCATGAGCCTGAAGAGGGAGACTAGCCCAGTTGAATAGTCCCGGACTGGCTTAGACCCGGTTAGGAAAGTTAGGTGTGCTATCTGGGTAAGCCATGTTGGTTGAGGTCAGCCCCTTAAATTGACCTGGTTGTAACTAGTGCCGCTTCACCTGTTAAGTGAGCATTGGTGGAATCCTTGTGCTGGTGTAGCCAAGGCAGGGACGTAGGCACAGTTGGCCGAACCCTAATAACATTTATTGTGTGTGTTTTTAATTTCAGCATTTTAAATTCCAGCACATGAATGTTTATATTTTACTAATGATTGGGTTTATAATTGCGTAGAAGGACCCTAAGTTGAGTAATACTACTGTTAAACCGATTGACCTATGCTATAATTTTTAAATACCCAATGCACCCCCCTCTTGGGAATACACCAAAGTTAACAATTGGTATCAGAGTCTCGTTGCACTAGACTTAAACGTTTTTGCAAAAGATTGCAATGGCTTGCATTGGTGTATCCCCATTCAGGGAGGGATGGTTAGTCACCAGTCCTCCAGTATTTTGTGGTGTAAATTACACCCATTGGAAAATTAAAATGAGTATATTTTTAAAATCTATGGACTGGAGGGTCTGGCTTGTGATTGCTAAGGGAGGATGCGCACAAATAAATGAAAATGATTGTGATATGATTAATTCACATGCCATAAATTTATTATATTGTGCTTTAGATACTAATATTCTTCATGAGATTATGACATGTAGTAGTGCGCAGGAGATCTGGGTTGAGTTGAAAAAGAGATACGGAGAGACCTAGGAAAAGGAGATTGCCACTCTAGAAGCTCCAAGATCAGATAATCTGGTAGTGGTGAATCATGAGCTAGTAATCAACGAGGAGTATATGATTCACCTTCTGTTTCAATTTGTTATTCAGTTGATGATTCTTATATTGATTGTTGCAAAATATCATGTGGAGAATCATCTATGGATCTTTGTGAAAATACTACTATTATTGCATGCAATGATTCATGTGAAAACTATTGTATTAATTCTTATGATGAATCATATGCTGAATTGAATAATCAAAGCATACTGTTGTATGAAAAACTAGAAAAGACTTTATTGAGAATGCACAAGTTTCTAGTTAGGGCATCTAAGCATAAAATATTTTTGAAGAATGAGAACGAAAGAATAGCAAAACAATTAAAGGGGTTAGAAAATTATCATACTATTCTTGAAAAGAAAAAGATTGAGAAAAATATTGAAAATTGTTTGCTTAGATGAAGAAATAGATGATTATTCTAAAGTTGCTTTCAAAATTAAAAATGAAAGGAATAATCATAATAAACCCTTAGGAATTAAGAGGAAAATTATATTCAATAATGGCTCAAGCTTAATTCATATATCCCATAATCTTGCCTCATCAAGCAAAAATAATTTAAATAAGAATAATTTTTCACGTATATACAAAATATGTTTATTTCATGAAAGAAAAGGGCACATGTGGTTTAACTGTCTATTTAGAAGTGCCAGAGGCTTAAGTAAAGAGATGATATGGGTCATCATAATAGCAAACCCAGCAGGAGATGAGGAAGGATGGTTTCAATAGATATTGCATAATTATTTAATTCTTCCTTAGTTCCTAGGTTTAAGGGTAGTGATGACTGTAAGCTTGGTAGTGGTTGGTGCTTAAAATGAAAATTCTTAGTAGATGCATTCACTAAGAATCCTAGATAATTAAGCCAATAAGAAAAGTCAAATAAAATATCCAATCTAATCACTTAATGAAGAAATATCATGATAATTGGACAAAATATGAAAACATTGGTTGTAGCATACTTGAATGAAAATTCACTTCCAAATGGACAAGGCTTCTATGCGTGGTATATAATTCAAAATGCTTGACTCACACAAAAATATGAAAATCTTAAGGTTAAGCATACATTGTCCATAGCTCAAGCTTGTGGTTGAGGGGATCCATATATATCATTTAATCCTTAACCCATCATTGAACTTAAAAGCCCTGAACAAGTAGCAGTTTTTACTCTAGGCTTAAAGCACTATTGATCATAAATGACTAATAAATATTGAGTGTTTATCATAAGACATCCCTTCTACTCACTAGTTGTATCCTTGCTTTATAATTATAATTACATCTAAAGGATACATACCACTGTCAAACGAGTTGTTTTTCAAAATTCATACTCTCCTAGACCCTCTTTGCACATACCTGGACATCATTACTAAGCATGAAAACATTTTTGAAAATATCCACTCATAATGAATACTCTTCAAACTTAACGTAAATTTTAACCCTTAAGAGTATTTAATCCTATGTCTCTCTCACGTATTGAAATATTATAAGAAAAAAGGTAGAAATAGACTTATCACACTTAAACGAATATACGTTGTGACTTTTTGGTCAAATAAGCCTAAAACATTCACGCCAAGATTAAACCATTGAAAATCTTATAACTCTTGGCTAAAGAAATTAGAAATTAAAAAAGGCATTAAATGAGTTAAGTGCATAACTCAGAGGGAGCTTTTACCTTCATATCTATAAAAATGAAAATGCTTTCATATTCTTATATCATTTAGGTCTTTATGCCTTAATGAATAATTGCATTGTATTGAACTCAAATCTATCCTCTGCTCTCTATATTCTTTAATGGATAGATTATATTTTATGAATTGTTGATTACTACTGGATTGCATGCTTGTATTTAAAGCCTCCTGCATGGCTAATGTAGTATATTGTGTATTGCATGCTGGTAGTAGAAATATGTTCTCGTATGCTCAAACTGAATTATTTTGAATTGATTGCTTGAATCTATCAGGTCCTCGTACATAAAAATTTAGAAAATGTTCAATTTACAATAGGCATGCTGCCGAAATTTCAGTGGAATTTTCCCAAACCAAATCCATGCACAAGGATGATTATGATAATAAAAATATTAAAATATTTTTGAAAGGATGAGTGAAAACTTAAATAGAAATATCACACTTTCGTCCTTGCATAATCATAACATACTTAAGGGAGATAAGCTCTATACCTATGGAAAGATCATAAAAGAACTCATTTGCATCATGCTTTGAATTTTGAATATTGAGGCTCTTCTAAGAATCTCAAAAATCATATCCAGCTCTTAAAGCTATATATTTATATATGAATTGTTCTCAGTTACATGCTTTATTTCATGCCTAAATATATATTCTCTGATGCATTTTGAAGGTTCTAGGGAGACTAAACTGGTTGCCATGTTTGAAATAAATCAGCTAATATCCAGTGTAGTTGTGTTAAAAGTTTCAAAATTATGGCTTATACTACTAAGCACAATGAAATTAATCTTTGGTTAGTATAAGTAGTTAAAGAATCTAAGCACGTACTCAAATTGATAGAGGGAGCATCTAAACATAAATTCCTATTTTGTTTTGCTCACAAATATGTTTAGCTTAGATCTTTTATTGGATCAAAGCCAATTCGCAACCATGGATGCTCAAACTTAGAGCACCTCTTCCTGCCGCCAAAGATCCTCCGGCCAAACCCTGACATGGATGAGACTATTAAAATTTGTGATGTCCTAAGAGAGGGGAGGGGGTGAATTGGGTAGTTTAAGATTTTAAGCAAGTATTTGAACAATAATCTATTCAGTTAAAAACTTGTGTTCCAAAAATTTAAATGCAATCTCACAATATATATACATAAAAGTGCGGAAAATAATGTCCTGCTTTTCCAAAGTACTCACCCGAACTTAATAAAGATTTAATCTTTAAGAGTATTTATTCTTCTTTGCTTCATAAGCTCTCAAACATTAAATCAAATCCATTAGAGTTTCATATCCTTAGAGATAAGTTGAATGGCTAATATGATTGCACTAGGTCTCTATCTAGATGAATGCATAAAATTCAAGTAGACCTATGCTCGTGCATTTAAAATTCAAAGCCATTAGAACTTGTGGCTCTCACTCATTAGAATTCTCAAAGAAAAGAGGCAATGTAGGCTTAGTTCATTTAAAGAAATTTTCATTGTGACTTTTTGGTCCTCTAAGCCTAAGCATGATAAGCCAAGATTAATTCACGAAAAATATAAAACACTTGGCTTAAGAATTAGAAAAATTGAAAAAGGCATAGAATGATTAAACGCATAACTCAGGGGGAGTATATATTCTTTCATGGTTATATAAATTAAAATGCTCTCCTATTCTTATATCGTTTATATTTTTATGTCTATATGTGTATAGCATTGTAGCACTATCCATGATTTAATAAATAGCTAAAATTTCTTTGATGGATAGTTTATACATTTTCCTAGCACGAACTACTATTGAGTTATATTGAATATCTTAAGTTGATTATACTACTGGATTGCATGCTTGCATTGAAAGCCTCCTACATGGCGGATGCAGTTGATGTGTATTGCATGCTATTAGTGAATATAGGTTTTCGTGTGCCTTGAACTAAATTATAAACTACTTGATTGAACCTATCAGGTACAGATTTTATGGGAAAATGTCCGATTTACAGACGGTATGCTGCCAAATTTTTGAAAAAATTTCCCAAAATAGAACCCTGTACATAGATGATTATGATAAAATTAATGTTAAAATATTTTTGAAATGATGAGTGAAAACTGATAATATTAAACTTTATCCTAGCATAACCATTAAACGTTTAGAAAGGCTCATATCCATCCCTATAGGAAGCGCATAAATGACCTATATGCATCACTTTCGTCTACTGAAATATTGAGGCTCTTCTGATATCCTTGAACATTATATCCTGCACTTGAAGTTCTATGATTTGATTTGGATTGTTCTTGGGTCATTCACTACATAGCATGCCTTAATATATATTCCATGATGCATCTATGGTCTATAGGGACAACTATATTGATAATGATAAATATAGTTGATTAATAATCAGTATAGTTGGTTTAAAAGTTTTAAAATGATGGCTTATACTACTAGGCATAATGAAATAATTCCCTATCTGGTATAAGCTATTTATTGCATCTAAGGTATAACTCAAATTGATAGGGGGAACATCTTAAATTAAAATGCTTATCATATTATGCTCACAAACTTTTCAGTTTAGATCTGTGTTGGAACACCTGTGGCATATGCTTAAATGAAATGATCTTTATGAAAATCTTAAATTGATATATATTGCTTTGCCACATGTTGTTTGTGTTCGCCATGTAATCCTTGCTGTATTTTGTCTGATATCTTTAGGATCATTATGGTTATGGTTTTTTGGTTTTATTTTAGTATGTGCTTAATTGACAAACCAGAGAATTTGTGTTTGCTTGTTTTAAATTAAAGTTTCTTTTTCAGCAAGCACCCCCAGCACTTTTTGCAAACATCATAAGGGGGATATATATTTATTATATATATACACATTTTTAATTGCATAACTAGTTCGATAACTACACATGTAAATACATGCGAACTAGTTAGACTATTTTATGCTCAAACCTTCTACTTATTATCATATGCCATATATTTTAAAATCAAATCTTTTACGGGTCTTATGATATGATTTAAATTGCAATGGTTTGAGGATATTTATGGTCTAGCCTTGTTTTCATGTCATTTAAATCATTTTAATAATCAGTTATATAGTTAGTGTGCTCAATTGCTATACTTCACACTTTGTCATTCATTGTGCATTGTATGATTATATTATCTTTTTGGATGCTAAAAGTAATAATTTTTTATCATATTGGATTGTTTGAGTTGGTAGTTGTGGATAAACTGTTAATCTAAAACTTAATCAAGTCATTTTTATACAAATATTCTTCTGGGAAATGTTCTATTTTCAAACGGCATGCTGCCAAAATTTTTAAAGATTTCCCAAATGTTAGCTTTGGTGTATTCCAAGAGGGGAGCGAATTAGGTATTTAAAACTTTATCTCTTAGGTCTAATTAACCGGCAGCAGTATTACACAAACTTAGGGTCTTTCTATTATAATCATAAACTCAATCAACGCATGTACAACAAATAATGAATTAAACGTAAAACATTCATGTGCTGAAAATGAAAGTGCGGAAAATAAATTGCGAAAATATAAAGTACACACATGATATATTATCAGGGTTCGGCCAATATTGCCTATGTCCTTGCCTCTAACTCGCAAGCCCGAGGATTCCACTAATGCTCACTTAACGGGTGGAGTGGCACCTAATACAACCAAGTCAATTAGCTTAGGGCTGACCTCAACCTTTACAAATTCTTCTTGTGAGGCGGAGAATGCGCTAACAATCCTTACGGGTTAGATTACCGCCTCCTCAGGCCACGCCTGGAATGAAATAGTATTTTTCACAAAATAACCGATACAGTGATTATGCTTCTCAAGTAAAACAGATATGTACCCAATGTAATCTATCACATGCACATCAACAATATAGGTAATGTAAGCTCAGTGATGTGATTTTGTGCAAGCAACACTCAATAAGATATTATCACTAATATGCTCAAGAGTGTTCTAATCGAGCTATTTCTTTGAAACAGTTTATATTAAATTTCAAAAACAAATCAGAGTTTCAAATATGCTAGTCAAATATTCAAACTAACTCAAAAGATTTCCTTCAATGAAATAAGCACACGAGTAGTTTGAAAAATATTTTAACTTGTAGAAAATATTTTGCACAATAAAATCAAAGCTATGAAACACTTGCAATAACAATGCAAATATACTAAGCTTGCTAGTTTATCCCAACACAAGATTTATAATATTGAAATCTATGGGATAAAACTTAACCAAACTCCCCAAAAACAATATCAATAATCAATCAAGCAAATGAGAGTTTTAGCACTATCTAGTAATTACAAGCACACTCACTAAACTCTTACAATGCCAAGATTTATCAAAGGAATGAGTATTTGAGGGTATTTGAGCAAAGTAGGATTTTTAGAGTAGAGAGGATTCTTGGCTAATGATTTTTGCTAATTACTTACTAATCCTCACAAATGAGCCTATATCTATAGGCAAGGTAAAAAATATAACTATTTGGGACCTTCAGGGTATTATTAGAGAAGTTCTAAAATGCTTTAGAACTATTAACCCACATTAACTCAATTTTACCTCGGTTAAAATAATTTTAACATGACAAGGTTCGGGTGGCTGATCCGAGGTTTGGTCGCCCGAACAGACACATTTTTAAAAAGTCTTTAAAACAGTTCGGTAGCCCGAGTGTAGATTTGTCAGCCTGAACAAAAGTCAGAAACATTTGTTCATAGGTTCGGGTGCCCGGTCCTAGGTTTGGTAGCCCGAACAAACGTGGTCGGTTGCCCGGGGCCTTTTTGAACTAAAATGCTCGGCAGCCCGAGTTGGTGAAACATTTTTTTCAAAGGGTTCGGTCGCGCGAGGGCGATAGGGTCATTTTAGGTTCGGTCGCCTGAAGCTCTCTCAAACTTCCCTATAATATTCAATTTAATTCATTTTTAAAACTCTTGAATTTTATATGATATATGTGCATGAGTGTTGAGACCTAGAGTCATACTAGGGTCTTTTCTAAGTACGCCAAAAAACCTGGCGTCGGTCGACCGAAAGTCGACCGAAGGGTGCCCTAAGATCATTCTATCCTATGGTCAGTCTATGGCATTTCTAAGCTTACAAAACCTACATGCATGACATGCAGAGATTATTATAAACAGATATAAATTATTACAGATCCAAATAATATAAATTACAACAAGAAATAATCTTTAGGGTATTCATGCTTTACTTCGTGTGCCATCAACTAATTTTCCAATATAAACCTGCACACAAACTTGAAAGCTATCAAATACAAGAGTATTTGTCATTATCAAAACCGGGTGTGACCTATAAGTTCAACAAAAAACATATTTGTATTTGAATGATAATTATCTTTTATTTTCCTATATACTTAAATGATTTATCTAGGCACTTTCTGCTATTGCCAAAAGGGGGAGAAGTAGGCAAGTATTTGTCATCATCAAAAAGGGGGAGATTGTTGACCTTATAGGTCATACCCGATTTTGATAATGACAAATACTCTTGGTATTTAATATTTGTCAAGTTTGTGTACAGATTCATATTGGCGAAATCAGTCGATGGCATATGAAGACTTGAAGAAAACAAAGACCTATAATAGTTATTCATTGTAATTTATATTATGCTTAATTCGGGTCTATAAGTGTAATATAGGAAATGGTCTGTAATAATCTACATATCATGCATGATAAGAACTGATAAGCTCAAGACCATTCGGTCGACCGACACCAGGTTTTTGGGACTAACTCAAAGACCTTAGAAAGACCTTACGTCCTTGCACTTACACGTAAAATAGTCTCCAATATCACATATATTATCAGGGGAATTAATTGAAGTAAAACTGGACTTTTAGGGCAAAATTGTGAGGTTTCGAGCGACCAAACCCTTGACGAGTCAACTTGTTGACTTGGGTTTCGGGCGATCGAACCATTTTGAACGTACCATCCACGGGCGACCAAACCTTGTTTTTAACTTTTCCCACCAACTCGGCAGCTCGAACTTTATGTTCAAAATTGCCTCGGGCTATCGAACACATGGATTCGGCAAAATGAACTCAGGACGGAGCACCTGAATCTCGAATAGTGTGGAAATCATCTTGGTTCAGCAAACCGAACCCATGCTCAGGCGACCAAACTTCAAAAACAGACTTTTTTCATTGTCTTTGTTCCGGCGACCGAATCGTGGGTCAGCCACCCAAAACTCTCGGGTTGTTTTATATTTTTACCATAGCTAAGACAGTTAAACATGGTTATTTTTACTAAACCATTTTAAAACAAATTTAATAATTCCTTACATGTCGCCAACGATTATAATTTTTACCATTTCTATATATAGGGGTTCATTTGCAAGGATTAGTGAGAAATTAGCAAAGTGATTAGTGAAAAATCCTCTGAAAATTTTCAAAGCCTATATTTCTCAAATACTCCCAAATACTCTCCTACTTCATTTTCTTTGATCATCCAAGCTTAGAGAGAGTGTTTAGATTATTAGTACTTCATTCTAAATAGCCCTATACTCTCATTGAAATTTGTATTCTTTGATTTTTGTATTGAGAGTTTGGCTAAGGTTCTTCCCATAGATTTAACTTGATAAATCTAGTGTTGGGAAAACTCATTAGCTTGAGGATCTTTGCATTGTCATTGCAAAATTCCTTAAGTAATAATTTTTGTGTGCAAAATATTTTACAAAACTTGATTTCAAACAACTCTTGTACTTGATACAATTTGAGAAAATATTTTTGAGTTCGTTTGAGTATTATTGCTAACATCTTTGCAATACTAATCTGATATTGAGATTTGATATACTTTACTTTCAAAAATTAGCTTGTTTGAACACTCTTATGCATATTTGAGATTATCATTGTAATGAGTGTAGATTGCACATATACACCACTCAGCTTATTGTTCTTACATGTTTGGTGTGCATTGATTTGTGATTTTGTTTAGTGGTACAAATCTGCTTGTGTAGGGAGCATTTCAGTGTACGCAAAAATTTACATTTGTCGTATTCCAGGCGTGGACCTAAAACGGGAGACTAACCTTGTTGAATAGTCCCGGATTGACTTAGACCCGGTTAGGAAAGTTAGGTACACTATCCTAGTAAGTTGTAGGTTGAGGTTAGCCCCGCTAATTGACCTGATTGTAACCAATGCCGCTCCACCCGTTAAGTGAGCATTAGTGGAATCCTTGTGCTGGTGAGCCAAGGCGGAGACGTATGCACTTTGGCCAAACCTCGATAACATATCGTGTGTGCTATTTATTTTTTTTCTGCACTTTATATTATAACACATGTATGTTTTATTTATGATTGCATAGACAGACCCTAGGTTGTGTAATACTGCTGTTAGATTAGTTAACCTAAGGATAAATTTTTAAATCTCCAATTCACCCCCCCTCTTGGGAATACACCAAAGCTAATAGTTCCTTCAACAGAAAAATACTTAGAGCATGCATGCTGAAATTTCAGCCAAATCGTCAACGGTATGAGCAAACCATTGACAGTTTCCCCCAACATGTTGATTTTGCTATGTTTTTTCTCCTTGTGTATGCCATCCAATTAAATATATGAGCCACAAAACACAACATGTTTGACTAAGGTAAATGAGTATACTTGACTCGAGTTTGAGTTGGTTTGATTGGGTTTAGGTATAGTTTGACATGGATATTCAGGTTAGATGGGCTTGGATTTTTAGGTTTAGTTGGCCAGGCATTTGGGTATGTTGATTATGGTCATCAAAGGTTTATGGATTAATTACGTTAGATATGCTAGCTAGGTTTGAAACGATATAGAGGTCAAGATATTCAGCTAAATGCGTGCTAATCATTCAAACAATCTCATAATCATTCCAATATGATGCTAAAAACATTGTAGTGCTCAAATCAATTTCAAACAAATACCTAGTCTCCTTCCTGAAATCGACCAATTCTTTCCACTTTAAAATACTTCAATTTCAAGTCATGAGCACTACTAGGAATACTCAAACATGCATTTAGCCCCTAACACTGATTGAAATGTACTCACCAATCATGCAATTTACCTCATACTCACCAAATTGCATTCACCAAACATGCATTCAACCTAGTTTTAAATTGGTTCTATAGCACTTACCTAGTCACACAACAAACTCGAGATTACTATTACCCATGTTTGGTTTGTGGAATCAGACCGAAAATGGAATCAAATTTCAGGAATGAAATTGCATTCCTACATTTGGTTTGCAGAATCAAGGACAAAATCGTATTCCGACTGGAATACAATTTCTTGTGAATGAGGGAATGACGATTTGAGTCCAGATAACCTGGAATCGATTTTCATTCCATAGAATCAGATTTATTTTATAATAAAAAATTATAAAAACAAAAAAAAAATGCTAATTATACCAATTAGTACTACTATTACAATTAAAATAATAACAACTAACAATAATTGTAATAATATTAATTAATATTTATTATTTTATATAATATAAAAGGCCAAAAGAATAATAATTATTTTCAGGAGAGCATTTATTATGAAAATAATAAAAATAATTATAATAAAATAATATTTATTATTGTAAAATAATAATAAAAACAAGAGCATTGATAATAAATAAATAAATAAAAAAGAATTATGATTTTAAGGATAATAATTATTAAAAAATAGTAAAATAATAAAGAACAATAAAAAATAATAATAATTACACTAATGATAATCACTATAATGAAAATAATAAATAATAATAGTAATAAAAAAACAACTAATAATAATACTAATACTAATTATTGTTATTATATAAAAACAATAACAACTAATAATAATTACAATAACAATAATAACAACTAATAAGAATATTTTTTTTACTATTAAAATAATAATTAAAAATAATAATAACTAATAATAACAACAATGAACATAATATTTATTATTGTAAATAATAATAAAAAAATGTGCAATAATAATAAATAAAGGAAAAAATAACAACAATTATTATTTTAAGGATAATAATTATCATAAAATAATAAAAAATAGAAATGACAATAGTAAAAATGATTAATTACACTTACAATAATCACTATAATTAAAATAATAATAAAAATAAGAAAACAAAAACAAAAAATAATAATACTAATTATTTTTTATTATTATAAAAATAATAACAACTAATAATAATTATAATAACAATAATAACAACTAATAATAATATTTATTTCTATCAAAATAATAATAATAACAACAATAAAAATAATATTAAAATTAATAAAAATCACTATTATAAAAAAAAAAAAAAAAGTTAAATATTATGTATCAAGAATTTTTAATAAAAAATTAATACTTTTCATTCCATTTTAGAATCAATTGAAGAATACCGGAAAAAATTGAAAATGAATTCCTAGTCATTGCATATTACTAGATTAGGAGAGAAGCTCCTATTTTTTTCATTTATTTTTTAAAAAAATTTTCTTTAGTTTTTGGGCCATAAAGGGTTTGCTAGTTGGCCAGAGCTATGCTTGTTTGGAGGGAGGGAAAGAGGAGGAGTTAGGAGGATTGGGATTAATTTTGACCCAAGGGACTAATTTTGACCTGGCTTGGACTTTGAGCCAAGCCCAAGGGAAGGGCACGAATGGGTTAGGTTAAGCTGTTTGATGCAGTTAGAGAGTTGCTCTGATTTGGGCTTTAGGCAAACAAAGGCCCATAGTTGGCCTCAAAAGCCTAATTAGCCCAAATTGTATGATTAATCCAAACTTTCTTTATACTGACTTTGAATTATGCTATGTATACAGGTGTATGTAGTTAAAGCGGTTCGATATAGATGACTAGAGAGTAAAGTTCAAGAACGATTTTTATTTTATTTTATTTTATTTTAATCCACCATGATCACAGTAACGACATCTCCACAAGCATATCAACAGTTTAGACTTAGGATGCTGCCACAATCCGCATCGGTCCACATCTTGAGTCGATCAGTGGACCAGCTTATCACCGTTCCACATCCGACCGAGATGCATCGCCGGCCCTCATCTGCTTCCCTCCCAATAATTTCATATTTTTTATTATATTTTACTTATAAGTTAAGGTTAGATGATAGTACATAAAAGTGGTGGATGAATTTACACTTAATTGGAAGCGACGAGAGGATGAGTGAAAATTGACATATTGATCTCGAGAATCATTGTTAGGCAACGGCATTAGAAGACACTGCTTTTCTATATTGAAAAAAAATTTCGTCAAAAACTCAATTCAATAAATTTTTATTTTTTATTTTTATATTTCAAAATAATCATAAAAATAGAAGACTTGATTTTCAATTTTTTAAATTTGATATAAGATAATGTTTAGAATCTTAGATTCATGGGTTTTAGAAGTCAAATTTAAATTTGTGTGAATTTGTAAGAAACTCTATATACAATCCACATGAATTAAAGCGCAAAATTTAAATTACATGCTTCCATATACAAAGTGAGAGTTCAAAATTTTAAAAAATAATGAAAAAATATTTTTTAAAATTTTCTATAAAAATTTAAAATATTAAAAAATAAGGTAATATTTTTGTAATTATTTTAAAAAATAAAAATGAAAAAAACAACAAGCTTCACAAACAATTATCGACAAAGCTATTTATTATTATATATTTATTTCATACAAAATATTGTAAAAATAAAAAAATAACTAAGTTTTTTTAAAAAAATTTTGAAAAATTAAAATAAAAAATAAAAAATATTTTTTACGAATAAACAATCCATTAATTTCTAAGTAACTAATAAAGTTGAACTATAATAAGATCATAACCCATTTTTCCTTGAGGATCATATTTAAGATTTGTGTGAATCAATAATTTTAGTTGAGAAAAAAAAATCATTTTCTCTTATAGAAACTAAAATTTGAATATTAATAATTTTTTAGAATTAAACTTTTATTCATAAATTTTTATTTATTTTTAATTTTTATTGATAATTAAAATGAAAATATAAATTTTTAATTGTTTTTAAAATATCTTTTGAGCTGGCGGACATGGAGCCTTAGTGTTTAATATATGGACCCTGTCATAATGACGGTCTATGGTCAGCATTTTCCCTTGTCCTCCATATTTGAAATCTGACAAATCACATGCACAGCGGAAACAGAGTAATTAATTAGCTGACGCGTATAATCGTTGCTTCCTCTGTTTCCGTGCTTCGCGTTCTAGAAACAAAACGAAAATCCATGAATCAAATAAAAAACTACTGTTTCTATTTGAAAGTTTTCTCAAATGATTTTTACAGAAGCCAATTATATATGCTTCAATCTCGCACCGAATCTTATCCTAAACCATAAGCGTTCAGAAAAATTAAAGATGGAACAGAGGATCAAAGGGCAACCAAACCAGGACGCTTGTACTAATTGATAGGTATAATATATATAAATATGGAGATATGATTAAGAAGGAGATGTGAAATAAAATTCATCACGGTTTCTCTTTCTTCTGATACTTCTTGTTGCCCTGGGTGTAGATGTAGTCGAGATGAGCGACGAGAGTTCTTCTCTTCAGGCACTCTTCCTCTGTAACTCCTTCACAGCTTTCGAAAACCTCAACTTGCTCTGTATCAACATCCTAATACAAATCAAAGCGAAACCCATTAATCAAATTGAGAAACCCATTTACCGAAATCTCCTTTCAATGCAGAAATGTTTGTGAGATGAAAATTCAACTCACCCCAGATTGGGTTTTGGCCTGAGAATCAGACGGCAGAGGACGGCCCCCGTGGGTTATTGCGAAACAGAGGAGAAGGGCAATCATGAAGATGTTGGTGAGTTTGGACATTTTTGCTGTTCAATTAGTCGCAACGAGTGAGAATGGCACAGAGAAGAAGAGGATGGGGAGTGGAATTTATAGGAAGGGAAACGGTGAGGAGAGAAGGACGAGTGGAAGACTATGGTTACTGTGAACCGGAGCAGTGGATTCGAGAGGCTCTGTTTTATTTATTTAAAATTTTGATTTATTTTTATATTTGTACTTTACAATAAGCCCTCTTGGCTTTTTTAAAGTAGCTTTAGAAAATTTTTTAATATTATTTTTAAAATGTTCGACGTACTTTGAAAAAGGAGTTATAAGAAAAAAAAAATTGATTAAAATTATTAAAATATATATATTTTTTAGAAAATATAATTAGTGCATTAGTTTTGCAATATTTAAAAAAAACAAAATCAAGGACAACATAGAACTGAATAATTTATTAGACAAAAACTACCTTTTAGTTTTTAAAATTTATAAATTCATAACTTTTAAAAATTTATAAAAAAATAAAATAAATTAAAGTTTACTTTTAAAAGTTAGAGAAACCCTTTAGCAAATACGTCCCAACCAGTTTTTACTTTTAAAAAGGAGAACTTGAGCTTGAAGCAAAAAAGGAGGGGGGAGAAGAGGGATAACTCACCTTTAGGGGTGTATTTGAGTCGAGTCAAGTCAACACACTAAAATATTTGAACTCGACTCAACCCAAAATGTCAAGCTCAAAACTCGACTCTAACTTGATCGATTTTGTAATTTTTAAACTTGAACTTGACTTGACTGCAAGTTCATAAAACACGAACTCGACTTAGTTAAGCTCAATTTGATTATAAATTAATATGAAATACATATATAATATGTAATGCACATACAATATTAGAAAACTCGATTAGGCTCGAAACTTGACTTGAATACTTTTACTGAACTCAAACTCAACCAGTTAAAATATTCGAGTAGCTCGAAGGATTAGAACTTGAGTAGAATCGAGTTGAGTTAAGTTAAGGAACAAGTTGAGTCCGAGTAACTTGTGAGTAAACTTAACTCAGTTATACGTTATACCCGTATTCACCCCTTACTTCTTCTAAAGTTCAGCAAAAAATAAACACTTTTTCAGAAGTTCAAAAAAATCTAAAGAATTTTCTTTGAGAATTCAAAATTTTCTAAGACATCTCCTGACTTTGTTAAATAAAATATGGAACTTTAATTATATTTGGCGAAAAAATAAACTTTTTGAATAGTATAAGCCTTCTAAAAACCAAATGTTAAGAAAAGTCTGTAAAACTTTTAATATCTTAGAAGAGACCTATAAAATTTTTGAAATCTCAAAGGTTGTCATTTTTTGTCGAACCTTCCTAGGTTCATACATTAGATTAAAGGCAGTGAATTATTACAAGTATATAGTATAAACTTAATGACCCTTTGACTATAAAAACTTATTGTGATATTTATTAGAGGTTTTTCCTAAAATGTTGATGTATATCTTAATTATTTTATTTATTTTGTTCTAAATGAGTACTGAATTTAAATGAGTTTCTTGTTAATATTAAACCTTTGAGAAGATTAGTAATTATTTCTTTTGCGGTTTTTGTTACACGGTTAATATTCTCCTTAATTAAATTTAGGCAGTTTCTCTTTATCATTTACGTAATTAGCGCAAAAAAAATATTAATTAGTGTAAAAAGATAATTTTATTTTTAAAAAGTTAAATAGTTCAAAAATAGTATAAAAGGATATAGCTCGTGAAGGTTCCTTTATTTTTGTTGGTGTGAAATTAAATTGACATATAAATATATCTATCTATTAATTATTTGTTAATATTTATTCAATAATCAATTGAATTATTAGTAGTGGTATAAAATTAATTATCAGTTATAGTAATTCGATTATTATTGATGGTTACAAAAATTTTACTTAAATAATTATAATTAATAATTCTAGAATATTAAATTTTAAATAAAATTATACTTAAATTATAATTAAATTTTGTCATCCACCAAATTGCACCTGCAACGAAGAAAAAATCACATACAAATCAAGTTTTTTATAGGGTAAGTTTTTTATGAAAGGGATTTCGATAACTGTAAATCAAATTTTAAAGGGATTAATTAATTTTACCTTACTATGACAAAGTCAACCACGATTATTATAGTTACTGTAATGAACTTAATAATCAAATAGGTACAATTGAGAAATTCAAATTGAATTCTTATGAATCATACTAACACTAATACAAAATAATCTCAAATTGAAACTTTAGTGGATTTGGCAAATGAATTGAAAAAATCTATACATCTGAATCGTACCCAACCCACATACTAAATAAGTCGTATATGAATTATAACTTGCTTATCTGTTTATCGACCTAATTTGTCATAAATTAGTCTACCTAATTAATATGCTTAACCAATTTTGGACACCACTATTTGATCAATCAAAACACTACGATTGATAAGCGAGATTTCTCACATGATTTTAAAATTAATATTAAAAAGATTCAATAGTTAATTTGTTTAACATTTGTTTTTTAGAATGTATATGATCTTTATGTTTAAATTTATATGAAAAATTACATTTTGAATTGTGATTTTTGTCTATTTTTGAGAATTAGGTGAAAAGGAAAGAGTATTCCTAAGAGGGGGGGGGGGGTGAATTGGGTTTTTAAAATTTCTATATACCCTTTTTAATTAATTATGTCTTAACTCTTTTTGGTTTCAGCAAACACACATACAAAGCTAATTTATACTCATAAGCTCAGCAGAAAATTAATTTAGTTATAAACATTTATGAATGAGAGTTCCAATTTGAATACTTCTTTCAGCACTTTAATTCAACCAACCAAGATAACCAAAACAAGATTCACAATATATAATGAATCAACGATGCTTCCAAGATTTAGCAATTGAGTAACTTAAAGTAGAGTTTAAGAATGTAACTGATAAAAGCTGTAATGATCCAAAAATTCATACCATTTTTTTTTTCTTCAACTGTAAATTGTATTACTCTGATACCCCTGTAATATTTATTATAGCATTTTGGTCCCAAAGTGACCACCGAAGAATCTCTGTTCATAAGATAATATACCTATGCAGCAGAAAATATAAAATTATATAACCATAATTACAATACCAGAAATTCTATATTTTCCCAAACCTGAAATTCTATATTTTCCCAAAACATAAATACATACATATCACTCCAGAAACATCCCCCAGACCTCCTAGAAACTACTAATATATACATTCCCAAAAAACACATACCCTTTTGACAGGACAGTATAAATATCCCCTTTATCTCCGAGCCTATTATGCTCGTCTAGTTGGATCACCTGCAATGTGTTAAATTACTGGGATGAGACAACTCTTAGTAAGATGAAATATGCTATTACCAGTATGTGACGACTCAGTTTAAATGAACAATATACTTTTAATCTACTGAAGCTGAAATGGCATACAAAATATAATGCAGTATAACTCATACCTATGTGGCTTAAAATACAATTGTTTCTTAACTTTCTATTTAATCATATTTTTAGTATCTATAGTTATATCTGCTGTTTTTTGTAAATCTGCATATATATATATATATAACTATGAAAAACTTCCCTAGATGGTTGTATGTCATGATTTAACCCTTCATGACAGCGTTGTGCGGCCCGTAGGCGGGACTTAACACTGGTTGCCTTACCAAGATAAGTCAATTGAAACCTCTATCATCATACTGGCCGCCTCAACTCAGACTACTGGGGAGCCTATAATCTCTCCCAAGGCATGGTCGACTACACATATAATCGATACATTATCTAAGATATGTGGTTGCATTCTATACTACAATAACTACGATACCATACTCTGTAATCTGATATGTTCCATCAGGGTATGACACTAACTATATAAACCATAAAATAACCTACTTACCCTAATTTTGGGATGGTGCCTAAACTTCTCAAACCAAAATTCCGCTCTAGCTAAGTTATAGAGAATTTCCCCAAGATCATCGTGGTAACTTTTGATCATCGAACCGGGGAATAATGGGGTCAGAATCTTAGAGAGAATGTGGAGAAACCAAATGTGAGAGAGAGAGAGAGAGAGAGAGAGAGAGAGAACAGGAATTGATTTCTTCGCCAAAGATATGATTTTTGTGCTTATATAGATGGCTAGCCACGTGGCTTCGTCGACGAGACACGTGGACTCGTTGACAAACCTAAGAAGGGCGATCGTCGATGAAGGTCATGAATTCGTTGACGAACCTGAATGTCATGTAATCCTGCTCTCAGTATCTCTTCGTCAACGAGACATGCATCCTCATCGACGGGTCACAGAAGGCAAATCGTTGATGAGCAATGGGCACTCGTCGACGAAGCCCTGTGGATTTTCTTTTAAAATTTATTTTCCTTCTTTAATTTCATAATTTAAATCTTTTGGGTCTCTACAAAAGCCCCATTATTAATACACAAGATACACTTGATTTTTCAATATGAAACACAATAGAAATTTCCAACCACTATTTCAAAACTCATACTTCAAACCAATCACTTTCAAGATTAAAGATCATTGTTGATTTTCTTTTAATGATTTTTGAGTCTTCGGTGTTAATTAATCAACGCACTCCCTTATGGTTTCTGCAATAAGATTTGATCAACCAACGTACTCCCTTTCGGTTTTCGCAATCCCAATATCAAATTAATTTTCAGCTTTGTCTATTTCCAAACCATGTAGTATATATGAATTGAAAAATAAACAATCAACTATGCAGTTAATATGAACGGAAAATTAAAGAGAGTAGGGAAAAGAGTGAGACCAAGTTTTTATGAGGTTCGGTTATATCCGCCTATGTCCTCGCCTTAGGCACACCACCTAAGGATTCCACTATAACACTCCTTTACAGGCGGAGCAAGCCTTTTACAACACTCCTTCAATATGATAGATTCTTCCTCTCCAAGCAATACCCTACGCTCAGTTACACAAGAATTCCTCTTTTTGCAAATCCAACGATCCAACAATCCTGAATTGTCATAAAAACAAAAAACAAATGGTGTACAATGACACTCTTTACAAGAGCTAATTAGTACAATTGATCAGCATAATATACTTCAATAGAAATCAATATAGAAAGAATAAAGCTGAAGATAATATCAACATGGTTCTTTAGATTTTGAAAATCTCAGTAGAAACTCAAAAACCGTGGCTTTAAATCAGCAAATTTCAGTAGAAACTTCAGCAAAAGTTTGAGCAAGAGAGAGAGCTTTTGAGAAGTATTTGCAATATAGCTTGATTGCTATTTGTATTCCTTTGTGTTTTGAAATTCTTGGGTTTAAGGGGTATTTATAGAGTTTATAAAGTGAGTGTTTCCTAAGTTTTCATAATGCTTAGTATTCAAAAAATCAAATTTGGAAACTTCCCGTTATTTTTAAAATTTGAAATCTCGAAGAGTCAGTCGACTGGAAACAGAGAGTTAGTCGCCTAGATAGTTAAAAACACAAAGAATTCAAAGTCAGCAAGGAGTCAATCGACTAAAAACACTGAATCAGTCGCTTGGGTTCTCTCGGGTTGCTGTTCAGTCGTCTGGACAGATTATGTTAGTCGCCTGGGATGCTCACAACTTTGACCAGCTTTCATTATTTTGGGTATAACTTTTCCTATAAAACTCCGATTTTAATGTTCTTGGTATCAACAGAAATTTAAGATAAAATAACCCAACTTTCATGTTGAACACGTTTTAAAATTAGGAGTGTTTGGTAGAGAAAAATGTTCATCAATACAGATGTATAAAAAAGAAGGTAATTTGAAGAACCCTGTTTTGGTGCTTTTCATTCAAAACATAATTTAAACCTTTTTGAAATAACTTTTGACCTTATAAAAATATTTTTCAAGTATTTTAAAAGGTATCTAGGTTCAAGCAATTAACCTAAGAGTTTCATATATCCATATTGAAATCAAATGAAGTACTTATATGAAACTTCTTAAACTTAATCACTCTAAGCAGTAAGTTTTCATGTGTAGCTTCCATTCTTCATTTTGAATTTGACTTTAAGTTTCATCTATAACTTCATGCTTCAATATATTTCAAGTTTTATTAGATCATCTTTGAATCCATGCTTTAATACTCTTTAAGCTTCATTTGATCATTTTTCTTTGGAGTATAAGCTTTCAATAATCTTTGTGAACACTTGACCTTGTATTCACATACTTAAGTCCTGAAAAATCATCACTTAACCAAATATGTTAAATTCCATTGATTTGTTATCATCAAAACAATATTTTAAACCTTGTCCAACATAAGGTTTAAATAATAGTTATATTTTCTATATATATATATATATATATATATATATATATATATATATATATATTAAGATGGTTGGTTGTTTTACAGTTATGCCTATAGTTTTATGAACATTCATATATATTTTTTATTTAAATTTGGATTATTTTATGCATTTTTCCCAAAATTTTTGCTTGCATAGATGCATAATTATGAAATTATTAAATCATTAGGAATGTTTTTAATTTTTCTGTTTGGGTATATATTAAATATTTTTCAATTTATCAAGCTACAAATTTAAATTCTATTTCAATTATCAAGTCCAAAACTAAACTATTGATTGAGTAATGAAAAATTATTCTTAAAAATGACAAAATTTTTACCATCCACTGTGAATTATTTGAACAAACTATGACTTAAAAAGTGAACATGGATCATAGTTTGCTCATTATTCATCTAATCTGGCCTAGATTATTTAGAAAGGTCCAAAGGCCTCACCAAACTTTGAAAGTGATATCTTTTTTTATGACTGCACCAAAAAGAAAAAAAGAAATTGTCAAGCTCATACATTTTAAGTAGTTGAAACTCGAGCCACGTCAAATTTTTACCGCGTCACCTTCTACATGCATGAGAAGTCTTTCGTAAAATAACAATTCCGTAAAATAATTGACTAAATTAGGGGGCTAAGCAAGGATTTTCATCGAAATATGGAATTTTTTTTCCTACCGGGTCTTCATAATCTTCTAATAACATATGCTTGTAATGTTTACTTTGTGAGAATTATATTGTACCCAAAAAAAAAAAAAAGAGAGAGAGAGTTTGGGTGGAGGGGTAGATAATTAATCCACCATTTTTAACAAGTAGATGGAGTAATCTCATCGCTTGGAATCATTGAGAAATCATATCTTACCAAAAATTTCTTTTTATGGGAACCAACAGATGGCTGATGCAAAAATGTTGCTTGCAGTGAAGGAAACTAAGACAGAGAGATATCACTTGAGCACCATAATTGTTAATAGGATATCCTTCCAGCTCCAGATGTGGATTTGTTTGCATCACAAAATTGTTGCCGCCCACTCTCAATTCATTCATGAAAGGGAGCTATAGAGTAACAGCCTTATATATATAAGATAGAGAGATATCACTTGAGCACCATAATTGTTAATAGGATAACCTTGACGTGGATTTTTTTGCATCACAAAATTATTGCCGCCCTCTCTTAATTCATTCATGAAAGGGAGCTATAAAGTAACATCATATATATATATATATATATATATATATATAGTGACATCCTAGTTTGATTGGTTTGTTGGTGTTGATTTTTTTTGGAAAGGTTTTTCTGTACTCTCCCTTTTATATCTTGTAACCACAGTATTTTTTTCGTCAAAAGTGAGGGTATATTAATAAATAAATGGAAGTGTCGCCCTCTTTTATTATATATATATACTTAAGACATATTTGATATGCAACATAGAATAAAATAAAAAAAGAATAAAATGGTTGATTCTATTATATTTTATACACTAAACATGCATTTATATGAAGGAAATTGTGTAGTTTTCCAACCAACTATTGACGGTTACTGAATACCAATCGACGGTTTCAGTAAACCATCGACGATTTTGTCTATTACTTAATAGTCGGGAATCTTTGTAATTGAAAATTAGTTGATATCTGATAGTCTGCGATAGCATGAGATTTTCCAATTGTATTACTTGAAATCTGATAGTTGAGGATCTTCTTATTTTGGTATTTAAATATTTTTGAATTTGTAACAACCATGTTTTGTACAAGTTTTATATATAGGACATCTTTACATCAATGAAATTATTCTGCAAATTCTATATATATATATATATATATATATATATATATATATATATATAAATATATTATTACATAGGAACTCTAGCCACCAACAAGCCCTTCGAACCCCTAATGCGACACTAAACCTACGGATCAGCGTCCTCCCCCTAGGTCTCGCTGATCAGGTAAAGTCTAGAATGCGGACACGACTTTCGTGTATAAGTTGAACATGTGACTAACTCGATCCCCGGGATGCAAATTCTATATTTATTGTATACTTAATATGGAAGAATTAATGGGATTGGGAATAATAAAATAAAATTTATCACTTGATTTTAGCATTAATTCTATTGAAATTTTTATTCTATTTTTCCTACAATATCTCAATTCAATTTTTTTTTTTTCTTTTTTGGGTTGATTGTTCAAAGCACTAAATAAAGTGTCAAATTCTAGAATTAGTAAATGCCCAACTAAGAAAACCCCATCATCCACCAAACGATCCAAAACCCCTTCTTCAAATATGTCATGATATCATTATGATGCCACCATGATATAATTGATTATATATAAACATATACACCCACACATACATTTAAATAAATTAATTAATAGTGAACCGATCAATTCGAGGACTTTTTAAAGATTCTAGTAGTAGTGGGTGTGAATATGCATGAATGGCGCGCTGGCCAGCTGCTGACCTTTTCCCTTCTTCCTCTGCTTCTTCTCCCTTCTTCATCTTCTTAGGTTGACAAATAGTTAACAGTGACAATGGAGAGATCATTTAATTAATGGCATGTCAATTTGTCAAAATGAATGAAATGGTGATGCATAGTGAGAAAAAACCCAGCCCCTCATCTCCTGAAATAGATTATCCTATTTGTTAAATATTCATTAATTATGATCCCATGGGATCAAATTCGGTAATCTGGCTTACCTCATCATGATTAATTAATGCATGGGTTGTACTTGTGTATCTGTTCGCTGTTGCCTGGTAGAATGGATCATATGTTAGATGGCGATTACCAGCAAACAATGGAAAAGGCTAGCTATTGATAGGCTCAGGAATAGTATTTGAAAACTGAAACTTGACTTGTCAAACTATCGACTAGATCAAGATTGACTCAAACTTGGATAGGATTGAATCAATGGAGTTGTGTAAAGTTACAAAGAAATTCAAATCCAGATAGCTTGAGGGAGCTACATTAACTCACTTACATTTCTAGGGTCAAATTATGTTTAAATGGTATCAGAGTTTTTGATGTGACTGATATTTGATTAATATTTATTATTTATTGAAGAAAAAAAAATGATATGAAAATCGGGGCATCACAAAGGTGGAGATCAGTAGGGATATAATCTTTGATGAGAAGGTTCTGATGAAGCGTACTCAAAAGTGTGATGAACAAAAATAGGAGTCAGAAAGCTGGGGTAGTGATGAACATGTTGTGTAGATAGAGTTGGAAGTTTAGGGCAATGAAAATGATCATGGTCCTATGGTTCCAAGGTAGGAAACCAGCAAGTCGACGATATTCCTATACGGAGATCCAGACACACTATCAGACCTCTGCCAAGGTATGGATTTAAAGAGTTTGTATCTTATACTTTCCTTACTAGTTGCAACGATCCAACTACATTTCAAGAGGTGATGCACGGCCAGGAGAAAGATAGGTGGATGGGAGCAATGATTGAGGAGATGAAATCATTACATAAGAATCAAACTTGAAATTTGGAGGAGCTTCCAAATGGGAAGAGACCAATAGGCTGCAAATGGGTATATAGGAAGAATGATGCAATTTCAGAAAAGAAATGAGAGAAATTTAACGCATGGTTGGTAGCAAGATGATACTCACAGAAGAAGGAGATAAATTATGATGAGATCTTTTCTCCAGTGATTCGACATACTTCTATCAAAATTGTGTTGGGGTTAGAAGCCCATTATGATTTTCATTTGGAACAAATGGATGTGAAGACAATATTTCTTCACGGTGATTTGGAGAAACAAATCTACATGTTAGCTTTACTGTAATCCCAAGGGAGGGGGGGTGAATTGGTATTATAAAAATTTCTCTCCTACGTCAATTATCTAGTAGCAGTATTACACAATGCTAGGGTCAATCTAGTGCATATATAAAATAAATCAATATATTCAGCTAAAATTAAATCACATAAGTAAACAAAATACGCATGCACAGAAAAGCAAGTAAAAAGAGATAACACCAGATAGTTTATAGAGGTTTGGCAAATGTGCCTATGTTCCCGCTTTGGCTCACAAGCACAAGGATTCCACTAACGCTCACTTCCAGGTTGGAGCGGCACCAAAATACAACCAGATCAAATTAACACAAGGCTGACCTCAATCTTTACAACTAATCCTTCCGGATTGGATTAACGCTCCCTCAGGCGACGCTTGGAATACATCCAAATCATAATACAAGATGTGTAAAAAATTTATGCTTCTCACACAAGAAGATTTGTACCAGTATCAATCAATGCACATCAATAATATAAGAACTGTAAGCTCAGTGCTATATGCCTGCAATCAACACTCAATATAATGTCTATATTCAATCAAGCACAAGAGTGTATTAGTAAGCCAATCTTCAAAGCAATGTATAGATGTAAATCTCAATAATAGTTTAGAGTTTCAAAGATTTTCACCAAGAGTAATCAAAATATCTCAAAAATATTTTCTCAATATTCAAACAGAAGCTAAGGTGTCTTACAATTCAAATGCCAAGACCCACAAGCTTTAAGTTTTCCCACACAAAAGATTTATTAAATTAAATATGGGGAAAACTTATGCTCAACTCTCAATCCAAAAATCAAACAATAATGAACAAATAAGAGTTTCTAGCTAATGGGACTAACAAATAATCACTCAAGATACTTTCACAAGGATTGATATAGCAAAGGAGCAGTAGTATAAGAGCGTATGAGCTTTTTGTTTGAAAAATGTCTCTCAAAAATACAGAAAATATTTTTGTTAATCAAAATGCTAATTACTCTTAATTTGAGCCAATGAATTCATATATATAGACTTGACCAAAATTATAACCATTGGGGACACCAAGGGAATGTTTAAAATTGTTTTAAATGAGTTTAGTAAAAATTAACCCTATTTAACCCCAATTAACCACAGTAAAATTTGGTCAACCTGAGAGTTTTGGTCGAATATACTTTAAGTTCGATCAGCTATATTTGCAAGTTCGGTTGACCGAGTTACTTTTGAACTAGAGAATATAGTCGGTTGAATCAGGGCGATTTACGAACCCTTCGAGGTTTGGTCAGCTATATTTGGGTTCGGTCTGCTATATTTATAATTCAGTCGACTATATTATAAATGAATCGATCATTCGGTCTGCTGAATAGCTGGGTGTCAGACACGAGTGAATTCGGTCAACTGAGGAAGACATGTTCAGAAACCATTTGATCGGCTGAACCGTGGTCAACTTGTTGACCCTTAAGCATTTCGATTGACTGAGCTGAATGTTCACAGCTGGGTTCGGTCGATCGAAACCCTTTAAATTTTTATTTTAAGTCCATATTTTGAGTATTTTTACGTTCAGGGACCTAGGGTCTATTTAAGGTCATTTTGAGCTTATTAGTTCCTACATGCATAACATGCATCAATTATTACAGGCCTTTCTAAATTAAATATTACAAACCCAAATTGAACTTAATATAAATTACAACAAATAAATATTCGAAGTCTTTATCTTCTTCAAGTCACCACATGCCATCATATGATCTCGTTAATATGATATTGCACACAAACTTGATAGACATTAAATACCAGAGTATTTGTCATAATTAAAGCAGGTTATAACCAATAAGGTTAACACAACATGGTACAGCTGGAGGGATTCACTGAACAGGGAAAAGAAAATTTAGTTTGTAAGTTGAAGAAATCTCTTTATGGGCTGAAACAATCAGCAAGAAATGGTATAAACAGTTTGATTCTTACATGATCATGATTGGCTACAAAAGGTGTGAGTATGACTGTTGTGTATATGTGAACAAGCTTGAGAATGGTTCTCTTATTTTCTTATTATTGTACATTGATGACATGCTGATTACTGCAAAATATTTAACTGAGGTGAATCAGTTAAAGTACCTATTCTATAAGGAATTTGACATGAAGGATCTTGGTTTGGCCAAGAAAATACTTGGGATGGAGATTCGCCGGGATAGAACTATAAGGAGGTTATGGCTATCTCAGGGCAGTTATGTATACAAGGTGTTAGAGAGATTTAGCATGGTTGATGTAAAACCAGTGTGTAAATCTTTAGCGAATCATTTTAAATTGTCTACTCCAGGTTGCCCAAGTACGAATGAGAAAATCCGGGACATGTCAAAGATCTCCTATGTTAGTGCTGTGGGGAGTTTAATGTATGTTATGGTGTGTATGAGGCCAGATTTGGTTCATGCTATGAGCATGGTAAATAAGTTTCTCTTTAATCCAGGAAGGCGGCATTGGGAAGTCGTCAAATGGATACTCAGATACTTACGGGGTACATTAGGATATAACATCATGTTTGGCAAGCAACAGGGTTGTCCTCAAGTTATAGGGTTTGTAAATGCTAATTATGCTAGAGATATGGATGACAGAAGGTCTATAACGGGATATGTATTTACCCTTGTAGGAGGACTGGTATGTTGGAGATCGATGATACAATCTCTAGTAGCATTATCCACGACTGAGGCAAAATTTATGACAATTGCCGAAACTGCAAAGGAAGCTTTATGGTTAATGGTTTAGTTAGATAGCTGAGATTTCAATAAGATAGAATGGTGCTGCATTGTGATAGGCAGAGTGTCATTTACTTGGTGAAGAATCAGATATACCATGCTAGAACCAAACACATTGATGAAGAATCATATATACCTTGCTAGAACCAAACACATTGATGTGATTTTTTGAAGGTTTGGGAATTGATTGCTTCGAGTGAGCTTGTGTTGGAGAAGGTTCACACATTTGAAAATGCAGCGGATATTCTGACGAAATCAGTTACTTCTGAAAAGTTTAAGCATTGTTTGGACTTACTCCATGTCTCCAATTGATAGAAGAAAGACAAACACAACTGAGTGGTTCAAGTTCAAGGTGGAGCAGCTAGATATGTCTTTCGGGATTCTCCTGAGGGGCGTATAATCGCCAAGGTGGAGATTGTTGTTTATGGTGTGACTCTTATACTTTGAATTTCATAAACAAAGAAGGAAAAAAAACATAAAGGGGTAGCACTGTAGGGACTCGTCGATGAGTACTTTGAATTTCATAAACAAAGAAGGAAGAAAAACATAAAAGGGTGACACAACAGGGACTCGTCGACGAGTAGATCCCGAGAGCAGAAAAATCTCAGAGTTCTAGAGATACCGAGAGCAAAAAATGGGCTCATTGACGAATGCCCTGTTCTTATCGACAAGTGTCCTTATTTGGATCGTTGACGAATCCCCTATAATTGGAGGGAAACCTCCAAGACACTGTTATATATGTCATTCTGGGTATGTATTGAGAGTGTGTGATCATTTGAGAAGTACATTGTATATTTTGAGATTTTCTTAGTGAAATTATTGTGCCATTGCTTTCGTGGATGTAAACTTTGTCGAACCACGTAAATCTTGTTGTTATTCTTATTGTTTATTATTTTCTAGCTGTGTTTCATTTGCTTGTTGCATTTTTATTCCGCCATGCATCCTAGTTATCCCATCCATATCACAACATACATACTAAATATACCTTGTACATTTAGCTATTTTTTAATTAACATGGTATCAAAATATATTTGATATGATAATTGAATTCTAAATACTTGTACATTTTCAAAAGAAAATAAGACTTACAATATTAGAGAAGCTATAGTTTAATTTTTAGAAGAAAGCAGAAAATTTTTGGGATGAAAGATGTACTCTCTTCCTAGTTATATTCGTATATATCACTTATGATAAAATCTGCATAGTACGCTGTATTTTATATAAAATATAATATAACAACAATAATAATAATACGAAACTGAAAAGCACACGAGAGTAGAGAATAGACACGTGCATGCCATTTTTTTTCGCCTTAATAAAGAAAAGTACAAGTTATGGTTGGTGAGAGAGAGAGAGAGAGAGAGAGAGAGAGAGAGAGAGCAGACATTAACAATGAAGCTCATTAAATTTTCTTCTAGATTGGAAGACCAAGTCCAATCCACGTCGGCCGAGAGTACTCCAGTCTAACATGAACACTAAGTGCAAAGGACAACCCAAACTGAGGATGAGAAAAATATGTTAGAACACAATTAAGATTTTTTCTTTTATCCCTTTTACTTTGGTTTAGGGCAATTGACTAAATGTCTCTAGGTTCATTTAATTTACTATCAGCCGATATTGGGTAGTTATATATACAATTTTTTTTCTTCATGTTTAATTCTAAGACAAATGACATTATTTTTTAGAGTTGGTGAAAAAATATATTTAGTGTGACTTGGATAGGTACAAGGACTTGTCCAAATTGGAGTTCTAGTTTATAAAATAAAATAAAATAAATTAAAGGTAATTTTTAAAAATTTTCTACTTTTTTTTTAATGATCCAAAACTCCAATTTGGACAATCCCTTCGAAACTATCCAGGTGACAACAAAAAGGGAGAGATGAAAATATTGTCACCCATCCATTGATGTAGACCGAGTCATTCACTAGGCGAGTTATAAGTGGGGAATCGAACCTGAGACTTTGGGGTCACTAAAGTTCAACTTTGCCCTTACCACTTGAGCAAACCCAATTGGGCAATTGTCCCTTTGTTTGCCAACTTAATTAGTTCATGTTTATTTAGCAGTTGAAAATAATTTTATCTTATATTTTTAGTTTCTCATATAATTATAGAAATGTTAGTAATTGTAACATTTACATAAGAAAGGTAAATATATATATATATATTTTTGAAATTTCAAAACAAATAATATAAAATTGGAAACAATATATTGTAGCATTTCTTTAATTATAAAAAAATTAAAAATAAAACAAAATTATTTTTAACAATAAAGTAAACTCTTACAAGTATACAATAATAGAATGGAATGAAATTGAATTGATTTTTTTAATTTTTTATATTAATCATATATATATATATATATATATATAATTTTTTATTCATTTTTGCTCCAAATCATTTGATTTTCATGCACAAAACATTAATTTGGTTAATATCTCAAATATCACGTGGGCATAGATATTTAACATGGATTCAATTTATAATTAATATGCTGATGACAGAAATTTTGTTTCTTAACAATAGTCAAGGAGAAAGATCTATCAAATGATTTGATAAAATGATAAAAAAATAAATATATTAAAAATACAATAAAGAGTATAAAATTTTAATCCTAGATTTGCATTTATTTGAATATAAAAAATATAAATAAAATATTGTAATGAATTTCTTACAAATCAAGACAAATTCAAATTTAAAAATTAAAATACGTACTCCACAAAAAAGTTATGGTGATCTAATCAAATAAAATAAAATCATCAAATTAAACATAAGATCACTTAGCTTTTCTTTTTGGATAATACTAAAAAAAATTACCATTATATTTAAAAAAAAAAGCAACTTGTAATTTTGTTGATCTTAAGGTTATGGGTTAGATTCCCTCTTGAAGAATTAGGTTGATGAATTATCAAGAGTGTATTAATGGACAGACGACTTTCATCTATCTGGTTTGGTGCCGTAATATAGTGTCTAAAGTGGAATGATAATAGGTGAAATTTCCGGTTATCAAAAAAAAAAAAAAAACAAAACAAAACAAAAGGTATGAAAAAAAGAGAGTGCATGGGAAGTGAATTGAAGAAAAGGAGAAGGAGAAAGCGCAGAAGGATTTGCATGCTGGTGTTGAAAAGTGAAGTTCAAAAATGTCTGCGGGATTAATGGGTTACTCGTAAAGCTTTCTTTCGGTATGTAAAGCAAATATTAATGGGTAAGGTCATATGCACTTTACTCTGCATGCTCATTAATATCCATAATTCTCATCTCAATTCATGAAATATATATATATATATATATATATATATATATATATATATATATATCTGTCGGTATACAATTTACCTCTATTGCGACGTTATATATATCTGTTGGTAAACGATTTACCTCTATTGCGACGTTCTCCTACGCGGTACGGAAACACCAAGCATGTGTTGCCCCACGGTGCACAAAGTGAAAAACGTGAATTTTAAAATAATTATTTCGTGAAAAACATGATGTATGGAGTCGCCACTAACCTTTTAGTGTGATTAGAATACTTGATTGCTACCTAATTAAGGGTATAATCGATCTGCATTACCAGAGTCGGGTTTGAAAGCTCGGTTACGCGAAGGGAATGTATTAGCATCCCCTACGCGTCATTCTGACTAATGGTACCAAATTATTTGAAAATTATCCCATAAATCAAACTTAATAAGCCTTCAAAAATATTCTCTTTCAAAAATTGGGAAGAAATGCACAAAAATTGGGAAGGTATTAGCATTCCCTACGCATCATTTTTACCAACGGTACCAAATTAATTGAAAATTATCCCATAAATCAAACTTAATAAATCTTCAAAAATACTTTCTTTCAAAAATTGTGAAGAAATGCACAAAATGAATACTATAGATATTTCCTTAGAACCGGAGCATACAGCGCTTCAAAGAACTCATGCCTCTTTTTAAAATCATCGGGATCGAAAATTTGAGAAAGTAGTTTGAAAAATAGACTCCTGGATATTTGAAATTTTTATAGAATTTTGTAAGTATGAAAAAAAAATTCTGAAAGGTTTTGAGACTCCATTCAGGATGAAAAGAGTGTCAAAAATAATCCTCATCTCCAAAAATATTTTCCTTGATTTTTTTTCTATTTTTCTAAAAATATTTACATTTTCTTGAATTTTTAAAGTAACAAAAAGACAATTAAAGAAAAATCATGAAAATCAAGACCCAAAAAATATTTTTTTAGATTTTTCCAGAATTTTATGAATTTTTTTATGATTTTCTAAGTGTAAAAATATTTTCCTAACTTCAAAGTATAATTTTGTGATTTTTTGTATTTTTAATTTTTTGTGATTTTCCAACATAAAAATTATTTTTAAGATGAAAGCACTGAAAACTGGCTTAGGAATACTTTTAGATTTTTCCCTAATTTTTCCTAATTTTTTTGGAAATTTTTCTGCAGTTTTTATGAATTTTTATTGAACTTTCTGTGAATTTAAAAATGAATTATTTAAATATTAAAAATAAAAGAAAGAAAAATCGGTGTAATCCAGTTCAGGGGGGTTGAACCAGTCAAACCTCAATCGATTTTGGGGGGAACCAATTTAAGGTCTTGGTCAAGACCATGTGTCGATTGCTGGATGGACGGAAGTTGATTTACTTGGATTAGTGACGTGGCATTTATCCTAACCGTTCCCTAAAAGTACAAATTGTGCGGCTGCGGGTTGACCACGTGAGGCAACGAATGCAGGGAGGGGAGAGCGCCCATGTGTCACTTAACGGTAGTTCCAAGGGCAAGGATTGAAAAATCGAAAAAAAAATTTTCTCTGCTCATTTTTCTTCTCTCCAAGTCTTCGAAGTTCTCTCCTCTCTCTCCTCTCCTTTCTTCGTCTCTTCTCTTCCCCCTTTTTCATGTTTTGCAAGTGTTTCCCCGACAAGCTTCCGATGGAGTAGTACTGGTTATTGTCATATTTGGACAAGACCTTGACTAGATTCTCGGTGATGAAGACTGTGTCGCCGTCGCCCATCGCAAACCACCGCACGCCATGGTTAATACCCATCCACAACATCTCAAACATGACCCTCGAAATCCGAATCATCGACTGGTGTCCCTACCGATTCTTGTATGAGAACCGTGACATGTTGCTAGTGATCTTCACGAGCGGGATCTCCTCACCTCCGCCAGACTTCACCCACTTGGATTGATGATCCAAACCACAGTCATTCTCATCACTTCGATTCCTAGAGCTCCTTGTGCGCCTCTTATCGCCATATTTCACAGCATCATCAACACCATTTGCAGTTTTCCTCACCTTTTGCAACTCTAGATTTTCCTCGTCTACTTCAAGTAGTCATACTCGTCAAAATCGAGTACTTCTTCAAACCAAATATCTAAACACACCTACTTCTTGAGGATTAAAGACGGAATTGGAAGAGTGATTAAAGCGGATTCGAAGTTGTAGGTTGCAGCTAGTTTTGGCTACTCGAAGCAGAAATGGCCTAGCTCACGACAAAAAGAGGAGGTTTAGGGCACGAGAGTCAGAGAGATAAGTTTATTTTCTCTTTTCATCTTGATTATTTTTTTTCAGACTACTTGTTTAAAGTCCGATGTCAGGGTGTAGGGTTTGATTGTGCTTTAGCTTCTGTGACAATGTGCACGTTCGTGCGCGAACCGTGCTGTGTGTGAGTGAGTGTGCATGGTGGTGGTGTGGTCATGAGTGGGTGAGGCTGTTAGGATTTAGATCTGTGAGTGTCAGGCTTCTGTACTGAGAAGGAAGACGAGATAGATCATCTTGACTCAGTGGGTGGATGCTGGGTTGACTCGCCAGAGTCAACCCGAGTGAGTTGGGAACTTGGGTAAATCAAAATGAGTCATGTGATTGTCACGTGCGGTTTTAGGGAGATTGGGCTTTTGAGAGGTCTCAAAAAATGGATGGGCTAGTTTATCAAATGGGCTTGACTTTTATTTAAAACTAGAATGGACTGGATAAAAAAAAGGTTGGGCCTCAGGGTATTTTCAAAAGTGGGACTTGGTTTTCAAAATGAAACCAGGCCAGGGTTTACAAAATGGGCTCCCCTTTTTTTAAAAAAAAAAAAACAAAAAACAAAAACCGATGGGCCTAGAGCTCTTTGAGTGAAACGGGCTTAGACTTTAGGGAGGTTTGGTCTTGAACAAGGATTTAGAACTCGAACTCCAATTCGGGACGGGGGGTCTAAGCCTGATGATCTAACTTGACGAGTTCGAGCCCATATTCGGGTTTGGGGCTTTAAGGGTTCATCTTGGGTTCAATCTTGAACCCCAGAATATGATGAGAGTGCCTGCATCCAGAGTTTAGCACAATTTGTAGTGAATTGAAATAAGGAGAAGGAAATAGGACTTACAGGCAGCCCTTGCTCCTCCGGTCCTCTTCTCCTCTTCGTTGTCGGTCTGTGATTGTGTGGTTGCTTGCTCTGAGTATGAATTGCAGCTCTGCTACTACTTCCTTCTCTTATCCCTCTCTTCTCTGCTCAATCTCTACAGAGTTTTTGCAGAGTTACTCTCCTCTTCTAATTTGGCAAAACCTCCTTCTCTCTTTCTAATTTTCTTTCTCACTCAATTCTGGGAGGATTTCTATACTTACTGTAACGCCCCGACCCTTTATACGACTCTAGAGTGCTACTATAAATACATAATCTGTACAAATCCTGATAACATACATATCTACCCGCCCTAAACAGGGACATACGAGTATTTCATAATGATTTGTACTCTCATATATTGTGGAAAACATAAACATTCATATGAATTCTAATAGACATACCAGAGTACCTAATTATCCTTTACATACATTCACACGTATGTAAAACATAAACTGTATTACATTCCCAAAAGTCACTATGAGCTAAAATTCAATACATAAACAAAACACTTACGTAACTGACAACAATACTTCGCTCCAAAGGCCCACTACCAACTAAAGTTAATGCCCTGCAGGACCTAAAACGAAGGTTGTATATTCGAGGTGAGACACTTCTCAGTAAGGAGGAAGATATTACATCAGTGTGTGACTGTATAGTTATATTCTTGTTTGAAAATAGTTACATAGGTTGCACATTCTCAATACTGTAATACATATATATATATGTATATATAATACATATATAAATTCCTGATAATAGATAACTCAACATCATTACGAGTGAGAGTTCCAGAGGTTAGGGTAGGGTACAGGCCCATACACTGTACAATCCCTCCGCTCGGTACTCAAACTTGTGACTTTGCCATTTAAAGTTTTTAAATCATGTATATGCATATTTAGAACACCGTCTAGTTTGAAACTATCATAACTATGCCAATAACTCCTGTGGCAAGGGTTGTGCGATAAGAAAGCATTGATCGAGCTCCGTTCATGCAGGCATTGTCAGGTATCATAGCATACTATAGCCCGACTTGGCCATCACCATCCTGATCCCTTTTGACCAGTGGCCCTACTTACCAAGCTGACTACTAAGTACCCACACTAAAAAATAACTACGTATGGTTGCATTGTACCTCTATTTTGGCAACGATATCAAGCTTACAAAATATAAGCTTTTTAAGGCTTCATATACTATTAAGCTTCTTATGCTCTGTGTAACAAGCTGCGATCTCAATATCATATATATAATTTACATTAAAACATAATAACATGTGCAATTCCAGTATTTTCACAATCTCATTCATGCATACTTTCATTCATACTGTGGTGAAAATCGGCTCATAACCTCTCGATTTTACCTTCTTCTTTTTTTTTTTTTCATACTTGGCATGGTATCTAACAGGCACCTATTTTCTTCTTTTTCTGATAATCACTTGGAACCTTGGTCCCCATAGTTCATATACATACATCCCAAATCAGTATAGATTCAATTCATATCATACGTCACACTTATTTGATCAAATATACATTTCATACAAAAGTGTTCATAAAATATCATTTCTACTGCAGTTTAAGAGTTTCAAGCATCACCTACTTTAGTTTTAGTGCAAATAAGGTAGTTTTAAGAAATTTGGAGATCATATGTCAAAAACCTCATTTTTACCAAAAACCGTAAAATCGTAAGAATCAACAAGTACATGCAAACATAAGCTACATATCTTGTGGTTTCATTTTCTAAAAATACTGATGTAAACAAATCCCCTTACCTTAATCTCGAAAACCGAAACACGAACGAATCGATCCAAAACAATGACTTGGGATCCCTGAAACCTAAAAACCAAAGAATAATACTTCACTATAATCTCAACTACTACATAACTACCGAACCAAAAATGAAATTAGGTGGCCGATTTATGGATGTTGTTGATGGCGTGTGAGTATTTAATTATTATTTATTATTGAAAAAAAATTGTACGAAAATCAGGGTGTCACAGTTTGGTATCAGAGCCTAGGTTGCTAGATTCTTTAGACTTTAGTAGACAGTGGAATACAATACCAGAGTATAAGAGTGGATTTTGAGGGAAATAGGTGATGGGTAGATTGAAATTTGAGTTAGTGATTGTTAGATATAAGGTGAGAATTTAGGGTTCTATCTTGCGGCCTAGAGACAGGAGTACCGGGGTTGTTTCTGTGCTTTTCTTGGGGTGACGATTTCAGGAAAACCATGGATACTATCACTGGGTCTTGTTTCTGAGTGGTAGGGCTGAATCCTAAATAGGGATTAAGGATGTGAAGATAAATGGTCATAGAAGGGTAATTTATGAATTATAGTAGTGTATTGGTTGAGTGATGGTAATTGTATGATGAGATTAGTTACTTCCTTTGCAGGATGGATTCGGGAACAGTAACACGAGTGCTGGAGGTGATGGAATAGGACCTTCCAGTATGGGTGGTGGAGATCCTGATGCAGTGTTGTGTAGCGTCACCCAGTAGGTGATGGCTGAGATGGCCAAGAGCTTGAGGAAGCAGAGCTGCACGATCGAGCAGTTCACGCGTATACGACCCCCGTCTTTTCCTAAAGAAGCGGATCCACTGGTAGCAGAGAACTGGGTTCAGGACATAGAGGATATACTGGCAGTCCTCTCATGTATAGACGAGCAAAGGGTGTTATTTGCCACATTTAAATTGACCAGGGAAGCAAAGCGCTGGTGGAGGTCAGTGAGATTACTGGAGGAGCAGAGGCTAGACTCTGTAGCGATGACGTGGAGTCGCTTCAGGGAGATTTTCTTTGAGCGGTACTTTCCCGCTACGGTCAAGAGTACAAAGGCATCGGAGTTTCTGTATCAGATACAGGGGTCTATGACGGTGCAGCAGTATGCAGCGAGGTTCGTTGAGTTGTCCCGGTGCCAGATGAGGAAAGGAAGGCAAGGAAGTTTGAGGAAGGCCTGAGGCAGAATCTGTATGAGTAGGTGGTAGGCTTCCGAGCTCAGACCTTCTCAGAGATAGTAAACATGGCTGCAGTGATTGAGAACAGCCTACAGAGAGGTGCAGTAGCATAGAGCAAGAGGAAGAGGCTCGCGCCTTCTGATTTTCAGGCAGGGTCCAATCGAGGTCCATGGAGGAGATATGATAGCATAGAGGGACAACGATAAGGAGGAGGATATCAAGCAGTACAAGCAGACATATGCCCCATCCTTGTCCCAGATGTCTAAGGAGGCACCCAGGAAAGTGCCGAGCAAGGGAGGTTATCTGCTATCAGTGCCACCGACCAGGCCATATCGCGAGGAACTACCAAGCACCGTTAGCGATAACAACTACTCCTCGACCACACAAAGGAGGCTATCAGGCACCTCAAGGTGAACAACAGAGAAATACTACTCCGGCGCGAGTTTATGCACTGATGCCGTGAGATGCTAAGGCGGCAGGAGATATGGTGACAGGTACTGCTTCAATACTGTCATTTAAAACTACTATCTTGTTTGATTTAGGGGTGACTCATTCTTTTATTGCTCGAGAATACCTTAAGTTGTGTGGGTTTGAACCTCAGTAGTTAGATATTATTCTATCCATTAGTACGCTGACTGGAGCTATAGGGATATGTAGAAAGGTACTCAGAGACTGTCCGATGGGTATTCATAGGAGCTCTTTGTCGGTTAATCTGGTGGTTTTAGATATGCATGAGTTTGAGGTAATCTTGGGAATGGACTGGCTAGCTGCCCACTATGTCAGCATTGATTGCCATCAGAGAGAGGTAGTATTCAGACCTCCAGAGGGATAGGAGTACCGGTTCGTGGGATCACGTGTGCGCTCCCCACCTCAGTTACTACTCTTCAAGCAAGTAGATTGATATTAGAAGGTTGTCAGGGATATTTAGCCTGTACGAAGGCAATATCAAAAGTGGAGCTAAAGGTGGAGGATATCGCAGTGGTGAGGGATTTTCCTGATGTATTCCTTGAGGATTTGTCAAGACTACCTCCTGATTGTGAGGTAGAGTTTGTTATTGATCTGGTTTCGGGGACAACGCCAATTTCAAAGGCATCGTATAGAATGGCATCGGCAGAGCTGAAAAAATTGAAAGAACAGTTGCAAAAACTGTTAGATAAGGGGTTTATTCAGCCTAGTGTGTCACCTTGGGGAGCACCGATTTTATTTGTGAGGAAGAAGGATGGGTCGATGAGGTTGTGCATCGACTACCGGGAAATAAATAAAGTAACTATCAAAAATAAATACCCGCTCTCGTGTATCGATGATTTGTTTGATCAGTTATAGGGGACACAGATCTTTTCAAAGATAGACTTACGCTCCGAGTACCATCAGGTGAAAGTCAGGGCGGAAGATGTTCCAAAGACGGCCTTTAGAACACGATATGGGTACTATGAATTTCAAGTTATGCCGTTTGGGTTGACAAATGCTCCTATAGTGTTTATTGATTTGATGAACAAGACCTTTCACCAGTATTTGGATCAGTTTGTGGTAGTATTTATTGATGAGTGTAGTCAAAGAACCTAGTGGAGCATGAGGAACATCTGAGGATAGTGCTTCAGGTGCTGAGAGAAAAGAAGTTGTACGCGAAGTTCAAGAAGTGCGAGTTTTGGCTGGAATATGTTACCTTCCTTGGACACGTTATATCCAAGGGTGGTATTTCTGTTGATCCGAGTAAGATTGAAGCGGTAGTAGACTGGGTACGACCAAAGAATATGCACGAGATCAGGAGTTTCTTATGATTGGTTGGGTACTACCGCAGGTTTATTGAGGGCTTCTCTCGACTGTTAGGCCCACTTACCAAATTGACCAGGAAGGGAGTGAAGTTTGAGTGGTCTGATGAATGTGAACAGAGCTTCTAGAAACTGAAGCAACAACTTATCATTACGCTTGTATTGACAATTCCTTCAGGAGAAGAGGGGTTCGTAATTTACAGTGATGCGTCCCATAAAGGGCTCGGATGTGTGTTGATGCAGTAAGGGATAGTGACAGCCTATGCCTCACGACAGTTGAAAGAATATGAAAAAGAACTATCCTACCCATGATCTGGAATTGGCAGCGATTGTTTACGCACTGAAGATTTGGAGGCACTATCTATATGGGGGTAGGTATGAGATATTTACTGACCATAAGAGCTTAAAGTATTTATTCACGCAGAAAGAATTAAATATGAGGCAGAGAAGATGGTTGGGGCTAATAAAGGATTATGACTGTACCATCAACTACCACCCAAGAAAGGCTAATGTGGTCGCTAATGCTTTGAGTCGGAAATTAGTGGATTCATCTGTGTCTGCAGTGGAGATTCAAGATCCGATCCAGATGGATCTAGAGAAACTCGGTGTGGAGCTAGTAAAGGGAGATCACTAGGCGTTTATTACTGACTTGGTTTTGTAGCTAACTCTACAGAAGAGAATTAAAGTAGCTCAGAGGAATGATGCAGAACTAGTAGAGCTTATGGGGAAGGTATAACGACCTGCTTAATAAACTGTTTTTTTTTTTTATATATATTTTATACTATGACATATAACATGCTCTGATACCATTCTGGGAATAAACCCATACATTAACCAAAGCAACGAGAAGCATAAATCATATAGACATTATCATTTGTACATATATATACAATACCAATACCAGAGTACTACCATGTTTCCCCAAAATATACACATACAACTGTTTTCCCAAAATACCTTCAACTATGCTGGGTTATACAAAAATTCTTCCAATACTCACTTCACTGACAGGGCACTACCGAAGCCCCACTATTTGCGAGTTTGGTCTGCTCACCTACCCGAATCACCTGAAAAATGATTCAACACTGGGATGAACCAACACTCAGTAAGACGAAATATGCTATTACTAGTGTGTGGCAAATGAGCTACTATATCATGAAAATATGTTTACAAATAAACATGTATAACTAAATATATAAATAAAGTATAAGTGATAAAATCTACCACCCCTGTCCCTATTGCTTAACATGACAATATTTGAGATTATTATTCAAAATACTTCTAGTATAAGTAAGTATGTTCCCTGTTTCTGCAAATCTATACATACGTAATAATAATAACTAAAAATGTTCCCTATGGATACCTGTGTGTCATGACTTACCCCCTTATGATAGGGTTATGCGGCCCGTAGGCGGGATTTACCCTGACTGGCCAACTAGGAATAAATCACTATACTCCATCGGTCTGATCTGCCAACCTCAACCTATATTTGATGGGGAGCCCGTCGTCAAGGGCCTAGGTGATCGACCTACTACCACGTATTATCTAAATAGGTGGTTGCACTCATAACATAACATAATATCTGTAGCAACGGTACCGTGCTCTGCTGTGTGGTCCAACAGGGTCTGATACTATATAATGTATTTCTATATACAACTATCTGATTTACAATGATTTTGAAATAATCGTAATAACCATGATGCTGCATAAACTGTATTGTAATTCTGAGAACTGTATAATCATAACACTGTAACTGCATAATCATAATATTGATATTCGTATAATCATGGTACTGAGATTCATAAAATCATAGTACTGAAATATCGTAAAATCAAGATACTGAAATATCGTAAAACATATCTTCGTACTATATTCTTATTCAAAAGCCACGTGATACTTTAATACATAATTTTCGTAATTTAATAAATTGTATAACATTTTAAAAAATATCTAACATAGCATATTTCCCTTACCTGACTACTGGAAAGCCCCTATGGGATACTAGCCTAACACCTGCATGGCCTCCTACAAAACACCTTGAAAATAATATTTTTCAGAACAAAATATCAGTATTTCTCCGCCTACATCATTTCCTATAACTATCATAAGGCCAAAAATAGGCTAAAAGGCCTTACTCTGAATTTGGGATGAAATCCAACTTCGTTTCCCCAATGATCAGCTCCAGCAGACTTGTAAAGAACTTCACTGTGAGTGTTGTGGTAGCCTCAAATCTTCAATCCGGTGACTAACGAGGCCAGAATCGAAGAGAGAGGGGAGAGAGTTCGTAGGAGAGAGAGAGGGGCACCAAAATGTGATAAAAATCTGATTTTTCTCTACTTATAGGGCCAAATTCGTCAACAAGACACGTCACCTCATCGACAAGTCCTTCATTAATGTCATTGATGAAACCCTGTATTCTCGAAAAAATTCAGAGCGTCACATTCCTCGCTCGGTATTTTCTCGTCGACGAAACCCTGTATTCATCGAGCAATTTCCTTATGCACTCGTCGACGAACCCCTGTATTCGTCGATGAAGTCTACGACCTCCTTCTGTTTCTATTTCTATTTCTCTCCCTCTCAATATTTAAATACTATTATTTTTCGGATCACTACATAGGATGGTCAGGAAACAAAGTTCAGTATCTCAGGTGATGGAGCCTTGAGGTTTTGTACCAGGTTATGTGTTCCTGCCGACCCTGAGATCAAGAAGGTTATTTTGGAGGAAGCGCATCGGTCCATATATATTGTACACCCAAGTAGCACTACAATGTACAGGGATCTTCGAGAGTCCTTCTGGTGGAGTAACATAAAGAGGGAGATAGCCCAGTATGTGGATCAGTGTTTGACGTGCCAGTAAGTGAAGGCTGAGCATCAAAGACCGACAGGATCATTGCAGCCACTCCACATTCCTAAGTGGAAGTGGGAGCATATAACGATGGATTTCATCACAGGATGATCGCCGGCATTGCATGGGCAGGACGCTATTTGGGTAGTGGTGGATCGAATGACAAAGATTGCCCACTTTTTGCCGATCAGAGTTAGTTACTCCATTGACAGATTGGCTGAGTTATATATCCAAGAGATAGTTAGGCTCTATGGCGTCCCAATGTCCATAGTTTCAGACAGAGACTCACGGTTCACATCTCATTTTTGGAAGATTCTGCAAGGGGCCATAGGTTCTCAGTTGTCGTTCAACACAGCTTTTCATCCTCAGACAGATGGACAGACGGAAAGGACAATACGGATTCTGGAGGATATGCTACGAGCATGTGTGTTAGACTTTGGAGGTCGTTGGATACTGTATTTGTCATTAGTCGAGCTTGCGTATAACAACAGCTACCAAGCCAACATTGGGATGACACCATATGAGGCGTTGTATGGCAGGAGGTGTTGATCCCCGTTATACTAGGATGAGATCGGGGAGAGACAGATATTGAGGCCAGAGTTGATACAAAAGACTCAGCATAAAGTCAGACTCATCAGAGACAGGATTCGAACAGCACAGAATTGGCAGAATAGTTATGTAGATACTCGCTGGCGAGAACTGGAGTTTTACGCAGGAGATCACATGTTCCTGAAGGTGGCAATGATAAAAGGTGTTATGAGGTTTGGGAGGAAGGATAAGCTGAGCCCTAGGTATATTAGACCATTCGAGATTCTTGAAAGAGTGGGTCCAGTTGTCTATCGATTGGCATTACCACTGTTCCTGTCTAAGATCCATGATGTATTTCACGTTTCTATGCTAAGTAAATACGTCCCAGACCCCTCCCATGTGATCAGTTATGAAGCACTGGAGTTTGGTGATACTTTAGCTTATGAGCAAATGCTAGTGCAAATTCTTGATTTGAAGGAACAGGAGCTACGCACGAATAAAATTCCACTAGTGAAAGTTTTATGACTCAACCATCCCATTGAGGAGGCTTCCTGGGAATTGGAGGATCATATGCGTCAGAGATATCCACATTTATTCAATGGAATTTATAGTTGAGCCAGTCAGAATAAAAAGAATAATATTATGTATTTTTATTTGTATAGTGTAAGGTAGGATAAATAAAGTTTTTAGTTTTGGAACGTGAATGGTTTTGGGAGAATTTTGAATAGTTGTAATCTCCCAGAACCCTCGTAACCACGGTATTCCTCCGCCATAAGTGAGGGTAATTAATAAAATAGGAAGTGTTTTCTTTAAAGGTGAAAAGGCGATGAATAGCAAATTTCGAGGACGAAATTTTTATAAGGAGGGGAGAATGTAATAACCTCAGGAAATGATTATACAAGATTAGTGGGGTGATTCCTAAAAAAAATATTATGTATTTTTATTTGTATAGTGTAACGTAGGATAGATAGAGTTTTTAGTTTTGTAACGTGAATGGTTTTGGGAGAATTTTGAATAGTTGTAATCCCTCAAAACCCTCGTTATAATCACGGTATTCGTCCGCCATAAGTGAGGGTAATTAATAAAATAGGAAGTGTTTTCTTTAAAGGTGAAAAGGTGATGAATAGCAAATTTCAAGGACGAAATTTTTATAAGGAGGGGAGAATGTAATAACCTCAGGAAATGATTATACAAGATTAGTGAGGTGATTCCTAAAAAAAAAAATTTAATTAATTAATTAATTATTTAATTATTTAAATTAAATTTATTTTTAAAAAAGGAAAAAAATAATTAAAATTTATTTTTGTTTTTATTAATAAAATATTATTATTATTATTATTATAATTATTATTATTATTATTATTATTATTATTAGTATATATATATATATATATATATAACAATCCACTTAAAGCAAGAAGCTTCAGGTGAATTCACGATGTCTTCTGCATAGGACCAAGCGCCGCCCTTCCTCTCTGAATCTCTCATATCTCTCCCCTTTTTTTTTCTCTCACACTCTCTTCAATTTCTTGGTTAATTTTCACCCAATCAGAAATCGAAAGATACCGCTGAACTCCATTCTCCGTTGCCGTCATTTCTATCGGAGCGGATTGGTGGTAGGAGCGGTGTAGGCGTATCTCTTAGGGTAAGCTAATTTCTCCTTTCTTTTCAATTTTTTACAAATTATAAGCCCAATCGACGATCGGACACCACCACGAGAATCTAGAGATGATTCTCTACAAGTCTAGCGAAGTGAATTTCTCGTAGGGTCGTCGTAGGCAAAATCCCAAATTTGGGATATGAGAGTTATTAAGAAACTTATTTTTAATTAATTAGGGTTGATTTAGAAATGTTAGAATATTGAGCATCGGAGGTTGAAGTAGGTTAAGACTCAATTTAAAACCAAAAACTTATTTTGAATGACTTTAATTAACAAATCCCTAGACTCAAATTTAAAAATTGTAAAGCTCAATTTTCCAAAAAGATAATAGAACTTGGTTTTTTGAAATCAATTAGAAAACTTTATTGAAGAAATTTTGAAAAACTCAAAACAATCCTAATCTTCAATTTTCAACCTAATCAAAATAGAAGGATTGGATTTTTGAAAAACAAAGAATTTAACTAAAAATTTAAAGAAATTATTTTCAAAATTGAAACTATGGACTCTAATTTTGATTTCAAGACTTGACCCGATACCTAGGCTAAGCAAGATTATTATGGGGGTCTCAACTAAAGGACCACTAAAGGAGACTAATTTGCTACTAAAAGGATCTATGATAGGATTATAAACAAGAATCAAGAAGACTTAATTTCTCTAAAATGATTTTGAGAGACTCTATTTTTTTGGGAAAGTTTTTAAGGAGCTAGACTAATTAAAAGGACTCAATTTTTTTGGAAGTCATGTATACTTAGGGTCTTAATTTTAAAACTCATGGTCATTTAGGGTTCAAAGTTAAATCTTATTTCACCGAACTTCTTTGTGGTGACCTGATTAAAATTAGGATGTCTACAACCTCTTTGGTTTTTTCTGATCTAAATGTGAGACATGTGATATGTAGATCTTTTTGATAGCCATAATATTAAAAGAAGTAAAATTTATGTATTATGTATTTCATATTTGTCGCGACGTCCTGGACCCGGCCCAGAGAACCAATCTCTGCTTTAAAAATGGGTTCGGCTTGCGAACTGGGAAAAATGAATGTGTATTTTGAAAATGTGAATTTTCGTGGAAAATGATGTGTAATGGAGTCGCCACTAACCTTTTGAAGTGTGGTTAGAACACTTGATTGCTACCCCGTTAGGGGTAGAATCGGTCTGCGTCACCAAAGTCGGGCTCGGGAGTATGGTTACGCAAGGGGAAGGTCTTAGCACCCCCTACACGCCCGTTCTTACGAACAGTACTAGATTAATAAAGAGTTTTCCCGAAATAAATGTAATAAGCCTTTAAAGATTACTCTCTTTCAAAAGTTGAAAAAATATGAAAATACTATATAGGTATTCCCTCAGAATCGGGGCAATCCAATACCCCAAAGAGCCAATGCTCTTGGTCACAATCATTGGGAAGGAAAATCGAAAATAGGATACAAAATACGCTCCTGGGGATTTTGAAATCTATAGGTTTTTTCTTAAAGTATCAAAAATACTATTCCGGGAGGTTTTTGAAATTTGTTCGGGGTTGGAATGATTTTTTCTTGTGCCTAAAAAGATATTTTTGTGATTTTTCCTAAGTGTGAAAATAATTTTTGTGATTTTTCCCGAACTTTCAAAATAACACAAATGAAATCAGTTAAAATCAAAATGTGAAAATATTTTTGGAATTTTTGAAAATTTCATGATTTTTGTGAATTTTATGGATACAACTATAATATACAAGCGAAATGGAGAAAACCGAGGTGAACCAGTTCGGGAATGGTGAGCCGGTCAAACGTTGACCAGTTTGGGAGAAAAACCAGTTTAAGGTCTTGGTCGAGACCATTGATTTTTGGGGGTTTTCCAATGTTCTTCCGAATACAACAGAATTTTAGACAACAATCATGAAAGTCATAGTTTTAAAGACATGACTTTAGAATGTATTTTTGAAAATTTTGAATGTAAAGAAACAGATCTAACCTTTGCCAAACATGTTGGAAACTTTCTTGGATTTTCTTCAAAAATTTTCAAATGTAAATAAGTTTCAAAGCCTTAAAAATTTTTGAATTTTCTTTGACAATATTTTTTTGAATTTTTGTGTCTTTTATGAAATTTCTTTTTTTATTTTTTATGAGTTAAAAAGAAGCCATTTAAAATAAAATAAGAAATGAAATAGAATCAAATAAACCAGCAGAGGTCGGTTTAGGAAAGGGGGGCGGAGATGTAACATAGGAAGAGAAAGTTCATTGGTTTCACCTATCATCTTTTTCTCCTCCGGTCTTCTTCTCCTGTCTGTGAATCTGCAGGGGTTAGTCTACAGCGCCTTCCCGAGGGTTGTTCTTGAGCTCCGACTCGAGGCACTAGGGAGTACCTTCTTCAAATGGAGTGACCCGGCACCGGTAGGAAAAGGGATCAATCAATCGCTTGATCTTCTTTCATTTTCCTCTACTCCGGTCTTTTTTTCCTGTTGATGAGTCTACTAGGGCCGCTCTACAACGTCTTCCCGAGAGTTGTTCTTGAGCTCTGATTTGAGGCACTACGGGTGCCTTCTTCAAATGGGGTGACTTAGCACCGATAGGAAACGGGATCAGTCGACCTTTTGATCTTTACTAAAAAAAAACTAGCTTCACAAACTCATGATAGAAAACTTCAATATTTGAAATCTTCTCCTTACCACCACTAAGAGCTCTCCTCCATTTGTACTTGGAATGAGAGGGCTATTTATAGATTTAGCTTGGGGCAAGCATAGGAAAGAAGACATAAGGGAGTCATGATGGGGGGAACCAAGTATGGGGGGAAGAATAATGAAGGGAAATTAGCATGGGAAGAATGGTAAAAGGAGATAACATGACATGTGGTGAGTGATGATGGAGGGAACAAAGTATGGGATGAAGAATGATGAAGTGAATATAGTATGGGAAGAATGATAAAGGGAGGAAACATGACATGTGGTGAGTGATGATGGGGGGACAAAGTATGGGATGAAGAATGATGAGGGGAATATAGTATGGGAAGAATGATAAAGGGAGGAAACATGACATGTGGTGAGTGATGATGGGGGGACAAAGTATGGGATGAAGAATGATGAAGGGAATATAGTATAGGAAGAATGATAAAGGGAGGAAACATGACATGTGGTGAGTAATGATGGGGGGACAAAGTATGGGATGAAGAATGATGAAGGGAATATAGTATGGGAAGAATGATAAAAGGGGGAAACATGACATGTGGTGAGTGATGATGGGGGGGACAAAGTATGGGATGAAGAATGATGAAGGGGATATAGTACGGGAAGAATGATAAAAGGAGAAAACATGACATGTGGTGAGTGATGATGGGGGGACAAAGTATGGGATGAAGAATGATGAAGGGAATATAGTATGGGAAGAATTATAAAGAGAGGAAACATGACATGTGGTGAGTGATGATGGGGGGAACAAAGTATGCTTGCATTTGAAAAATTAAAATAAATAATAATAATAATAATAATAATATGAGGGTTCTAGAAGCTGTGCGGAGCCCATCGGAGATGTGTGGGGCCCACGCGCCATGTGGGGTCCACAAGCCGTTTGAGGGTTACAAGAACCCGAGCTAGCAAGGCACCGGATATGTGGATCCGAGCTAGCATATCAGAGGGGGTAACGTGCACCGGATGTAGGAATCCGAACTAGCGTACCAGGAGAAGTGGGGCCCACAAACCAAGTGGGGCCCAATTGAGATATGTGGGGCCCACAAGCCATGTGGGACCTACAAAGATGTGTGGGGTCCACAAGCAGTGTGGGACCACGAGCCATTTAAGGGTTATAGGAACCCAAGCTAGTAGGTGCAAGCATGCCAAAAGAGGTAACGTGCATCGGACGTAGGGATCCGAGCTAGCGTACCAGAGGGGGTAACCTGCATCGGATGTAGGAATCCGAGCTAGCGTACCAGAGGGGGTAATGTGCACTGGATGTAGGAATCCGAGCAAGCGTACCAGGGGGTAACGTGCATCAGATGTAAGAATCCGAGCTAGCGTACCAGGGGGTAACGTGCATCGGATGTAGGAATCCGAGCTAGCGTACCAGGGGGGGGTAACGTGCACCGGATGTAAGAATCCGAGCTAGCGTACCAGGAGAAGTGGGTCCCACAAACCGTGTGGGGCCAAATGGAGATATGTGGGGCGCACAAGCAATGTGGGGTCCACGAGCCATTTAAGGGTTATAGGAACCCGAGCCAGCAGGCACAAGCATGCCAAAGGAGGTAACGTGCATCGGATGTAAGAATCCGAGTTAGCGTACCAGAGCGGGTAACGTGCACCGGATGTAGGAACTCGAACTAGCGTACCGAAGGGGGTAACGTGCATCGGATGTAGGAATCCGAACTAGTGTACCCGATGGGGTAACGTGCATCGGATGTAGGAATCTGAGCTAGTGTACCAGGGGGTAACGTGCATCGGATGTAGGAATCCGAGCTAGCGTACCAGATGGGGTAACGTGCATCGGATGTAGGAATCCGAGCTAGCGTACTAGATGGGGTAACGTGCATCGGATGTAGGAATCCGAGCTAGCGTACTAGATGGGGTAACATGCATCGGATGTAGGAATCCGAACTAGTGTACCAGGGGGTAACGTGCATCGGATGTAGGAATCTGAGCTAGCGTACCAGGGGGTAACATGCATCGGATGTAGGAATCCGAGCTAGCGTACCAGGGGGTAACATGCATCGGATGTAGGAATCCGAGCTAGCGTACTAGGGGGTAACGTGCATCGGATGTAGGAATCCGAGCTAGCGTACTAGATGGGGTAACGTGCATCGGATGTAGGAATCCGAACTAGCGTACCAGGGGGTAACGTGCATCGGATGTAAGAATCCGAGCTAGCGTACCAAGAGATGTGGGGCCCAATGGAGATATGTGGGTCCCACAAGCCATGTGGGACCTACAAAGATGTGTGGGGTCCATAAGCAGTGTGGGACCTACAAGGATGTGCGGGTCCACGAACACCATGGGACTGACAAGAATGTGTGGGGTCCACAACCAGTGTGGGACCTACAAGAATGTGTGGGGTCCACAACCAGTGTGGGACTTACAAGAATGTGTGGGGTCCACAACCAGTGTTGGACCTACAAGAATGTGTGAGGTCCACAGCAGTGTGGGATCTACAAAGAATGCGTGGGAAGGTTTGTCATGAGGTCTCCTTGGAAAGGTCTGGTTAAAGTTGGGGTGTCTACAATATTTAAATATAAATATGTAAAAGAAAAGACAATTTCTATACTTTTTTAGATTTTACTTCATTGGGATCTCTCTCTCAAATTTGTTTTGTTAAGGAGCAGTTGCAATTCTAATTAATTATTGTAATGATCATATATATTGTATGTGAAGTTTGATTTCTAGAATATGGAGTATCACATGAGTAGTATTTGGGGTGCACCTTTTGTGTGTAACTTTACAGGAAGAATCAAATAGGGTGCGCCCCCCTTAGTAGTAGGGACTAGCGCTCTAGAAACGAAATATTTTTTTATTGAGAGAGATATTTATATAATTTGCGTGAAACTAAAGAACACGGGAAGAGTAAGAGAAAGAAGTTAGGACATTCTAATTGCACTTATTGATGAACAGTGTAATTGATAATTTAATTTGATTCCAATTGTTGCGACGTTTCGGAATAGGGTCCGGAATGACGAAAAATAATAATATTAAAATTCAATGAAGTCACCACTAACCTGTTATTTTCCTTGGTGTGGTTAGATTACCTAATTACTACTCATTAATTGGTTTTTGGATTATTCCTAGGCTAAGGAACGAGTAGTCTTTGTCTATTTTCATCAGAGTTGAGATTGAGAGTTCAGTTATGTGATGGAAAGGTATCAAGACCCCCTATACACTCGTTCTACGAATGGTATGTAATTAATCATGAATTATTCCTAAATTGAATCAATGAATTTTAATTAATCTATTTAAAATAAAAAAATTAAAAAAATAAAAAAATAAAAAAATAAAAAAATAAACAAAAAAATGAATGAATAAATAAATTTAAAAATAAAATAAAAATCAAAGTACGATTAGGAATGTCTAATAAGATCTCCAAACAAGTGAATCTTATTTGATAAACCCCCATCACAGCTAGTACATGTGAAGTCTGAAATATCTCTTTATCCTTTTTAAAATCATTGGGACGCACACACACAAAAATCTAGTTAAATCATCAATTTTTAAGCAAAATAATCCTTAAAAAACATTCCCATATTTTTTTTTTCAAAATTTTGTAGAATTTTTTTAAAAAATTCAACATTTTTTCTAAAAACTTTTCCAAGATTTTTAGATACTTTTCCTCATTTTATGGTATTTTTACTTTTCCATTTTTTAATTTGAACCAAAATAACTCAAATGCTTTTTCTTGATTTTAAAAGTATTTTTCCTGATTATTAATGATTTTTTATTATTTTCTCCAATTTCTAAAAATTAAAAACCAATTGAGAATTTAAATGAATAAAATAAATAATAAATATAATTAAAGAATGGTTCAGGAAAATATATTACTTCAACCAGTCTGAATCAGGTCAATTGTTAAATTTAATGGGTCACATGGACCCAAGTAGTGACATGTGACATCTTCCACTCACTCTTTTATCATTTTTTTTTTTTTTAAATTACTGTAGTAGGGTGATGTCAACATTATGTCACCCTGCCACATGACATCACTTGACCATTTTTTTTTTTATAAAATTTGCAACATGGTGATGTTAGTCGTGATTCAGGACAAATGACAGACATTGCTGACGTGAAAGTGAGCCTATGGAGTTGGATCTGATGGGCTAAACTCTCTCAAGCTCAATTGAGCTTTGGGTCTGATTAAAATCTCAATTTCTAACTTTGTAACTTCAAAATTTCTAAATTCTGCAGCTCTTTAATTTTCTAACAATTTCCTCAAACTTTGGATTCACTCTGAATTGCAATCAGAATTCTCTATTTTTTCTCACAAATTGCTCTCAATGCCTTGCCTCTCTATGATTGTGTGTGGGATTCGATTGTTTGTTTCTGTGTCTTCTCATCCTCAGAATGCCTTTATTTATAGGCTTAGGGAACCAGACACCTTAATATTGATTAGTCAACCAACACTAAATATATCAATCACTATTTAACTCAATTTCTCATATTTCTCACATGTTTATTTGTTGATTTTTAGAACTTGAAGATGCTGGTCTACCTTTTTTATTTTATTTTTCTATTTTTTTAAAAAATTATTTTCCAATATTTTATTTATTTTTATATTTTCTTTTTTTAATATAAGTCCAAAAAATTTAGGTTGTCTACACCAACACAGAAAAATTATTTTGCATTCGATCTATACATTATATAATTTTATTTTATTTTTTATTTTCTTTATTTTAGTAATTTTGTTGTGATTTTTCGTAATAGTATAGCCTATATATATGGGATTATTAATTAAACATTTGGTTGAGAACAAATCCTTCAAATCCTAAACAACATCAATTAATTAGAAAAAAAAAATTAAGTCCTTCCATTACTTTTTCAATGAAAGCACTCCAACAGGGAATTTCTTACGATCATACGTGACCCTTACTGTATGACATATAAGATTACGCATATATTATACGGCACTCGTGCGTCCAATTACACGTTGATCTTCAAAGTAGAAAAGATTGTTAATGTTCCTCTGGGCGGCCTGATGTGACCAATTCTAGACGTTCGGAGAATTTTCGTGGCTGAGTATTGGCATCCAGTTATAGTTTGTAGCGCGTGGAATGGGATGGACGAGTGCTAGCGTCCCTCTGTCTATTTCTTTAATGTTAGGTATGTCATCATATATTCATTATTATTAAAATAAAATTTATTTTTAATAAATTATAATTAAAAAAACAGGCATACAGATACATAGAGAGAAACGTCTCCAATATAATTTCTCCGAGTACTAAAAGGTATGGCCAATGGAACCCAAATCTTTGAGTAGTTTGATGATACAATAAATATCATACAATTTTTTTAATTAATCATATTATGAGTAACAGTAACAAATAATTATCATCAATTTAATTGTGAATATATATATATATATATAATTTTAATTTATTTTTTGGTTTCTGAAGATTTATATTAAAAAGATAAAAATAATTTTTAAAAAAATGTATTAAATAACTTTATTTTTATTTTATTTTTGATAACCTGTGGACTTTAGTCACTATCGCGCAATTTTGGACACTATGATGGGGCACCAAACGCGAGGTGAAAGTTGCCCGCTCATTGACAATGATGCACTCCTGGTAATTTTACAAGAAAATTATTTTATTTTAAAATAAAATTTTACAAGAATTATAAGAAAAAAAAAGATAGTTTTTTTTTTTAAAAAAAAATTACTTAAGTTAATATTAGGAATTGTAAATTTTGGAGCTTAAATTTAGATCTTACATCAAGTTGCTTACTTATATTTATCATACCAAACCCTCTTCAAAAGACTCGTTTAGCATGAATAATAATTCACAAATAAATATTTTACTGGCCAAACTTAACTTTGATTCCACGTACTTTTTACGAATTAAATTTAATTTTATCGAAAACTTTGTAAGGAATAGTTGCTTCATGTAAAATTTGATAAACACCAACTACAAGATATATTAATATTTTAGACCCAATGAAGTGATGCAAAGCCTATATCAAATCACGCCTCTCACTCATGCATGTCCAATTACCCAATATAATATATTGTGATTAGTGAGCTTCAAATTTTACATAAAGAAATTGTTGCTTACAAGTGCGTCTTAGTTTCAATCTTGCTTTTGAAGTATGAAATTTAAATTTTAAATTTATGTATAATGCAGACATATCGAAAATATTAAAGCCATGTTTAGTTTGTAGAATTAAATGAGATAAAAGAGATATAAAATGAAAATGTAAATGAGAAGATTGATTTTATTCTTCTTAATTGCAACTTGTTCTTATAATATACCAAATTATGGGCAAAACTTGCGGATTGGGCATGGAAAAATAAAAGTGAAACGACAAGAAATTGCATGCTGCGTGAGAAATGGGGAAGAAAATTTTCTTTGCTCACGGAATCACACAGGTGGAAACGGCACCAAATCCAATTCCAGCACAATCAATGTTTCCAATCAGTCCATGTCGCTTCGGCCGTAGCCAACCAGCCAGCCTGCCAGCCATTATTAGAAACAAAGAACTGTCTTCTGCACTCCCGTTAGACCTTTCACATGCTGTAGTCTTCCCTATTAAATGATTTCAGAATAAGAAAAAGCTCCTCTGGTAGGGTCTCCTCTCTGAATCTTCTTCGTTTCTCATAAGAAAAAGAAACATAAAAACATCAATAGCCAATGTTTCAATCATTGATCTTCTATGGCGTGTTGAATGTGACATGCGCGTCTGTTCCTCTTTTTCTATTTATATTTTTATGATTTGACATGAACTTCTTGGAATTCATCTAAACAAAAATAAATCGAGAAATAAAAATATGATCGTTCCTGTACTAATGCATTTCTAATAGTTCATCAAGTAAATCTTAAGTGAAAAATCGTACTTATGATCTAAAGATAGGATAGTTAATGTTCAATCTTACTTTTATCACGTCTGTATCCCTTTTTATCGTTCATGCATCATGATTTTCACTTGGTTTGAATGCTGGTCATGATGGAATAGTAGCATCTGTAGCCCATAGAAACAAAAGTGTTTGCGTCTATTAATTTTTCTTGATGAAACGGTTTGCAGCAGTGTGATAAGGGCTGAGAAAGAAGGGGCAGAGCGTTGGAAAAGTGGGAGGCAATCAACGGGCAATGCTGTGGGAATGTATAATTGACTGATATCTAACTTTAAATAGACATTTAGTCAAAAAGGGCCCCCCTTATAATTGCCAGCTCAGTGCTTACCCTTATGATGAAGAATTCGAGGACTTCTAATTTGATTTTTCTCCTTTTTGAAAAGGAAATTAGAAAGCTGTGTAATGCATATTTGGCATTGAGAACTGCTTTGATTAATTAAATTCAAGTTTATATGAGGTATGTTTAGTTGGTTTTCTTTTGATATTAGTATAATTTTTTTTTTATGAGGTGTTTTATCGGTTAGTATGTTTCTTGGTTAGTTTTGTTTGGATTTGTAGTCTTATTTTGATTAGATGTTGGTGTTATTTTTGGGAGACCTTTAATTTTTTCTATTTGTATTCTCTCAATGTTTGTCTTGTAATCACGATATTTTTCCACAAAAAGTGAAGGTATATCAATAAATAATTGGTGGTGTCGCCTTCCTTAGTTTAAAAAAAAAAAAAAAAAAAAACCTTATGCATATCAATTCCAAACCTTAATTTGTTATAGCATTACCCCAAACTTTTAGTTTACGTCCTAATAAATCAACTTGATCCTCTCTTAGTGAAAATTGGGACTTTCTAAACAGAAAGTCATGTTGACTTCCAACTCATTGGACAGGAAATCCAACAATTGAGTTATTCAATTGTTGTATTCCCCAGAGTCCTCAAATCTAGGGTTTTAAAGGATTCTTTGAAAGAATCAGAATAAAAAAGACAATCCCATCATGCATTCAAAATATGTAGGGTTTTGATTCATGTTCATGTGGTTGAGAATTGATTGAATGCTTAAGGTTTAATTGTTTATTTTAAATTGATGACAATAATATAGTAATATGATGATGATTAATTGGTGCAATTTCCCCAAGCAATGCTTCATATATATTGGTAGGTTATCTAAGAATGCACTTTCCTCCTAGCTCCGTCCCTCATTCTACTCCCCTTTCTTCTCAGCCTCTTAGCCCTTTTGTATTACATTCATGTGCGACCTAATGTGTTGGGAGTACAGTGTCATGGTTGTTCAGTAGGGAATGAATTGCGCTTGGTTTGTTGAATGGTAGGGAGTGCAATGTGATGTGTTTGGTGAGTACCATGGCAATGTGTAAAATGAAATAAGCTCGATGAATATGGGCCATGGTAGGGTTGCAAATTAAGAAACGTGCTTCTTGTGTGCCATCAAAAGGAGTGGAATGCAATTGTGTGGTCTATGGCTGTGTAAGGAATGTGCTGGGCATGTATCATGACAAGACTGCAATGAAATGTTTTGGTGCACACAATGGAAGTGAGTTCAATATCGTGGAATGAAATGTACTTGGTGTGCCTCATGGCAGGGTTAAAAGGGAATGTGCTTAGCACGTGCCATGATAGATAATGCAAAATAATGTGTTTGTTGTGTGGAATGAGATGTGGTTAGTGTTTGTCATCGCAATTGTGTGCAATTCTGGGATCCCTAAAGATATTTTTAATGTGATAACTATTTATTATCTCCATGTAAGATGAAATGCACTTTTGTAGCATTACACACACCCACCATACTATGACTTGTTCTCTTGTTCTCCTTTCTCCTCTATGTGATGTGCATGTGTGGGGTACATGATTACAATAATTTCTTCCATTTTATAGAAAGAAATGGAAGGCCCAATGAATTTAACTATGAGGTTTTTTGCTTGAGAGTTAAACAAGTTAGGAATCCCTATGACAATTTATATCTGAATCTCTAACTAAGTCTAATAGAGGGACCAACTTGAATCCAAATAAAAGATTAGACTAATGATGCATCAAATTAAAGTTCAGAGATTGATGGAGTAATTTACCCAAAATAAAAAATAAAATGTGTTTGAGTAATTCTAAAATAACATTTTTCCTCTCTTTCTATTGTATGCAATGGTAGTCTTGATTTTGTTCATCCCAACACCCACCCCCCCCGGGGGGGCGCGTGGCAATTGGTCTATATAGTGTGTTTTGTTGATCTTTGGCTATATTCATTTTGCACTGATATGTATGTACATCATAGATAGCCAAACATAAAACAAGTTTGGAACCCCTTATGGCAATTTATATCTGAATCCCTAACTAAGTCTAATAGAGGGACCAACTTGCATCCAAATAAAAGGTTGGACTAATGATGCATCAAATTAAAGTTCAGGGATTGATGGTGTCATGCGCCGAACCCGAAAATGGGACCCAGGGTGTGATTTAGTAACCTAACATATCCCTATATCTTACAACCATCCATGATACTACACAATATAAGTGTCTGACCCCGTAGGGTTCACGTATACCCTATACATCGTTACATACACAATGTATATAGGTAGCGGAATAATTTAACCTAACACATTCATAACACCATACTAGAGTCTATACAACATCGGGATCTAGTCCTATAATACAAAACATAATCCCTAGGTATCCATGTAACTCAAAATGACACCCTGACCATGGTTTAGTACTTACACAAGTACCTAGACAGTGCTAACCAACACCTATGCTCCTGAAATGCTAGAACGCTAGGGTCGACTACTTGAAGGACTTGAAAAACATTTGTATGATAGGGGTGAACCTCTCAGTAAGAGAGAAATAGGTTATATCAGTGTATGGATACATGAATGTTATTTCAATAGTAAAACATAAGCATTTCACAATTCCAGTATTTTCCCAATAGAGTTCCAATATATATCTCAAAAAACACCTTGGTCTAGTGTTGTCACACTCTTCGACCTAAGCCAACCGCGCGACACGGCGCCCTTGGTAAGCTAGCATAGCCTAAGCCCCACAGCGTTCAACCGATGCAAACATGGTACAAACTCATACCCTTCGGTGACCAACCGGAATCATAGGTGGTATTGCACACCCTCGGCCTCAAGCCGGATATCTAAGCCTACGATAGTTAACCGACTCGGCCGCCTACAGTATTATTTCTGCATGCCTCATATCTTAGCCTTCAGTTGTTAATTGGCACGCTTCAATTGTCCTGGGTCTTCGGTTTTATCCCAACTCGGCATTTGCATAAAACCTAGAACAATTTGGAACTCATGTTCCTATATCTCATTTCAATTACTCACAGCCTACGGTAGTTAATCGACACACTTTTCCACAAAATACATCATTCATAGCTTACGGTAATTAACTGGCATGCTTTTTCATAAAACACATCATTCAATATATAAGCTCATTTCACACTTATTTGGGTAAACAAATGATCTCATAACAAATACTTCGAAAATACAGTTTAACTTAATAAAAAGTACAGTCTTCTCTATATTACAGTTTAACCAAATATATAGCTTTTCAACAAAAATGGAGATGATACCCAAAACCCCTAATTTTTCCAAAAACTATAAACCCAAAAATCCTATAATTTCACTCAATAGATTTTCCCAAATAAGTAATCAAAACATCCGTAGAATCGTAAAGTATAGTTTTACCGATTCAGATTACAAAAATAACTGATATAAACAGAAACCTCTTACCTTTCCTTGAAAACCAAAACATGAACTAAACGACTCCAAAACAGCAAATCGAGTTCTCAAAACCTAAAAATCGAAGAACACAACTTCAATATAATCCTATTTACTACATATCTACCAAACCAAAAATGAAATCAGACCCTTACCTCTATTTCAGGACAAAACCTGAGAATCCTCAAAATGAATATCCAATCCACTATAACCGTAGAGATTCCTCCCCTGATCTGCGTAGTAAAGTTAGATTGTCGATTTGGGTAATAGATAGCCCAAATCTTAGAGAGAGAGAGAGAGAGAGAGAGAGAGAGAGAGAGAGAGAGAGAGAGAGAGAGAGAGAGAGAGAGAGAGAGTTGGTTCAAGTTCTAAAGAGAAAGAGAGGATTTTGGTTTCTTCTCCATTAAGAAATGAAATAGATATTTATAACTTAGTTGACCAGGCCAGCCTCATCGACAAGATAGCATCGATGACGGAGTTGCGTAGTCGATGAGCCTGAGATTTCAAAATTCTCAAAATATCTCAGCATTCACTCATTGACGAACCTCTAAATCTCGTCGCCGAGCTGTAGAAGGGACTTCGTCGACAAGAGAAGGAGCCTTGTCAACTAGCCTTGCTGATTTTCCCTTTTTAAATTTTCTTCCCTTTTCTTATTTATTTAATTCAAAATTTTTGGGTTGGGTTCTTACAGATGAAGTAATCTACCTAAAATAAAAAATAAAACGTGTTCGAGTTATTCTAAAATAACATTATTTTTCCCCTCTTTCTATTGTATGCAATGGTAGTTTTAATGTAACGACCTGATTTTTCATGCCATTTTTTTCCCACTTAAACATATATAGCAAATCTCCCTGTATTATTTGCTAAAAACATCTCAAGCCCCATGGGAGCACCGAGAAAAATTTGTTCATATTACACTCCTAAGAAACGGTAAACATAAAACTATAAACTGTGTTTATAATACCAGAAATCTAAAAAGTCCTAGAATATGCACCATAAAATACACAATGACATCAATCAAAAACCCTGGGATCTACCCAAATAACCAACACCCAGGCAATACTCACCCTTCCAAAAAAGGCAACGCAAGAACCTCTCTACCTGTGAGTCTGATTTGCTCGCCTAACTGGATCACCTAAAAAATGTTAAGTCATTAGGATGAGACAATGCTCAGTAAAAGAAGATATGCTATCACTAGTGTGTAGCAACATAGTTATACATTTAATATACTGATATAATACTGAAACTATAAAACTGATAATCTAGTATACTGTACAGATTATATTTATTATAGTTTAAATTACAACTGTATATCTGAGTTTTCTAGTTACACATAATTATAATATTATCATAAATCTGCTGCTATACTGTAAATCTGTTTTTGTAGAAATAGTTATGATAATACCTTGGGATTTGAATGTAGTAACCGGAAAAAAAAAATAAAAAAATAATAATAAATAAATAAATAATAAAATAATAAAATAAAATTAATTAATTAAATTAAACAAGTAAAATGAATAGTATGATAAGGACAAAAAAAAAATGTATATATATATATATATATATATATATTGAAACATATATATATATATATATTAATATCTTACTTTTATATATATAATACCACAAGCTTCTTTAAGAAGTTTTGAAAGTCAAAATCCAATTTGAATTGGATTTTTGGTGTTGCGTCAGTGCTCTCTCTCTCTCTCTCTCTCTCTCTCTCTCTCTCTCTCTCTCTCCTACGACTCTCTCTTTTCGATTTTGGGCCAGTTTTACGCCGGATCGACAAATCGAAACCACCACAACACTCCAGGCGAAGTTCTCTACAAATATGTCGGAGCGGATCGTTGGAGAAAGCAATTTGGAAATCATCTTTAAGTTGAGGTAAGGCTTTTTAAGCCGAATTTGAAGTTGTGATAGTTGAGAAAAGTGTTATACGCGTTGAAATATTAAAGTTTAATACGGAGAGTTTTCGTTTCTAAGGGTGTTGATTGGGAAGTTGGAAATCATCCTTAAGTTGAGGTAAGGTTTTATATTCAATATTCGGATTTTTGACAGTTGAAGAAAATGATATGCACGTAAAAATACTGAATTTTAATTCTGTGAGTTTTCATTTTCAGGGTGTTGAGTTGAGAATCCTGCAGGTGTAGGGGAAATTTTCTTAGGGGCTTTTCAGGAATCAGTTTAGGGGATAAACTAAACTAGTTCTTTTTGAGAAAATGCATGTATAACTATATAAGTAGCATCTGGTTTTAGGAAAAATAAATATATTTATATATATGATTTATGTTTGGAAAATACTGTTTAAATGATGATATGTTGAAAACGTGGAAAATTTGTTTAGTGTGGCATGAGTATAAAAATGTTGTGAAATACTATTTTCTTGGAATGGGGACGATATGGATTTCTATGATGGAAAATCGGTGTATGGGCTGAGATATATATATATATATATATATATATATATGTGACTTGCCGGCATACGGGCCGTGCTATGTGGATATGTTTGCCGGCGTACAGGCCGTGCTATGTGGATGAGATTTGCCAGCGTACGGGCTGTGCTATGTGATTTGTCGGCGTACGGGCCGAGCTATATGATTTGCCAGCGTACGAGCTGTGCTATGTGATTTGTACCATTGCCAGGTCGTGCCTTCGGGCCACACAACCCAGTCATGTGGGGGTAATACATGACAACAGCCAACTAACCTACCAGGATTGTTTTATGTTATTATTATTGTATGAGATGAGATATGTTTATGAAAATGCAGTATATTCTGCTATGTGTTGATATATATGTATGTTTTCCTAGATTTGATAAAAAGTATTGAATATATTATGTATGGTATGTGTAGAACGCAGAATACTCATGTTGCCACACACTGGTATTAGTTTATTTCCCTTACTGAGAGGTGTCTCACTCCTAAATTTTATTAACTTTTCAGGAGCCCCGTATAGGAGAGCGGGAAAAGCCCCGCTGATATAGTACGGTCTATCTGCCCTTTTTGAAGGGTAAGTTTTGTAGGGACAGTTAGATTTTGTGGGAAATGTCTCTAGGTTTTATTTTTGGGATGTATATACGAAAATACAGTGATTGTAGTAACTCTGATATATTGTGGTATATGGTATTGAGATGTACATGTTTGTATATTTTTTGCTACTAGGGCTTCTGCTTTATGTTCTGATATATCCTGGTGCCCACAGGCCCAGGTGGATTGTGACTTGCTGAGCTGGAATATGGGATATGTGATATTGATATTTTATAAAAAAAAAATTTATGAAAAAATAAGCAGGTTGTGACATTGAATGTCATGATTTAACCCCTCATGACAGGGTTGTGTGGCTCGTAGGCGGGACTTAACTCTGGTTGGCCTACTAGGTAAGTCAATCTAAAACTCTACCAATCAACAATCCGGCCCACTACAGTCTCTTCGGGCACACTACTAATCTCCACCTCATCAAATCGGCCACCTCAACCCAGCTCTCTAGGGAGATTGTAATCTCTCATGGCACGGTAGACGGAATCTACATACTATCTGAGATATATGGTTGTACTCTGATCTAAAATAGCAATGGTACTGTGCTTTGCTGTCTGAATCTGACTTAATATTTCCTCAGGGATCTGATACTGTATAATACTAATATATATAATTATCTCGGTGTTTTATCATGATTTCAAAATAACCATAACACTATAAATCTGATCTGAAATACTGTATTATTTGTTTAAAATAACTGTAATATTTGACTGAAATCATTGTAATATCTGATTGTAATATCTAACTAAATAATCTGTAATGTTTGAGTGTTATGGTTTTGGAAATCATGGCATTCTAAAAAAAATACTATAAATCATATTTTCTGAAAACTGCATATGGATATTTTCTTCTAATATACCATATAACATGATATCTGCATATTGAACTCCACCTTGTTGGATACCAGCTCCTTGACCAATCCTTTAAGTCACAATGCTTCCTCACTAGCCTCAGCCATAGCCATTTACTCTGATTCAGTAGTACAAAAAGCAACGAGCGACTACACCATGAATCTCCAACAAATAGGTTCACCCAAAAGGGTGAATACATACCTTGTGGTAGACCTCCTTGTTGGCCTGGTTAGGCTTACAAACTCTTGATTTTGATGATAACAAAGTAAAGTTATTTAATGAATTTTTAAGTGATATGATTATAGGCAAAGATGATTTATTCAGATCCCACCCAAAAGCTTACAAGGATTATGGAACAAGGAAAGTCTTATGAGAATACCAAAGATCCATAAATGAAAGCTCAATAAGAAGTATAAGAGATTGAAAAGTAGCATTGAAAGGACTCGAAGCAAAAAAAAGGTCAAATCAGCTTAGGACAAAGTCTTTGTAAGTACTTCTAAGTGTATTCAAATATGAATTTTTTCATTTTGAAGCTCATTAGGCAAAGGAGACTTAGATACCATAGCTTAAGTCTTGGAACATGCTTTTCAAAGTTAAACAAATTTATATTCCAAGAATATCTAAGCAAAAATGAGAAAGAAATAAAAAATGACTTGAAAAGAAAATCAACCAGTTGACAGACGACTGTCTGTATAAGGACAGACGATTGGCAGGTTAAACAACCTAAACTAAGAAGAATAGAAGTTTGACAAACGACTGTCAACCAGTTGACAGACGACTGCCAGTGTCAAGTGAGAAGCCTATAGGTGTTTTGCTAGACGACTGCCACCCTTATGAGTTTGTTTTTAAAATCAAGTTGTTATGGTGAAAGACAACTGCCAAGCTAAGGACAAACGATTGCCACCCTATTGAGTTATTTTAAAACTAAATTACTCTAGTGACAGATGACTGCCAATCTGGGGACAGACGACTGCCACCTCTCTGCCTATGAATTTTGTAGTTATAATATATGGACAGATGATTGCCAGGACTTCATAGTCGTCTGACTCGCGGTAGTTTTCAAATTTTCCAATGGATTTATTTTTTGAAAATTAAATTATTTGAAGCTTAAATAAATTTAAAACTTGGAAACTACTCCAAGTAAACTTAGGGAACAAGTAAGAAGTCTTTCTGCCCCTATAAAATATCATTAAGGATCACTATTTTAAACACCAAGAAATCAATTCAGCTCTCATTCTCTCACAAAGCCTACTGAAATTTTGAAAGTGTGCTATTGCTCTCATCACTCACGAAAATCTCTAAAAGTCTTGCTGAGTTTCTTACTGTGGTTGAGTATCGATTGTTGATTCTTTCATCCATTGAATGATACCTATGGTGACAAGTTTCTAAGAGCTTCATTCTGAAATTCATGTTCTGAATGTACTGAAGTATATAGTATTTCAATTTGTACTAATTAGCTATCTGAGGAGCAAGTTCTTGTATGCCTTGTTTTATATCTTTGTAACAGGTTAATTGATAGTTCGAGTGCTAAATCGTTGGACCAAACAATGGAATATTGTTTGGAGAAGGGGGCCTCTAGCCTTACCCAAGGAGTGTTTGTAACTGGTATTGTTCCTCTTGGTAAAGGAACAGTAATAGTGAATCCTTTGGTGGTTTTTTCCAAGGGCGAGGACGTAGGCTGTGTTGAAGCCGAACCTCGTAAAAAAACCCTCTTTTCTTCTTTCTCTACTCTATTCTTTATTTTTCAGCAAAACATATAATCTACGTGGTTGCTTTAAAAATTAATTCTGAATGTTTGGTTGTTAAATAGACCGGAAGGTAATTTGTTTTGGATTGATCAGCATTGATTGCGGAAACCAAAAGGGGCTACGTTGGTTGATCATCCTTGACTTATTAATCTGAAAGTTTATTTAAAAACTGAACATCAGGAAGAAAATTAATTGTGATATAGGGCTTATTACAAGTTCAGCAAACTTTCATATCAATATAGGGTTATTGTTACAAAGATTGAGTATTTGATCATATTGTTTTGATTGTAATTACTCTAGACAAATTTTTGTGATTGTGTCTAAGTTTTGATTACTGTTATAACTCAAAAGAACTAAGACTAAGGGGAATAAAATTTTAAATCCCAATTCACCGCCCTCTTGGGAAGCTATTCCAATTTCACTTCTCCCATCCAAGTCCCCTGCCCAGTTAGCATCCACATAACCTACCATTGATGGATCATCCTGTTGTCTATTGAACATAATTCCATATCCGGTTGAAACCCTCAAGTATCTGAGAATCAACTTGACTACATACTAATGTTTTCAACCTGAATTCAAAAAGAACTTGATCATCATGCTGATAGCTTGTGCCAGGTTCGGCTTGGTATATACCATGGCATATATCAGACACCCCATTGCACTGGCATAGGGGACCTTCCCCATGTCACGAACCTCATTGTCTGTCTTTGGGCACTTTGAGGTAGACATCTTGAAATGACTCTCTAACGGTGTACTCACTAGTTTAGCAATAGCCATAATAAACCTCTCAAACACCTTCTCCACATAGTCCCCCTAAGATAACCACAATCACCTTGCAGCACTGTCCTTGTGAATCTTCATGCCAGGTATCGTTTTGGTTATATCCAAGTCTTTCATATCGAACTCTTTACTCAACAGAGTTTTCAACTTATTTACCTCAGGTATATCTTTTGCAAAAATTTATATGTCATTGACGTAAAGCAACATAAATATGAGAAAATCGTCCCCAAGACTCCTCACATAGATGTAGCAATAGTACTCACACCTCCTGTAACCAATACAGATCATGTAGGCATCAAAAAGTTTGTACCACTACCTTAGAGACTACTTTAGCCTATAAAGTGACTTATTCAGTTTACAGACTAGTGCTCCTATACAGGTTGGAAAAACCCTTTTGACTGTGTCATGTAAATTAGTTCCTCCAAATCACCATAAAGGAACACTATCTTTACGTCCATATGCTCTAGATGCATGTCGTAATGCACCACCAATCCTAACACTACCCTGATGGAAGTGTGCCTAACCATAGGGGACAAGATTTCATAATAATCAACTCCCTTCCTCTGTGAGTATCCCTTTACTATCAATCGATCCTTGAAATTCTTTCTTTATTTTTATAAAACTGCTTCTTTCTTCCTGTACGCCCACTTGCATCAAGTTGTCCTTTTCTTAATCGAAAGCTTCACCAAATCTCATGTTTAGTTCTTATGCAATGATTCCATCTTCTCCACTATAGTGCCCATTCAACTATTTTTCTCCTAGTTGTGCACGCCTCATGAAATGTAGTAGGATCCCCGCTACTAGTGATAAGTGCATAAGACACTAGATCATCAAAACCATACCTCGATGGTAGCCTAAAGATGTGTCTAGGTTTGTCTATAGCTATACTGTGATGTTGTAGGTCTTCGGAGCTAGAGCCCCTGTACGGTCATCTCCACCCTTAGTCTCCAACTTCCACCTGCATTGCCTGCTGATCTCTCGAGCTAAAACTCCCTGCATTTTTTCCTTAAGTCTCCAACTCTACCTACACACATGCTCATTGCTACTGCAATTTTTTGGCATCTGTTTCTCTTCCTTTTCCTGAGTATGTCACACATGACTTTCTCATCAAAAACTACATCTTTACTTATCACCAGCTTGTTTTCCACTGGATCCCATAGCTTGAATCCTTTCACACCTTTTTTGATATCTCAAAAAGATGCACCGTCTAGACTTCGCCTTAAGCTATGATCTCTCCTCACTAGGAATGTGCATATAGGTCTACCTCGTTACCTATCCATATGTAAGAGCCCAACCCATGATAGGTAGGTTTAATTAATTAAGAGAGGTGCAAATTAGGAATTGAGCAAGCTTCGTCAACGAAGCTAGAGTTCATCGACGAAGTCCAAGTGCTGCTCATCGACAAAATTTAGAGGCTTGTTGACGAGGAGAAGCTGAGGGATTTTGGAAAACCAATAATATTTGGTTCGTCGACAAGATCATTGTCTCATCGACGAGTTGTCTATATGGCCTCGTCGACGAGGACGCCATTCATCGATGAGGGTGGCCGAGTCAAAAGGGTTATAAATATCAATTCCTTTACTTCCAAGCTAAGAAAACTAAAAATCCTCTCCCTCTCTCTCTAGAACTTGAAGGCCACTCTCTCTCTCTCTAGATTTCTTCATCATACGTCATTGGAATCGACGATCTGACATTACCACGAGGATCAAGGGAGGATTCTCTTTAAGATTTGTGGATCAGATCTTCGTTCCTAGCATTTTTGAGTTTTGGCGTAAAATCGAGGTAAGACTCGATTTTCATTTATGTTTCAGTAGTTTTGTAGAGAACGGAGTCGTGAGTATATTCTGTATTGTACGTTGTAGGTTTTGGAACTCGGTTCGCTATTTAGGAGCCTTGGAGTTCGGGATTTACCATTTGGAGAAAAGGTAAGGGGATTCAGTTTACGTCGGTTATTTTTGAAATCAGACTCGGTAGAACTGTGATTCACGGTCATGTGTGCGTTTTGGTTACTCATTTGGGAGGATCTGATGAGTTAAATTAGGGGGTTTTTCATGTTACAGTTTTGAGAAAAAAGGGGGTATGAGGTTGCATCCCTGGTTCTGTTGGAAAATCGTATCTATATGATGATTTATATTGTGTAATAGGGATGGTCGTGCCTTGACTTTATTTAACTGTATATGCTTGGAAAACATTATTTTCGGATTACCAAATGGGCGTGGTTTGTTTAGTTATATGAGCATGTATGGTTGTGTTTTATTGAAATGCAATAGGAACTGGGTTTTGAGTTGTTCCAAGTACTGAAAGAGTGTTCGGCTCTATATCCAAGGGCGTATGAAATCGCTGAGCCATGTTTGGCAAAAGTTTTTGGCTCTATATCTGAGGGCATGAGCCTTACCGGCTGATCACCGAAGGGTGTGGATCCACCAGTTTGTACCAGTTTGATTCCATAGGAGCCTGAGGTTCGCCATGTGCCGGGGACACCATGTAATGTGAACCGACTACGAGCCTAGGGGTCTGACGACACTGGGTGGATCATGTGTGTGTGTGTGTGTATGCACTGTTTTGTGAAAGTACTGGAACTACATTTAACTGTGTATGTTTTGTTGTCATGATAACACTCAAATGCCACACACCAATATAACTTATATTCTTCATTATTGAGAGGTGTCTCACCCGTACTATACATACATATTTTTAGGTCCTTCGGGTAACCGGAGCTAGCTTTTGGTGTAGGAGCATAGTGGTTGGTGTACTTCAATTATCATTTGCATAAGTGCTAGGACTCTTGTTTTTGATTTTTCATTTTCGGGTATGGTTGGTAACCGAGTTTATATTTTGTGTTATGGAGCTTTAACTCCTGTTGTATAGACTTTGGTATGGTACTGTGTATATACAAAAAGACCTTTTTTCGCTATGTATATGATTGTACGTGAATGTGTATAGGGTGCCTGAGAACCCCACGAGGTCGGACCCTCATTCATCGTACTATATCTTTGGTTAATTTGTATGTTACAGGGACATGTTAGATTACATTTTCATCCCTGGGTCCCATTTTCGGGTTCGGGGCGTGACAACTTGGTATCAGAGCTAATGAGGTTGTTAGGTCTTGTAGACTTGGTTAGGCATAGTTACAAGTACATACCAGAGTATAAGAAGTGGAAAATGGGTAAAGTTTGTTTAGGGATGTTTTGTTGCTAAACCGAGACTCGTCGTTGGTGTTTTGTGTTTTTCCTAGAATGACGATTTTAGTAAAATCACAACAAACCATTAATGGCTTTCGTGTTAGTGTGATAGGACAGACATGGACCTGACCGGTGGTAGTTAAGAGGATTAGAGTTAGATAATTATGTTAACTGTACGTGTTGTAGGATAATAACTTGGGAAGTGGCTCTGAGGAGACGGTGAGTGATGAGTCTTTATTAGTGCCTCGAGGTTTAATGAGGCAGGTTCTACGGGAGATCGGGCGAAGTGTCAGAAAAAGCAAATGTTCTCCTACGCCTGTAGGGTGCACCATTGAAAGGTTCACACACATGCATCCTTTAACGTTCTCAAAGGGACATACCCGATGATAGCAGAGAACTGGGTCGAGAAGATTGAGAGGATTTTGGAAGTCCTACATTGCACGGACAGGCAAAAAGTTCTCTATACCACCTTCCAGTTGTCTGGGGAGGCAGGGCGTTGGTGGACTGCAGTGAATCTACTGGAGAAGCAGAGGAACGGTCCTGTGGAGATGTCTTGGAGCTGTTTTAAGGAGGTGTTCTTTGATAGATACTTCCCGGCTTCTATACGCGATGCTAAGGCAGATGAGTTCTCTGCGCTGATTCAGGGGAGTATGATGGTACAGGGGTATGCTGCTCGGTATATAGAGCTATCTCGGTTTGCATCATGTCTGATCTTGAACGAGTACGAGAAGACTCGGAGGTTTGATAAGGGCCTATGGAAGGACATCCAAAGATTAGTGGGTATGCTTCAGATCTGCAAATTCTCGGTTTTGGTGGATAAAGCCACCATGATTGAGACTAGTATCCGTGAGGATGAGGTGGATCAAGAGCCAAAGGAGGGGCCAGTACCTTCTGGTTCTTAGTCTGGATCTCGTCAGGGATCGTGGAAGATGAGGAACTGGGGCTCGGGTTATCGCCAGAGTACCGAGCATCAGGGTTTTCATACAAGCTAGACGGGTGATCGTTGTGTTAGGTGCCATAAATGGCATAGTGGTGAGTGCCAACCATTTGGGGGTAACTGCTACAACTGTAGCTAGTCAAGTCGCATGGCTCGGGATTCTCATGCACCGAAGCGGGGTACGCCTTCTTCGAGTTAGAATCAGGGGAGTAATCAGGTATTTTGAGGAACCTATCAGGAGAATACAGCTCCGGCAAGGGTGTACTCGCTTACTCTGACGGATGCTGAACAGGCAGGGAATGCGGTGACAGGTACTATGATATTTCTTTTGGATAAAGCCGTAGTTTTATTTGATTCGGGTGCTACCCACTCCTTTATATCTGTAAATTTTGTGAAAATGTGTGGGGTGGAGACCCAAGTCTTGGAAGAAGGATTGTCTATAGCTACACCTCTGGGAGTGTATCTTTCTGTAGGAGGATGTTAGAAGATTGCCTAATGGTAATTCAAGGGAAGTTGCTACCGGCAAACCTTGTAGTATAAGACATGTCAGGGTTCTATGTCATATTAGGGATGGATTGACTATTCTCCAGTTATGTTGTGATTAACTATCGTAGGAAGGTGGTAGTGTTCAGACCTCTTAGGGAGCAGGAGTACGAGTTTAGAGGATTGTGTGTGTGTTTGACGCCACCGATTCTATCAGCGTTGCAAGCGAGGAGATTACTCTTGGACGAATGTCAGGGGCACCTAACTTGTGTGAAAGAACTGCTGCAGGATGAGTTGAGACTTGGGGATATTTGGGTAGTTAGCGAGTTCTCAGATGTGTTTCCAGATGATTTACTTGGTCTACCTCCGGATCGTGAGGTGGACTTCGCGATAGAGTTGCTTCTTGGAAAGACACCTATCTCTGAAGCTTCATACCGGATGACTCCAATGGAACTTCGGGAGTTGATGGAGTAGTTGCAGGAATTACTGTGCAAGGGTTTCATTTGACCCAGTGTCTTGCCCTGGGGAGCTCCAGTACTATTTGTGAAGAAGAAGGATAGGCTGATGCACTTGTGCATTGATTACCATGAGATTAATAAGATAACTATAAAGAATTGCTACCCTTTGCCTCGTATTGATGATCTCTTTGACCAGTTGCAGGGAACGCAGGTTTTTTCAAAAATTGACCTATGGTCAGGATATCATCAGGTGAAGGTCAGATCTGAGGATGTAGCGGAGACTTCTTTCTGTACCAGGTACGACCACTACGAGTTTCTAGTCATGCCTTTTGGGTTGATGAATGCTCTCGCAGTATTCATGGATCTTATAAACAAGGTTTTTCATAAGTACCTGGACCAGTTTGTAGTGGTATTCATTGATGATATTTTGGTATACTCGAGAAGTTCGGAAGAGCATAAGAATCACTTGAGGTTAGTACTATAGATTATACGGAAGAAGAAACTATATGCTAAGCTAAAGAAGTGTGAATTCTGGTTGAGTTAGGTGGCATTCTTAGGCCATGTGGTGACTGGTGATGGTATATCAGTTGATCCCAGCAAGATCAAAGTTGTGGTCGACTGGGGGAAGTCGAAGAGTGTGCAGGAGGTTTGGAGTTTTCTAGGACTGGCGGGTTATTATCGTTGGTTTGTGGAAGGTTTTTCTAAACTGTTTAGCCTTTGACTCGATTGACTAGGAAGGGAGTGAAGTTTGAGTGGACCAATGATTGCGAGCAGTGTTTTTAGGAGTTGAAGCACTGGCTGGTTACTATTTCGGTTTTGACCATTCCTTCGGGGGATGGCGATTTTGTGATCTATAGCGACGAATCTCAGAAGGGTTTGGGATGTGTGCTTATGTATCGAGGTAAGGTGGTAGCATATGCTTCTCGGTAACTGAAGGATTACGAGAAGAACTACCCTACGCATGATCTGGAATTGGCCGATGTTGTACACACACTGAAAATCTGGTGACATTATTTATATGGTTTTATGGTGTGCAATGTGAGCTTTTAACTGACCACAAGAGCTCAGGTACTTCTTCATGCAAATGAGCTGAACATGAGGCAGAGACGGTGGCTTAAGTTGATCAAGGACTACCATTGCACCATCAACTATTACCCGGGAAAAGTTAATATGGCGGCTGATGCGTTAAGTCGGAAGTCGGAACATACAGTTGTATTTGCAGTTGTAGCTTAGCATCACATCAAACAGGATCTAGAGAACTCAGTTATAGAGTTAGTGCGTGGTCATCATCAGGCTTTTCTTACTAGCTTGGTGGTCTAGCCGACATTGTTTGAGCGTGTAAAGGCCGTGCAGACTAGTGATACGAAGTTGACAGAGGTTGTGGAAAAGGTACAACAGGGATTGGCTACAGAGTTCAACATATCTGAGGGAGGTGTATCGAGGCTTGGGACCAATTTATGTGTTCCAAACGACGATGAAATTAGAAGGACAATTCTGGAGAAAGCATATCGTTCGTCGTATACAGTACATCCAGGTAGTACGAAGATGTATTGAGATTTGCGCGAGACCTTCTAGTGGAGTGGTATGAAGAGGTAGATTGCTCAGTTTGTGAAGCAATGTTTGACGTGTCAGCGGGTGAAAGCTGAACATCAAAGGTCGACAAGGCCGTTACAGCCCTTAGCTATTCCGAAGTGGAAATGGGAGCATATTTCCATGGACTTTGTGACTGGATTGTTGCTAGTGCTTTCACAGGCAGAATGCCATTTGAGTGATCGTGGATAGATTGATGAAATCTACTAATTTCATACTAGTGAAGGTTAGCTACCCTTTGAGTAAACTAGCGGACCTATATGTGCAGGAGATAGTCAGAATGCATGGAGTATCGGTGTCCATTGTATCATATTGAGACCCGAGGTTTACTTCTCTATTTTGAATAAGCTTGCAGGAAACATGACGAAGCTTACTTTCAGTACAGCGTTCCACCCCCAGACTTATGGACATTCGGAGAGGATAATACAGATCTTGGAAGATATGTTACGGCCTTGTGTGTTAGATTTCGGTGGTAGTTGGATATAGTTCATGCCATTAGTAGAGTTCACTTATAACAATAGCTTCCAAGCTAATATCACGATGGCATCGTTCGAGGCTCTGTATGGTCGGAGGTGTCAATCTCCTCTATATTGGAGTAAGGTTGGTGAACATCAGGTGTTAGGACTTGAACTTGTGTAGTAGGCGTTTGAGAAGGTGGATTTGATTCGAGAAAGGATTAAATCATCTCAGAGTCAGTACAAGAGCTATGTAGATGTTCGCCGCCGTGAGTTAGAGTTTGAGGTGGGGGTAAGGTATTTCTGAAGATCGCTCCGATGAAAGGGGTGATGAGATTCAGGAAGAAGGGCAAGCTGAGTCTGAGGTATATTGGACCATTCGAGATTCTTGAGCAAGTGGGTTCGATAGTCTACAGGATTGCACTACCCCCAGCACTCTCGAGGATCCACGATGTGTTTCACGTATCCATGTCGTGGAGGTACATGTTGGATCCTTCACATGTTATTAGCTACAAGGATGTGGATATTGGGGATACTTTAGCATATGAGGAGATGCTTGTTCAGATTCTGGACCATAAAGTTCAAAAGCTACGTACCAAGGACATACCTTTGGTGAAGGTATTGTGGTGGAATCACGAGGTTGAGGAAGCTTCATGGGAACTAGAAACAGAAATATGTTGGAAGTATCCACAGTTGTTCTGAGTTATGTACATTACCCTACTTTATATTGGAATAGGTGGTTGGTCTTAGGGAGTGTGTGTATTTGTGAACTCCTGAGACGGTTTATGTTTGTAACCACAATATTCCTCCACCATAAGTGAGGGTATGTATATGTTGTGACGGGGCTGCGTCATAGTAGTCTCCGATTTTCTTCCTAAAGTCAAGTGTATATTTGATTTCGTGAATGAGTTTATGAATAAAAGATGACAAATTTCGAGGACGAAATTTTCGTAAGGAAGGGAGGTTGTAAGAGCCCGAACTGTGATAGGTGGGTTTAATTAATTAAGAGAGGGGCAAATTAGGAATTGAGCAGGCTTCATTGACGAAGCCAGAGTTCGTTGACGAAGTCCAAGTGCTATTTGTCGATGAAATTTAGAGGCTCGTCGACGAGGAGAAGCCGAGGGATTTCGGGAAATCGGTAATATTAGGTTCGTCGACGAGGTCATTGTCTCATCGATGAGCTGTCTATATGGCCTCGTCGATGAGTACGCCATTCTTCGACGAGGGTGGTCGATTCAAAGGGGTTATAAATGTCAATCCCCTTACTTCCAAGCTAAGAAAACTAAAAATCCTCTACCTCTCTCTCTAGAACTTGAAGGCCACTCTCTTTCTCTTTAGATTTCTTTGTCGTACATCCCTGGAATCGACGATTCGACATTACCACAAGGATCAGGGGAGGATTCTCTTTAAGATTTGTGAATTAGATCTTCGTTCCGGGCATTTTTGAGTTTTGGCGTAAAATCGAGGTAAGGCTCGGTTTTCATTTCTGTTTCAGTAGTTTTGTAGAGAACAAAGTCGTGAGTATATTCTGTACTGTAGGTTATAGGTTTTGGAACTCGGTTGGCTGTTTAGGAGCCTTAGAGTTTGGGATTTACCATTTGGGAAAAAGGTAAGGGGATTCAGTTTATGTAGGTTATTTTTGAAATTGGACTCAATAGAACTATGGTTCACAGTCCTGTAACTGCAACTCCACGTATAACTCTAGTACCCTACAGTGTGTATATATTACCTGGTACTCTCTACCCCTTCATCACAGTCAAAACACCCTTACTCACCTTCATAACCCCACTTTCAGACTTGTAACTGAACTCATTACAGTCAAAAGTGCCTAATGAAATCCAATTCTTTCTCAGTTCTAGTATGTGCCTTAGCTCATAACATCCTCAACCACAACATTATACATCTTGATTATAATGTTCCCCATTTCTGACAAATTTGCATTCATCATCATATACCATCAGAATAGAACTTGAATTCACCAATATGTAAGTGGTAAAGCAGTCTTTGTTGGGTGTCATATGATACGAGCACGTTGAGTCTAAGATCCAAGAATCCGTGAGACCGTCTTAACCAGATGAAACCGAAAGCATATCACCATCACCGCTTCTAGAGTCTCATTTTTCTACTATGTTTGCCGTGTTTGACGAACCTTCTTTATTTTCAACATTCCCCTTCTTCCTCTCCGGACAATCAGGTTTTATGTGTCCCTTTTTCCTACACCTAAAACACCCTTCCTCCTCCTAGAATTGGACCGAGCCCTATTATTACTTAGTCCGTCCTGGAACTTGCTCCTCCCATAATCTTGGTTCCCCTTCATCATGAGCCCTTCACCTTGTGTACTCTCATCGCTGGCTTTCTCCCTTTAATGGAAACTCATAATTGCACTTGTGATATCCTCCAAATCTAGGGTTTCCTTTCTCCATGTCAGAGTCGTAACCAAATTCTCGTATGTAGGAGACATAGGTAGGGAATTCAACAGGATCAACGCTTTGTCTTCATCCTTGAACTTCACATCAACTCGCTTCAGATCTCTGATAATCTGATTGAATACATTAATGTGTTAATTAAGATCCAAACCCTATGCCATCTTAATTCCGTAAAGCTTGTGCTTAAGATACAACTTGTTCGTCAAAGACTTGGACATATACCGGCTCTCGAGTTTCAGCCAAACTGTTGCCGACAATTCCTTATCCATGATGTGATATCAATACATCATGTCATCGGCCAAACAAAGCCTAATAGTAGCCACAACCTTCACTTCCAACTCCTTCCAACTCGTGTCATCCATGTCTTCCGGCTTCCTTCCGTATAGTGCCTTCACCATACCTTATTGCACCAACACATCCTTAACCCTCCCCTGCCAAAGTCCAAAATTCCTCATTCCATAGAACTTACCAATATCATACTTTGCAGAAGAAATCCCAGTCATTACAATCAATAACTCTGATACCAATTTGTTATGCAAAGTGTTGAATGACAATGCGTAATGGAAAAACACAAATTGAATCCTCAACAAGCAATGCAAGCAACCAACGATAAATATATAGAGATAATCAATTACAAAAAGAACAAAATTAAGCAATTAGAACACACGATACAAGAAATTACGTGGTTTGGCAATGTGCATATGTCTATAGGAGCAAGTGGTTGATTTTCACCATCAAATCGTCAAAACTTACATCAAGGGTCATAAAATAGTTTATATATCAACTCTATGCATAGTGAAGACTTAGGCTATATCTAAAACACTCCTGTAGCAATTTCTAAAGGAAAATCCTCCAAATCTCCCAATCTACTATTGTTTGGATTCAAAATTTGTGATCTACGCTGAACAAAACCGTCAATAGTTTCAGCAAATCGTCGACGGTCTAATACAAAGAGCTATTCCCCTACAGACTAAAATCATCAACGATTATCTCCTGAGACCAAAATCGTCGAACATACCATCGACCAAACAACCATCGGTTTCTTCCTACAACCAGCTTCCTTGTTTTTTACTTCACGATACTTTCCCCACGCATGCATTTCACTCAATATAAGCTACATCTCCAATAAAATCAAACTCAGTACTTAAGTGGAGAAGGGTAGAGGGGCGAGTCCATTATCTCATGAGTTTGGTGTTGCACTGGGAGGTCCAATGTGACTCGTCAATGGTTGGAGGTCTTGTCTAATGAAAAAAAAAAAACAAAAACAAAAATAAAAACAAAAAGGGTTGCCTCTTAGATTGCAAATACTACCATCATACTAAAAAATTATATGAAAAAATAGTGTGCAACCTAAAATTAGAATTACAAGAAAAGTAGCACAATGTTAATGGTGAGGGTACTTAGCATAGTTGAACACAACTCAAACAATAGTGTAATATATTATATAGAGAATGAAATTCCTTGCTAGTAAAAGTAAAGATAAAAATTTAATCTTCCATGATCTAGGATAGCGAAAGCACGAGGTCTTAGCTAATGGTTTTTGTAGTAATGAAATTTTCTTCTAGACCCATGAAGTCCTTAGGGCAATTTTGTGGCATATTGGAATCACAATATGACTCGATGGCATTTTCACATACATTAGAAGCTCAATAGGAACACAGATAGAATGAAAGGATGAACTAATTTTGATAGGATTTTTTTTGTCTAAGGGGGAATTTAGTAAAATTAAGGGTTAAGTGGTAAAAACTGAATTCAAATGTGATTTTGTAAATCAATCTTGAATTGAACTCGACTCAGTTATTGAATCTGAAATCTAAATTATTTTAATTATTTGATATCTAGCATCCGAATATATGTTATTTTTCAATTTTTTTATCTTCTCAATGCTTAATAGGACAAATGTTTGATAAAATTAATAAGCAATTACATAAGTTAAATTTTTAATTTAATGTAAATAATATTTTCTTGTCATATATTTAGTTAATAATTACAAATAAAAATAATATAATTTGTTATCATACTAAAATAAAAATTATTATTTTTATTTTATTCTCTTGGGTATTGAAATTCATTTTCATGTTTGATTCTGTGAAAAAAATTTAAAGAAAATTTAGAGCTAACACCCACCACTCTTATGCCTAATCGATTCACTTATTTAGTGAATCAGCTCAAACATGATATACCCCAAATATATCACCTACTTAGAAGAGACCAAATCACAGCATTATGAGGGCAGTTAGTGAAAAAATGTTTGCTAAATTTTCAGTATATATTTAAAAAAATGAAAAATAAAGTGGCATTTTTTGTAATTATTTTAAAAATTAAAAATTAAAAATAAAACTATTTCTACAAGGAATAGTGTCAAAATTGTTTATTATGGTTCATTTATTCATACAAATGTTATAAAAATAAAAATATTGACTAAATTTGTAATTCTTTTTTTGAAAAACTAAAAATAGAGAATAAAAATTATTTTCCATAGTCATTAATCTTTTAATTATTTAATTTTAATTGTATTTCCATCTTAAAATATTTTTGCCAACCAAATGCATTGACATAGATTATATATGTAAGATTTTTCGTAGAACCAAAAAGAGAAAAATGTATGGCTCCAATTCTTCATCCTCCAAGAACCCATACTTCGTCCTTTCTTGCATTAAATGGAGGATGCAGCAAGTATTACAAATTTGCCAGAGTTTTCCAAAATTTAAAAATAAATGGTGTTCCTTAACAACCCTCATTTTGTCCTTTCTTATAATTAGTAGGAGGATACAAGTGGTCCATGCATGCTTGCATCACACCCACAGCTCTTTTAGATTGTCGTGACGTCTCGAAGTGCGTGTATCACGAAGTGGTAAAATAAAAATTGTGGATTAAATTTTCAAGAAAAATAGGAATAGAGTCACCGCTAATCATTTAGTGTGGTTAGAATACTTAATTATTATCCAGTTAAAGATAGAATTGGTCTACGTTACCAAAGTTGGGATTAGGAGTTTGATTACGTGAGGAGAAGGTACGAGCACCCCCTACGCGCCTGTTCTTACGAACGGTACCTAATTAGTTACGAAATTATTCCTAAGTAAATTTAATAAACAACCACAGCGGAATAATTCTTCTCCCTATATACAAGCAAATATAGTGTATCTCTACTTTTATATGTGTTAGAAATAATAAGAGAAATAATCAATCGCACCAAACCACAAGAACACAAGCAATTTTTTACGTGGAAAACTTCCCCAATGTGAGGAAGAAAAACCACAAGACCTAATCCAGTTACAATCTCCATTATCAATTAAATAATGGGTATACAAAGTCTTCTCTAATCGTAATTAGAGGATACAAATATCTCTCATCAAGATATCAACAATCTTAACAAATACAAAGAGAATTGGAGAGAATATACCAAATTCGCAGTTACTGTTCATAGGAAAAAACCCTAACTCCCAAGCTCCAAATTCAATCTCCACCATTCAGATTGTAGCTCCTTGAGTTGTGAACCTCTCCTCCAAATTTCAGCTCGATTGGACTACAGACGAAGCGAGATTGGAGTCTTGATGAAATATGGGCAGCATGAGAAAAATCACGTTTTTCTCTCTTTCTTTTGATAAGTGACGGCTCCTCTCTTCTCCTTTCTCTTTTTATAACTTCCTTTATTTTCACACTAAAGGACTGGGCTTCGGGCTTTTAATAAAGCCCACTTGGGCTTTCCTCCACATGGAAGGAAATAATCTAACAAATTTTCTCCTTTTCGACTATGTGGAGGGAATCGCCATCGTGACGATCGAACAACAAACTTCAAGTTTCTCCCTTAGTAGTGTCTTTGTCAACATATCAGATCCATTATCATCAGTGTGAACCTTCTCAAGTTCCAATAACTTATCGTTCAACGCATCTTTGATCCAATGGTATCGTACATCAATGTGCTTCGATCTTGCATGGAAAATGAAATTCTTAGCAAGATGAATAGCACTCTGGCTATACAAAACAACACATACCTCTGCTGCTTGAAACCAAGTTCTCTCAAGAACTTCTTTGCCCATAACTACTCTTTAGTCGCTTCCTTTGGTGCAATGAACTCTGCCTCTGTCGTAGAAAGAGCAATGCACTTCTGAAGTTTCAATTGCCAAGCTATAGCCCCACCTGCAAAAGTTATCAAATAGCCTAAAGTAGACTTACGAGTGTCCAGATCCCCAGCCATTTCTACATCTGTGTAGCCAACTAACAATGGTTATCCGTTTCCTAAACCAAGTCTCAAACTGGAAGTGCCTCAAAGTTACCTCATGATCCACTTCACTACATTCCAATGCTCTCTTCTCGGATTTCACAAGAATCGTCTAACTACACCAACTGCATAGGCTATATTTGGTCTTGTGCAAACCATTGCATACATCAAACTTCCTACTGCTGAGGCATAAGAAACTCTTTCCATGTCTTCCTTTTCCTTATCTGTACAAGGACATTCCTTTGTACTTAGTTTGAAGTGGGTAGTAAGAGGAGAGCTAACCACTTTAGCTTTGTCTATATGGAACCTCTGAAGCACTTTCTCAATGTACTCCTCTTCTGACAAATATAATTTCTTGGCACTCCTATCACGACTGATTCCTGTGCCAAGAATTTTCTTTGCTGGCCCCAAATCCTTCATAGCAAATGACTTACTCAATTGCTTCTTCAACTGGTCAATCCTTGAAGCATTCTTGCCAACAATTAGCATGTCATCCATATAAAGCAGTAAGAAAATAAAATCATCATTAGAGAATTTTTGAACAAATACACAGTGATCTGAAGTTATCTTCTTGTAGCTTTGCTCCCCCATAACAGACTCAAACTTCTTATACCACTGTCTCAGTGCTTGTTTCAAACCATATAGGCTTTTCTTCAGCTTGCACACATAATCCTCTTTCCTTTTCACTCTGAAACCCTCTAGCTGCTTCTCTTCCTCCAAATCACCATGAAGGAAGGCAGTTTTCACATCCATCTGCTCAACTTCCAAGTCAAGACTAGTTGCTAAATCGAGTACTGTACGGATCGATGACATCTTTACAACTAGAGAGAAGATCTCATCAAAATCAATACCTTTTCTCTGACCGAACCCTTTGACAACCAATCTAGCTTTATACCATGGTTGTGAAGAGAACTTATTTGGCTTCTTCTTGTAAATCCACTTGTTCTCCAAAGCTCTTTTTCCTTTAGGTAGCTTCACTAACTCAAAGGTGTGGTTATCATACAATGACTGCATCTAATCTTGTATGGCCTCAACCCACTCTGTCTTGTGTTCATCTTCCATGGCTTCTGCAAGACACTAGGGCTCTCCCCTGTCAGTCAATAACACATATTGTTCTACTGAATACCGAGTGGAAGGATGTCGATCTCTAGTTGACCTCCTGGATGGAATATCTGGTGGAATCTCTGGCACTGTCAACTGCTCATCAGTCTCAACATCTCCCTGAACCTGTAAGGGAACATCCATATCACCTCTACCTTGGTAGGCATCCTGAACATCATTCTCAACCTGAGATGAAAAGTTCTTCAAAGGAACTGGATCCACATCAATCAAACGGTCACCCTATTGAGACATAGATTTCTCTACCTTCTCAATATCCTGAATCGTCTGATTTTCTACAAACACGACATCTCTGCTTCTCACAATTTTCTTCTCAACTAGATCATAAAGCTTGTATCCAAACTCATCTTGACCGTAGCCAAGGAATATACACTGTCGCATTTTCTCATCAAGTTTGGACCTTTCATCTTTTGGAATATGTACAAATGCTTTGCACCCAAAAACATGCAAATGATTATAAGAAACATCCTTACCTGTCCAAACTTGGTCTAGCACATCAAACTATAGAGGAACACAAGGTGTAAGATTCAAAACATGAAAAACAGTGCTCAATGCCTCCCCCCAAAAGGATTTTGGCAACCAGGCTTGTGAAAGCAAACATCTCACTCTCTCAAGCAGTGTTCTGTTCGTCCTTTCTGCTATGCCATTCAATTGAGGAGTTTTGGAAGGAGTCTTTTGATGTCGAATACCTTGTTGTCTGCAATACTCATCAAATGGACCAGAATACTCTCCACCGTTGTCAGTCTGGATGCACCTCAGTTTCTTCCCATTCTGTCTCTCAACTAGGGCTTGAAATTTCTTAAACTCAGCCAACACTTGGTCTTTTAACTTCACGATATATACCCACAACTTCCTTGAATGATCATCTATGAAGGTCACAAAGTATCTGGAGCCACCAAGTGTTCTTGTCTTCATAAGGCCACACACATCTGAATGTACTAAATCCAGTATCTCTGACTTTCTCGAATGAGGGGAATTTTTGAAGGAAGCTCTGCTCTGCTTCCTTGACAAACAATGAGTACACCTTTTTAGAAATGTAATTTTCAGTCCACATAGTAGACTTTTCTTCCCTAGTAGAGCTAATCCTTTCTCACTCATGTGAGCCAGTCTTTTGTGCCATAATTCTGTTATACCATTATCCTCCATCACATTAATAATGTTGTTGGAGATCTTTGCTTGTAGAATGTACAATGTAGAGTGCTTCATGCTTCGAGCCACAACTATAGCACCCCTGGTGAGCTTCCACTGGTCATCACTGAAAGTGCTGCAATACCCTTCGTCATCAAGTTTACCTGCAGAAATCAAATTCAAACGAATATCAGGAATATGCTTCACATCTCTAAGAACTAAACTCGTTCCATTATTTGTCTTCAGATACACATCCCCAATTCCAATGACTTTAACCAAGCCATCATTTCCCATCTTTACTGTTCCAAAGTCACCAAATCTATAGGATGTAAAGAGATCCTTCCGAGATGTAGCATGAATGGAGGCACCACTATCAATCACCCAACTGGTCTCATGATATGCAAGATTTATCATCTCATTATCATAAATAATGAGGAATTATGCAAGAATGGTAGTAGCAACTCTATCATCACCATCTTTGTCATCTCCATTCTTCGTTCCCTTCTCTTTCTCATTCTTATTTTCTCTTTTCAATTGCCTGCAATATTTCTTGATGTGCCCCTTTTTCCCGCAATGATGACTCTCAACATTTGCAAACTTGTTGGACTTGCTTCTGCTGTTATCTCTGTTCTTCGGACCTCTGCTCTTACTTCTCCTCATTTTTTCTATAACCAAGATCTCTGACTGTGAAGAGGATCCCTATATTTTTCTTCTCATCTCTTTATTTAGAAAACAACTCTTGGCCATATCCATTTTGATTACACCTTCTAGAGCGGAGTTAGACAATGAAGTTTTGAGCGTCTCCCACGAGTTTGGTAATGAACCAAGCAACCATAACCCTTGTATCCCATCATCAAACTTAATATCCATTCTAGCCAACTGATTAATAATTCCTTCGAATGTATTCAGATGATCAGATAAAGGAGTCCCGTCTTGGTACCTCAAAGTCATCATTTGTTTAATTAGAAACAACTTATTATTTCCAGTCTTTCTAGCATATAACTGTTCAAGCTTATTCCATAGAGAACGTGCATTTGTTTTTCCACTAATATGGTTTAAAATATTATCATGTACCCATTGCCTGATATACCCACACACTTGTCGATTTAACAAAGTCCATTCCACATCAGAATTTGTTTCTGGTTTTTCAGCACTAAACATCGGTAGGTAATAATCTTTCACCTAAAGAAGATCCTCCATTTTTCCTTTCTATATGTGATAATTTGAACCATTGAGATTAATCATTCTACAAGTATTTGCTTCCATAACTCAAACTGCCAACCTAACAATCTGTTAACCGGACTCTGATACCATTTTGTTGGGAAAGATATCAATAAACAACCACAGCGGAATAATTCTTCTCCCTATATGCAAACAAATATAGTGTATCTCTACTTTTATACGTGTTGGAAATAATAAGAGAAATAATCAATCACACCAAATCACAAAAACACAAGTAATTTTTTACGTGCAAAATTTCTCAGTGTAAGGAAGAAAAACCACAGGACCTAGTCTAGTTAAAATCTCCACTATCAATCAAATAATGGGTATACAAAGTATTCTCTAATCGTAATTAGAGGATACAAATATCTCTCATCAAGATATTAACAATCTTGGCAAATATAAAGAGAATTGGAGAGAATATACCAAATTCGAGATTACTGCTCACGGGCAAAAACCCCAACTCCCGAGCTCCAAATCCGATCTTCACTGTTCAGATTGTAGCTCCTTGAGTCGTGAACCTCTCCTTCAAAATTTCAGCTCGATCGGACCACAGATGAAGCAGGATCGGAGTCTTGATAAAATCTGTGCAGCATGAGAAAAATCACGTTTTTCTCTCTTTCTTTTGAGAAGTGACGGCTCCTCTCTTCTCTCCTCTCTTTTTATAACTTCTTTTAAGTTTTTCACACTAAAAGGGCTGGACTTTGGGCTTTTAATAAAGTCCACTTGGCCTTTCCTCCACATGGAAGGAAATAACCCAACATTACCGCCCAAGTCAACCGCCTAACCGAAGCAATTGACGCCCGCCTTATAATAAGCAGAGCAATTCACGCCAACGAGGTAAGAACCGGAGCGATTCACGCCCGCACCATAACTTGCCAATAAATGACATTATACCTTTGGGTCAACCTCCGTCACTATAAATAGGGATTTGGAGAAGAGGTTAAGGTATCTCATTTTAAATTCTAATTTAATGTTGCATAGAAAACCTCTCACCCTAACCCCTGACTTAGGTATCGGAGAGATCCCCCGGAGTACAACCCGGGTCCTCCAAATCTTGCTTATTTATCTCTTTTCAAGTGATCGTGATCAAGGATCGTGAATGTCGTTCAATTTTTAGTTACAACAAAACATAACTTATATTTAAAGGTTATTCAAATCAAACATAACCTCTATTTAAAGAGTATGAAAGTGGTGGTAGTTTGTGGTTCAAGCTTTAGTTTAAAGCTTTATTCAAGCATGTGTTTGGTAAAGAGTTTAAAAAATTGACTATTGCCCAATGCATGAAGCAACCGTCGAATGGTGTAAACAATTTTCTAAATAGATTTGAATTTATATTGAATTTGGACGATATAATATAAAAAATTATATTAAAATTTATTTAAATCCATTTATATCTAAATTTAATGTGCAAAATTCATACTCTCAAACGTATATTGATGCTTTTTAGATTTTAGTATAAGAGAGAAGAAATGGGCTCTCATAACTTCGTCCCACATTGATCTTGTGTTTGAAAGAGGTATTAGATCCAAATTTGTCTGAATTTAAATAAAATTATATTAGATTTTGTTCAAATTCACACAAATTCAAATGAAATGTCCGAAATTCATATTGAGAGTTTTGCTTAATCAAGTGAGATACAATATAAGATAATTTTCCTTCCATTAGTTAAAATTAAATATAAGGAGAAATTAAATTGAGCTATTTATATTTATCACTTGCTGCTAGTATATTTAAAATTAATTTAATCATTCATTAAGGATATATATAACTTGGAAATAGGAAATTAGTACATTATTAAAATTAAAAGGTATTTTAAATATTTAATAGGGTCAAAGAGAAAAATCCTTGAAAAGTTATTCACTTGTGCGAGTGTAATATTAATAGCCATTTAGAACTTGGAAAATATTAGGAAGAGGAAAAGAAAATAAGAAGGATTTCATTTTCCATGTGAATATCAAGGAAAGTGAGAGAGAACAATTTTTCATTTTAAATGGTATTTAATACAAAAAAAAAAAAATATAATGAAAATTGACTTTCATTCTGTTTTTTTTTCTTTTTTATTTTTTCCACAAACAAAATTGTTAATCCAAATTGGTCTTAATGGACCCCGCAAGTTCGAGGCTCAGCCCACCCAGGACACTGAAGCTTTTAGCACTTACATTGGCCCAAGCAGGATGGCCTGAAAACTTTTTATTGCCAAGCAAGGCTGGCCCACTCAGGCCCAGTTTTAACCACATCATCGGCCCACTTTGGACTGGGCTTCATCTTCTGGCACTAGCTCCAAACTCAAATAAAAGCCCCGTTAATTCAAACAATGCCAGCTCGATCCGGAGCCCAGTAGACATGAGGTGGCCCATCTCTCAATTGCCCATCCGGCGTCATGGAGCCCCTCTCTCATATAATTAGAACAATTCATATGGTTTAGAATCACTTATAAAAAATATATATATTTTTTGAAAAACTATTTTTTGAAAAAGTATTTATCTAAAAATATCCTGAAATTACTTGATATGAGTATTTTTTTTTTCTAAAAAATGCCTTTCTTAAAAAAAAAAACTTATTTTTCTAAAAAAAAATAGTTAAAAAAAAAATACTTTTTCAAAAAAGTACTTATTTCATTGTAAGTCCAACATTACTATTGACATAAATACTTAGTTTAAGTATTTTTAATAGTAAATATATACACTTCTTAAATAGCCTGACCCATATATGATGTGGTATCATTACATGGGAATGTGTACACTTGAGTCTAGTTGAACCAAGTTGACATAGTTTGATATAAAGCTCGAACTTGACCTGCGTTGAGTTGTTAGCTTTACCGTGATCCCAAGAGGGGGGTGAATTGGTATTTTTTTAAAATTTAAGCACTAAGTCAATCTCCTAATATCAGTGTATTCACAACCCTAGGATCAATCTAGTGCAAGAATGTAAATGTATACAAGAAAGTAAATAAACCAACTTAATCAAACACACATGCACCAGAAAGCAGTAAGGTAAAGTCGACATACATAAATGTTATCGAGGTTCGGTCAATTGCTTACGTCCCCGCTTTGACTAACAAGCACAAGTATTATCACTATAACTTATTCACTTAAACGAGTGGAGTGACACCTACACAAATCAAGTCAATTCAAGGGGCCGACCTCAACCGTTACATACAATTCTTACCAGACTGGATTACCGCCCCCTCAGGCCACGCCTGGAAACACTCGGATTTTACAATCAAATGGCACAGACAAAATTGCTTTCACGTAAAGCAGATATGTACCCAAATGCGTTCAATCACATACACCACAAATGATTTAATACGTAAACTCAGTGTGGTCTAAATAGTTCAACTCTCAAATGTATTTTCTATCAGTGTAATGAGTACGTGAGAGTGTCAACAATCAATCTTTGTATTTCGAAATGTTCTTAATCAAGGTGCTCAAATTAGGTTTCAAATATTCCAAAGAATAGAATATATCAATCACGCAAATAGTGTATATGCTTGATTTGTAAAAGATATGCAATCTTTGTATTTAGAAAATGATGTATACTTGAATAAATATTGCAACAAAGATAAATATCGCAAACACAAATATCTTTTCACAACTATGTCAATGTAAATCCTTCAAGATATTTGAGTAAGTTTTGAAAATATTTTTGCAACCCCAAAAACAAATACAAGCTTCCTAAGATATTGCAATACAAGTGCAATACTCAGGACCTTAGGCAAGTCTTCTTAGAATAGGCTTATGAGCAAACCCCCCAAAGAACACTAAGGTTTAGCTCTCAATGAAAATAGATTCAATCACACAACAATGAGAGAGCAAACCTAATTGCACAACCACTCAAGACATTTACCGAGGATTTAGGAACTTGGGAAGGTAAGATCGAGTGATTTGAGAGAGAGTAGGAGTAGTAGAGAGTATTTTTCTTGAGAGAAAATTTTTGGATTTTGAATACTAATCAAGTTGCTAATTTTGGAAAATGAAGGGGTATTTATAGACACCCCAAGAATTATAACTGTTGGGGACAAGCATGGTATTATAAGAAAAGATTAATAATGTTTTAAATATTTTAACCCGGATAAAAATAAGTTGACCATGGTAAAAATTCAGGGCAACCCGAGAGGACCGGTCGACCAGAAGACTTTCGGTCGACTGAAGTTCATATGGCTCGGTCGACCGGGCTAATTTTGAACTTCAGGGTTGGTTGACCAGGACGGGTGATTTTTTTCCAAAATGCGCTGTTCGGTCAACCAGGGTAAAAATGAACTACCTTCTCGGTCGACCAGACTATTGGGTTCCCATATGTGGAACTCGGTCGACCAGGTTGGTGTAGTTCAAAAAAGTCTTAGTTGACCAGGAAGTCAAACTACTGACTTCAATGGGTTTCGGTCTACCAGGGTCAAATGAACTGTCATGGCTCAGTCGACCGAACTGTGGTCAACCAGTTGACCTAGATTGGATTCGGTTGACCACGGGTAGAATGAACTGCATGTGCTGGTCGACTGAAAGTGCACAAAGTGTGCATTTTAGTCCTTTTTTAATTCATAATCACCCTATTCAAGTGCCTAACACATACAAGTGCAATGGTGAGTGTCTTAGAGTCACTTTCAGGTCCTTTTTGAAGACACCGAAAAGATTTGGTGTCGGTCAACCGAAGGGTAATTCCTAAGGTCTTTCTAAGGTTATTTTCATTTTGAACTTACGTATTTGACAATGCATGTGATGTGTGTGATTATTACATACAAAAAGTCCTAATTACTATTACCGACTCTTTACATGAATGAATTATAGTACAACATAAAAAATTGGGTCTTCAATAGAAATTTGGTCTTCAAGCTTCACTCTCTCCATGTGTATTATGATCTGTCAATTTAAATTCATGCACAAAGTCTCAAGCACCCATTAGATACAATGAGTATTTGTCATGATCAAAATCGGACGTGACCTATAAGGTCAACATGAGTTGTGCCTCATATTCAAAGGATAATCCGCTTGAATGGTGTTACAAATGGCAGATCTCCCTATCTACTTAAACTAAGTTAAGTGGAGGTGCATGGGGGTGATGTCCTTATACGGTACCATATAGTACCTTTGAGTGGGGATTCAATATTATTTTACTATCATATGAAGGTATTTTAGAGTTTTTATATGGGGTTATATATACATATTGCAGTTGAGAGTTGAAATCCTAAGAAATTTTTTGTTAAAATTAAGGAGAAAATTATGTGTTTATTTCAAAATAATCTTACATGGTATAGTAGGTAGTTATGTACAAGAAAAATTTCTAATTTTGGTCTATACTAATTTTAAGGTTGGAATTAGGGTTGTCCTTTGTATCAAGGGATTTACAATCAAAGCCTTAATACAAGGGATTTACAATCAAGGCCTTAATACAAGGGATTTACAATCAAGGCTTTTCTTAGAATCTCTTTAATTAACGACAGCGCATGCCAACACTACCCTTCAAGTTGATGCATATAGGTCTTTCATGTCCAACTTGTCAAGTGAGTTGTAAAATACTTTGCTACATACAACCTTTATGAGTATATCTGTCAATTGGTCCTTAGACTTAACGAAAGGAAATCGAATTGTCTTGTCCTCAATATTTTGTTTGATGAAATGTCGGTCCACCTCCACTTGTTTAGTTCGGTCATGTTGGACATGATTGTATGAGATATCAATTGCGGCCTTATTATCACAGATCAGGTCCATCTCACAACTTGGGGCAAAACCTATTTCTGTTAGTAGTCTCTTAAGCCAAAGAAGTTCACAAAGACCTTTAGCTATCCCACGGAACTTAGCTTCAGCACTTGACAAAGCCACCACATTCTGTTTCTTACTACTCCATTTTACGAGATTCTTGCCAACAAACATGAAGTATCCCGAGGTGGATTTTCGATTTGATCTATTTCCTACCTAGTCTGCATCTGTATATCCCTAGACTTTGAGGTGACTGTTTTTTTTAGAAGATAAGCCCTTTCCCTGGAGATGACTTTAAGTATCGAAGAATTTTGAACACTGCATCCTCGTGATCCTTACTTGGACAGTGCACAAATTGACTTACTACACTTACCGCATAAAGCAATTGACTCACTCAAAAAATGAGCAGCTCGGAAGCTATCCCAAGTATAGGAGTTCAGTCGTATAATACTTAACCCAAAGGCCAGATCGTTTTCTTAGGGAATGCATTTTAATTCCAAAATCATGTAATTCCAAAAGAAATTAAGAAAAGAAAAATTTACTAAACATAGTTCAGATTCAGTTTCCTAGGATTTTTGAGGTTTTTGCAATAGAATTTAAATCCTAACTAAAAATTAAATATGCATGAAATAACTTAAATAAATACCAAATTCAATACTAGAATAATGAAAAAACTAAACCCTGCAATCATTCAACTAAATAAAAATATTAACTTTAAATGTAAACCTAAGTAAGAATACACTCTAAATAAAAACACCAACTTTAGTAACAAAAACACCCAAAGAAAATAATTAAATCCCTATAAAAACTTTAAATAAGAAGACAAATTGAAATTAACAATAATAATTCTCAAATAAGAATTTAAATGCAAGAGAGAGAGAGAGAGAGAGAGAGAGAGAGAGAGAGAGAGAGAGAGAGAGAGAGAGATAGAGAGAGAGAGAGATTTAAATAGAAATTTATCAAGTAAAAAGAAAGTTCTTAAATTAAACAAACTCTTTTTAAACAAAAATTAATCCAAACTTTGAATAAATTTAAAACTTAACAATAAAATTAATTTTAACAAAATTGAGTTTAAAAAAAGAGAGGGATGAGAGAGTAAGGGAGAAGAGAGAAGAGAGAATAGAGAGAGGGAGAGAGAGATATTTGAAAATCCGAGAGAGGCCGAGAGTCTTCTGCTGTCTAGCGCACCGCTGCCTCTCGCTGCTCCCCTTTTCCCCCATAAACCCTCTTCCTTCATAAAATATCCTATTCCTCCTCTAATATTTTTCCCTAGCTGTGTCTCCTCTTGAGATAGGCACATGGGCCATTTTTTGGTGGCATAAGACTCTTTTTTTCCTTATGCAATGCACACGGCCCAGCGCAGTAACTTCACTTTCAAGTCCAATTTTGACCCAGTAAACATTGAATTAGCAAAAGGTTATTTCATAATGAATTGTAGATATCTTAGTAATATTTCCAATGCCACTTGAATCACACCAATCCAATGTGAGATGAAAGAGTTATGATTAAATTACCGAAATACATCAGGTTGTCTCCTAGCAAATTTCGAACTTGGATTGTTGCCCACTTTTCATTGCATGACACGGATTCATGTGCATGAAGCCCACATAGTCTTCTCACACGACACCCAGTTCTCTTTTATGTCTCCTTTAATTTCAAAAATTATCACATTGCATAGCACAAATTCTTTAATTTTTACATACGCACAAGACTTCAAACAACTGCGTGCATGGATCGTCATTTGCAGGTATGTGGCTCACGGTCTGGTCTTCGATATTTGGCTTCATGCACATAACCTTGATTTGAACTCTAGCTCACGTATATGCACGTACATTTTTAATTTCGGCTTTAATGTCCAAAAATTATCCTGCAATAATAAGTTACCAAAAATTCATAATTATCGAATAATGATCCAAATATTATAATTTGAGCTCAATGTTAAATTATTGAACATAATTAAACATTTAATTAAAAATATAATCTTTAATGTATAATTTTAAACACCTAATTACGCAATTTAGACGCATAATCACACCCCCCTAACTAACGTTTAGCTAGTCTCTAGCAAATAAAGTAAATGAAATCCAGGGCGGTATCCACAAATACTAACTCCAATCAAACGTGAAATGAATGCACATGCGACACAACCATATCGTTTCACATATAGGAATATAACCAAATTTCACACCACCTCGTTCATATTCAATGCACACAACTCCGAAGAACGTCACTCATGCAAGTTTCATCATTATTTAACAATTAAAAATAGTATACTCATATGAAGTTAACCAGTAGTACAATTCAGAGTAAATGCGATCATATAAATTCGAGTATAAACAGGTGAAATCTCAAGAAACATGTGATGTCTGTGATTCGTTACACGTAAGATACCAGTGGACACCTACAGAACGGTCGTTTTGACTCGGCCTAACTGGTATACCCTAAAAAACACTAAAAAATGATAGGTTCACTCATGATATGTGAGAAGAAGTGTTGCGATCAAACATCCCATATATTGCAAGGAACAAATGCTAAATGTATAGAGTGGACTAGTCTGAAAAAGATCTAACCTATTTGTGGTGTCAGGTTCTTCACCTTAAAATCTTCTCACCTACTCACCATGTCCAACCAAGACCCCCCTAGATCAACTTATTCACAAACCAAGCGTGAATATATCTGAGGCATTAAGCGGTTGAAGAGTCTTCATATGTGGAGAATATGTGTCGTGTCCATGAATTTTTATGCATATTTATGGAGCAGGTATTAATCTTTCATTTCATGTGCATTTCTAATTTTTTTATTCTTTCTTCTACTCATTCTTCAATTTCTGCCTTTTCATTGTCAATTAGGACACAATCATTACACTTCTTTTATTGTTTTCATACCACCAATGAGAATTAAGCTCGAACAGTAGTCCATGAACTATGTATAGGGGTAGTTCAGCCTTCACATCTTGAGTAGGCTACAAGACTTAGGTTTCTATCTCTCCACTAGATGTCACCTCTGGGCTAACAAGTCAAAAACATAGACTAGTGTACAAAGAATATCCAAAAAAAAAAGAGGAAAGTTGAGTTTCATGAACTTTAAGCTGACGTCAAAAACTCAAAAGAACGATAAATGACTTAACAATACCTCAAAAGGTGTCATAGTCACCACGAGTGTTCTCTTAGTGCTTCTAAGGAACCCTAAATACTACAAGTCACGTGAATGTGTATTTTTAGCGTCATGAGATACTATGTAAATATAAGAGTTTATAAAGCCAAATTAACATGAGTGTACTACCAATCAATTCTTTATGGAGTTACAAAGTCATATAAAGAGAAACTACACATAAATGACTCAAGTGTGTAATTCTTAGGTTATATGCAAGTATGTGAAGGGTATAAGTCAGTGTTAATCATGGCATAAGTCAGTGTAATTCCTCAATACTCTTTCTTTCTTTCTTTTTTTTTTTTTAAATTTTTTTATTAATTAATACAAAACCCAACAAGTAGACGTGTACAATGTCACATGCAAATTCCCACCCCTCCAACTAAAGTGAAACATTATTCTCAATGTGAAAGCATAGGGGAAATAGAAAAGATGTGCACGAGGGAAGTGGAGCGTACCTGGGTGGAGAAGTAAGGGGAAAGAAAAACTGAAACTAAGGAAAAATGTACCTAAAAATTAACTAAAAATAAAAAAGGCTAAAACAAAAGTGAAAATAAAGGAAAGAAAAATATCACAGTTTGTTTGGCAGAGGCTCAGGAGAAATTTCATCTGGTGGGTGTAAGTCTATAAATTGAACCGACAAGTCTTCAAATTTGAGTCGTCACAATTAATCAGTCTTATTTCTTGCACAAAAGTTAACCCCAAATAAATCAATACGTTTAAAGGTACTAGAAAAAAACATGTGTAGACTGGCTTCCTTGTTTTAACAAGAAAGAATCTTTATTTAGTATATTTTTCAGGAAAATCACTTCTTTAAGAACTGGTCTTTGAGGCAAAGTTGTCAGAGTAGTTACCTTTGGTTCTTTAGAAGCATCAATATTAAAAATTTTACCTGGTCTTTTGAAAATTAAACTCTCACTAGTATGCTTACCCTCTTTATCAAGTGCACCCATCACCTTACCACTGCGGGGATTTGCTTTAGCATTGCGCTCCTTGACATTTAGTCCAGTAGGGAATGATTGTTCCATGACTGTCAATCTCTGAGGGTAAGGTATCACAGGTTGGTACTCCTTACTGATCTTGCTCTCCATGTTAACTGACTTCTTCTATTCTGGGCTTACTTCCTTTGATTTTTCTTTGACCTCATCTATCTCAGTTGTAACTTTAGATGTCGTGGCAACTGTTGGTCTATCAATGAGTATCTCAGGTTAGGGAACTTCTTTTCCACTTCTCGATGTAATAACGACCTTCACTGTCTCAAAAGAAACATTATGTATTTGTTGCTGTTGGTACTAGTATTCTTGAAGATTAGGCGAGGTTCTACCAAAAATTCCCTTTTTTCTAAGATATTCAACTACGTGCTCATCTCATTAATGGTGTCCCACAATTTATGTATGGCATGAATGTACTGATTGTTAGTTGTGACGTGAATATGCATGAATTGTTGAAACATATTCGCCATCTACATCATGCTATCATCAGAAGATTTCTTTGATGGAATAGGAGCTAAATTTGGTTGAAATTACGGAGGCGCGTAGCTTTGAGAGATCTGTTGCGGCCGATAATGCTGTTGAGGAGCTGCAAGTAAGTAATATAGCGACTACGGAGGTGGTGCATAAGATTGAGGAAATGGCTGAAACTGTGAGGAAGATGGACTAGATTGATCATTCCTCCACGAGAAGTTCAGGTGATTCCTCCATCCCGGATTATAAGTATTCAAGAATGGATGATTTTGAGATTTGTTGATCCAATTTGCTGACTGCATCTAATCAAATCCACTCTCTTGCAATCCTGGTAAAGGCGGGCAAGCCTCCACCGATTTCGCAAATTTCATTTTCTTTGACTCCATAACCTCTATTTTTTCTTAGACAAAGCAGCAACAAGAGCCCGTAAATTAGTTTCCTCTTTGACCTTGTATCTACCTTTACCACTGATCGCTCTGAGAGGTTGTGCTGCTATTGGTACTCATTTATATCATGTGTTCCATTATTGGGCACTTTTAGCTAAATAGTTAAAGAATGATAGAGCCTCATCTAGTTCCTTGCTGAAGAACTCCTCGTTGTACATAGTCTGGACAAACTGTTTACATTCAAGGGTAAGGGCCGTATAAAAATAATTCACTAACCTCCAAGATTCGAATCCGTGATGTGGACATATGTTCATCAAGTCCTTGAATCTCTCCTAGCAAGTCTGTAAGATCTCATCAACTCCTTGCATGAATCAACTGATCTGTTCCTGCAAAAATTGAGTTCTCTGTAAGGGAAAAAATTTATGCAGAAATTCGTTTTGCATATCAGCCCAACTAGAGATAGAATTAGGCCTAAGAGAATTAAACCACGTCTTAAATTTCTTCCATCGGTTTCATTTGATAAATCTAGAGTGGAAAGACTTTAAGGTTTAAGGTTTTTGCATTGTTGTTTCAAGTTACCTAAACCTATTTTTTGTGTGCAAAAATCCTTTTCAAGTTAGTACCTCAAACAACTCTTGTGTGCTTTGAACATTAGAATACATTATTGAGTTTGTTTGTTTAAAATTGCTTAGCATATTTTGAAACCCTAATATGATATTATATTATTCACATAGTGTGTTTCAAATATTGCTTGGGTATACACTCTAGATCTGAACTGAAAATCCATACGTGATTGAGTGTTTAGCACACATTAGAGCACTGAGCATATTTACATATCATTGGTGCTTGCATTATTGATTGAGTTATACTGGTGCACACATTTGCTTGTCTAGAAGTGAATTTTCGTGTACACACATTTATATACATTGGTTGTATTCTAGACACGGGCTTGAAGAGGGAGACTAGCCCTGTGGAATAGTCTCAAATTGGCTTAGACCCGGTTAGGAAGGCAAGGTGCGTCATCCTGTTAAGGCGTGTCGGTTGAGGTCAGCCCCTTGAATTGACCTGGTTTTATTAGGTGTCGCTCCACTCGTTTAAGTGAGCATTTTAGTGGTAATCCTTGTGCTGGTGTGGCCAAGGCGAGGACGTAGGCACAGTTGGCTGAACCTCGATAACATATCGTGCTTGTTTTTTAAATTTTCGTACTTTATATTTATTGCACGTGTGTGTTTATCTATAGATTGTGTAGACTGACTTTAGGTTGGATTGTACTATTGATTAAATCTGTCAACCTAGGTAATAAATTTTAAATACCCAATTCACCCCCCTCTTGGGGTTGCACCAAAGCTAACAATTTTAATACATAGATCAAATAAAATTTTACAAATCATTTTTGAATATCTCTTGTGGTTTATTTTGAGAAAAACATTTGCTGAGATATTTGAAATATACTTGTGATCTTTGTTGTTACATTTTTATTGAGAATATTATTTTGACACTCAGATCCTATCACTTACACTCTCATATACTGATTGCATTATTGACATTAATCTTGAGAGTAGACACTAAGGCTACATTGAGCTTATCTTATCATATCATTTGGTAGTGTATTGATTACATTGGTACATAATTTGCTTAGTTGAGAAGCATATTTGTTGTATGCAATTTTTTTAAAAAACTCTATTATATTCCAGGCGTGGCCTGAGGGGGCGGTAATCTAGTTCGTTAAGGATTGGTTGTAGAGGTTGATGTCAGCCATGTGCAAATTGACCTGGTTGTTTATGTGCCACTCCACCCGTTAAGTGAGCTTATGATGGTAATCCTTATACTTGTTAGCCAAGGTGGAGACGTAGCTAGTTTGGCAAATCTCGATAACATTTTTGGGTGTCATCTTTATTTACTACTTTATTGTGCATGCTTAGCTAAATTAATTGTGCAGTTTAATTTGCGCTATAGGTTTATATTGATTTACTTTATCTGCACTAGATTGACCTTAGGATTGCGTAATACTGCTGTTAGTACTAGATTGACCTAAGGGATAGAATTTAAAAATACCAATTCACCCCCATCTTGGGATTACGGTAAAACTAAAAATTAAGAATTAATAGGTTATAATGCATAATAAAATAATATATGATTAACTTTTAATTAATAATTATATTAAATGCAATTTTTAATTAACATTTAAATATTTTTATTAAGTAAAAATAATATAATGTTATTTTATCATCAATAGTAATCTTGCTTTTAATTTATATTTATACCATATTGATTTACATTAAAATAATATTATTCATTAAATTATTATTTTTACTTTTTAATATTAATTTTCATTAATAAATAGTTCTTCGTCTTCATTCCATAACTCAATTATGTTTCATTATTAATTAATATATTATACTACATTATAAAATAATATACAATTATTTTCTAATATATTTTTGAAGTTGTATTATATTTGTAAAATTGATCCCAGCCATAAACAACGCCACTTATAAGTGGCCAAAAAGTTACCTTAAAATTCTTTTCAAAATTCACTTAATTAATTTTCAAAAAAGTGATTCTAAAAATAATACTTTTTACAATAAGTATTTGTTGCAGTACAAGTTTAAACGCTACATTTTTTTTTTTACAAAAGTACTTACTTTAAGTGTTAAGTGTTATAAACACTTTTTTTAATTGCTCTGAAACGGGGCCTAAATCAAACACTTATCTAATAAAGAAAATGAACTTCATAGTAAGAGGACTCTTTGGTTTGTTAGTGTTGTCTCTAGTACAAGACAATCAAAAAAATGCTAAAGTACAATTATGTCATTTGAATAAAGTCAAGATTCATATAATTGTACGGTAATATCTTTTGAGATTTTGTTGTACCTAACTTCTTTCAATGAAAAAAAATATCAACTAAACCTAATTGTACTTTAATTATGTTTTTTATTTAATATCAAGATACATGCATAATAGTTTTTTGAGATCACATTATTCTATTTTACAAAAAAAAAGAAAAGTTTAATATTTTTACTCACATATTTTTTTTATTGGTCAAGCGTAACTTGTAAGCGGCCACAAGTTACATATGGGATCTACTGAAGATAATTGATAATCGATCGCACATGAATATAGAATTATGGATTTGCTGTACAACTGTATATAATCGTTATAAAATTGGATTGAAAAAAAAAAGAAGAAAGAGCTTAAAGAGAAAAAATATAATAGAATCAAAACTAAGGAATATAATGCAACAATATCAACTAAACCTATAAACAGTGTAATTCTTAGTTTATTCCTTTATATTTTAATTCCCATATATCTTCAATTCAACTTGTCAAACATTTTCTTTTAATGGCAATGATGCTCTCGATGAGTTGACAACACTTCAATTTATATAGAATAAGTGACATCTAAGTTGAGCAGTATCAGTGTTCATGCAGAATTAAAAGATGGCCGCAAACGCAGAAAGCATATGCATTTGATCTACGGAAGAGATTCTTGAATTGCAATCAAAGCAAAGGATGGCTTGTAAAGCACCAAGTGGTGCTCCAGCTGGGACGGGCTTACGTAGTTTTACTGTTTTGATTATATGAGTGGAATTGTAATTCTAATCTTGTAAGCTTTATATATGCTTTTTCCTTTTCCGTGACTTTGATTTGGTGTTTGTATTTCTGTGCAGTAAAAATGATGGGTGGTGGGATGGGAATATGGGATGGCCTACGTTGCCTCTGGTTCTACATAAGTGCGTGCGAAAGACAATCTCTTCCCAGTACCCATATAATATAATCATCATTGCATTCTACTCTTTTCTAAGATAAGGACTACTTGTGTTGTACCCATAACGATAAGGGCCATTACTCATTCTTCATTGGGGTTTTAAGCTTTCAACTATTCAGGTTAATGCCGCCCTCTCCATGATTTGATGGCACATCTCTCTCTCTCTCTCTCTCTCTCTCTCTATATATATATATATATATATATATATATATATATATATATATGTGTGTGTGTGTGTGTGTGTGTGTGGGTGTGGGTCTGTGTGAGTAAGTCTTATAATAGTATAAGCTAAGTAAGTCTCCTAAGGAATGATTTCTATATGTAAAATTTGTAATCTACTAATCATAAGATATTATATTAATATTTAGAAGTGATCACATCATTAGCAACCATAATTACTCATATCTATCACTTGACGAATCCAAGAATCCCAATTAGGGGATATATAATATACACATATACACATATAAATTTATTTTAATTTTTTTTTCAACTGAACTATCACTATCTACCATATTAACATTAATAAATAACAAAAAGAAAAGTTTCATTAAATAGAATGTTGAATAATTACAACCCACAAATATTATAAGAGTTAAAAATTATATGATTATTGTGTAATAGTCTGTACTAAAAACACATCGCTAAAGACCAACTTTAAACTAATAATCCAACTTGAGTGATAATCCTATAATTATACTTGACACTTGTAGAATAAAATTTAAATGTGTAAAATAAAACAAAATCAACAAGAACAACTTAGATTAATTTTTTCTAAAACCACAAATTTAAATTCAAGACTTAGAATTCATTTCCAAATACAACTTCAAAATACACTACAAAAAAAAAAACTGTCTTTTAGTGATAGAATAAAATTATCACTAACAATGGCAAACTGTCACGATTAGTTATTAGTGACAACTTATTCAGGGTTCCAAATTAGTAACTATATCGGTCGTATCAACTGGCCATTAGAGACATGTTGTAATATGTTGCTTATATGTTGAGTGGAATGCATGTTCAAAGAAAAAACATGGTGAAAAACAGAGATATTGGCATGTAGGACCAAACCATCGATGGTTTGCCTCAAATTGTCAACAGTTTTGTTAGATTCAGAAGAAACAATCGACTGTTATGCAGTGTTACATCGATTGTTAGGTCTCAATTTCAAATCGTCGACAATATGTCTGAAACCGTCGACGATTTTGCTCGGTTACTCAACACTGCTTTTCAAACTTTAAATTGGGAAGTTATATAGGTTGGGTTTCGGTGGAAAAACCTTCAGGAGGGTTATATATACATGTGTTATGTTGTAACCCATATGTCTTTTGACATAAGACAGTGGAAAATCACTAGTGTTTGCTCCCGTAGATGTAGACATTGCTGAACCACGTAATTTTTTGTGTCATTGTTTAATTGCTTTCATATAATCTGCGTGATTGTGTTTTATGTATATTTCATTATTGGTTGCTACGTTGTAAGATCGTTTGTTTCTACTGTGCATTCATTTGCACAACTAAATTGGTGTTAGAGCACTTGGTTATAATGGCTTCTAGAATTTCTTCTGCAAAGATTGATGTTGTTAAGTTCGATGGAATGAGAAACTTCAGACAATGACGGAGAAGGGTTAAGGATCTATTAGTGCAGCAAGGTTTGGTGAAGACATTATACGGAGGTAAACCAGAAGGCATGGATTAAACAAGTAAGAAGGAATTGGAAGCAAAGGTTGTTGTGGCTATGAGGTTTTGTCTAGCCGATGAAGTGTTGTATCACGTCATGGATGAGAAATCTCTTGCGATGGTTTGGCAGAAACTTGAAAGTCGGTTTATGTCTAAGTTTTAAATGAACAAGTTGTGATGTATTGGCTTAATATGGTGGATGGTTTGGATTTGAACCAAATCAGATTATAAGTGATTTGTTGTGTAACAACCTCAAAAATTTACATCATCATCATCATTTTCCCCCCTATTATATATATATATATATATATATATATATATATATATATATATTAATTGTTCTGATACCCTCTGCTATGAAACTCTGGCCTTAGAGGCATCGAGGTAATCCTGTATGCAGTATTCATACCTACGCAGCGGAAACACAAATCATATAATCATATATACTATACAATACCAGAATCCAGTATATACAGACCATAGCCATACAAAATAATTCCCTCTAGCACCATCTACCCCAAAAATACAAAATTCTGTCAAAAACTCACCCTACAACTAGGGTAATTAAATAAACTCCCTATCCGCGAGCCTGATCTGCTTGCCTAATTGACTCACTTGAAAAATGATAAAGTAATGGGGTGAGACGATGCTCAGTAAGTGGAAATATGTTATTACTAGTGTGTGGTGACTGAGTCGTAAAACTATAATAATAGTATGTAAAACTGCATGATTTGATAAATCTGTAAAACTCATATATCACATGTACAGTGGCTTAAAATATATGTATTATCTGATCTTTTTATCATTCATACCACTAATATCATATTATATACAACAAAAACTGTAAAACTGTATACATATACATAACTGTGCTTTATCCCTAGAACTCTGTATGTCATGATTTGACCCCTCATGATAGGGTTGTGCAGCCCATAAGCGGGACTTAACCTGGTCAGCCCTCTAGGTAAGTCACTATACTCTACACTACCTCAACCTGGCTAAACTGAATACTCTCCTAGGCACGGGACTGACTGCAACCTCGTCAAACCGACCCCCACAACCCAGCAAACCGGGGAGCTGCATACTCTCCGAGCACGATTGACAATACCCACACACTATCTGAGATATGTGGTTGCACTCTGTCTGTATATAGCAATGGTACCGTGCTCTGTATTCTGTATCTATACGGTATCTGTCTATAATATTTTCACAGGGATCTTATATATATATATATATACTATACTCTTTATACCGTTTTCATTATGTTTCCAAAACAACAATAACACCATAACTTTGTACTGTAAATTCTGTAATATTTGTAGCATCTTGATGCTATAACTGTATACTATGTCTGTATTTTCTATCTGTATATTTTGTCTGTACTCTTTGGGTGTTATGGCATTTAGGAAAACAAAGCTTTCTATATACACCATATATACTGTTCTATCTGTATATTGTTAAATATCTGTCTGTGTAATCATCCAAGTAAAACTGTATATGTATACATATTCTGTCTATATAAAAATCTATAAAATATCTAACTATATTTGTATAACTTCCTATACTGAAAACTATATAAAACTTCATATCAGGTAATATTTACTCCAGCCACACATACTTTAAAAATTCATATTCTGCAAATAACTGGTATACATGCATATATATAAATGAACAAAATTTCTGACAACATAAATGAATCTTCTAGCATAGCATATTTTCCTTACCTTTAATATGAAAAGCCTCCCACTGAACTCTAGCCCTACACCTGCAGGGTTCTCTACTTAACACCCTAAAAACAACATCCCCCAAAACAAAAATCAGTATTTTCTTACCTACAACATTTCTTATAACTACAAGGAAGACATAATCTGAATAAAATACCTTACCCTGAATTTGGGACGAATTTCAAACCAACTTCTCCCACGATTAGCTCCAACAGACTTGTAGAGAACTTCACTAGGAACTTCATGGTAGTCTCAGATCTTCAATCCGGCAAGAAACAAAGCCGGAATCGAGGAGAGAAGGGGAGAGGGGCATATAGAGAGAGAGAGAGAGAGAGAGAGAGAGAGAGAGAGAAAATGAAAGGATTTTGCACCAAATAATGTTGAAAAATCTAGGTTTTCACTATTTATAGGGCCGGATTCGTTGACGAGACACATTACCTCGTTGACGACTCCTATAGAAATTTCGTCAATGAACCTGCACCCTCGTCGACGAGTTTCAGTAAGCCTTAAACCCTCACTCGATATCTTCTCATTGACGATATGTGGCTTCGTCGAGGAGGCCTCCTTGTGCCCTCGCCGACGAACTCCCTATGTTCGTCGATGAGGCCCTGTGTAAAATTTCCCAAGCAATTACGTTCTCCCCTCCTTAGAAAATTTCGTCTTCGAAATTTACTTTTCTGTATTACCTTCTATCATCCCATGAAAGCAAATGATCTATTTATTTTATTACTTACCCTCACTTATGGTGGACGAATACCGTGGTTGCATACTAGGTTCTGGGAGATTACACATATAAAACTAAAAACTATCTACTAACTAAATCCATACATGTACCTGCAAAAAAAAAAACTTATCTAACTATTATACTTTACTTGAGTACCTCTATACCTCTTGGAACAACTGCGGGTATCTTGGTCTGATCTGCTCCTCACGCTCCCAAGAAGCTTCCTCTATAGTGTGATTTTTTCACAAAACTTTCACTTACTGAATTTCTTTTGTATGTAATTCTTGTGTCTTTCTATCTAATATTTGTACTGGTGCTTCTTCATAAGCTAATGAATCCTTGAGTTCTATCTCTGCATAGCTGATGATGTAGGATGGGTCTGGGACGTATTTCCTCAACATAGCAATATGAAACACGTCGTGTATTCTGGATAAAACTGGTGGCAAAGTTAGCCTATAGGCAACTGACTCTATTCTCTATAGTATCTCAAAAAGGCCAATATACCTAGAGCTCAACTTGGTCTTATTTCCAAACCTCATAACTCCTTTCAGAGGAGCTATTTTAAAAATACTTGATCTCCCACATCAAACTCTAGTTCTCGGCGGCGAGTGTCTATGTAACTTTTCTGCCGACTCTATGCTGTACTAATTCTTTCTCTAATTAATTGGACCTTGTCGGACGACTGTTGTATTATCTCTGGACCCAAAACTCGCCTTTCACCTACTTCATCCCAGAAAAGAGGAGAATAACATATCCTGCCATATAATGCCTCGTAAGGTGCCATGTCGACGCTAGCCTAATAACTATTTTTATAAGCAAACTCAACTAACGACATAAACTAAATCCAACTGCTTCCAAAATCAAGCACACAAGCACGAAGCATATCCTCTAAGATCCGAATTGTCCTCTCAGTCTGACCATCTGTCTAGGGATGGAATGTAGTGCTGAATGCTAACTGTGTACTCATAGCCTCCTGAAAACTCGTCCAAAATCATGAAGTGAACTGAGGATCTCGGTCGGGGACTATTGATATCGGCACACCATGAACGCGAACTACCTTTTGAATATATATTTCTGCCAATCTGTTCATGAAATAACCGACTTTAATCATAATGAAATGAGCCGTCTTCATCAAACGATCAACAACCACCCAAATTGCATTTAACCCCTTCCGCTCTGGTGGTTATCCCGTATTGAAATCCATCGAAACGTGATCCCATTTCCACTCAGGAATAAACAATGGTTGCAACTGCCCTGCTGGTCTCTAATGCTCAGCTTTAACCTGCTTACTGACACATCAAGTACTGCTGTACAAATTTAGTTATCTCTCTCTTCATTCCACTCCACCAGAAACACTCCCACAAATCCCGATACATTTTAGTGCTACCTGGATGTACGGTGTATAGGGATCCGCGAGCCTCCTCCAATACAGTTCTCCTGATCTCGGTATCTGCAGGAGCATAGAGCCTAGTATGGAACTGCAGGGCTTCGTCATCTGATATGCTGAATTCCTCACCCTGACTAGCTCACACCCTAGCCATTACCTCTACCAACTCTGCATCATCACTCTGGGCTGCTTTAATCCTTTCATATAACGTAGGCTGAACCACTAGAGTGGAAATGGCTACCTGAGGACTTTCCTCTATCAATTCTATGCTGAGCCTCTCCAAATCCATAAAAAATAAATGCGGAATCTCCACGACTGCTAGTACTGGTCCCATTGATTTCCTGCTCAAAGCATCAGCTATCACATTCGCTTTCCCTAGGTGGTAACTAATGGTGCAGTCATAATCTTTAATGAGTTTTAGTCACCTTCTTTGTCTCATATTTAGCTCTTTCTGGGTGAAGAAATATTTCAGACTCTTATGATCCGTGAAAATCTCGCTAATCCCTCAAGATCTTGAGAGCATACACCACTACAGCTAACTCCAAATCATGCAAAGGATAATTCTTCTCATATTCTTTAAGCTGTCTAGACGCATAAGTAATGACCCTGCTGTGCTGCATCAACACATATCCAAGACCCTTCAAAGAGGAATCACTATATATTACAAACCCGTCCTCCCTTGATGGAATAACTAATACCAGAGCTAAAACTAGCCGTTGTTTTAATTCCTAAAAACTCTACTCATAGTCGTTGGTCTAATCAAGCTTCACATTTTTCCTTGTAAGTCATGTTAGTGGACCTGATAGTCTGGAGAAGCCATCTACGAAGCAACGGTAATTGCCTGTTAATCCCAAAAAATTGCTGACCTCTTGAAAGCTGCCTGGCCTTTCCCAATTCATCACTGCCTCTATTTTACTCAGATCAACTGATACACCTGCTTCAGAGATCATATGGCCGAGAAAAGTAACCTGCCTTAGCTAGAACTCACATTTCTTTAATTTTGCATACAATTTCCTTTTTCTCAATATCTGTAACACCAGCCTCGAATGATGCTCGTGCTCCTCACAACTCCTCGAATAGACCAGTATATCATCAATGAAGACAACCATAAATTGGTCCAAATATTGATGGAACACCCGAATCATCAAATCCATGAATATTTCTGGGGCGTTAGTCAATCCAAATGGCATCACTAAGAATTCGTAATGCCCATACCTAGTATGAAACGCGGTCTTTGAAATATCCTCTGCTCTAACTTTCACCTGATGATAACCCGACCGCAGGTCAATTTTAGAGTAAACTTGGGTCCCCTAAATTTGATCAAATAAGTCATCAATCCTAGGGAGAGGATATTTATTCTTGATTGTCAGTTTATTTATCTCCCTATAATCGATACACAATCTCATGGTCTCGTCCTTCTTTTTCACGAACAAAACTAGCGCACCCTAAGGTGACACACTGGGCCTGATAAAACCCTTGTCCAGCAATTCCTGTAACTGATCTTTCAATTCTTTTAACTCTACTGGGGCCATACAGTATGGTGCTTTAGATATTAGTGTAGATCCCAAAAACAGATCTACAGTAAACTCAATCTCACGGTCAGGCGGTAAACTAGGCAATTTTTCTGGAAAGACATCTGGGAACTCCCTCACTATTGGTATGTTATTTTGTCTTAATTCTTCTTTTGGCAAATTTTTTATGTATGCGACATACCCCTGGCAACCACCCTATAGCAACCTCCTCACTTGAATAGCCGACACCAGCTGTGATGAGACACGAACGTGTTAACCCACGGATCTATATTCTTGCACACCTGAGGGTCTAAAAATCACTTCCTTCTGGTGGCAATCTATACTAGCGTGATCAGTAGCTAGCCAGTCCATGCCTAGTATCACATCAAACCCCTGTATATCCAAGACCACAAGATCGGCTGGCATCACTCTCTCCTGAATACTTATTGAAAAATTCCGTAGCAACTTCCGGCATTTTACCACTGATCCCATCGACGTACCCACAGATAATTCTACATCTAGTAGCTGAATCTCTACCCTGGTTATTCTGACATACCCCGTCGATATGAAAGAGTGGGTGACACCTGTATCAAATAAAACAACAATTTTATATTGTAAAGCAGTAAGGGTACCTGTGACCACATCTCCAATCATCTCAATGTCTCCTGGTGTCAACGCATAGACCCTCGCCGGTGTAGTATTTCTTTGCTGACCTCCGCGAGGAGCCTGATATCCACCTTAAAATGGTTTGGGAGCCTGTGCATAATTCGACGACATCTGACACGCTCAAGCCATATGATTAAGCCCCTCCGCAGCGATAACAAACATCCTCCCTCAATCAGCACTCACCAGGATGTCTCCGTCCACATCTAGGACAAATGGCGGGAAGCTATCCACCCTGAAATCTACCATGCGCCACCATCTGTCTCTGGCCTCCACCAAATCTACCTCCTCTCCAAGGGCCTCGGTTGGGACTCGCTTGAAAACTCGAGGGCACAGTCCTCTTCCTCTGACTCTATGTCTATGTCTCTCGAGATAGACTCTCCTCTACTATACTAGCCTTGTCAACCAACTATGAAAAATCTTGAGTCCTCAGTACTGCCACCTGCCTGTAAATATCTTGCCTCAGGTTCCTCTCGAACATCTTGGCCTTCTTCACTTCATCAGGGGCAATATATGGGCAGAAACATGAGAGCTTGATAAATCTCGCCGCATACTACTGGACAGTCAATGATCCCTGGGACATGCTCAGAAACTCCTGTACTCGAGCCTCTCTGATTGAAGCAGGGTAATATCTATCAAAGAACACATGTCCCTGAATTTAGCCCAAGTCATTAGCACTGGTATAGTCATCTGTTCCTCCAACAGTATGGTGGCTGACCACCATCTCTCGGCCTCCCTCACCAGCCTATACGTAGCATATAAAACTCTTTGCTCATTGGTTGAATGAAATACTATCAGAATCTTCTCTACCTCTTGCACCCAGTTCCTTGCAATTGTAAGGTCATTCGCTTTAGAAAATGCTGGCGGATTTATATTTATAAATTTCTATATGGTACATCCCTGAGCTGAAGATGGACCTGCCTACTCTCTAGATCTCCAAGCAATCTCAGCCATAACTTGTTGAACCACACTACGTAGCACAACATCTGAATCTCCACCTTATGCGCCAGAAGAACCCGCTCCATCAACACCATTAGCATGAGCTCTATTGCCTCCCGGGTCCATCCTGCAAACATATAAAATACTGTTTTAGAATCCGATTTCCCTATAGACCTAACTTATTCAACTAAAACTCCAAATTCTCTATTAACCATCATTCCTGATCCTAATCCTAAATCACATCCCATAACCTAAATACATAACTCGTCGATAGTTTACTATGGCTTTCCTGAAGTTGTCACCCCAGGAAAAACACAGAAACCACCATAAAAATCCTGTATCCAAATCACAAAATAAAACCTCAAATTCTTTTCCTATATTCTGGTATAGAACCTAACAACTTAGGCTCTGATACCAAATTGTAACGACCTCAAAATTTACATCATCATCATCATTTTTCCCCCTATTATATATATATATATATATATATATATATATATATATTAACTGTTATGATACCCTCTACTATGAAACTTGGGCCTTAGCAGACACGAGGGTAATCTTGTATACAGTATTCATACCTACGTAGTGGAAACATAAATCATATAACCATATATACTATACAATACCAGAATCCAGTACCATAGCCATACAAAATAATTCCCTCCAGTACCATCTATCCCAAAAATACAAAACTTTGTCAAAAACTCACCCTATAACCAAGGTAATCAAATAAACTTCCTATCCGTGAGCTTGATTTGCTTGCTTAGTTGGCTCACCAGAAAAATGATAAAGTAATGGGGTGAGACGATGCTCAGTAAGTGGAAATATGCTATTACTAGTGTGTGGCGACCGAGTCGTAAAACTATAATAATAGTATGTACAACTGCATGATCTGGTAAATCTGTAAAACTTATATATCACATGTACAGTAGCTTAAAATATATGTATCATTTGAACTTTCTATCATTTATACTGCTAATATCATACTATATAGAACAAAAGCTATAAAACTGTATACATATACATAACTGTGCTGTATCCCTGGAACTCTGTATGTCATGATTTGACGTCTCCTCATGACAGGGTTGTGCAGCCCATAGGCAGGACTTAACTTGGTTGACCCTCCAGGTAAGTCACTATACTCTACATTACCTCAGTTCGGTCAAACTACATACTCTCCTAGGCGCGATACTGTCTACTACCTCGTCAAATTGGCCCCGTCAACCCAGCGAACTAGAGTGCTGCATACTCTTCGAGCACGGTTGACGGTACCCACACACTATCTGAGATATGTGGTTGTACTCTATCTATATATAGCAACGGTATCTTGCTCTGTATTCTCTATCTATACTGTATCTGTCTGTATTCTTTTCACAGGGATCTCATATGATATATATATATATATATACACTATACTATACTCTTTATACTGTTTTCATTATGTTTCCAAAACAACCATAACACCGTAACTTTGTATTTTAAATTCTATAATATCTGTAGCATCTTGATGCTATAACTGTATACTCTGTCTGTACTTTCTATCTGTATAATCTGTCTGCACTTTCTATCTGTATAATCTTTTTGTACTTTCTATCTATAATCTGTCTGTACTCTCTGGGTGTTATGGCATTTAGGAAAACATAGCTTTCTATATACACCATATATACTATTCTATCTGTATACTGTTAAATATCTGTCTGTGTAATCATCTAAGTAAAATTGTATATGTATACATATTCTGTCTATATAAAAATCTGTAAAATTTCTAACTATATCTATATAGCTTGCTATACTTGAAAACTATACAAAACTTCATATCAGGTAATATCTACTCTGGCCACACATACTTTAAAAATTCATATTCTGTAATACAACTAGTATACATGCATATATATAAATGTACAAAATTTCTAATAACATAAATGAATCTCCTAGCATACCATATTTCCCTTACCTTAAATATGAAAAGCCTCTCCTTGAACTCTAGCCCTACACCTGCAGGGTTCTCCACTTAACACCCTGAAAACAACATCCCCCAGAACAAAACATCAGTATTTTCTTACCTACAACATTTCTTATAACTACAAGGACGACATAATATGAATAAAATACCTTACCCTGAATTTGGGACGAATTTCAAACCAACTTCTCCCATGATTAGTTCTGGTAGACTTGTAGGGAACTTCGCTAGGAGCATCGTAGGGGCCTTAGATCTTCAATCCGGCAAGAAACAAAGCCGGAATTGAAGAGAGAAGGGGAGAGGGGCGTAGAGAGAGAAAAAGAAAGGATTTTGCACCAAATTATGCTGAAAAATCTGAGTTTTCACTATTTATACTACTGGATTCGTCGACGAGACATATCACCTTGTCGATGAGTCCTATTGAAATTTCGTCGATGAAGTTACACCCTCGTCGACGAGTTTCAGTCAACCTTAAACCCTCTCTTGGTATCTTCTCGTCGACAAAACGTGACTTCGTCGATAAGACGTGGCTTCGTCGACAAGCCCTTGTGTAAAATTTCCCGGGCTGTTACATGTTGTGGGTTGATGTGAGGTTCAAGGAAGAATACAATATGTTGATGTTATTGAATTCCTAGTCCGCGTCTTATACTTATGAAAATCTGGTTACGGCTCTAACATGGGGCATAAAACCCCTGAATTTGGAAGTGGAAACAAGCACTATGTTGGGTTTTCATCAAAGAAAGAAGGCCAACGATAAGATTTTACATAGTGAAGGGCATGTGGTGAAGGGTAACGAGGAATGTGGGAGAAGCATGTTCTAGAACAGATCAAGTATTAATAAGTTTCAATCGGTTATAGTCCAAGAAGAAGAAGGACATAAGGTGTTTTAAGTGCAGAAAAAAGGGACAAATAAATCGAAGTGTCCGGAAAGGAAGAAGGGGAATGCAAAAAAATCAAAGGGTCCTTCAAAATCAGTGAATGTAGTGGAAGGAGGAGACTCAAAAAGCAGTGGTGGACCTGGTGTGTAGAGACCCAGAAAATAGAAATGATAAGAAAAATAGAAGAAAAGAGGAAAATGGTTTAATGAGGACCAAACCGTCGACGATTTTGGGAGAGCCTAAGAAAACCGTCAATGGTTATACTTCTATTGCGACCGGGTTAAGGGTAAAATAGTGAAAACCGGTTTGGGTGAAGACCAAACCATTGACAGTTTTTTGGAGAGCCCAAGAAAATCATCGATGATTTTTGCTAGGGAAAGAATACTATATAAGAGTTGCATGTCATTTTTCTTGTAAATATTCAAAACCGAACCTTCTCTCTTTAAGCTGCTAAGACTCTCCCTCTCTTTCCTCATTTTCTCACTCTAAACTCGCCTAATTGACGATCAGACACCGTATTTAAGGCCTAGTGGCGATCCTTGTTAATTTTTCTGAAGCAAAATTATGTTTAAAGAATCCCAAGCACCATCCCAAAACTGAGGTAAGGAAGTTATTTATGATGTTAATTGGTGGTTTAACTAGTTTAATGGGTGTATACGTCTAGGAATGTAAATATGAACATAATTCTGGGGTTGAACTGATAAATTGGGATTTGTGGAATAAAGAGTTTTGGTGTGAATGCCGCAAGCACAGGTTTAGGGTTCCTATGGGCGTTTCCTAAGAGAATGAGGTAAAGGTGATAAATATTTAATTGTTTGGAGTTTCATTGATAAAATAGAGTATGTGATTCCAGGAAAATGTGAATGTGATATTATTCTGGGGGAAACATGATTTCAGAGTTTTTGAGTTTTGAACGCTGTAGGTGTGAGTATAGAGATTTTTAGTAGGCCTCTCAATAATCAGGTAAGGGGAATAAGTTAAGTCAGTAAATTTTAGAAATGTTATTACTTAAAGTATAACATGTGTTCATAGGATTTTAGCCTGTGATTTTATGGATATTACAGAATATAAAACTTAGAGTATAGAGTATGATTTTTCACGTGTTATATATTTGTGAAAGTTTAGAAATTGGGTTTCAGAAATACCCTATAGATGATATATTATTACTATACAGTAGAGAATATGATTTTCCCATACAGTAGTAAAATATAGTTTTCTCATACAAATAGAGTATTCTGAGTTTTACCCTAAAATGCGTGGCATGAGAAATACGAGTTTAAGTATAGAATTTTAATTTAGAATTTTATATAGCTTTACAAAACCATAATCATATACAGTTTTTTTACAGAACCATGATTATATATAACTTTTATCGAACCATGATTATATACAGTTTTTATAGAGCCATGCTGTTATACAATTATTACAGAATCATGGTATACAATTTATACAGAATCATGGTGAAATAGTAATACATAGTAATAGTATTATACGGTATCAAAACCCTGATGGATCATAGCAGATTACAGAGCACAGTACCATAGCTAACATAGTAAAGATAGTGCAACCACACATCTCAGATAGAGTGTGGTGTTGACAATCTATTGTACCTTAGTGAAGGGTAGAGTAGATCCTTGGTAGTCCGAACCAGGCTCAGCTGGCTAATCGTACTACAAACATATTACAGTTTGACTTAACCTCGTAGACCAGCCATGGTTTAAGACTAGCCCACGGGCCGCACAACCCGATCATGGGGGAGTTGTAAGGAACCGAACCCGAGTGGGTTCCTACATATAAATTTTTCAGAGGACGCATATAAATCTAAATTATTTTTATTGCCAAAGCACTAATTAGCTTTATTACAAATATATGTCTCAACTATTAGAATGAAAATTTCTAAAATTCTAAAATACACAAACATATTCTAAATTGTATTATGCTAAATTTTTATTCTACTCTACTCTTTCAAATCTCGCCTATGCACTTGTAACGCCAGATTTCTGGTATACTCTTCAAAATTATTTGAAATGTAAAATAATGATTAGGGTGAGAGGACACTCAGTAAGTAAATAAGATTATTATTAATGTGTGGCCAAAATGAGCTTTCATAATATTATATTTTCATAAAATAATATTTAATACTATAACTCCAAAACTGTTTTTAAAATAAATGTGAATTTGAAAATTTCTATATAAAACTTTTACCATCAACTATAGCAGTAAAATCTTATAACCATATACTGTAATTGTTAAATTAAACTCTTAACTTTAAAATTGTAACTATAATATTTCATTATATACATATATACTTTTCTTACATGTTTACTTTAGATCACATTTTGGCACAAAAATGGCCATATTCACATAAACATATAATTTTCCTTCAAATCATCAATAGCTCTATACACGTAATTAAATATGTATATACATATACTGTAAAAAAATCACCCTTGTACCTGTTAGCCGTAAGTCATGTTTTTGTTAGTCGTAAGTCATGTTTCTGTTAGCCGTAAGTCATGTTTAGCCCCATGACTAGGTTGTGCGATCTGAAGATTGAACTTAACTGACTGACCGGTCAAACTAAATCAACGTATATAATCATTAAGTGAGATTTTCCTTATTAAGTTTTAGTCTGACCCAGGTGTGCACTCAGGAGAAATCTACTGTCATATAAAACTACTCTCTAAATAGTGTGGGTGCACTCTGATCCATTTAAATTTTAAGTTACAATATTGAGCATTCGTAACTTCTATATTGTCTGAGCCATAAGGGGTTTTGAAAATATCTTATTATATAATTTATACAATTAAAATAATATCATGAAAATCTCATTTTTACTCATATTTTTATGAAATATGTAACATAAAAATAAACTCATGTCATCTTTACTCATATTTTCGTGAAATACGCAACGTAAAAATAAACTCATATCATCTTTACTCATATTTTTGTGAAATGTGCAACATAAAAATAAACTCATGCCACACGATTTTCTTGTTAAAAGTATTTTCTTGAATAGAAAGTAATGCTGAAAAATACCCGAAGGGTTTAGAACATTTCTTAACTAAAAAATAAACACAAGTATATTAAAGATAAAACGAGAATAATTAAATAAGTGTAAAACTAAACTTGAAAATTTTTTATGAAAAATTAGTAACATAATTAAAATTTACTTACAAATAAATTCGGGTATAAATTTTAATAAAAATTTAACATAATGAAATTTACTTACCTCTTACTTAACCTTGTGATATAGTCACAATGAATATTTCTGAAAATGAGATTGGAAATAAGGGGTGAGTGAGAATTTTAACTATAACAAAAATTCTCCCTCCACCACTAATTCTTTCACTCACTAATCATCCTCTTCTTTTGGAAAATTTTTGTGAAAAATGAAGGTTGAGAACTTCCTCTTTATAGGAAAATTTTGGGGAGGAAAATTATATTTTCAAAAGTGTGGTGAGAGGAGTGAAATTTTAATTTTAATATTTTTAAATTATTGGTGGAAGATGGGATGACATGTGAGATGTGGGGTGATGTGTTTTGCAATTGGGTTGCCAACACTCCTTTTTTTTTTTTCTTCCTTTTTTATTATTATTATCTTTAATTATATATATATATATTTATTTATTTATTTATTGTACATATTATTTAGGAAGAAAGTGTGAATGATGGAATGAGTAGTAAAATGAGTAAAGTAAGAGTCACCATTAATTAGATTTCTATTATTTATTATAAAGGAAAAAGCAAGCTCGAGTCCAAAACTTTTGTGGCCCCCACACGATCTTGTGGGTCCTGCACAGTTTTGAGACCCATGTGGGCCCCACACAACTCCAATATGTCTTACACGATTTTGTGGCCCCACATAACTTCGGAACTCATGTGGATCCCACATGATCTTGTGAGACTAACATAGTTTTGTGACTCATGTGAGCCTCACATGATTTTGTAGGGCCCAATATGCGCTGGTTGTGGGAATGATCACCTATATTGCGAGATTTATGAGGTGAATACAAGGATGCTGATGTAGAAAGGAATTGGTCGACCTATGTCCTATGGTTCAACCCTCAGACAAATATATGCATTCAAAACACACTTCAGTTTGTAACTCTTTGAAGGTACATATGGATTATGTGAAGACTTTCGGTGCATGAAGATCGCAGTTGATATGCCGAAACAGGTTCGAGTCTGAGACTCGTGTGGACCCCACCCGATCATGTGGGCCCCGCATAGAGTACCTATTTTATTATTATTTTTATTTTATCATATATTTCTACAAATTATGTTAGTCAAAATATTATTTTATGTATATGTATTTATTTATATGTACAAATAGTGTCTACTCTATTTATCCAATGAAATTTCATTTTGACCAGGCCGACCTCCAAGGAGCGATTAAGCCGTAATGGTTTCTGAGCACTCGCTAAGACAATGTATTTCTTAAGCATCAAACATGAAATCAAGGATCTTATAGAAAAACACTTCTATATTGATATTAACTTAATGACTATTTTTATTATTTTATTATTATTATGCTTTAATCGTATATATATTTTTAGGGTCATTACATCCTCCCCTCCTTAAAAAAATTTTGTCCTCTAAATTTGTTAATTTAAAATGAATATTGTATTTGTGCTCTTGGTTTGAAGGATTTGGTTAAGTCTTATTATAGGACCAATTTGGCAGAATATTTGTCTCAAAGACTGAAGTGAGAATCGTTGGTCTAATAGCGGTTGAAGTGGAAGAACTCAAAAAATATGGAAAAGGATTGAACAAAAATTTTATATATATATATATATATATATATATATATTATACATATCTCATAAATTACAATAAAGTAAAAATGAAATAAAATTCGGCCTTTAGAGTCTTAACTCAATCTTAACATCTATTGAAGTGCTAGTGGTGCCACTGCTATCTGCCTAGGTTCTTTCTTGGCGGCATTGACCTTTTGTAATGTCATCGACTTGGGTCGAAAAAAGGGAGAGAATGCCCATTTGTTTGGCGAGAGAGGAAGAGCTGCCCTCTTCTCCTTGTGGTCTTTGGTGGGGATGCTCGTAACGAGTCATCAGTGGCCCGTACATGAGTCTCAATGCGTATTGGATCTCTTGGCAACGGTGGAGTAGGTCAGCATTATTAGAAACCCTTATTGTGGTGACTATAATGTTGTCATTGTAAGGGGTAAGGCTCATTGGTGTGATGTTGATTTTAAGAAACCCTTTCGCACAATATATTGTCTTGTCAAAAACATTAATGGAGTCAAGTAGGAATGACAATCTAGATATTTTACATATAGATAATGCCTAACTAGTTCAATCCCCTTGTATAATCTGCAAAGTCTGTCAATGGAACCTAATCCTCTTATTATGAGATTGGAATCTAATGCCATAATAATTTTGCATTCTCTAAAAATAAAAAATTCTAAAATGAAGCATGGGAATTCCATTACTATACACCTTCATGGTTAAGCTTTGTGGAATGCAAAATTAAGCACATTTATTCCTAAATCACATTGTTATTCCTTGCTTCCGCTTCGAAATTTTTCCTTCTATACCCATGCATGCACATATACCCTACTGCATTTAGCCGGAAGCATCATATATCATGGAATTAATTAATTACAAAACTTCAATATATATATATAGCCTGATTAATGATTTTAATGCCCATTTACAGACCCCATAATCCCTGCGCACCTTAATTTCTTTCTGCCGATCGAGCTTGCAATTAAGCTAAGGGTCGATCTTAAAATCTCCATATACGAATTTAAAGGATAAAAATATGATATGCGCGAGGGGCAGCAGTGCCTCGTGCCTCTGCCGAAGTGGTTCAGACAAACCCAGCAGGATCGTGAAATCGAAATCTGTAATGGACGAATGTGGGTACGTGTGCCGGAAGGTTGATGATGTGGCCACGTGGCTCATGCATGGTCTGGCGGCTGCCTTCTTTAGGTCCCTGGAGCAATGCTCCTGCATTAAACTGGATACCGAGGAAGACGACGACCCTGATGCCGCCGCTGATTTGCCTCTGCTGCGCTCTGATTGCGGAGGTCTCCGGCATGATCAACGCTGCGTGGAGGAAATACAGAGGACGACTGGGATGGGGTGCCCATATTCAGGATAAGGTCAAAATCACGCAGTAGACATATGTTATTTTCTTCATTATGTATTTATATATAAGCGGTTTATGCTTCGCAACAAATTGATATGCTTTCATGACTTAATTCCTCAACTGTGTGAATTTTCTTTATATATATATATTGACACCCCATTTTGTTCGTGCCCAATATAACAAAGGTTTCCTTATTATTATTATTATTATTATTATTATTATTATTATTAGTGTTAGTACTATTCCTATTATTATTAGGTTATTACTATTATTATTATTATTGTCACAAAAAAAAAAAAAAAAAACACAAAGAGAAGAAACAAAGTAAAAAGCAAAAGGAATTCAAAAATAAGAGGAAAAGAGTGTACAAACCAATGTTGCATCACAAGCAAAATAGGGACACATGCGGTGGGTAGAAAATCCAATAATAACAATAATAATAAAAAAGGGGGAAAAGGAAAAGCGTGCGGGATTCTGTTAGGAGCTTTTTTGGGCGCCAATTCTTCTATTGGAGCAGCTTTTGTGCGCCAATTGAGTTGCTGGACTCACTATAAAGAGAGAGCCTCGCACAGGCAGACGGTAGGGGGGAGATCTTCACTGTTCACTTTTCATTCCATCAACACTATTCATCTATCACCCTCCAGCCTTCCACTTTCGATCCGAGCCTCTCACACTCTCGTCTCTCTCTCTCATCATCTCCATTCTCACTGCCTCTCCATTTCCCACCGTAGCCACCATCTTCACGGATCTCCCAGCTCTACGTCACCATTCTTCAGTCCTCTGCCCACTGTTACTCACACGGGCTCTCTGTTCTCATCTCCTAGGCTCCATCGCAGTCTCACGATTCCCTCCACAGTCACCATCTCTGGCCAAATAGCATTGGACTCCCAGCCTCGTCGTCGCAGCGACCACCATCCTCACACTTCACCTCCGACCCCTCTAATCTCTCCACTTGAAAAAAATTTAACCCCGTTCATCACCGAATTCACTCCCAATCTCACTCGCCCTTCCACCGGTCTTCTTAAGTTTCGGCGTCGCAGCCCCTACTCTCCTATCTCCAGCGAACTAAGGTCGCACCGGCCACCCCTAAGCTATCACCCTCACTCTCTGTTCACCTTTGTGTTAGGATTGCTAGTGTGGAGCCGTCGGCAGCCGTACCAGCCCAGCCGCACCAACCCAGCCACCAACTTTGATATTGGAGATGGACGGCCACCTGCTCTGCAGGCTTTGCTGAAATTGCAAGCCGCCGTCTTTGAATTTAGCTCCCCCTTGTATATACATATATGGGCTGGGAGTGTGCGTGGATGTGAGTGGGTTGTAGAAGTGTGTATGTGCAGCAGTGTTGCTGTGAGTGCAGAAAGGTTGTGTGTGCAGCAGAGAGTTGTGAGAGGTGTGCAGTGTGTGAGAGTGCTGTGCTGTGTGCAGACAGCAGTGAGTTGTGGTGAGTAGAGCAGTGAGGCTCCTCTGTATTTTTTCTCCCAATTTATAGTGCAGTGGTGTGCTCCCGTGGACGTAGGTCAGTTTGGACCGAACCACGTAAATTCGGTGTTCCTTGTGGATGTGCATAATTTTTCTTCGTGTGTGATTGTTACTCCAAGTCGGTTAATTCTCCAACACTTTGCACCAGCCAAGCACTTCACAGCCTTAACTCCATCTCACGACCACCATCCTCAAGGCTCTTCCTCTTCCAATCACCCTCCTTCCCTTTTTCTCTTTTTCATAACCCACACTACAAAAAAAAAAAACCGATTTTAGTGACGAAACTATTAGTGACGGATAAAATTTCATCACTAAAAGTACGTATTAGTGATGGTTTCGGCAACCGTCACTAATACGACACTATTAGTGACGAATTTGAAACCGTCACTAGTAGTTTCGTCACTAAAACCTGGAAAATATTGCGGGAAACCATTCTTTCCATAAAAATTATCTCGGGAAAATATTAGCGACGATTTCTGCGATATTAATGACGAATTAAATCCATCACTAAAAGACATTTATTAGTGATGGTTAAATAACCGTTACTACTATTATTTTTTAAAAAATTAGTTCAGAGAATTAGTGAAGAATATAAAGATTCGTCACTATTAGCCCCTTATTAGTGATGGATTTGGGAACCGTTACTAATACTTCATTTATTTATATTTTTTTTAAAAAAATTAGTTCAGAGTATTAGTGACGAATCTAAAGATTCATCACTATTAACTCCTTATTAGTGACGGATTTAGGAATCGCCATTAATACTTCTTTTATTTAAAAAAATACAAAAAAATTTAGTTTAGAGTATTAGTGACGGATTTGGGAACCGTCACTAATATTTCCCTTTTAAATTCTTTTTGTTTTTTGTTTTAGAGTATTAGTGACGAATATACATATTCGTCACTATTAGCCCATTATTAGTGACCGGTTTGAAAACCGTCACTAATACTTCCCTTATTTAAAAGAAATTTTAAAAAAAATTTCATACTATTAGTGATGAATTTATATATTCATCATTATTGACCCCTTATTAGTGACAGATTTTATAACCGTCATTAATACTTCTCTTATTTAGAAAAAATAAAAGAAATTTGTTTCAAACTATTAATATACAAATTCGTCACTATTGACCCCTTATTAATGATGGATTTGAGAATCGTCACTAATATGTCCCTTATTTAAAAAAAAAAAAATTTTATTAAACACTATTAGCGACGAATTTTAAGATTTGTCACTAATAGTTTTACACTGAAAAACCACACACAGGTTCCCAAATCTAGCTTTCCCTCCAAGCTTCCTCATTTCCCGTCACTCTCAATCTCTCAATCTCTCTTCGTCTCTCCAGCCTCCCTTAATCTCTCCATCTTTCTTGGTCTCTCCGGTGTCTCTCAGTCTGTCCATCTCTCTTCCTCGCCATTGACACTGATGCTCCGATCTGTCCCCGTCGCCTTCGCTGAGGAGATCAAGCGCCGGAGGCCTTCAATGTATATTCTCATTCTCTCCAGTCTCTCTCTCTCTCTCACACACACACACACACACACACACACTTTTAGTCTCTCCATATCTCTCAACCTCTCTAGTCTCTCTCTCTCTCTCTCTCAGTTTCGCCATCTCTTCATCGCCGCTGCTGAGGCTCCAAGTCTGTCCCCATCGCCTTCGCCGAGGAGATCAATCACCGAAAAACTTCCAGCTTTCAAGTAGGTATGTTTGATTTGAAGAATTTGATGTCATTTTTGTATATGGAAAAATTTCAATTGGGGGCTGAAGCACATTGGAAAAATTGTCAAGTTTTGCAAGTAAATGTTATTTTGCTTTAACGCTTGCAAAGATGTTAATTGCATTTTTTTTTACTTCTATTTTTCCATTTCTTCATTTATTTTGAATTTTTAGAGGTTCTTTTTATGTTTGAATTTCAAGAGTTACAACTCTTTGCTAAGTGCCAGTGCTAAGTTTATTAAATTTTTGGCTTGATTGTTGAAATGAGATTTAAAAATTGCGTTGGACGAAAAAGAAGTTGAAATTGCAAAACTAATCTAGAAATAAATTCTTTTTATAATGCAAGTTTTTTGCTTAAAGATGTAAATAGTGTTTATTTTCCCTGAATTTGTTTTATTCTTTTCTAGGTTTAATTTAATTATGTCAGAGCACTAATATTATTGTATCTAGATTAACAATAATTAATGTTGCTGTGATATTATATCGAGATTAGCAATAATATATGATGTTATGATTTTGCATCATTATTCATGACCAAGTAATAGCCCATTAAAGCTCTTCCATGGAACCATCTTGGGCTGGTTGCGCTACTTTTATGTTTTCCCCAGCATTCATCTTCTTTTAGTCTTTGAGATTGTAGTGCCCTTGTATTTGTTATTGGATTGTGGTTAACAGGTTATGCCACTTTACTCCTTTTTCCTTGGCCTATTATTTTTTTTTTCCTTTTTCCTTTTATCTTGTGAGATTCCCTGACATTCTTTTACTTGTTATAGATTTGACTTTTGAAGTGGTGAATTTCATAGCCATCCTTTTATTCATAAGACTAAGAACCAAAAATATAACACACTATTTAAAATGAATAAATATTAGCAGGTAATTCATTTGCTACAAAATGCATAAGTTTAAATTGACATTTTTAAAAAGAGATGATAAGAATAAGTTTATTGAAATCGTTTAAAAAATGTTTAGTCTCCTTATGAAAAATGAGTCGTTAGAAAGAAAAAGTTAGATTTGAGTATTTGATGAAAACAGTTGTAAGGTGTTTAAAAGTATATAATAACTAGAAAGAATATGGTCTTTTAGGAAATATAATTGATACATTGACCGTGTTATAGTGTTAGAAAAGATTAAGGACAACAATAGAAAAAATAAATTGTTCATGACAAAATTAGCTATTAGCTTTTCTATTTTCAATTTTGTAACTTCTAAAAAACTAAAAGTTGATTTTTAGAAACTAAACAAACTATACCAAAATTAGACCTACTTTTATCTTTTAATAAGGACAAGACAAAAGAGGGACATCAAACTCACCCTAAACAGCTTAAATGTTTACCTTATTATCTATGAATTAATATATTATATTAAAATGAAGTGCTCACATGAACAAGTAACTAATAATTTTACTTGGTTTAGTAAATGAGTTTTAAAACTAAATAGGTACGAATATTTTCTCGTAATTTTATTGTTAAGTATGCCCCTCTGATAATAATTACACGTATGGTTAATGAACATTATCAAATTCTCGTTTGTTAATTTAGCTGTTTTGGCATTTTCTATTATTGGTGTTCTCTTCAGTTTTTCTGTTGATTTGTTAGCTGCTCATTGTTTTTATTGCCTTATTGGTTTCTATTGAAATTGGTATGATCCCAAGAGGGGGGGGGGGGTGGAATTGGGTTTTAAAACATTTTTCGCTAATTTAAATAGTTACGCCGATTCACCACATATCATATCCCATTCAATGTATACGCGTGTATGTAAAATAATTTTAATAGTGAAAACAAACATACATGTGCGCAGTATCTTATTTAAATCAAATGTGTGCGTGAGAATAATTTTGACATTAAATAAACATTCATACACATGCTGAAATTAAAGTACAGGAATTTAAATAAGATAGAGAGAGTGACACCAGAATTGTTATCGAGGTTCGGCCAAACTAGCCTACATCCCCGCCTTGGGCATACCCTCCAAGGATTCCACAATACCTGCTCACTTAACTGGGCGGAGTAAAAGTATTTTACATCCTCTCCTTACGGGGTGAGGAAAACCCCAGTTCAATTACTAGCCTGAGCCGAACTAGTCTCACGTATGGGGCTAAGACTCCCTAGTTCAATTTCGGGCTGAACCGAACCGGTCTCATTTACGGGGCTGAGACACCCCAGTTCAACTAACAGGCTGAACCCAACCATTACAATAAAACCATTTTTGTACATGAAAGTGCTTCTGAAAATACAAGCTGAGATGTACACATTTAAGCTTAAATAAATGCACTCTAATATGATATGAAATAATGCTCAGTAGAGTGAGGGTGCTTTTCTAAATATAATATTTTCAATCTTTGAAAAGTAGTGTATATGATATGCGCAATAAAGATTTGGACCCTAATAGGATATTCTCCCAAAAGTATTTTTCACAAAATAATTGGAGAACTTAGGATTTTGATTTTTCAAATGATTCTTGCATGATAAAAGTTTTCTTTAAAAGCATGAATGCAAGAAATAAATGCTCAAATAAAATGTATGCTCTCTTTGAAAAGATTTTCTAAAGAATAACAAAAAGAGATTTGGAGCGTAAAATATTTGCCCCAAAGAAAGAGTTTTTGCAATAAAAAAGTTTTTGGGGGAACTTTGATAAGGATAAAATTAGAGAGAAAAGTTGGCTAATCAAAGTTGCTAATCTGGAGTAATGAGGGGGTATTTATAGATTTTCTAAAATTTATGACCGTTGGGGACACGCTTGGTAATTTGAAAAAATTAATTAAAAATTAATGACGTTTAAGCCTTTAAAAAATTTCCAACCTGAGAAGTTTCGGGTGGCCGACTTTAGTTCGGTCGCCCGACTAGATTCAACTAGAAACGCCATTCTAAATAGTTCGATCGCCCGAGTCTAGGTTTGGTAGGCTGAACAAAAGTCATAAACATTTGGCGCACAGTTTGGGTGCCCAACTCAAAGTTCGGTTAACCGAATTGACCAGTTCGGTCACCCGAGCCCAATTTGAACGTGTCGTTCGGTCACCCAAGTAGTTGAAAAGTGCCCTCACACAAGTTTACGTACCCGAGTACGATATGCTCAAAACGAGTTCGGGTGCCCGAACACAAAGTCAACATGTTGACTAGTTCGGTCACCCAAGACATTTTATACGGCCTGGGTTTGGTCGCCTGAACCTTCTCAACATTTTCCATTTAGTTCATTTTAGCCTTGATTTGTTTCCCTTTATATGAAAAGTGATATTGGGGACTTTGTGCACTAAGTGTTGGGACCAAGGGCTTTTCTAAGGCTTTTTTTCAAATACACCAAGAAACCTAGTGCCCTAAGGTCATTTGGTCCCTATGGTCAATCTACGGCATTTATGAGTATTCAAAACATATCATGTAGATGCATGCATTATTACAGACCAAATGTGTGCAAACATAATTTTAATAGTGAAAACAAACATACATGTGCGCAGTATCTTATTTAAATCAAATGTGTGCGTGAGAATAATTTTGACATTAAATAAACATTCATACACATGCTGAAATTAAAGTACAGGAATTTAAATAAGATAGAGAGAGTGACACCAGAATTGTTATCGAGGTTCGGCCAAACTAGCCTACATCCCCGCCTTGGGCATACCCCCCAAGGATTCCACAATACCTGCTCACTTAACTGGGCGGAGTAAAAGTATTTTACATCCTCTCCTTACGGGGTGAGGAAAACCCCAGTTCAATTACTAGCCTGAGCCGAACTTCACTTATGGGGCTGAGACTCCCTAGTTCAATTTCGGGCTGAACCAAACCGGTCTCATTTACGGGGCTGAGACTCCCCAGTTCAACTAACAAGCTGAACCCAACCATTACAATAAAACCATTTTTGTGCATGAAAGTGCTTCTAAAAATACAAGCTGAGATGTACACATTTAAGCTTAAATAAATGCACTCTAATATGATATGCAATAATGCTCAGTAGAGTGAGGGTGCTTTTCTAAATATAATATTTTCAATCTTTGAAAAGTAGTGTATATGATATGCGTAATAAAGATTTGGACCCTAATAGGATATTCTCCCAAAAGTATTTTTCACAAAATAATTGGAGAACTTAGGATTTTGTTTTTTCAAATGATTCTTGCATGATAAAAGTTTTCTTTAAAAGCATGAATGCAAGAAATAAATGCTCAAATAAAATGTATGCTCTCTTTGAAAAGATTTTCTAAAGAATAACAAAAAGAGATTTGGAGCGTAAAATATTTTCCCCAAAGAAAGAGTTTTTGCAATAAAAAAGTTTTTGGGGGAACTTTGATAAGGATAAAATTAGAGAGAAAAGTTGGCTAATCAAAGTTGCTAATCTGGAGTAATGAGGGGGTATTTATAGATTTTCTAAAATTTATAACCGTTGGGGACACGCTTGGTAATTTGAAAAAATTAATTAAAAATTAATGACGTTTAAGCCTTTAAAAAATTTCCAACCTGAGAAGTTTCGGGTGGCCGACTTTAGTTCGGTTGCCCGACTAGATTCAGTTAGAAACGCCATTCTAAATAGTTCGATCGCCCGAGTCTAGGTTTGGTAGGCTGAACAAAAGTCATAAACATTTGGCGCATAGTTTGGGTGCCCAACTCAAAGTTCGGTTAACCGAATTGACCAGTTCGGTCACCCGAGCCCAATTTGAACGTGTCGTTCGGTCACCCAAGTAGTTGAAAAGTGCCCTCACACAAGTTTACGTACCCGAGTACGATATGCTCAAAACAAGTTCGGGTGCCCGAACACAAAGTCAACATGTTGACTAGTTCGGTCACCCAAGACGTTTTATACGGCCTGGGTTTGGTCGCCCGAACCTTCTCAACATTTTCCATTTAGTTCATTTTAGCCTTGATTTGATTCCCCCTATATGAAAAGTGATATTGGGGACTTTGTGCACTAAGTGTTGGGACCAAGGGCTTTTCTAAGGCTTTTTTTCAAATTCGCCAAAAAACCTAGTGCCCTAAGGTCATTTGGTCCCTATGGTCAATCTACGGCATTTATGAGTATTCAAAATATATCATGTAGATGCATGCATTATTACAGACCACAGATATAAAAATTAAATATTTAATATTTTAGTTTTATTTATTATTATCTTTATCATCATTGTATTCATGTTTAGTTTGTTGTTAGGATTATTTTTATCCTCATGTGTTTTGATAGTTCAGTATTTCATTGCATCATTATATACTGTGTTATTATGTTTAGAATGTATTGTGGTATTTATATTTAAGTCATCATGTTTATATATCTATGCATCATGGTATTTATTATATATGTGCATGTGTGTGTGGCTGCAAAGATATATGGTCTTGACCGGACCTTAAACAGGTTGACCCTTCTCCTTTGACCAGTTTTGCCACGCCTCGAACCTGGGAAAGGGACCCAGGGGTGAATTAGTAATCTAACATGTCTCTGTATCATACAAAACACCAATGATACAAAAACGAATGAGGGTCCGACCCTGTGGGGTTCTCATACACCCTACACACATTCACATACATGACATATACACAGCGAAAAATGTTCTTTTTATACATAGTTGTACCATACCATAGTCTGTACAAAAAGAGTCTAAGCTCCATAATACAAAACATATACCCAGGTGCCATCCAAAATCCAAAAGACAACCCGATATAGTCCTAGTACTTACATAAGTACTTCACGCTGTACATCGAGAACTATGCTCCCAACACAAGGACGCTAGTTCTAGTTACTTGAAGGACCTGAAAACATGTACATAGATAAGGGTGAGACACCTCTCAGTAAGGCAGATCCAGGTTATATCAGTGCGTGGCATATGAGTGTTACCATGACATAAAACAAACACAGTTCAATATAGTTTCAGTATTTTCACAAAATAGTTCCAATATAGTGTTCATCATACACACACACACGATCAAGTAACCCGATGTCATCACGCCCTTTACCCCAAAGCCGACTCGCATTACATGGCGTCCCCGGCACATGGCCTAGCTCAAGCTCCCATGGCATCGTATCGGTACGTCTGGTGGATCCACACCCTTCAATAACCAGCCGGAAATGCGGTATTTCACGACCTTAGATATAAAGCTGGACACTCTTGCCAATGGCAGGTGGTATTTCACACTCTCGGATATAGAGCTAGACACTCTTTCACAATGTGGAACAATTCGAAACCCCGTTCCTACACCTCATTTTAGAAAAACACAACTCATGCATGTTCATATAACAATTCAATCCACACCCATTTGGTAATATAAAAATCATGATTTTCCAAAAATACAATTTAAACAAGTCAAGGCATGACCATCTCCATAACACAATATATATCACAATATATCCACGATTTTCCAATGAAACCAGAGATGCAACCCGATGCCCTTTTTTTTTCCCCCAAAACTGTAATATGAAAACCTTGTAATTTTCACCCGTTAGATTTCCCCAAATGAGTAGTCAAAACACACACAGGACTATGAACCACAATTCTACCAAATCTAATTTAAAAAATAACCAATATAAACAGAATACCCTTACCTTTCTCCAAAAATCCAAACCCGAACTCTATGACTCCTAAACAGTGAACTGAGTTCCCAAAACTTATAAATCGCAGTATAAAACAAATTTACAATTCCATTCCATACAAAACTACCAAAATGGAAATGAGAATCGAGCCTTACCTCGACTTTGGGTCAAATCTCGAAAACACTTAAAATGAAGACCCATTCCACAAATCTCGAAGAGAATCCTTCCTTGATCCTCATAGTAACGTCGGATCGTTGATTCTAACGATGTACAATGAAGACATCTAGAGAGAGAGAGTGGAGTTCGAGTTCCTAATGAGAGAGAAAGAGAGATAAAACTCGATAACTTAGCTTCTAAGCAACCCAAATGGATATTTATAGAACCTTTGACTTGGCCAACCTCGTCGACGAGGCGGCGTCTACGTCGCCGAGTCAACGTAGGCAATTCGTCGACGTAGCATTGGCCTCGTCGACGAGCCTGAGATTTTCAAATTTCCCGAAATCTCTCGGTTTCTCCTCGTCGACGAGCCTCTACACTTCATCGCTGAACAATAGAAGGGCTTTCATCGACAAACTCTTTCTTCCTCGACGAAACCTGCTTAATTTACTATTGTGCCCTTTCTTTATTCATTTATTCCAAATCTCACGGATCGGGTACTTACAACCTCCCCTCCTTACAAAAAATTCGTCCTCGTAATTTGTAATCTCTCATTCACAAACTCATTCACACCCCCAAACACACATTCGGATCTAGAAAGAATCGGCAGCCACTTACCACATAGCCCCATCACAATACATACATACCCTCACTTATGGCGGAGGAATACAGTGGTTAAATATATAAACCGTCTCAGGAGTTCACATAACACACACTCCCTAAGATTAACCACCTATCCCAATACCATAGTAGGGTAATACACACATACTCACTATTTCTACTGTCAACATCAAAACTTAGAACAATTGTGGACACCTTTGGCGTATCTCTGCTTCCAATTCCCAAGAAGTTTCCTCAACCTCATGATTCCGCCACAATACCTTCACTAATGGTATGTCCTTGGTACGTAGCTTCTGAACATTAGGGTCCAGAATTTGAACGAGTACCTCCTCGCACGCTAAAGTATCCATAATTTCCAAGTTCTTGTAACAAATATCATATGACGGATCCGACACGTACCTCCCCAACATGGACACGTGAAACACATCGTGGATGCTCGAGAGTGCTGGAGGTGGTGCAATCCTTTAGGCTACCGGACCCACTACCTCAAGAACCTCAAATGGGCCGATATACCTTAGGCTCAACTTGCCCTTCTTTCCGAATCTCATCACCCCTTTCATCGGAGCAATCCTAAAAAATACCTTACCCCCACCTCGAATTCTAACTCACGGCGGTGAACATCCGCGTAACTCTTCTGCCAACACTGAAATCCTATCTTGGATCAAACCCACTTTCTTAGACCCCTGTTGCACAAGTTCAGGTCCTAACACCTGACGATCACCAACTGCATCCCAGTACAAAGAAGATCAACACCTCCGACCATACAGAGCCTCGAACGGTGCCATCTCGATACTGGCCTAGAAGCTATTGTTATAAGCAAACTCTACTAGTGGCAGAAATTGTATCCAACCACCACCAAAGTCTAACACACAAGCCCATAGCATATCCTCCAAGATCTATATTATTCTCTCCAACTGTCCATCAGTCTGGGGGTGGAACGTTGTACTGAAAGTAAGCTTCATCCCTAGTGTTTTCTGCAAGCTCTTCTAGAAATGAGAGGTAAACCTCAGGTCTCGATCTGACATAATGGACACCGGTACCCCATACATTTTAACTATCTCATGCACGTACAAGTCCATTAGCCTACTCAAAGAGTAGCTAACCTTCATCGGTATAAAGTGACGAGATTTCGTCAACCTATCCAGGATCACCCAAATGACATTCTGCCCATGAAGCGCTGACGGCAGTCTGGTCACAAAGTCCAAGGAAATATGCTTTTATTTCCATTCTAGAATAGCTAAGGGTTGTAACGACCCTGCTGGCCTCTGATGTTCAGCTTTCACCTACTGAAAAGTCAAACATTGCTCCACGAATTAAGCAATTTGCCTTTTCATACCACTCCACAAGAAGGTCTCACGCAAATCCCGATACACTTTGTGCTACCTGGATGTATTGTATACAAAGAACGATGCACTTTCTCGAGAATCGTCGTTCTGATCTCGTCATCGTTTGGACCACACAACCTAGTTCCAAACCTCAACACACCTCCCTTAGAGAAGTTGAAATCTTTAGCCAACCCCTGCTGCACTTTCTCCACAGTCTAGAACAACATCGCATCACCATCCTATGTGGCTTTAATACGCTCAAACAAAGTCGGTTGGATCACCAAACTAGCAATGAAAGCCTAATGATCACCGATCACCAATTCTATACCAAGGCTTTACAAATCTTGTCTGATATGATGCTGAGCTACAACTGCAGATACTGCCGCATGCTCTGAGTTCCGACTTAGTGCGTCAGCTACCACATTAGCTTTTCCATGGTGATAACTGAGGGTGCAATCGTAGTTTATCATCAGCTCCAGCCACCGTATCTGCCTCATGTTCAACTCCTTCTGTGTGAAAAAGCACTTGAGACTTTTTTGGTTAGTGAAAATCACACACTGAACACCATACAGGTAGTGTTGCCAGATCTTCAGTGCATAAACTATAGCAGCCAATTCCAAATCATGCATAAGGTAATTATTCTCGTATTCTTTGAGTTTCCGAGAAGCATAAGCTATTACCTTATCTTGTTGCATAAACACACATCCTAAACCCTTTAGAGATGCGTCGCTATAGATCACAAAACTGCCATCCCCCAAACGAATGGTCAAAACCGGAGCAGTAACCAATCACTGTTTCAGCTCCTAAAAACAATGCTCGCAATCCTCGGTCCAATCCAACTTCAACCCTTCCTAGTTAATCTTGTCATAGGCCCAGATACCTTAGATAATCCCTCCACGAATCAATGATAATATCCCGCCAGTCCTAGGAAACTCCGAACCTCCTGCACACTCTTTAGTCTCACCTAATCGACCACGAATTCAATCTTGCTAGGATCCACTGAGATACCACCCTTAGACACCACATGACCTAAAAATGCAACCAGAACTCACACTTCTTGAGCTTGGAATACAACTTCCTCTCCCGCAGAATCTGTAGCACCAACCTCAGATGATTTTCATGCTTTTCTGAACTTCTCGAATATACCAGAATGTCATCGATAAACACCATTACAAACTGATCCAGGTACTTATGGAAAATTCTATTCATTAGATCTATAAACACAGTCGGAGCATTCGTCAACCGAAAAGGCATGACTAAGAACTCATAGTGGTCGTATCTAGTTTGGAAAGTAGTCTTCGCAACATCCTCATATCTAACCCTCACCTGATGATACCCTGATTGTAGGTCGATCTTCGAAAAGACCCGCATCCCCCGTAGCTGGTAAAAAAGATCATCGATATGAGGCAATGGGTAATGGTTCTTCACAATCACCTTATTGATCTCACGTTAATCATTGCACATACGCATCGACCCATCCTTCTTCTACACAAACAAAATTAGAGCTCCCCAATGCGAAACACTAGGTTGGATGAAGCCCTTGCCTAGTAATTCCTGCAACTGTTCCTTCAACTCTTTAAGTTCTGTAGGAGTCATCCGGTACGGAGCCATAGAGATCGGTGCCTTGCTAGGAAGTAACTTTATCATAAACTCCACCTCACGATCCAGAGGTAAACCGAGTAAATCTTTGGGAAGCACATTCGAGAACTCGTTAACCACTCGAATATTCTCAAGCTTCAATTCATCTCGCGGAGGTTCCCTAACAAAAGCTAGGTACCCCTAACATCCGTCCAAGAGCAACCTCCTCGTCTTTAATTCCGTTAGAACCTCTGGCATCGAACGCACACACGATCCTACAAACTCATACTTCTGCTCTCTAGGAGGTCTGAACACTATCACCTTTCCATGACAGTCGATCATGGCATAACTGGAGGATAACCAATCCATCCTTAGTATGACATCGAACCCAGACATGTCGTATACCACAAGATTTTCCAATAGCAGTCTTCCTTGAATTTCCATTGGGTAGCCTCCTAAGATCCTTCTACAAGACGTTACACTCCCAGACTGTGTAGCCACATATAACCCCTTATTCATAACTTGGGTCTTAACCCCACACAGTTTTACAAAGTTCACAGATACAAAGGAATGGGTTGCCCCTGAATCAAATAAAATCATGACTATATTTGAAAGCAATAATAAAGTACATGTCACTACATTCCCTGCACGATTAGCATCCATTGGAGAAAGAGAATATACCCTCGCTGGAGTTGTGTTCACCTGGTTGGCTCCCCGGAATACCTGATGACTACCTTGATTCTGACTTGAAGCAGGCGTACCCCTCTTTCGTGCGTGACAATCTTGAGCCATGTGACTTGACTAGCCATAATTGTAGCAATTACCCCCAAACGGCTGGCATTCACCATCATGCCATCTGTGGCACCTGATACAATGATCACGCGACTGATTCACTTGAGAACCCTAACGGTCGGTATTTTGGTGGTAACCCAAGCCCTTGTTCTTCTTCTTCCATGATCCCTAGCTATAACATGATGGCCTCTTCTTCAGTTCTTGATCCACCTTATCCTCTAGGATGCCGATCTCGATCACTGTGGCTTTATCCACCAAAACCGCAAACTCACAGATATGAAGCATACCCACTAATCTGCGAATATCCTTCCTTAGGCCCTTCTCAAACCTCGGTATTTTCTCATACTTGTTTGAGATTAAGCACAGTGCAAAACGGGATAACTCTATATACTGAGCAGTATACCCCTGCACCATCATATCTCCTTGAGTCAGAACAGAGAACTCATCCACCTTAGCATCACGTGTGGAGGCCGAAAAGTATCTCTCAAAGAATACTTCCTTGAAACAACTCTATGTCATCTCTATAGGACTGACTCTCTGCTTCTCCAGCAGACTCACCGCAGTTCGCCATCGCCCAGCCTCCCCAGACAGTTGGAAGGTAGCATATAGGTCTCTCTACTTATCTATGCAGTGTAGGACCTCTAGAATCCTTTCGATCTTCTCAACCCAATCCTTAGTTATCATCGGATCGGGTCCTTTTGAAAACGTCAGAGGGTGCATACGTCTGAACCTCTCGATGGTACACCCTGCAGTAGTAGAAAAAAGTTCACGTCTCATAACACTCTGTCCGATCTCCCACATAACTTGCCTCGTCAACCCTTGAGGCACAGAAGGAGACTTATCACTCGCAGTATCCTTGGAGCCACTTTTCACATTATTTTCCTTGGGCTCCATTCTGAAATTTGAATAGGAATCGATTAGAATTCCTATGTCATATACAGTTTACCCAATCATTGACATCTAATCATGTTAACTACCATCTCATGGGTCCAGGTATGTCCTATCACACCGACATGAAAATCATCAATGGTTTGCTATAATTTTACTAAACTTGTCATTTTAGGAAAAGTACAGAACACCGCCAACGAGTCCTTGTCTAGCAACAAAACAACTCTCAACCTACTCTACCCATTTCCTATATCCTATACTCTGGTTGTACACATAGATACGCCTAACCAAGTCTACAAGACCTAGCAACCTGGTTAACTTTGATACCAAGTTGTCATGCCCCGAACCCGAGAAAAGGACCCAAGGGTGAATTAATAATCTAACATGTCCCTACATCATACAAAACAACAATGATACGATAATGAATGAGGGTCCGACCCCGTGGGGTTCCTGTACACCTTATACACATACACATACATGACATATGCACAGCGAAAATGTTCTTTCTATACATACGTTGTACCACACTAGAGTCTATACACAAAGATTCTAAGCTCCACAATACAAAACATAAACCTGGGTGCCACCCAAAACCCAAAAGACAACCCGATATAGTCCTAGTACTTGCACCAGTACTTCATGCAGTACACCGACCACTACGCTCCCAACATAAGGATGCTAGTTTCAGTTACTCGGAGGACCCGAAAACATGTACGTACGATATAGGTGAGACACCTCTCAGTAAGACAGATCCAGGTTATATCATTGTGCAGCATATGAGTGTTATCATGACATAAAACATACACAGTTCAATACAGTTCTAGTATTTTCACAAAACACTTCTAGTATAGTGTTCATCACCCACACACACACATGATCAAGTAACCCGATGTTGACACACCCTTCGACCCAAAGCTGGCCCGCATTACACGGCGTCCTTGGCATATGGCATAGCCCTAGGCTCCCAAGGCATCGTATCGGTACATCTGGTGGATTCACACTCTTCAGTGATCAGCCGTTAAGGCGGTATTTCACGCCCTCGGATATAGAGCTAGAGATTCTTGCTAATAGTTGGTCATATTTTACACCCTTAGATATAGAGTCGGTCACTTTTTCACAACCTGGAACAATTTGGAACCCCATTCCTAAATCTCATTTCAAAAAATAACAACTCATGCATGTTCATATAACAATTCAATCCACACCCATTTGGTAATCTAAAAATCTTGATTTTCCAAAAATACAATTTAAACAAGTCAAGGCATGACCGTCCCCATAACACAATATATATCACAATATATCCACGGTTTTCCAACGAAACCAGAGATACAACCCAATGCCCCCTTTTTCTCAAAACTGTAATATGAAAACCTCGTAATTTTCACCCGTTAGATTTCCCCAAATGAGTAGTCAAAACACACACAGGACCGTGAACCACAGTTCTAATGAATCTGATTTAAAAAATAACTGCTATAAACAGAATCCCCTTACCTTTCCCCAAAAATCCAAACCCAAACTTTACGGCTCCTAAATAGCGAACCGAGTTCCAAAAACCTATAAATCACAGTATAAAACATACTTACAAATCCATTCCCAACAAAACAGCCAAAATGGAAATGAAAACTGAGACTTACCTCGATTTTAGGTCAAATCCCGAAAATACTCGAAACGAAGATCCTTTCCACAAATCTCGAAGAGAATCCTTCCCTGATCCTCGTAGTAACGTCGCATCGTCGATTCTAACAATGTATAGTGAAGATATATATATCCATTTGGGTTACTTAGAAGCTAAATTATCAAGCTCTCTCTCTCTCTCTCTCTATATATATATATATATATATATATATATATATATATATTTATAGCACCTTTGACTTAGCCAACCTCATCGACGAAGAGAAGTCTTCGTCAATGAGTCAACATAGGCAATTCGTCAACGTAGCAGTGACCTCGTCGAAGAGCCTGAGATTTCCAAATTTCCCAAAACCTCTTGGCTTCTCCTCATCGTCGAGCCTCTACACTTTGTAGCCGAACGACAAAAGGGCCTTCATCGACAAGCTCTGGCTTCATCGACAAAGCCTGCTCAATTTACTGTTGTGCCCTTTCCTTATTTATTTATTCCAGATCTCACAGATGGGGTTCTTACAAGTTTCCTCCCTGAACTGGTTAGGTTATCTTAACTGATATTAAACAGGTTTGGCCTTTTATTTTATTTGATATTTAAACTTTTAAAAATTCATAAAAAATTTAAAAAAATCACAAAAAAATAATTAAATTCAAGTGAAAATTCTAAAAATATTTTGACTCGATCTTTGTTGTTTTTGATTAATTTTCTTTTTGTTATTTAATTCAAAATTTGGTAAAAATATAAAAAATTCATGAAAGTAGAGAAAAATCAGGAAATTTTTTTTGAGATTTTAAAATCATTTTTGGCACTTTTTTTTTTTTATCCTGAATAATTCCCAAAAACCTCCCAAAATAGTATTTTCAAACTTAGAAAAACCTGAAAAATTTTCAAAATTTTGAAGTGTGTTTTGTTGGGTATTTCCTCGATTTTCCAATTCGATGATTTAAAAGAGAGGCATGAGCTCTTCGGAGTATGATATGCCTCGGTTTTGAGGGAATATCAATATAGTATTTTTCTTGGGTATTTCTTCACACTTTTTGATAGGGAGTAATTTTATAAGGCTTATTTAATTTATTTTAAGATAATTTTTGATTAATTAGGTACCGTTTGTAAGAACGGGCGTGTAGTGGATGCTAACACCTTCCTCTCGCGTAACCGAACTCCCGAGCCTAACTCTGGTAACGCAAACTGATTCTACCCTTAATTGGCTAGTAATCATGTGTTCTAACCACACTAAATGGTTAGTGGTGACTCCATCACACATTGTTTTCCACAAAAATATCTATCTTTTTTTTAAAACATACATATTTCATTTTCATTTCATTTTTGAATTGTCCAAGTTCACATCTGGGAACGTTGCAACAACTTGGCGATTCCTCTGGGGATGTTAAGAGTCGAGCTAGTAATTAGTCGAAGATTACCCCAAAATTCAAATTTGATGAGCCTTTGTGAATACTCCCTTTCATTTTTATACAAATTGATAATTTGATTGTATATTGGTGAATTGTGTATATAGGATTAACTGTAAGTGCTTGGCTTACTTTTGTGTTTGAATAAGCATGTGATTAGTTCTAAATGCTTTATTTCCATGGTTAAGCATGTGATTAATTGTGAATAATTGTGAGTACTTCGTTAAGCATGTGGTTAACTGTACATAATTTTATTAAGCATGTGTTTAATTGTGAATATTGTATTGAAATAAGCATGTGGATGAATGTGGGGTAGGGGGGATCAGGTTAAATTGAATACACACACTTTCATAGCTCTATACCTGGGCTTTCCCTTCTAGGATTAGAAAGTAGTGTAATAGTGTTAGTTCCCATGTGGCAAGGCCTGTGGGGACCTGCACACCACTCCACTCAATGCGAGCTTTTTCTGGACCTCTGTAAAGGAGGATGAAGCTTCAATCTAGAGACCTTTTTCAAAAGGGATTAGAGCCTAACCATACATGTTTTTCCGAAATCCCCTACATAGGATAAAGCCTCGGAGAATCCTGTATATACCTCCCCCGGGGTAATGATAGAAGCCACATCCTTCTCTATATGTTGTAATCCATGTCTGTTGTATATATGTCTTGAAATGCCTTGTGTTGTTTTGTACATGCTACATCCACTTAGGCATCCATATCACTTGGCCAATATTTCGAAAAGAGCCCAATTCATTTTTGAAAAGGTCAAATTTTATCTCCTAAAGTACCCTACACAAGAGAAAATGGATCATCCTCGAGAACATTAATGGATAGGGTTTTTTCTGAAACTCTGTCCAATTGATTATTTAGGTTGTATTACATGCATCCATGCATGATCCATGCACAAGATTCCTTCTTCAATAGGCCAGTAATCTCATTCCAATTTCCTATAAAATCAGGTCAAATAAAAAACCAGAATTCCAACATTGAGCCCACCTCTACCCACCCTTACAATACCAGAAGAAAAGCAAAGATAATGGCAAAGCAGCTGGAAGGTCGAGTCCTAGGTAGAGAGCGGGAATAGGAAGAACTAAGTAACAAAGTGAACAAGATACTGAATTTTTTACTGAATAAGGAGGAAGATAGTTCAAGTGCTAGATGACAAGAACGATATGGATCCCGTTCACGCTCTGGGTTTCACGCCAGTTCACGGGTAAGCATCTGGGCCGCCCTTGGATTTTGTTGAGGGCCTGCCACCAAATATGGCCGCCTTCATCCTAGCGGCATTAGTACTGGGCTTCCCAAAATTTGGGGTACCTCCAATGGTGGCTATTGATCAAATCCACAGCCGAGTACCATTTCGATGTGGTCAAGGAACGATTAAGAGCTATTGAAGGGACCCATGCGTCCAGCTCCGTTAACCCTGTAGACCTCTGTTTGGTATCCAAGGTAGTGCTACTACAAAATTTTAGAGTACTAGAATTTGAAAATTTTGATGGGACTCGGTGTCCACGAACTCATCTTCGGTTGTATTGCCAAGCAATGGCGGCCTACTTTGACCGAAAAAAGCATATGATGCACTGCTTCCAGAGTAGTCTAACTAGTGCAACAACCAGTTGGTATATCCACTAAGACAGGATGCAGATTTGCACATAAGGAGATCAGGCCAACGCTTTCGTAGCTCAATACCGTCATGTTATGGAAATAGCGCTAGATCGGATGACCTTGCTAGAGACCTTTAGAGAATGTGCCTATAAGTGGCAAGATGTGGCAATCCAAGTGGACCCCCGGTAGGTGACCAAGAAGTCACAAACCCCCGGTTTGTGAGTACGCTAAAAGACCCATACCGTAGGCATCTCTTGGGAGCAACTCCCCATGATTTCATGGACATCGTGGTAGCCGTAGGAAGAATCGAGGCTGACATCAAGGCAGGCTAGGCCAAAGGCGCGGACGTAGACTTAAGTCCAGGCAAGAAGTGAACTGGTAAAGGGAGAGAAGAAGAAGTTCAGATGGCTTAAGAGCCTTATTATCAGAAAGGCCAAAACTAGAGGCCTAGGAAAAAAAATGTTTTTGGGCCCACCGTTGATCCAATAGCACATGCAGGCACAAGGCCCCAGATTAGGCCTACGCCCGCTCGACCGAATGTTTAGGCACAAGATAGAGGCATCCAAAGGAGTTTTTGAAAAATGGACCCCATCCCAATGTCATATGCTGAGTTGTTCACACAGTTGCTCAAAGGAAGAATGATCTCAACCATTCGAAGGGATTTTGTTCCAACCTATACTGCACATTGGTACAACCTAGAGGCTCAATGTGCATATCACTTTAACTCCCCTAGTCACACCATCGACCTTTGAGGGCATTTAAGAACAAAGTACAATCATTGAGAGATGCTGGATGGTTGGTATTTTATGGCAATAAGCTAGGTATACAGGGGAATTAGCTGGCTAATCATAATGGGGAGTACAGTTAGGGCCGTCGGATTGAAGGACTGATTAAAAACAATGTCGGGAAATGGATCTTGTGCTAAGAGGGATGCTTTAATCATTTTGAATTCGAATTAAATAAAATGCATTTCACTCTCATCACATCACCTTGTGCCAAATTTTATCCATTTTAGCATGCATTTTGTGCTTTGACACAGGAAATGATTTTACCAGAACAAAGGACTTGGAGCCAATAGATAGTTGCTCTTGTGAATCTATTCAAAAAGAAAAAATAAAAAAAAAAAGAAAAATGAAGGAAATGCCACCAAGTCAGATTTTACTAAGGACCCCACTGCAAGATATTGTCAATGAGCCTTGTTGATAATGAAGAGTTTTGGGAACTGCAGACAGAAACGAACAATCAAGCTTTACATTGGTTCGACAAAATCAATCAACAAAGTCTCCTATCTTCATGTTCCAAATCATGATCGGTATCTTAAAAGTATGATGGTTATATTTTGATCAAATGAAGGGTGGCCATTCTTAGTCAACCAGCTTTCTTGGAAAAAACCAAATAATTATTTACCACTTGCCAACCTAGTCGAACCTAAATATATACCAACTTTTTCTTAAAAGTCAATGCACCTTAAAATTAACCTGGGTTTGGGTCTTCTAAATTTTGACAATTCATTTGAGGCAATGGTCACTACCAAAGGGACAGTAGACCGTTTTTTCTACTATCCAAAAGAAAACCAAAGAAGAAATCTCTTGCAAGCCCTCTTGATCCTAAAAGAATTCGATTTCTTGATTAAACCCGTCAAATGATCACATCGCACACTGGGGCAGTTTTAAAAAGATTAGTCCCAAATAGAGGTCTAATTGAAAATGATGCTAAGTTTCCTTCATGAAAAGAAAAACAAAAAGTTCAGTAAAAAGAAGATGTGAAAAAGAGAAAAAGAATGAAAGAGAAATAGGAAGAAAAGGAAGGGACATGCTTCAAGTGTGATCCTTGATAAAAAAAATTACCCTATGTGAATTTAACAAGATTTGAGCCTTGTTGAATCCTTTTCTTCTCTGACCTTTATCCTCTAGCCTACGTTAAGGTCCAAATGAAAGTCCTTACCTGATTGGTACATACATTGTCGTCTCTAATGAATTGTCAGACTAAATTTTGAGTCTGAACTATGTAATGACCTGATCTTGAAAAGGGACGTAGGCAGCTTGTTCAAGTGACATATTCAGTCAATATTTAGAAAATATCTCACCATAAATTGGGGAAAAAAATGCCATTTATGGGAATGGATTTTTGAGCCTTAGTTTCTTTGTTCTTCTTGAAACCTAAACCCTAAGCCTACATTTCGTCCCATGTCTTAAAGTCCACCCAGAGATTGGGATATTCATCAGATTACTTAATGAGACACTAGTTTTAATTGAAGACAGAAAGCTTGAAATAAGCAAGAAAGCATCTCTGGCTGGTGATGTAGTGGAGGAGTTATGCTTAAAAGACTGATATAAAAAGAAAAATAAAATATAAAAAAATAAAAATAAGATGTTTGCTCATTGATGTGATTTCCTAAGCCAGTAGAAAAGCTACAAAGTACTGGTAAAGTTGTTTCTTGTTAAACAAGCACAGAAGGGCAAGTAAAGGCAAGCAAGTTTGAGCACTCCATTCATATCCCTAATGAGATTGATTTATTCAATTGCTTGTTCATTCATTTAAATTTCAAACTAATGTTAAAACATTAAGGATGCAATCCAAAGAAGATCTTTGTCAGAAAATTGCAAGATGGATAGGATTAGCCACAAATACATCAACTGGGGCAAATGTCATGTCAAGTTTTAGGGAAGCCAATTCAGAAATTTGCTTATTCAAGTGGAACTTAACAACATAGCCGTAGGCAGTCACAAATGTATTTAACTAGGCTAGATTTCATGATGAGTTCTAGCGGAGCCAGTTTAGGTGCCTTCCTATCTAAATGGAAGTTGAATGATAGATAAATGCAATTGGGGCAGATTTCATGTTGAGTGTTAGTAAAGCTAGTTCAGGTGCCCTCATGTCATAGTGAAAATTAAAAACATGGCCAAGATCACTAACTGGGGCAGATTTTGTGTTGAGCTTTAGTAAAGCCAATTCCGGTGCTTACATGACAAGGTGAATTTTGAAAAAGCCTAAGATAAGTCCCAAATTGGGGCAAATCCTGTGTTGAGCTTCAATTGAACCCATTCAAGTGTTTTCTTATAAGATTGGAATGTAAACATATGGCTGAGGTCAAAGATTGGGTTGGTGATCACAGGCGCACTGAGGAGGAAGATTCATGCATCATCGTGCATCTCATGCATTGCATAGAAAAGAAAACAGAAGCAAACACGTCACATCAACATGCATGCTTACCCCCGTATTTAGGTAACATAAGTAGCAACATGCATATATATAGCAATAGAGCACCATTCATTCATTTTTGTCTTGTTAAATAGGCTTCTAAATGTCATTTTACACCCCTGACTGTTCCATTTCTGTTGCACTAATATTTGAAACTGAGGCAGATGATCCCATACACAAATTGATTCATCTAGTTTAAAACTAGGGCGGCTAGCCCTAGGAACAAATGGAAACATTTATTCAGAAATTTTACTTCGGCACCCAAGTACTTAAACCCGGTGTAAGTCATCACTATGTACTTTGGCACCCAAGTTCTTAAACCACGTGCAAGTCATCACTATGTACTTCGACACCTAGGTTCTCAAATCCGGTGCAAGTCATCACCATGTACTTCGACACCCAGGTTCTTAAACCTGGTGCAAGTCATCACAATGTACTTTGACACCCAGGTTCTCAAATATGGTGCAAGTCATCACTATGTACTTCGGTACCCGAGTTCTTATACCCGATGCAAGCCATCACAATGTACTTTGGCACCCCGATTTTCAAGCCTGGTGCAAGTCATTACCATGTACTTCAACATCCAGCTTCTCAAACCTGATGCAAGTCATTACCATGTACTTCGGCAACCGATTTCTCATACTCGATGCAAGTCATCACAACATACTTCGGCACCTAGGTTTTCAAACCCGGTGCAAGTCATTACCACTTACTTTGGCACCCAAGTTCTCAAACCTGGTGCAAGTCATCCCCATGTACTTCAGCACTCAAGTTCTCAAACCTAGTGCAAGTCATCACAATGTACTTCAGCACCTAGGTTTTCAAACCCGATTCAAGTCATCATCATGTACTTCGGCACTGAAGTTCTCAAACCCAGTGTAAGTCATCACCATGTACTTCAACACCCAGTTTCTCAAACCCGGTGCAAGTCATCACCATGTACTTTGGCACCTGGGTTCTTATACCCAGTACAAGTCATCACAATGTACTTCAGCACCCAGGTTTTCAAACCCAATGCAAGTCATTATTATGTACTTCAGCACCCAGGTTCTCAAACTTGGTGCAAGTAATCACCATGTACGTCGGCACTCGGGTTCTCATACCCGATGCAAGTCATCACAATGTACTTTGGCACCCAAGTTTTCAAACTTGGTGCAAGTCATTACCATGTACTTTAGAACCCAAGATCTCAAACATGGTGCAAGTCATCACCATTTACTTTGGCACTCAAGTTCTCAAACCTAGTGCAATTCATATAATGTACTTCAAAACCCAGGTTTTCGAATCTGGTGCAAGTCATTACTAGTGCTTCGGCACCCAGGTTCACAAATCCAGTGCAAGTCATTGCCATGTACCTCGAAACCTAGGTTCTAAAACCCAGTGCAAGTCATCACCATGTACTTCGGCATCCAAGTTCTCAAACCCAGTGCAAGTCATCACCATGTACTTCGACACTCAGTTTGTCAAACTTTGTGCAAGTCATCACCAAAAAAATTGGCATTAGGGTTCTCAAACCCAGTGTAAGTCATCCCCCATGTGCTTTGGCTTTTGGGTTCGCAAAAATCATACATCATGTAACATGCATCGTGGTCATACAACACACATCAATGCCTTCCAGCATGCATACGTGCATCATATAATCATGCTTGTCTGGCTGGGTAGGTTTTTGTACATCAATTTTCATACTGGTGTGAGCAATCCTTGTTTGCTATTATCTAGGACCACTGACCCTGAGTACAAATTGGCTTATCCACTTTAAAACTACGGCAACTCTCTTGGGGACAAATTAATTTGTTTAGCTAGAAGCTGGGGCAACTCACCCGGGTCCAAGTAACATCACCATGCGCTTCGGCACTAGGGTTCTCAAACCCAGTGCAAGTCATTTTCATGTGCTTCACCACTCGGGTGCTCAAACCCTGTGCAAGTCATTTTCATGTGCTTTGGCACTCCTGTTCTTAAAACTTGGTGCAAGTCATCCTCATGTGCTTCGGCATTCGAGATCTCAAGACCCTGCACCTGATTGGACTTCCCCAGTGGAGTACTTATTTTCCAAAACTTAGGACTTTACACTAAAATACTCATGGTTTTGTTTTGGCTCGGGTGAGAGAACCCACCGTGTCTCATATTTTCACATTCGTAGCAAGCCATCTTGTAGAAATTTTTGCTCGGGTCAGAAATCCCGTCATGGCTCAAATTTTCATATTCATAGTAAGCCATCTTGGATAAATTTTAGTTTGGGTCTGTGAACCCCTTGTGGTTTATTCGTAGCAAGCCATCTTGGAGAAATATTGGATCGGGGTCAGAGAACCCGTTGTGGCTCAGATTTTCACATTTGTAGCAAGCCATCTTGGATTTGGCTTAGGTCAGAGAACCTGCCATGGCTTGGATTTTCATATTCGTAGCAAGTCACCTTAGAGAAATTTTGACTAGGGTCGCAGAACCTGTCGTGGCTTGAATTATCACATTCACAGCAAGCCATCCCTATGTACTTCGGCCTGGATTCTTATGTTCAAACCCAATGCAAGTCATCATTATGTGTTTTGCCACTAGGGTTCTCAAACCCAGTGCAAGTCATCATTATATGCTTCAGCGCTCGGGTTCTCAAACCCAGTGCAAGTCATTTTCACGAGTCATTTTTGTCTCTTTTGTTATAATTGGTCCAGTCCAAAATCCGCGTCTTTTACCTTTATAGATTTGCAGTTAAAAGATAGTCTTACGTCGTCTTAAACAAAAGGCCAACTGTAGACACCCCATTTTGTCTTGGCCAAATATAACAAAGGCGTCGTTATTATTTATTTATTTTATTATTATTATTATTATTATTATTATTATCATTACTGTTACTATTATTATTATTATTATTATTATTATTATTATTCTTCTTCTCACACCAAAAAAAAAAAAACACAAAAAGAAGAAACAAAGTAAAAAGAAAAAGGAATTCCAAAACAAAAGGAAAAGAGTGTGCAAACCAATGTTGCATCACAAGCAACACGGGGGTACATGCAAAAGGGAGAAAATGCAAAAAAGAAAAAACAAAAAAGGGGGGGGGGGGGGGGGGGGGGGAGGGGGGGAGTGTGGGATTCTATTGGGAACTTTTTTGGGTGCTAATTCTTCAGTTGGAATGGCTTTTGTGCGCCAATTTAGTTGCTAGACTCTCTATAAAGAGAGCGCCTCACACAGCCAAACGATAGGGGGAAGATCTTCATTGTTCACTTTTCATCCCGTCAGCACTATTCATTTGTCACCCTCTAGCCTTCCACTTTTGATCCGGGCCTCTCACTCTCTTGTTTCTCTCTCATCATCTTCATTCCCACTGCCTCTCCATCTCCTACCGTAGCTATCATCTTAATAGTTCTCCTAGCTCTCCCTCACCATTCTTCAGTCCTCTACCCACTATTACTCCCACGGGCTCTCCGTTCTCATCTCCCGGGCTCCATCGCAGTCTCACAATTCCCTCCACAGTCACCATCTTTGGCCACATAGCATGAGACTCCCAGCCTCGTCGTCGCAGTGACCGCCATTCTCACACTTTCTTCACCTCCGACCCCTACAATTGCTCCATATGAAAAAAAAATTTACCCCGTTCGTCCTCGGCTTCACCACTGATCTCACTCGCTCCTCCATCAGTCTTCTTCAGTTTTTGCATCGCAGCCCCTGCTCTCCCATCTCCGGTGAACCAGCATCGTACCGGCCACCCCTTAGCTGTCACCCTCACTCTCTACTCACCTTCGCACTAGCCAAGCACTTCACATCCTTAACTCCATCTCACGACCACCATCCTCACGAATCTCCCTCTCCCGATCTCCCTCCTTTTTTTCTCTTTTCCTGAACCTAGTAGCCTTCTCACTCCCTAGATTCTTGCGCTATGGTCGGCAACAAACTTGTTCGTCATATTCTCCACCGTTTCAAGTTCTAAGACCCAACCGAGCCCCCATGTTGTCCTCACCGATTTTTTTGTACGATTTTGAAATGCCCTCAGAAGTTTAATACTCCCATAGTGTCACTAGAATATTGGTCCTTCGCTGGAGAGTCATTTGCTTCAACTTTGGCTTTGATAGCTTCAGCAGATGTCTCCCATTTCACACTCCCTCGCCTTTATCATCGGGTGCATTTGACAACCATTCTCCCACTCTCGGTTATCTCTTTCACTCTCACACTCACCCATCTTCCTAATCTCCTTCACATCCTCGGAGCCAGTAGCCAAACCACCTTGCAAAACCACTTTGGATCAGACTCGCAAAATCGTTGCACCATCAGCGAAGCCACCCTCGACTTCTCCTTTATTGCCACAGTAGATAAAACTCAGAATATAAGGGGCGGATGATTCATTTGATTCTCTAGTTTTAGGTTGTTGATGGAGGGACGACCTTTTCTGGTTAGATCTCCTCAGATTCCAGTTTTTTTTTCCATGGGAGTTCGTGTGTAGAGACCTTGAAAAAAATAATAATAATGAAAATGATAAAGGAAAAGGGAAAAGAAAATAAAGATAAAGAAAAAGAAAAAGAAGGAAAAAGGAATTTTAAAAGGGGCATCAGCAGGAACTCGTTGATGAGTGCAAAGGAAATTTCAGGCCATTAAGGGTTCATCGATGAACCCATTATCTTCGTCGATGAACGCACTTATGTGATTTGTCGATGAGTACACATGTCTTGTCGACGAGGACACGTGGACAATTGTCTATATAAAGGCTCAAATTAGATTTCAGTGAGGATTTTTCTCTCCTTAACTTTCGACTCCTCCTCCTACTTTCTTCGATTTCAGCTCCGTTTTAGCCCTTTCAACTATCAGGAACTACCACGATGATCTAAGGGTCATTCTCTACAAGTTGATCGGAGTGGATTGTTGATTTGGAGTCTTTGGGCACCACTCCAAAATCAGGGTAAGTGAGTTATTTTAGGGTTTAAATGATTATTTGGAATATGTAGACCCATGAAATGGGTTAAATGACAGATATACTGGGGTTGAGTTGATTGAACTAGGGATAATGCGATTTCAGGGTTTGGAGTTTTTAACGCCACGAGCGTGATTTAGGGTTTTCAGCAAGCTTTTCAATAAATAGGTTAAAGGATAGATTAAGTCAAGTATTTTCATAAAGTTAATTATTGAATATACAGTATTTGATTCAGAATACTATGATTTAGCATAGCTTTTGGGACTACTGATGTTGAACTAACGATACTTTAAAAACAGATTTAATATTATTTTGTCGGCAAAATATGTTTGCCCAAGCCAAATAATTTATTACAGAGTATTACTCACTTGTGTGTGGCATGAGTATAAATATTATTGTAAATAATGGTATGTGAGAATATTTTGTGAATTCACAGTACAAGTATGATTTGATGACAGTTTTTAGAAAAACTATAAAAAGTACAAAAATTACATTTTCAGTATATTATGATATTTTAGCTGGCGCAGATGCCGTGATATTTCAGTTGGCCTAGATGCTGTGACTAGATACATTTATAACAAATATTTAGAAATATTATTATGACAGATTTTACACAAAATCATGAAACAATATTATTGCAGTTATTAATGAAATATACTATATGATAGTAGAGCCCTGATGGACTAAGTATGTTATGAGCACGGTACTGTAGCTAACTAGCCAAATCAGACAGTGTAATCCCTGTGTGCCAACTCAAGAAGTGTTGCGGAGAGTAGGATGGGTGAACCAGGTTGGTGTTAGCTGACAATGCAACCACACTATTCAGAAAGTGTTGGGTTGGAGATCAATTAGCCCCAAAGTGTTGCAGTGAGTAGGATACCCACTATGTGCTGGCCCGAGAAGTGTTGCGAAGAGTAGGATGGGCATACCAGGTTGGGTGGGAAATTGTGCATAGTTATATCATGTTTGACTTAACCTGGTAGGCCAACCATGGTTAAGTCCAGCCCTTGGGTCGCACAACCCGATCATGCGGGGTTAATTCATGATTTAGCCTTCCATCCAGCGTATAATTTTAGTAATATACAGATATAGCATATGATTTATATGTGTACAAAAATTTAGTATGATACAATATGTTATGTTGATTTACAATTTATTCAGATTTATACAGAACAATTTTACCTAACTTGTCAAATGTAGTTAAACTATGTACAGATTTAACTTACTTATCATATACAGCTTATCACGAACAGTATATGTTTATAACACAATAATACTCATGTTGTCACACACTAATATTAGTATATCTCCTTTACTGAGAGGCATCTCGCCCCAGAAAGCGGAGTGAGCTCCGAGATAGAGGAGGCTGTTAGTGCTACCCTAGCTGAAGGTTAAGTAGTTGGGTTGAGATTAGGATGGATTTTTGGGGTATGACCCTAGGATATTTATGGTCTTTTTTGGGATGTATATGTGTATTTTTGGTTATAGTCAAACTCTGGTATTGTATATAAGGTTATGTACATCATGATTTATACTACATAGTTGGTATGTATGTATGGACAGGTTTATCCTTGGTACCCATTTGGGTCTGGGTTGACTCGGATTATGTTTTATGGTATCAGAGTAGAATTATTATTATTATTATTATGTGGAAAAAAAAATATAGCAAAACTTTCAAAGCATTACAATTGTAGTATGAGAGCCTAGGTTTCTAGGTTCTGTAGACTTTAGTGCACAGGGGAAACAATACCAGAGTATAGGAATAAATCTTGAAAAGGATTATAAATGGGTAGATCAGGATTTTAGTGAGTCAGTGTTGGGAAGTTAAGATGAGGATTTAAGATTTTTTTCCACAGTATGGAAGCAAGATTTTCATGATGGTTTCTGTGTCTTTCTTGGGGTGACGATTTTAGGAAAGTCATAGTAAACTATTATCGGGTTATGTTTCTAAATTGCAGGACTGAATCTTAATTTGAGAATAAGGACATTAGATTAGTTGATGATATGAGGTTCTTAGTTAGATAAAGGTATTAGTTATATTATGAAAATAGGGTCCTCAAACTATGTTTTCTATTTTCAGGATGGACCCTAGGAACAGCAACATGAGTGCTGGAAGTTGTGGCAACGTAGGGTCTTCTAGCATGGGTGGTTCTGGCTCTGAACAGATGCTACATAGTGTAGGTCAATAGGTCATGCAGGGATTGTGTGAAAATTTAGGGGAGAAAGCTGCCCACCAGCTGACCCGGGCTACTCTATCGGGCAGTTTACCTGTATGAATCCCCTGACTTTTACGGGAGGAGCTGATCCAATCATTGTGAAGGAATGGATCCAAGAGATGGAGGGTATATTGGCAAGTATCCTCTGTGTAGATGAGCAGAAGGTTTTGTATGCTTTTCTTAAAATAACTGAGGAGGCCAAGATTTGGTGGAAGTCAATGAAGCTACTTGAAGAACAAAGGCCAAATTCAGCAACCCTGACATGGAACCGTTTTAAGGAAATTTTCTATGAATGATACATTCGCTCTTCTACCAGAGATGCCAGGCAGAGGAGTTTACTGGAGTTGGTGTATTCCCAAGAGGGGGATGAATGGGAATTTTAAAATTTATCTCTTAGGTTTACTAATCTAACATCAGTATATTAGCAACCTATGGTCTATCTATACAGTTCCAAATGCGCAAATAAATAAAACATGCGAAAATTAAATCATGCGCGACATTCAAAATATAACATACACATGCGATAAATAAATTATGCAAAAATAAAATGCACACACGATATGTTATCGGGGTTCGGGCAATACTGCCTATGTCCTTGCCTCTAGCTCACAAGTCCAAGTATTCCATTAATGCTTACTTAACGGGTGGAGTGGCACCGGTTACAACCAGATCAATTAGCAGGGTTGACCTTAACCTACACCTTACCAGGATGGTGCACCTAGCTTTCCTAACAGGGTCTAAGCTAGTCTGAGACTATTCCACAGAGCTAGTCTCCCTCTTCAAGCCTGTGCCTAGAATACAACGAATATGAAAGTTTTGTGTTCAAGGAAATGTCGTCTGTAAATCGGACATTTTCCTATAAAACATATACCTAATAGGTTCAAATAAGCAATTTATAGTTCAGTTCAAGGCATATGAGAACCTATGTCATCTATCAGCATGTAATTCTTATCAACTGCATCTGCCATGTAGGAGGCATTTTAAAGTAAGCATGCATTCCAGTAGTATAATCAACACAAGATATTCAATATAACTCAATAGTAGTTTGTGCTAGGAAAATACATAAACTATCCATCAAAGAAATTTTAACCATTTATTAAATCATGGATAGTACTGCAATGCTACATACATATAGGCATAAAGGTATAAACAATATAAGGATATGAGAGCATTTTAGTTTATATAACCATGAAGAATAAAAGCTCCCCCTGAGTTATGCTCTCAACCATTTAATGCCTTTTTCATTTTCTAATTTCTTTAGCCACGACTTATAATGTTTTCAATGATTTTAGCTTGACTTTGAATGCTTAGGCTTAGAGGACCATAAAATCACAAACAGTATTTTCCAAGGTCATAAGCCAACCTTGCCTCTTTTCTTATGAATCTCAATACAAGTGAGAGGCATAAATTAAATACTCTCAAGGATAAAAATTTATCTTAAGTTCGAAGAGTATTCATTATGAGTGGACATTTTCAAAAATGTTTTCGTACTCAATAATGATGTCCAGGTATGTGCAAAGAGCATCTAGGAGAGTATGAATTTTGAAAAATAGCTCTTTGAATACTGGTATGTATCCTTTAGATATAATTATAATTATGAAGCAAGGATACATCAAGTGAGTAGAAGGGATGTCCTATATATATTAGTCATTTATGATCAATAGTGCTTTAAGCCTAGAGTAATGACTGCTACTTGTTCAAAGCTTTTAAGTTCAAGGATGGGTTTAGGATTAAATGATATATATGGATCCCCTCAACCATAAGCTTGAACTATGGACAATGTATACTTAACCTTAAGATTTTCATATTTATGTGTGAGTTAAACATGTTGAATTATACTTCTTAGATATTAAAATCATTTTAGAATAATGGTCAATTTTTCTTTTTAAGCAAATGATTTTCAAGACCTTCTTAATCTTTTTCTTCTCAAGGATAGCATGATATTCCTTCAATTTTTCTAATTGTTGAGCTATCCTTTCATTTTCATTTTTGAAAGATACCTTTTTCTTGTTCACCCTAACTAGAAACTTATTCATTTTCAATAAAGCATTTTTCTATTTTTCACACGAAGGCATGTTTTCATTTATCAATTCAGCACATAATTCATCAAAAGAATTGACATAATAATTTTCACATGAATCATTGCAGGCAACAATAACATAATAATTTTCACATGAATCCTCAAACGTGTTAGAGTGAGAATCATATATCTTATGCTCTGTTGATGCACTATCCCTATCATTTACGACTCCCTAATCATCTAAACATGACATCTCTGGAGTGATGGTTTCCTTTTCCCGGGTCTCTCCATATCTCTTTTCTAGCTCAACCCTAATCTCCCTCGCATTTGTACATGCCATAATCTCAAGAAAAATATTAGACTCTAAAGCGCAAAATAGTAGATCCATGGCATTTGAGTTTGCATGTATCAAATTAATATCATTTTCTACTAACATACAAATTCCCTTATCAATCACCTTCCAAGCCCTCCAATTCATAGATTTTATAAAAATGTTCATTCTAATTTTTCAGGTGGTGTAATCGACACCACAAAATAAAGGAGGACTGAAAGATGATCATCCCTCTCCGAATGGGCATACACCAATGTGAGCCATTGCGATCTTTTACAAAAGTTGTTAAGTCTAGTGTAATGAGGCTCTGACACCAATTGGTGGAATTGGTGTATTCCCAAGAAGGGGGGGGGTGAATTGCAATTTTAAAATTTATCTCCTAGGTTTAGCTAATCTAATAGCAGTATATTCACAAGCTAGGGTCTGTCTATACAGTTCCAAATGCGCAGATAAATAAAACGTGTGAAAATTAAATCATGCGCAACATTCACAATATAACATACACGTACCATAAATAAATTATGGAAAAATAAAATGCACACACAATATGTTATTGGGGTTCGGCCAATACTACCAACGTCCCTGCCTCTAGCTTCGCAAGCCTGAGGATTCCACTAATGCTCACTTATTGGGTGGAGAGACACCGGTTACAACTAGGTCAATTAGCGGGGCTAACCTCAATCTACACCTTACCAGGATGGTGCACCTAACTTTCTTAACCGGGTCTAAGCCAGTCTGGGACTATTCCCCAGGACTAGCCTCCATCTTCAAGCTTATGTCTGGAATACAACAAATATGAAAATTTTGCATACAAGAAAATTCTTATTACACAAGCAAATATGTACCACTACGCACAATATCATAAATCAATGCACACTACCAAATGATAAGATACGATAAGCTCAGTGTAGTCTTAATGTCTACTCTCAAAGATTAATGCAAACATAACAATCAGTTCATGAGAGTGTATGTGAAAGGATCTTTGTGTCAAAATAATAGTATCAATCACAATGCAGCAACAAAGATCTCAAGCACGCTTCAAATATCCTCAACAAATATTTTTCTCACAATAAATCACAAGAGATATTTGAAGTTGATTTGTAAAATAGTGTTTATCTTCAAGCACACTTTAAATACCTTCAACAAATATTTTTTTCAATATAAACCACGCAAGATATTTGAAATCGATTTGTAAAAATTATTTGATCTTTGTGTCAAGATGATATTATCAATCAAAAGGTACAATAACAAAGATCTTCACAAGCAAATATCCTAAAAGTATTTTTCTCAAAAATAAGCACACAAGATACTTGAAAACGGTTTGTAAAAATTTATTTTACAAACAAAAAGCAATACGAACTCTTGAGTATTGCAATGATGATGTAAAACTCACAAGCTGTACGAAGTTTTCCTACGGAAGACTTATTAATGAAGTCTCCTAGAAAAACTCAAGCTTTCTCTCGGATAAAATTGTATCTCAAACAATTAGAACTAACGAGAGTATAAACTTAATTAGAAACTCACAATAATACTCTTACTTAGCAAGGTTTGTAATGAGGATGAGTAAGAATGAAAGAATGAAGTTTGAATGTGAGAAATAGAGCTTTTGAAAATCAGAGAAATTTGGCTAATTGTTTTTCTAATCTCACACTGATTTTCGCAAATAAGGGGGTATATATATAGAATTCCCCAAAAATATAAATGTTCAGGATATCTACGTCATTTTTAGAAAAATTAAAATGAGGTTAGAAAAAATAATGAATTTTTTAACCTCGATAAATATTGCCCAACCCGAGAGCACCGGTCGACCGAACTTAAGGTTCGGTTGACCAAGTGACAAAGTTCAGTTGACTGTACAAAAAATGAACTGAGAGTTTGGTCGACCGGACTAAGGGTCTTAAAGGCGATTTTCCCAAATCTGTGCAGTTTGATTGAACAGTCTGTTTTGAACTATGAAGTTTGTTCGACTAGGCAGTTGGCAATTCCCACGTGGAGGTTCGGTCGACCAGGACATTACCCATATAATTCTGGTCGGTCGATCAGGAGGTCAACTTGTTGACCAGAGGAGGTTTGGTCAACCGAGAGATCAACCAGTTGACTTCGTGGGAGTTTGGTCGACCGAGGAACTTAGTGTAATTGAGTTCGATCAACCAAACATGCCATTTTTGGAATTTTTAGTCATTTTCTCTTATAATGTTGTCCCTAAACATATCATGATTAATTTTAAGTCAATAGGGAACATTTTCATGCAATTTTGTGAGTCCTATAGTCGATCTAAGGCCTTTAAGTATATACCCTAAAAATCTGACGTTGATCCATAAGGTCCATCTATGGTCTTGAGCTTATCTATCCTACCATGCAGGTAAGACATTAATTATTACAGACCATTTTCCTATGTTACTATTACAGACCCAAAATTATAAATGTAAATTACAATAAACAAATATGTATATATGTTGGGTCTTCATAATTCTTCAAGTTGCTACATGCAATCAATGTGATCTAGCTTAGTATAATTCAGCACACAAACTTGAAAGTCATCAAATACTAGAGTATTTGTCATTATCAAAACCGGGAATGACGCATAGGGTCAACAATCTCCCACTTTTTGATGATGACAAATACTTGTCTACTTCTCCCCCTTTTGGCAATAACAAAAAGAGCCTAAATAAATATTTAAGTATATGTAGGCAAATGAGAGATAATTATCATTCAAATACAAATATGATTTTGGAAAATCGTTAAAATTTCGGCAGCATGTCGTTTGAAAATAGAACATTTCCCAAAAGAATATCGGTATACAAATGACCTGATTGAGTTCAACAAATGATTTACAATAATTGACTTAACTCAAACAGTCCAGTATGATCAATATAATAAGCAAAGGTATAATACTCAATCATCCAAGAGATATAAAGAGCAGGAATTACATACCAAGAAAATTCCACTATTGAAAGTACTTTGAAGGAACCATGCACTAGATAGTTTCATGGGAGTTAGAGGAGGAGATGCGCTAGAAGTACCCACATTTATTTAGTGGGATCTAGCATTAGCCAGAGAAAGGTAAGGGTTCAAGTATGAAATTATGTAAATAGATTTTTGTGCAGGTTAATCAGTTGTATGTAATAGTTTTCTGTTTTGATGGTTTTGGGAGAGTTTTGTTTGATTATTGTAATTTCTCAGGATCGTAAATGTAACCATGGTATTTTTCCGCCATAAGTGAGGGTAATTAATAAAATTTCAACATTTCTCTTTAAGGATTGGTGTAAGGGATGAATAGGAAATTTTGAGGATGAAATTTTTATAAAGAGGGGAGGAAGTAGAGAATTAGAAAAAAATAATAATAATGAAAATGATAAAGGAAAAGGGAAAGGAAATGAAAGAGAGAAAAAAAAGGAAAAAGTAATTTTAAAAAGGGCATCAGCAGGGACTCGTTGACGAGAAGATCCCAAGAAAGGAAATTTTAGGCCATTAAGGGTTCATCGACGAACCCATTATCTTCGTTGACAAACGCCCTTTCGTGATTCGTTGACAAGTACACGTGTCTCGCTGACGAGGACACGTGGATAGCTATCTATATAAAGGCCTAAATTAGATTTTAGTGAGGATTTTTGCTCTCCCTCACTTTCTCTCTCTAACTTTTGGCTCCTCCTCATTCTCTCTTCAATTTTGGCTCCGTTTTAGCCTGTTTCAACGATCTAGAACCACCACGATGATCTAGGGCTGATTATCTGCAAATTGATTGGAGAGGATGTTGATTTGGAATCCTTGGGCACCACTCCAAAATCAGGATAAGTGAGTTATTTTATCGTTTAAATGATTATTTGGAATATGTAAACCCAAGAAATGTGTTAGATGATAAATATACTGGGGTTGAGTTGATTGAATTAGGGACAATGTGATTTCAGGGTTTGGAGTTCTGAACACCGCGGGCGTGGTTTAGGGTTTTTAGCAGATTTCTCGGGAAACAGTACAGGGGATAGATAAAGTCAGGTATTTTTAGAAAGTTAATTATTGAATATACAGTATTTGATTTTGATATTTATATATGATTTAGTATAGTTTTTGGGAATACTGATGTTGAATTGAGGAAACCTTGAAAACAGATTTAGTATTATTTTTTCAGCAAAATATGTTTTCTGGGTTAGATAATTTATTACAAAGTAGTACTCACTTGTCTGTGGCATGAGTATAAATTTTACTGTAAATAATGGTATGTCAGAATATTTTTTGAAATCACAGTACAAGTATAATTTGATGAAAGTTTTTAGAAAAACTATAAATAGTATAGAAATTATATTTTCAGTATATTATGATATTTTAGTTGGTGCAAATGCCATGATAATTCAACTGGCGCATATGTCGTGATAATTCAACCGGCACAGATGTCGTGATATTTTAGGTGGCCTGGATGTCGTGACTAGATATATTTATAACAGATATTTAGAAATGTTATAATTATGACAAATTTTACATAGAATCATGAAACAATATGATTACGGTTATTAATGAAATATACTTTATAATAGCAGAACCCTGATGGACTAAGTATGTTATGAGCACGGTACCGTAGCTAGTTAGCCAGATAAGACAATGGAACCCCTATGTGCCAACCCGAGAAATTTTGCGGAGAGTAGGATGGGCGGATCAGGTTGGTGTTAGCCTACAATGCAACCACACTATTCAAAAAATGTTGGGTCGAAAACCAATTTGCCCCGAAGTGTTGTAGAGAGTAGGATACCCACTGTGTGCGGACCCGAGAAGTGTTGTGGAGAGTAGGATGGACGGATTAGGTTCGGTGGGCAATCGTGCATAGTTATGTCATGTTTGACTTAACCTGGTAGGCCAACCATGGTTAAGTCCAACCTTCGTGCCACACAAGCCGATCATGCAGGGTTAATTCATGATTTAGCCTTCCATCCAAAGTATAATTTCAGTAATATATAGATATAGCATATGATTTATATGTATATAGAAATTTAGTATGATAGAGTATGTTATGTTGATTTACGATTTATTCAAATTTATACAGAACTGTTTTACTAGACTTGTCAAATGCAGTTAAACTATGTACAGATTTTCCTTACTTATCAGATACAGTTTATCACGAACAGTATATGTTTATAACACAATAATACTCATGTTGTCACATGCTAATATTAGTTTATTTCCTTTATTGAAAGGTGTCTCGTCCCAGAAATACAAATATTACACGAAACCCAGATAGACAAGCGGAGCAAGCTCTGAGATAGAGGAGGTTGTTAGTGCTACCTTGGCTGAAGAGTTGGGTTGAGATCAGGATGAATTTTTGGGGTATGACCCTAGGATATTTATGGTCCTTTTGTGGATGCATATGTGTATTTTTGGTTGCAGTAATACTTTAGTATTGAATATAAGGTTAAGTACATCATGGTTTCCACTGCATAGTTGGCATGTATGTATAAATAGGTTTATCCCCTGATACCCCTTTGGGTTCGGGTTGACTCAGATTAAGTTTTATGTTATCAAAGTATAATTATTATTATTATGTGGAAAAAAAATATAGCATAACTTTCGGGGCGTTATATCGTATTTCTAGGTTCCCTCCAGAAGTAGATCAGAACTTGATGAAGGATTAGCTTATGGTTGAAGGTTTGTTATGTTTAAGTTGATTTTGTTTTTTCTTCTTATTTTGTTCGGCGGCTCCTTTCATCGTTCTTGTTCATTCTATTATTGTTTCCGATTGGAGCTGGTGTTTCATTTCTTCGTTTTCATTCATAGTGTTGTGTTCTTGTTCTTCCATTAATTTTACTGTTTTGGTTATTAACTGACACACACTCAGACACCACTGCACACACAGCACTCATTCCCGCACACAGTACACACACCACAAACACACACACACCACACCACCTGCACAGACCTGCACACACACACACACACACACGGTGCACTGCAGACTAGCTTTGTCTAATTAATAGAATTTATCCTTACTGCTGTGTATATAGTCAAGGTGTTGTGCGTCAGATTAATTGTTGGAATTTTGCTGGGGAATGCATGTCTTTGTGGGTTGGTGATGTGTGATGAATTGACTAATGATGATATATAATTGGGTTTTCTTTGGGCAGTTTTAGAAAAATAAAATGACAAAAAACTTTTACAGTTATTATGTCTATCTCATGTATTGTGGTTCATTGTGATGTTTAGTTTGTTGTTAGGGTTATTTTTATCATCATGTTTAGTATTTTAGTTTTATTTATTATTACCTTTATCATCATTGTATTCATGTTTAGTTTGTTGTTAGGATTATTTTTATCCTCATGAGTTTTGATAGTTCAGTATTTCATTGCATCATTATATATTGTGTTATTTTGTTTAGTATGTATTGTGATATTTATATTTTAGTTATTATGTTTATATTATCTACGCATCGTGGTATTTATTACATATGTGTATATGTGTATGGCTGTAAGGATATATGGTTTTGACCAAACCTTAAACAGGTTGACCCTTCCCCTTTGACCGGTTTCATCCCTGAATTAGTTGAGTCCTCTGAACTGGTATGAAACTCGTTTAGCCTTTTATTTTATTTTATATTTAAACTTTTAAAAACCCATAAAAATTCATAAAACTTTTTGAAAAAAATAAAATAAAAATTTAAAATTCATGTGAAAGTTCTAAAACTATTTTGACTCGATCTTTGTTGTTTTTTATTAATTGTATTTTTCTTATTTAAGTCAAAATTCAGGAACAATATATAAAATTCATGAAAATAGAGAAAAATCAAGGAAAATGTTTTGAGACTTTAAAATCATTTTTGGCACTCTTTCCTATCTCGAATAAATCCCAAAAACCTCCCAAAATAGTATTTTTCATATTTAGAAAAACTTTATAAAATTTCAAAACTTGGGAGTGTATTTTGTAAAGTATTTTCTCGATTTTCCGATTCCGATGATTTAAAAGGGAGACATGAGCTCTTTGAAGTATGATATGTTCCGGTTTTGAGGAAATATCTATATAGTTTTTTTCTTATACATTTGTTCACACTTTTTGATAGGGAGTAATTTTCTAAGGCTTATTAAATTTATTTTGGGATAATTTTCGATTAGTTAGGTACCGTTCATAAGAACGGACGTGTAGGGGGTGCTAATACCTTCCCTTGCATAATTGAACTCCCGAACATGATTCTAGTAACGCAGACCGATTCTACCCTTAATTAGGTAGTAATCATGTGTCCTAACCACACTAAAAGGTTAGTAGCGACTCCAAAACACATTGTTTTCCATGAAAATATCTATCTTTTTTTAGAACACACACATTTCATTTGCATTTCATTTTTGAATCGTCCCAAGTTCGCGTCCGGGAAGTTCGCGACATATATATAATTTCTTATCTATTAAGAAGTTCATTCTCCCGCCTATTAGAGATGTTAGGTAATATATTAGGATGATTGGCATTCAAAAATCACACAAAAGAAACACAAATTTAACGACTCTAATTTTGCCACATGTCGTCATGCATAGGTGACATATGTCCCTTTATTGAAGGGCCGAAACATAAATTTCTTTTTTCCTTTGATTTTATTGTTTTTAGAAAACTTAAATCTTAAACCAAAATTTATTTATAAATTTAATATGTTCTCTATCTACTCTCTATAAATTTAATATCTCTTTAATATTCCATAACAAATACAATTTTATTTTATTTTTTCTTTCTTTTATTTTCATTATTTTTTTAAATTTCGAATGGAACCTAAGTTTTAAAAATCTAAATAAGCTTACTATTTTAAAATGTTGGGAAACTTTTAAATATGATTTTTTTGACTTTTTCATTACAGGGTGCCTTGCCCATCCTAGCAACGATGTCCTTTTGAGTTCTTTTCTTTAGGTATGACTCGCGACTTTAGTAATGAAAACCTTTTAGAATTAAACTCCAATGTGACTGGTTAATTAAAAAGTTGAATTTAATTTTTTTATGTTGATCAATTAATTAAAAAAATCAAAACACACTCACCTGCCCCGAGATTTCAAAAATATCAATAAGCTCATATGAAATTTCAAATTGCCGCAGATATACCCTGAAGTTAGACATAGACATTCTTGATGACCCCATTTATATATGGACTTTATAAAGTTGACAGCTTCCACGAAAATCATGCTCTTATAAAGTTGATGGCTTCCACAAAAAATCTTTAATAATAATAATAATAATAATAATAATAATAATAATTATTATTATTATTATTATAGTGAAAATGATGCTATGTAATTTTAAATATTATATATATATATATAATATTTTCATTTTTCATAACTTTTTTTTTAAAAAATAGTTTCATTTTGGTACTCGTAATTTTTTAGTAATAAATTTTTCTTAGAAAAGTTTCATATAATAAGTTAAGTTTTTAAGTTGAGTAATTTTGAGATAATTAAAAAATTGTACACACTCTTATTCAAAATATTAGTCACTATAAAAATCAATTAATTTTAAAATAATCTAATAAATAAATTTAAGCCCCATAATTGAAAATACTTTGTCAAATATTTTGATGGTTTTTTAGTTGATTAATGTGCAACAATTATGATGAGTAGTACGAAAAACACAGATATAGATAAAGTAACAAAAACACACAGATTTAACGTGGTTCAGCAGTAAGCCTACATCCACAAGAGCAAGTCACGGCTGAATTTCACTATATCAAAGTTGGATTACATCATATGTATTTGTACTAAGTCTAGCCATACAGAGGTATTAGAAAAATTCCTTAAATACCCATGTACCATACCGCGGGAGGCGTTCCCCCTACAACCCAACTCATTAATCATCCTAGCCAATAAAACAATAAATTACAAGCCCAAATAAATTTCTCCGTACACGTTTCCACTTGATATGAGCCACATACTACAATATTTTTAATCTTATTCTTATCATAAATGTAGGGACCTGAACCCAGAAAAGAAAATAAAAATAAATAAAAGGAAAGGAAAATAAATAAAAAGGAAAAGAAAAGGAGGAAATGGGTTTGGTACAGGCCAAACCATCGATGGTTCTAGGAAGCTCAGAAAAATCGTCGACGGTTTTAGCAGGGCATGGTTTGGTAAGACCAAACTTTCGACGGTTTCAAAAATCTCAAGAAAACCATCGATGGTTACAACTACTAAGAGCTTGTATAATAGGACCACAGGGTCAAACCATCGACAATTTTTCTTCTCTCTCTCATTCCTCATGTGCCTCTCTCCCTCTCTCTCTCTCTCTATCTCTCCTAATGCCCTAAGGCTATCTAGAGTCTGCTCTCACTTCCCTAGCGTCTCTCTCTCCTCTCTCGAATTTTCGGTTCACTTCCCGTGGCGAGTTTAAAAAGTTAGGGTTTTCGTCTTCTGAGTATAATAGGCATATTTTCAGGAACAGGTAAGGGTAATAGATTATGTCAGGTTGTTTTATAAATTGAACTGATTAAACCGCAGTATAAGAATATATGAATATTATGATAGTTGTTTTGCAAAATCCAATCAGTTAAAGTTGAGTATACGTAAGGAAATGAGATTATATTAGTTTATTTTGCAAATTGAACCGTTTAAAACTAAGTATAAGATTACAAGAATACTACCTATATTTTCTGAATGATTTAGGCATATAAAAATGATGATTTTGGTTTATTATATGTATATCTAGGAAGGCCTAAGTGACTAGGGTTGATCATCTCCGTTTTTTGTAAACTATATATTTTGAGTTAATTTAAAGTTGTAGAGGTGATCATACCCTGGTTTTGATTAAAGTGTTCTAAGTATAATATGATATAATTTCTTCGGTCAAATTATTATGTTATGATATGACATTCAAATCGTGTGGCATGAGATTTAGTTATGTTATTAAACTGGTTGTGATTTTAAGAGTGTTGTACTAGAAATGTATAGTATTATGTTGATTTTACTGGAATTGTTAAAAAGAATGCATATACAGTAAATTATTATAGTGGTGTACGAACCATGGATAATGTAAATGGTTACAGTAATGTATAGAAATAGCGAAAGCTCGGTACCGAAGCTACTTAGAGGAAGTCTAGTGCAACCACACTATTGGGGAAAAGTGTTGGTATGGAAGGGATGATTTGGCCTATGAAGTGCAGTGTACCCTCTCAATATCGGGCCAGCATAGGGTTATACCCTCTCGATATCAGGTCAGCATAGGGTTTCATCCTCTCGATATTGGGCTAGCATAGGGTTGTACCCTCTCGATATCGCGCTAGCATGGAAGTGGAAAATTGTACCCATAGATAGGATATAATTGATTTAGCTTTGGTTGGCCAACCAAAGCTAAGTCCAGCCTTCGAGTCACACAACCCGATCACGCAGGGTGAATTCATGATGATACAAATTTATTAGCCAGGAAAGGTTTTTCTATGTATATTATAGAATTATGTTATGAATGAAATGGAAAGTATGTTTATCTATCTATATAGGCGTGAGTTGTAGTTTAGGAATGCATTTTCCTTAAAGCTAAAGTAACGGTGGCATTTTGTCTACACTAAAACTCATGTTAACCCACACTGATGATAATCTTTTCCTTCTCACTGAGAGGTGTCTCACCCCGATGAATGTTTAACTTTTCAGGTCCTATAGGAGATCGAGCTAAGAGAGCGTTGGGAAGGGGTGGGATAATATAGTCTAGAGTAATTGGTTTGTAATATACTGAATTAAGTATGTTTCAAATGTCTTGGGTTGTAATCATGTTACTGGGAGATGGTTATGTTGTGATATTCTAGTGCTCTGATAATGTAATTGAGATTGCTTACTTATTTCCGTTGCTTTTATTGGATAATTGTGGTATCAGAGATTATAGTATATAGAAATAACAACCTGGACCCCACTTTTGAGTTTAGGGTGTTGCAAGTGGTATTAGAGCTTTAGGTTGTTAGGTTCTATAGACTTTAGGGATAATCATTACCAAAGTATAGGTAGGAATGATAATGGGAGTAGGAAAGGAATGGGTAGACTAGGTATTGCAGGGTTGTGGATTTTTTTCTCGTAGCCTTGAAGCAGAAATCCATCGATAGCTTCTGTGATTTTTTCTAAAGCAGTTGACAATTTCAAAAAAGCCATGGCAAACCATAGACAGTTTTTTTTCCGAGAGGCAGGACGAAAACTTGAGGATTTGAACGTGAACGTTAAGATGATTGATTTATAGGGGAGAAGTCCTTGAAAGGAAGTCTATGTTATCTTGTATAGTATGTTGGATACCCTATAATATCCTAGTAAATTATTTGTGCTAATCGAGTTATGATGTCAAAATTCTAAATGAATTTTTTTCTGTCTTCAGGACGGATCCCAGAGGTAAGAACGTGGATGCTAGGGGAAGTGATAATAAGGGGGCTTTCCATGACGACGACATGGATTCTACTTTAATGTTACATAGCTTAGCCCAGCTAGTCAGGGCAGAAATCCTGCAAAATCCTAGGGAGCAAAACGGTCCCACCTCTGACCTGGGTTGCAGTATTGAACAATTCACTTATATGAATTCTACAACCTTTGTGGGAGGAGCAGATCCCATCACTGCGAAGAATTGGGTTCAAGAGATGGAGAAGATACTAGTAGTGATGTGCTACACCGATGAGCAGAAAGTCCTATGTGCCACATTTAATATGACGAGAGAGGCCGAGCAATGGTGGTTAGCTGTGAATCTACTTGAGGAGTAGAGGCCAATACTAGCAGCACTAACCTAGAACCACTTTAAAGAGATCTTCTTTGAGCAGTACTTCCCTGCTTCCACCAGAAATGCAAAGGTGGAGGAGTTCACTAATTTGACTCACGGAAATTTGATCGTGCAATAGTTTGCAGTTAATTTCATGAAGCTATCCCGATTTTCCCTGTATATGATCCCAGATGAGGCAAAGAAGGCGCGGAGATTTGAGAGAAGCCTGAGTAAGAGGATCTACGAGCAGGTGGTGGATGTCAAGTTCAACACTTCTCGGAGTTGGTGGATAAAGCCACAGTGTTGGAAATGAGCCGGCAGAGAAGTGCAAAGATATCAAAACAGAGGAAGAGGCGCGTGCCTCCAGAATTTCACGTTGATGCCAATCAAGGTCCTTGGAAGAGAGATGGTAATAATCTGGGCTAGAGGCAAGGCTTGGCAAACAGAGCTTATTCGGATAATCCAGCACGCCCTCGTTGTCCTAAGTGTGATAGGAGGCATTTTTGTGAATGCCGAGTTGGAAGTGGTAACTGTTATCGATACAGTAGGCCGTCCACCTAGTACGAGTTTGTCGTGGGTCGCCAAATAATGCAACCACTCCTAATCAGTACCAGGGAAACAATAAGGCACCCTGAGGTAATTTTCAAAGGAACACTAACTAGGAGCGGGTTTATACGCTTGCTCCAGGAGGTGCAGGAGATGCTGGTGGTGAGGGGTCAGGTAATACCCTTATATTATCAAAGATTGCAATATTTTTATTCCATTTTGGAGTAATGCATTCATGCATATTTCTGGTGTACAAAATGGTATCATCATTGGTTTATTGTGGTGGTTTCATTGTGATCAAAATTTTAGGGTTTTAAGATGTTATTGCTTAGCAAGCAAGATTCTAGATTGTTAAAGGAATTTATAATGTGGTTTAATAAAATTTCTTAATTTGGTTTCCTCATATTTCGAGCATAAGTCCATGAAGGCCGTATGTATTAGTTTTGCGGGATTGTGATTGAGACTTAAAGTAGCTGGTTTTTTACCTTAAATGTATAAACATAATTGGAAGTTATATACGAAAGAAGGTTGTTTTGCTTTATAGTATGTTGTCATAACCTGGGAGTTCCTGATTACGCGTCAAAACTGCGTAATTGGAAGCTTAACCCGGGCTTTACCGTTTATATTTTTAATTAAATGTCCAAAATTGTCCAATATTTTAATAAAGTGCCAAAATCATCATTCTTGAACTTTATTGCACTATTTATGAAGTTTTGGTAATTTTTTGTCGCAGGAAAATTCCCGGGAACCAAAACCAACACCTGTTCGTATTTTGTGCATAACCTTTCCGTCCGAGTTCCGATTGAGACAATTCAAATTTTTGGAGAAAGAAGAAAGGATCATCTACAACTTTTGTGTTTTGAGTTTTGTGAGATACGGGCTCTAGAAGAGCAGAATTTGTAATGAACAGAGAACAAAAAAATATAATAATTCGGGTCCTCTAAATGGGTCAAATCTCTAATCCGAGTCTAGGGCTTTCTTCCCCAATCTCTATTTATTCTTCTCTTCCCCTCTTTCCCAGCGTGTGCCCTGCGCACCAAGCTTTTCTCTCCTCTCCTTTGCTCTTTTTCTTCTTCTTTGGTTTTGTATTTTTTTTCTTTCAATTCTACTTTGTTCTCTTCTCTTCCTCTCTTCCCTCTTCTCCTTCCCTTGTCAGTTTCTCCCTTACCTTGCCTTCAACCCCTGCCCCGAGCCCTCCTACTGTGCTTCAATCTGCTGCAACCGAACCTCTATTTTTATTTTAATTTTCTCCTTGAATTCTCCCCTACTCTCTTCCTCTCCCTCTTTGTTCTCCATAAACTCCCTCAGCTTCCCTTTGCTTTGCTGCCAGCACCCGCTCCCTGAAGCTACTCCATCACAGCAACACCATACCAGATCCCCGAAGCCACTCCAGTGGAGACTCTTCTGTAGCAGTTCCACATAGCAGCTGCAACGACCTTTGACAACACAGCAGCAACACCCGAGAGCAAGCCAGCATCTTCTTCACTCTGCTGCCAAGCCATTCTCTGCTGCAACCCGTGAAACACCAGCAGCCGTGTGTCTCTGCAGCTGCAACAACACCAGCACAGCAGCCCCCTGTTCGAGCACAGCAAGCCTTCCTCCACAGTAGCCGAAAGTCTCCATCACAACTAGTAGCAGCAGCAACCTGAGAACCATCAGCTATGGCTTTTTTCCCTTTCTCCGTTTATTGCAATTGAATGTGTTTTGTTTTTAAATTATTTAGTTAGTTAAATAGAGTGTTGTTTGAGTGATTGTTAAGTACTTTTACTTTATTTTATTTTATTGATGTTTAGTTCTTGATTATTTGAGATTTCTCAATTAATATTGTCATTAGATTGGTAGAGTTTAGTTTAGCTTCTTTCAATTATTTATTTATCGTTCTTTTAATTTAAATTCTGTTTTACTTCTAGCCAAATAATAATAATAAAAAAAAAAAGAATTTTTGTTTGAAGTTGTTTTTCCAAAATTTAGTCTTTTTATTGAATCTCGGGTTAGTTAGGGTCAATTTCGTCAAAGGTCGTATTTTTCAATTTTGTTAAAGTTCTTATTTTTATCTTTCGGTATCATTCAAAGTTTAGATTTTTGATGTATTTGCATTTTTGTTTGAGTTCTCGGTTTGAATTATTGATCCGTATTAAAGGTTTGATTGTTAGTGCGTATGTGTTGATTGAGTTTCCATTCCTGTGTGTTTTAATTCCGTGTCTAAAGTTGCCATTTTTAATTAGTGCGTGTTTCGATGTTTCCTTAGGTAGATTAGAGTTTCCATTCTTGCATGTTTTAGTTCCATGTTTTATGTTTCCAGTTTTTATTAACACGTGTCCCAATGTTTCTTTAAGTAGACGTAGGGTTTCTATTCTTATTTTTTTTTTATTTAGTGCATGTTAGTTTAGAGTTTTAAATTACGTGTCATTTAATTTATCCAAAGTGAAATTGAACAATCTTGAAAACTCTGAATCTGAACCAAGTTCAGTGCATTTTTATTTTTAATTGGACGAACGTTAAATCTGAGATTAAATGCATTCCCTGAGGAGACGATCTAGTCCTTGGGCTTAATATTACACAACAGAACTCCTATACTTGGGATAGCTTCCAAGCTGCTCATTTTTCGAGTGAGTCAGTTTCAAAATCTTTGGTGAGGTGATGCAGTATAACGAAAGTTTAGGATACTTTAGTCTTGAAATTGAACTCGAATTCGATGATAAAGTCCTGGTTAAAAGTCCTTTTGGAGAGCTTAGGACAGGATGTGGTTGGGAGTTTTAAGAGGAAGAACCAGAGCATATTAACTTAAATCTGTTGGTTCTCGGTGGATTTTATTCGGAGTTAGAATTAGCAAATTTTGAGGATGAAATTGTTAAAAGGGGGGAGATTGTAGGGACTTGAACCAAGAAAATACAAGAAAAATAAATAAAAGAAAATGAAAATAAATAAAAAGGAAAAGAAAAGAAGGAAATGGGTTTTGTATAGGCCAAACCATCGATAGTTTCAGGAGGCTTAGAAAAATCATTGACGGTTTCAGCAGGGCATAGTTTGGCAAGACCAAACCGTCGACGGTTTCAAAAATCTCAGGAAAATTTTCTACAGTTACAACTACCGAGAGCTTGTATAACAAGAACACAAGATTAAACCATTAACAGTTTCAGGAAAACCATCAATGGTTTCGGGAAAACCATCAATGGTTTCGTGCGGGCTAGCTTCCCTATAAATAGAAATGAGCTCATTTTTTCTAGAAAATTTCTCTCTTCTCTCTCTCTCAATCTAGGGTTTCGAATTTTCTTCTCTCTCTCATTCCTCATCTCTCTCTCTCTCTCTCTCTCTCTCTCTCTCTCTCTCTCTCTCTCTCTCTCTCTCTCTCTCTCTCTCTCTCTCTCTCCTAAAACTATCTGAAGTCTATTCTCACTTCCCGATCGTCTCTCTCTCCTATCTCGGCTTACTAGCTCACTTCCCGCTGCGAGTTTGAAAGTTAGGGTTTTCGACTTCTGAGTATAATAGGCATATATTCAGGAATAGGTAAGGGTAATATATGAATATTATGAAAGTTGTTTTTCAAAATCCAACCGGTTAAAGTCGAGTATAGGAAAGGAAATGAGATTATATCAGTTTATGTTTCAAATTGAACCATTTAAAACTGAGTAAGAGATTACAGGAATACTACATATGATTTTCTGAATGATTCAAGCATATAGAAATGAGGATTTTGGTTTATTATATGTATATCTGGGAAAGCTAAAGTGAGTAGGGTTGATCATCTCCGTTTTTTTGTAAATCATATATTTTGAGTTAAACTAAAGTTGTAGAGGTGATCATACCCTGGTTTTGATTCAAGTGTACTGAGTATAATATGATATGATTTCTTCAGTCAAATTATTATGTTATGATATGACATTCAAATCGTGTGGCATGAGATTTAGTTATGTTATTGAACTGGTTGTGATTTTAAGAGTGTTGTACTTAAAATGTATAGTTTTATGTTGATTTTACTGGAATTGTTAAAAAGAATGCATATACAGTAAATGATTACGGTGGTATATGAGCCATGGATATAGTAAATGGTTATAGTAATGTATAGATATAGTGAAAGCTCAGTACCAAAGCTATTTAGAGGAAGTATAGTGCAGCCACACTGTTGGGGAAAAGTGTTGGTATGGAAGGGACGATTTGGCTTGTGAACTGCAGTGTACCCTCTCGATATCAGACTAGCATAAGGTTGTACCCTCTCGATATCGGGCCAGCATAAGGTTGTACCCTCTTGATATCGAGCCAACCTAAGATTGGAAAATCATACCCAAAGACAGGATATAATTGATTTAGCTTTGGTCGGCCAACCAAAGCTAAGTCCTACCTTTGGGCCACACAACCCAATTATGTGGGGTGAATTCATGATGGTATAGATTTATCAGCTAGGAAATGTTTTTCTATGTATATTATAGAATTATGTTATGAATGAAGTGGAAAGTATGTTTATCTATCTATATAGGTGTGAGTTATAGTTTAGGAATGCATTTTCCTTAAATCTAAAGTAACGGTGGTATTTTGTCTACACTAAAACTCATGTTAACCACACACTGATGATAATCTATTCCTTCTTACTGAGAGGTGTCTCACCCCAATGAATGTTTAACTTTTTAGCTCCTATAGGAGATTGAGCTTAGAGAGTGTCGGGAAGGAGTGAGATAATATAGTCAAGAGTAATTGGTTTGTAATTGAATTAAGTATGTTTCATATGTCTTGGGTTGTAATAATGTTACTTAGAGATGGTTATGTTGTGATAGTCTAGTGCTCTGGTAATGTAATTGATATTGCTTACTTACTTCCGCTGCTTTTATAGGATAATTATGGTATCTGAGATTATAGTATAGAGAAATAACATCCTAGACCACACTCAATAAGGAGACACTCAATTGAATTCAATAATACTATGAAAATTACAAACACTCTTATCAGAATATACAATGTGTATTTCTTCTCACTGGTTAGTCTCCCTCTACACCACATATCTTAGACACACACATATCATATATAAATAGCAACTGATAGGATGGTAGGTGGAGACTAAAATCAATGAATGTGGGCTGAGGTTTGTGAGGTTGTTGCTGACTCCAGCTCAACAATTCAAAAAAAGTGAGTTGGGTTTGGTGGAGGTGGTTGTCGACTTCTCCTCTACAGCCAATAATTCAAGTTTAATTATTCAACATTCCCCATTAAACTTGATTCTCCTTGCTTTATCATTCTGAGCATTGTCTTCGGTCTTACAAAAATATCCTGCCTGAGTGACTTCGTGAAAATATTAGCAATCTAATCATACGTTCTACAAGATATCAGCTCCACTTCTTTCTTGTTAACATGCTTCTTGATAAAATGATATCTTGTATTAATATGTTTACTTCTTTCATGGAAGACTGGATTCTTTGCAAGTGCAATCGATGATTGATTGTCGATGTAGACTTCTATGGGATCATCTTGGACAAATCCCAAATACTTCAGTATATTCCTTATCCATATATTATGACAAACAATTGAGTTGACAACAACATACTCATCTTCACATGATGACAGTGTTACGATGGGTTACTTCTTTAATGACCATATAAACGTTAAATCTCCCATGAAGAATGTGAATCTAGTCATGCTTTTTCTTTCATCAAGATTGAAATCAAGAATAGCTTCCCAAGAGGAGGGGTGAATTGGCTTTTAAAACTTTCATTTTAGTTCTTTTTAAAGTCCTTAACTTCTTTTAAAATTTAACCAATTCTTTAACTTGTTTATCTATTTTGTCAAATGAAACAAGAACTTGGTTTCTTTTAAACAATCAACAAGACAACTAATAAAACATTCAATCTTCAACCACACAAATAATTAAACCAGTTAAGCCAATCAACCACGATGCTGAAATCAACAACCAATTTATTTGCCAAATGTAAATTCACTGCAGCACTATTAGATTTATGAAATCATTCAAGATTTAGCACATTCTGAAATATAAAAGTAGTTCACTCAATCTCAAGCTTTATACCATTTAATCACAATATATTAATGATATATGTAACTTTCAGCTTTTGTATTGTGTTCAGCCCTATAGTAAATATGAGAATGAACAAAGCCCTGAATATATGAAATGGCTTCTTCAGTGTGATGTTCAATATAAAATCCAATTGCTCTTTCCAAACTTCAGAATTCAAATAAACTCTTAAGCTAATTTGTCTTTGGGGTGTTTAACTAAGTAAAGTACTCCCGTATGGTTTCCGCAAAGTATGGTTTAAACAACGTACTCCCTTTCAGTCTTTGCAACCCAAATCAAAATCAAACTTTAAGGTTTACTTGATTTCCAAATATACATAGTTTACATAATTTTCAAATTTAAACCATCCACGCAATTTAAGAATGTACTGAAAATAAAGAATAGGGAAAGAGAGAGTGAGACGGAGATTTTTATGAGGTTCAGCTTCAATACAGCCTACGTCCTCACCTTTGGCAAACCACCAAAGGATTCACTAAACTTGTTCCGTTCACGGGTGCAACAAAACTTGATTACAAGCGATACCCCATGCTCAAACACTCCTTCACTAGACTAGAGTCCGCCTCTCCAAACAATGTCCCCTCGTTTGGTCACTCCTTAATTAGGCTAGAGCCCGCCTCTCTAAGTAATGTCCCCTTTCTTAGCCAATGATCCAAACAATCCTTGGAAAGTCAAAGAACTACAAGAAACACAAGATAAGATCTGCGTACAAGTATACTCTCTCAAAGTGCAAGTTAATACAATTTCAGCACTATATACTTCAATGTAAAATATCAATATGAAATACAATGAAACTTAAGTGTAGAATTCACCAATATCCTTATTAGATAAGGATTAGCAGTAGGAATTCGAAGGAAGAAGGATCAGCACTTCAGAATATCTTAGTAAAAGATATTTGCAATGACTGAATAAGAGAGCTTTGGAAGAACAAGAATGCTTTCACCTTCTAAAAAAGAATTTTCAATTCATGGACATATTTTGATTTGTGAAACCATGTATTTATAGGCATTCAGAAATATATATGTCTTTTTTATATTCCATAGAAGATAAGGATCGAAGGTCTTCTATCATCTTTTCATTCTTGCTTTCTAATTCTTTGATTTTCAAGTCTTTCTCTTTTTCAGCAAGATTTTTAGCTTCTAACTCCTTTGTCAAAGTTTCATTCTCACTTTCCATTTTCTTGATTCTAGAATCCTTTTCTCTTTCTGCAGCCTTATGGAATTCTAACTCTTTCATTATTCCTTCATTCATATTTTTCAAAAAATATTTTGTTTGGTTACTTTGATTAGCATCTTATGTACTTTGAATAAGTCATTTTGAAGTTCTTCATAAGATGGCATGCTTTCATCATCGAATTCATCACTACAAGAATTATTTAAAGATTTAGATGAGGAGTTTTCCTCATTGTTCCAAGCCATAAAGCACATATAAACAACCTCTTGGTCACTTGATTCATTCTCTGAACTACTTGTATTCATCATGCCCCAAGTAGTGGCTTTCATGGTCTTTTTCTTTTTCTTCTTAGATTCTTTCTTTAGTAGTGGACATTCTGGTTTAATATGTCCAGTTTTGTTGCAATTGTAACACATAGGAGTTTTATTCTTTGATTTCTTGCTAACTTCTTCTTCTTCTTCATCTGATTCAAATTTGGATTTTCTTTTGAATTTATTTTTCCTTCTTAGAATTTTTGCTAGTTTTTTAGATATAAAAGCCACTTCATTTTCATCCATTTCTTCTTCACTACTTGAGTTCTCTTTTGAGACTTTGAAGACTATTGTGTCTTGGATTTTGGTTTTACCACTCTTTTCATTCATTGTCATTTCGTATGTAGTAAGGAACTTATAAGCTCATCTAAGGAAGTGGTTTTCAAATTTCTTCCTTCCATTATAGCAATGGCTTTTGGTTCCCATTTAGGTGGCAGCCCTCTAAGAATTTTTCTTATCATCTCATAAGTAGTGTAGGTTTTTCCTAGTGCATTTAGGGAATTGATTATGTGAGTGAACCTAGTAAACATATTAGTTATCGATTCATTTGGATACATCTCAAAAGCTTCGTACTCACTTGTAAGCATATCGATCCTATTATCCCTAACATCTATAGTGCCTTCATAAGTGACTTCTAGTTTGTCCCATATTTCCTTAGTTGATTTGCAAGCCATTACTCTATTAAATTCATTGTCATCTAAAGCACAATATAAAGCATTCATGGCACCAGAATTAACTTGCAACATCTTATGATCTAAGTCCGTCATGTCATTTTTATCTTTGGGAACTTGTTTTCCATCTACTAGTTTATAGGGAATTTGGTTGCCATCCATAACAACCTCCCACGCTTTCCAATGCATAGTTTGGAGATATATTTGCATTCTCTTTTTCTAGAAAGTATAGTTGTGTCCACAAAAGATTGGAGGACTAGTTGAAGATTGTCCTCTCCAAAGGGAGCTACGCCTAATTGAATCATTTAGATCTTTTTATAACTACTAATTAAGATTTTCTATAACCCCGTTCTGATACCAATTGAAATTAGGAATAGCTTCCCAAGACGGGGGGTGAATTGGATTTTAAAAATTTCTTTTTAAAGTCTTTAACTTCTTTTAATATTTAACCAATTCTTTGACTTGTTTATCTATTTTTTTAATCAAACAAGAATTTGGTTTCTTTTAAAAAATTAACAAGATAACTAATAAAACATTCAATCTTCAACCATACAAATAATTAGACTAGTCAAATCAATCAACCACAATGGTCAAACCAACAACCAATTTTTTTTCCAAATATACGTTTACTGTAGCACTATAAGATTCAAGATTTAGATCTCTTGGAATATAAATGCTATCCGATTAATCTCAAGTTTTATACCATTCAATCACAATCAATATAATATATGTAACTTTCAGCTTTTAATGCTTTCAGCCCTATGGTGAATATAAGTTTGAACAAATCCCTGTATACATAAAATTTCTTCTTCAATATGATGTTCAATATAAAATTCAATTACTCTTTCCAAACTTCAGAATTCAAATAAACTCTTAAGTTAATTTATCTTTGGGATGTTTAACCAAGTAACGTACTCCCGTATGGTTTCCGCAAAGTATGATTTAAACAACGTGCTCCCTTTTAGTTTCCGCAACCCCAAATCAAAATTAAACCTTGAGTTTTTTGCTTTCCAAATATCCTTAGTTTGTATGATTTTCAAATTTAAACCATCCACGCAATTAAAATATGTACTGAAAATAAAGAGTAAAGGAAAGGGAGAGTGAGACAGAGATTTTTATGAGGTTCGTCTTATACCCAGCCTACGTCCTCACCTTTGGAAAACCACCAAAGGATTCACTAAACTTGTTCCTTTAACGGGTGGAACAAACCTTTACAACATTCCTTGGTTAAGGCTAGAGTCCACCTTCTCCAAATGATATTCCCTTATTCGGTCACTCCTTACATAGACTAGAGCTCGCCTCTCTAAGCAATATCTTCTTGCTTAACCAACGATCCAAACAACCCTTGGAATCATCAATCTACGAGATACAAATCAAATATTTGTGTACAAAGAATTTGCTACTAAAAGAGCTGATTAGTACAACAATTCAAAACTATAATATACTTCAAAGTAAATAACAATATGGAAATTAACTTGAAGCTCAATGAATTATATCACCAATTAATTCTTTCAATGTTTGAAAGATTTAGAATTTTTAGCACAATTCTGGTGGAAGAAGATCAATAAAATCTCAGTTGAATTCATGCAAGTTGAGAGCAAGAAAGAGCCTTGAGAATTTGAGAGCAATTGAGAGAGATTTTGAATTTTTGCTGAATTTGAATTATTGGTATCTTGATTCAATGGTATTTGAGGCTTATTTATAGACTTTGAAAGGTATGTAACTTGGTCCCCAAGTGACTTGGAGTATCTCCCAAGTTTTCACAAAGTTTGAGCCCCAAGCAAACCATTTAAAAAATGTTTTTGTTGAGGTTTTTTTTTAAAATCTGTTCGTGGCAGTCGCTTGCCCCAATCCACCAATCACCTACCATGTTATTTTTAAAGGAGCAGTAGGGGCAGTAGGGTGGTAGTTTCTTGTCAGGACACAGCCAGTCGCCTGGCTTGACCACCCAGGCGCCTATCCTGGTTCAGGCAGTCTACTGGTTGTTGTCAACTTCGAGTACCCTTCTCTTTTTTTGTCATAACTTTTTTTTTGTAACTTAAAATTTTATGATACTGGTGTCAAATGAAATCTAAGATAAAATCCTACAACTTTAATGTTGAACACTATTTAAAATAAAGAGTTTTTGATAGGTAAAAATACACCTCAATACAGATGTAGAAAAATTAACAGCATTTTGAAAATCCTCTTTGTGATGCTTTTCATTTCAAAAATGATTCTAACCTTTTTGAAATAATTTTTTACCTTATAAAAATATTTTCCAAGTATGTTAAAAGGTATCTAGGTCCAATAAATTAATCTAAGAGCTTCATGCTTCCATATTGAAATTCCTTGAAGTACTTACATGAAATTTCCTATAGACTCTTTCAAATTTTCAATTCTTGAATTCCTTGAGGTCTTTATGCTTGCTTCATCTTTCTTTGAGCTTTCATCAAGTTCTATTTAATCCTCATGCTCTCATGATATTCAAGTTTTATCTTTAAATTCATTTTTGAATCCATGCTTTAAGCTTCATATTGATCCTCCTTCTTTGAAATATAAGCTTTTATGAATTCTTTAACCTTGCATTCATCATTGAGCCTGAAAATACATCACTTAAACAAAGCATGTTAAATTCTACTTTTTTGTTAGCATCAAAAAAAGATGTTAAGCCTTGTAAGGCTAACATAATAGAATATACCATCAGTGATGGTACCCTTGACATAGCAAAATATCCTCTTCACTACATTCAGGTGGGACTGGTCAGGAGTCTCCAGGTAGCTGCTGACAAGTCCAACTCCATAGAGTATGTCTGGTCTGGTGCACATCAAATACCTCGAGCTTCCAACCAGACTTTTGAAATATGTGGGGTCAACATCTCCTTACTCATTAACTCTAATCCTGTTTCAAACGAAGTTGTCACAGGATTACAGTTGTCACTTCCCAAGCTTCTTTAGTATTTCTTTTGCATAGTGTCTTTGGGAGACAAAGATTCCTTTCTCACTTTGCATGACTTCTATGCCAAGGAAACGAGTCATTTAGCCAATATCCGTCATTTCAAATTCTTTGACCATGCTCCTCTTGAAAACGGAAAACATCTCTAGATTGTTGCCTGTAAAGATCAAATCATCAACATATAGGTAGACAATCAGCATGCTTCCATTTGTCTCCATTTTCATATATAACGCATGCTCGTAGGGACACTTCTCAAATCCATTCTCCTAGAAATAGTCATTAATCCTCATGTTCCATGCACGAGGTGCCTACGTCAAGCCATTGAGTGCTTTCTTCAGCTTGTACACTCTATCTTCTTTTCCTTTCTTCACATATCCCGGTGGCTGATCGATATAGATTTCTTCTTCGAGAAAACCGTTCAGAAATGTTAATTTCACATCCAGCTAGTAAATCTTCCATCCATTTTGTGCAAAGAGTGAAACTAGTAATCCGATAGTTTCAAGCCTAGCAACCATGGCAAAGATTTCTCCATAATCAGTCCTTTATTTCTGTCTGTAGCACTTGGCGATAAGTTTTTCTTTGCATCTCTGAACTTCTCCCTGAGCATTCTTTTTAGTCTTGTAGACCCATTTCACGCCAATAGTCTTGCAGCCCTTCGAGAGATTTGTCAGCTCCCAAGTCTTGTTCCTCTTGATGGACAGAATCTCCTTATCCATCGTTTTTCTCCACTTATCTTCTTTATTAGCCTCCTCAAAGTGAACAGGGTGTCTAGTTAACAACAGACAATATAAAGTAACATACTCTTTTATAAGTTTTGTATTTTCATACATATCAACTAGGGTACAGGCTCCTCTAGGGCTCGTATCTAAGATTTCACACTCGATTGGTGATGAAACTCCATTCCTCTGTGGTGAACGGAAATCATGTGGAGGTGTCTGTAGTTTGAGAACTTGTGACTCTATAGTCACTTCTCTTATCTGTGTGGGTTATTCTCCTTTAAGCATCAATTTTTCATCCTTAGAAGATTCAGCTTAGTCCCACTTCTAGGATTCATTTTCTTCAAAAATTACAGCCCAACTAAAAATGACTTTCTTGTTGATGGGATTGTAAAATCGATATCCCATGGTGCTGTCTCCGTATCCAACAAGGATACACTTCTCTCCTTTGTCTTCCAATTTTGCCCTTCTTGCCTCTAGGATCTTGGCATATCCTATGGAGCCAAACACTCTAAGATGACTCACACTGGACTTTTGAGTACTCCAAGCTTTATGTGGTGTCTTTGTATCAAGAATTTTCGTAGGACACCTATTGAGCAGATAGATTGCACATAACATTGCTTCTATCCAAAAGCTTTTGGGCACATTATTATCCATTAGCTCCTAGATATGTTAAGGATCGTGGTGTTCTTCCTCTAAGCTACACCGTTCAACTGGGGAGTGTAGGTCGGTGTGAATTGGCTTTGAATCCCTTGTTGCCTAAGAAATTCGTTGAAAGCTTCTTCCTTGTACCCTCCTCCTTGGTCTCATCAGAGTAACTTGATGTGATAGTCACTTTGCTTCTCCACGAGAGTTTTGAACTCTTTGAATTTGTCAAAAACTTCTGACTTCCTTTTCAGGAAGTAGACCCAAGTCTTCCTATTGTAATCGTTAGTAAAGGACCACACACATATGTGTGTACTAGCTGAAGCAGCGTGGTAGATCTCCAATCGGCTTGCTTTCCAAAATTGTTTCTATGTCACTTGCTTAGAACGTAACTTTCACATTTCTCATTCGTATGCTGGATGTTGGGTAAGTCGTTCACCATCTTCTTGCTTCCCAACTACTTCAAGCTTTCAAAGTTGGGGTGTCCAAACGTCATATGCCATAGCCAATCTTTGTTGTTGATGACGGCGTTTACACATCTTGGCATGTCATGATAAATGACTAGAGAGAAGATCCAATTCTTTGCCATAGTGACTCGAGTGATGAGCTTACCTCAAGCATCTCACATCACCGTCAACTTATCTCTAAGGCTAGTTCGGTAGCCTTTCTCCCCAAGCTATCCAAGACTCAAGATGTTGGCCATCATGTCGGGTACATAATAGACGTTGGAGATGAAAGCGTGATCTTTAACCTTCTACTAGATCAGAGCATCTCCCCTCCCTTGGACTAGGACTTTAAAGAGATCGCCAAAAGAGATCTCCCCTTGAACTTTCTCATCAAGTTTAATGAATAGTTTCTTTCTACTAGTCATGTGATTGTAGAGTTTGGAGGCAAATCCGCTTCACTTTTCCTGCTCCTTTGTATGTCCGGTGGAGAGTATTCTAGACTTCTTGGGACGTCTAGGAAAAAGTGATGATTTCGAAGGTGGCATCATCAATTCCCTAGTAGATAGTGGACTCGGCTTTGTAATCCCTTTTCCGATCGGCGTGAAGGGTCATTCATTGAGCATCAGATATTGATGCTTTGGCTTCTTTTGATGGGGCTTCTTTGTACCCATCTTCAATTATGTCCATGACATCCTGAGCACCCAGTAGGGCTTTCATTTGAAAGCACCAATTGTGGTAGTTGTCCTTTGTCAACTTTGGGATGACCACTTGCGTAGTACTATTCGCCATCGGGTTTTATATATATCAAAACAGAATGATAGGGATGGATTTTGACAAATCTAATGCTACCATTGTGTTTAGAAGGTCAAAAAATTTTAGGAACCGATTTTTGGAAGCAAAGAACTAGTTTAAATAGTACCGAACCGGCTAAAGAACTTCTGAATCGGTTTGAATGGACCGATTTTTCTTTTTAGCAGATAGACATGTTGGCTTTTTGAGTCCAATCTCTATTTTTATGTTCACAAACACAAGTGTCTCATATGTGTGCATAGTGTTTTGAATAGGTTTACAATTAAGAATGCACATATAAAAGAGAAAGATGGAAGTCAGAAAGGACTTAAAGCTCAACACATACTGGCATATTCCATGAAGAGAAGAGCAAAGAAGAAAGAAGACATTTGTTCATTTTAATTCTAATTGCATTTAGTTTTCATATTTTGGTCTGCGATAATGCATGCATCTGCATGATATGACTTAATGCTCAAACACGGCTTAGATTACTTTAGGCCCCCACAAACACTTCATGGAAAATCCCCTATAACTTAAAAGTTATACCATCATTAACAAGGGTGAATTCTAATAAGAATCAAGACCTAAAGTGAACTTTGAAAGGGCTTTGGTCGACCGAACATAGTGACTCACTCGAAAAATAAGCAGCGCGAAAGCTATCCCAAGTATAGGAGTTTAGTCGTGTAATAATTAGCCCAAGGGCCAGATCAACTCCTTAGGGAATGCAATTTAATTCCAAACTTCATGTAATCCCAAAGAAAATAAAAAAAAAATTTATTAAACATGGTTTAGATTCGGGTTTTCTGGGATGCTTGAGATTTTCTTTTGATGAATTAAAAGAACGTGCAATTTAAATTATAAATCCTAACACGCACTAAATTAAATTACAACGAGGAACGACCCTATACTTAATTAACTAGGCAATCCTACATTGAACTTCAAACAAGGAAAACCTAAAGACAATAACTTTCCTACGTATTTTAAGCGTGCAATTAAAAAAACTCCATCAAACACAAACTCGAACAAAAACCAAATTTTAACGCAATCAAGAACACAAGCCCAATTTAACTTTTTGAAAACTATTCAATAAATGGAAACACAATAAACATTCAGACTTTACATAAACTGAAATTGAAATAATTAAAACCCAACAAAATTTAATCCTTAAACAAGACAACAAATTTAAATCCTAAAGAAGATATTTTTTTTCTTTTTTTTAAGAAACCAAATCAACTTTAATAATAAAGCATAAAACAAGCAAGAACTAACTTCCAACAATAATAACAAATAAGATGATTCAAAAGTTCCAAACTTTAAAAAGAAATTCTCATAAAAATTAACAATATGCAATAAGTATTTAAAAGAAGAATTGAGAAAGAGAGAGAGAGAGAGAGAGAGAGAGAGAGAGAGAGAGAGAGAGAGAGAGAGAGAGAGAGAGAGAGAGTAAAGCTGGTCGTGGAGAGAACCGCAGCCCCAGCCGTGTGGAGCAGCAAGAGGCTGGCAGCAACTTGGGTCTTCTCGGTAAGGCAGCACACAGCAACAATGGAAAACCTTTTGTAACGACCCGAAGAAAAATGATATTTAAATGATAAAGAGGGAGGAAAATGAAAGCAGTAATCGAAGGAGGCAGCCGACTTCTTCGGCGAACGCAACATTGCATTTTGGAAGTGATAATTCCAAGAAATTTCCATGGCCTTGTTGACGAACACAAGGGTTTCGTCGACGAGGGTTCTTCAAGATCTCGTTGATGAAGTTCTGTCTAGTCGATGAGAAGATACCAAGAGAGGATTTTTGGAAGTCTAAAATTTGTCAACGAGGGTGCATGTTTGTCGACGAACTTTCTATAGGACTCGTCGATGAGGTGACGTGTCTCATCGACAAATCCGGTTCCATAAATAGCTTAAAGTTGGATTTTTACGCAGAAAATTACAGAAATTCACTCCCTCTCTCTCTCCTACAGCTCCACCACCATCTCTCTTCGATTTCGGCCCCATTGTTTGCCGAATCGACAATCTGAGGCCACCACGACGCTCCTGGGGAAGTTCTGTCCAAGTCTGCTAGAGCGGATCGTCAACGGGACAAAGTTGGATTTCATCCCAAATTCAGTGTAAGGTATTTTAAAAAAATTTTGGTTTAGTAGTAGTTATTGGAAATGTAATAGAAATAATGTTGTTTTGTTTTGGGATTTATGGTTTCAAGGGTAGTGGGTGGAGAACCCTGCGGGTGTAAGACCTTTCATAGTAGGGAGATTATAGCAGAAATCAGGTAAGAGAAATATGCTATGCTAGGTAGTTTTAGAATGATTTTCAGTATGAAATGTATATTTTACCAAATTATTTTTTATAGCATAAATTTATACAGTGTATCAATTATGTATTATATGTTTTAAATCATTGTGTGGCTTGAGAATATAAATATAGTACAAAGACATACTTTACGGTATTTTTCATAATTATGTTTTACAGAATATACAGACAGTGAATATATTTTTTAGAAATTACAGAATACCATGATTAAACAATTTTCAGTACCATGACATACAGTTTTATAGTTCATTTTAAAAATACAGTTTATACGGATACAGTTTATCACAGTGTCATGGTTAATACAGATATTACAGAATCCTAGTAAAATAGATAGATTGTATATAGTAATGTATTATTTAGTATTAGACCTTGATGGATCAAACAGCAGAGCATGGTACCATTGCTATATACAGATATTCAGTACAGAGTGCAACCACCTATTCAGATAATACGTGGTATGTAGATCGATCAAATGCCCAGGAGCGGACAGTCTCCCCATTAGATATTGGTTGAGGAGGGCTGATCAGACTGATGGAGTATAGTGGTTTATTCCTAGTCGGCCAGCCAGGGTAGATCCCGCCTTCGGGCGGCACAACCCTGTCATGAAGGGTTAAATCATGACATACAGCCATCCAAGGAAGTTTTCAGCTATTATATGTATATACAGTTTTACAGTAACAGAGGGCGTACTTATGTATAGTAGAAGTATTAAGTATAGAAACCTAAAAAATATAGTTTTGTTAAGCAACATAGGATGATGGTTATTATATTATTTGTACTATATTTTCATATTCAGTTATATATGTTAAATAGAAACAAATCTTCTCAATATTGTAACTCATTTGCCACACACTAGCAATAGAAAATTTCGTTTTACTGAGCGTTGGCTCATCCCATTACTTTAACATTTTTCAGGTGATTCAAGTAGGCGAGCATATCATATATGTATAATTTAGAGTAATTATGTCTATCCCTAGCCCAGTTGAAGGTATTTTGGGTAATAGTCTTATATGTATATTTTGAGGAACCTTTTAGCACTCTGGTATTGTATATTTTCTTGATTGTGTTTATATAAATTCCGCTTCTTGCTACTTAGGTTGATGGATTGGTTTGATCTAGTAGGTATCAGAGCATTATAAATTTTGTAGTGTATATATATATATATAAAACCCCCCAGTTAAATAGCAGGTCATTACACCTTTGGGTCTCTCTTCAGCAGCAAGGATCAAGGGGAGAAGGAGTTGTAGCAAGCAGAAGCGGCATGAAGGGGCAGCAGCAGTGGTGGTTCTAGCAGGAGCAGGGGAGAGTAAAATCAAGAGGGAGAGAAGGGAAGAGAGAATAGAGGAGAGGAGAGAAAGGAAAAGAGGATGAGTTTAGAGAGAGCGGAGAGGAACAGGGAGTGAAGAGGAGCGAGAATGAGAGGGACAAAAAGGAAGGGAAAGGAGACTCAGAAGAGGAGAGGGGGTCGGCTACCCCAAAGAGAAAAGAAATAAAACACTTAAAGCATTTGAAGAGTCTTACCCAACACACAACCCAGCACTTGCATGGTCAGGTCACATCAAGACCCAACCCACTTTATTATTATTTTTTTCTTATTTCTTATTTTTTTTTCTTTTTTTATTCCCCAATCTACAAGCCCCATTTTGACCTTCCTATAGCTTATAACTCTCAAAACTTGAAACATAAACGTTGTAGACCATTTTCTCGGGTTTCCACATCATTTTGAATCATCTCAATCGCTGCTCGAATGGGAGAATTATGCCCAAAGTACGAAATACTGTCGACTTTAATATCCCTGAATTACCCTGTAATAATAAAATACCAAAATTTCATAAATTATTCAATAAATTCCAAATATTATAAATGTAGCGCAATGTTAAAATATTGAGCATAATTAGATATTTAATTAAAAATATAATCGTTTTTCTAGTTTCTAGCAAATAACGTGAATACCTAATGTCGCGACGTCCCGGGAGCGCGTGTGCCCTGAGCGGCAAAGTAAAAATCAATTTAATATTTTCATGGAAAAACATGGATATCGGAGTCGCTACTAACCTTTAGTGCGGTTAGAACACATGATTACTACCCCGTTAGGGGTAGAATCGGTTTACATTACCAGAGTTGGGGTCGGGAGTTCGGTTACACGAGGGGAAGGTACGAGCACCCCCTACGCGCCCGTTCTTACGAACGGTACCTAATTAATTTGAAATTATCCCTAAGTTAATCTAATAAGTTTTTAAATTACTCCTTTTTCTGAATTTATAAATACATGTGAAAAATAAATAAATAAATAAAATAATAAATAAATAAATATAATATATACATATATATTCCCTCAGAGCTTAAAGGTACGTGAAACCCGAAGGCTAATACCCCCCGCAATAAAATCAGAGGGATTAAAAATTAAAAATACTTTATCAAATGCACTCCCAAATTTTAGAAATTTTATGGGCTTTCCTAAGTATGAAAATACTAGTTTGGGATGTTTTGGATAATAGATATAATAATTTAAACTTAATAAAAAAATAGTAATACTAGAATATTAAGATACTACAATATGAAATATAAACATAAGATATAGTTGAAAATTCCAGAAATATGTGATAATAATAGCCCTAATATATTATAATGATAATACATTACCTATAATAACAATACTACTATAATAATAACACATGTATATCTCACAATATTAATAACACATAAATACCAATACAATATTATAATACCACTTTAATATTTAAATATACCATAACACATAAATATTATACCATAATAATACTACTAGACTAATAATACATATACATCATAATTTAAATAACTATACAATATAATAATAACATATCCTAATAAATACAGGCAAAAGCCCTAATTATAAATAATCAAGATTTTGACATAACACTAACAACACTCTAATATTAACAATAAAGGAAATATGACAATAGGTCAAACCCTAAAAGTTGAATATAAACAAACATGGAAACAAATAAGACGAAATTATAGCATTTAGACAAACCTAAAAATAAATATACAATGACCTGGAAATAATCAAACCCTAAAAAGTAAAACGTGCAATAAAATGGAAATAAATCAAAAATCCTAAAAGATATGTACTAATAATTTGAAAACGTAACAATTCCTAAAGTTACAATGTGATAATAATATGGAAACGTATCTATCCTAAAACTAATATACAAGTTATATGGAAACAATTAATCCCTAAAATTAATAGACAATAACAATATAGAGACAGATAAAACCACTCAAAACCTTAATAACGTACAATAGTCAAAACCCTAACATAAAACAATAACCAAAACCTTAAATGATAATATCGTGAAAATAATGTAAATAATCAAGAATCATGAACATACGTAAATATTACAATCCTAAATAATAAACAATAATACACAAAATCCTTAAATATCCCATAAACAATAATCATGATAAATATCCTAAATACATCAAAAGGCCTAAATAATGTCTACACAATAAAACAAACACCCTAAATAATATGTAACAATAAAAATAAGTATATTACAATGATTACAAAAAAAAATACAACGATAATATAAGTACTTTAAACAAATATACAACAATAGCTATGAAAGAAAATAAATAAAAAAAAATAAAAAATAAAAATTAAATGATATAATCCAAAACCTACAACAATAATATTAAGTAATATACACAATAAAGACAATGAAACTTTAAACCTAAATTTTAAATATTAAAACACTACCAATAACAACCAAAACCCAAATATGTGATGATAAATCAATTAATATTTACAGTTAACACTTACTACCTATCTCTTCACTGCCAACATTATTATTATTATTAAAAGAAACAAAATTGGAAACTTGCATCTCTCATGGCCTATCTAACATAACTGTATATTCTCGTTTACAAATTTTTCAACAAAATAAAATAAAGAAAAAAAGAAAAACACAAAAGATCAGGCCGTGCATATGTGTGTGCTGTGGCCGGCATGCAAAAAGAAGTACTTACAGTGGGGGCTAAGGTCGTGACGGAGGAACGCCGGAACTGGTGGGGAGTTGTTGGCAAGAGCCGAGGAGAGGCCTGGTGGTTTGCTGGTGTCACTGTGCGTGGGTGTGGAGGAAGGCCGAGGAGCTGCTGTGCGGAGACCGCTGCAGAGGTTCTGGTGTAATGCTCGGCCGTAAGGGGGCTCGAAGGTGTTGCCTGGTGTGGTCGGAGGTTGCTTCGACGTCAACGGTGGCCAGAGCAGTGGGGATGGAGTTGCAACAACGGGATGGTTGCCGAAGATCTGCTGGTGCGTGTGCAACGGTAGTACCAGCCTTCCTTGCAGGAGGCAAAGGAGAAAGCAGAGGAGACGGAGAGGGGGAGGAGAGATTCGCCGGTGACTATTGAAAGAGACAGCGCGGATTGGGGTCGCGCGGTCGCTCCCAAACCAGAAGAGGCGAGCATGCAATTACTCAAGATTTCTACCATTCACAACGTGCTGGGGCTTCGATGGTTGATTCGATCGAGGGAGGAGACTTAGATGGCAGGAGGGCCATTGAAGATCAACGGAGAAGAGAGAAGGGTTCGCCCCCAGCGCTGGCCTGTGCTTCGAGGGTGGCGCGGCTGTGCCTGGAGAAGAGAGGCGGTTGTGCGCTGTGCAACCCCCCCTTGTGTGCTGTGAGAAGAGCCTATAAATAGGCTCCCCAAAACCCTAGCTACCCATAAATAATAAAAATAATAATAAATAAGTAATAATAATAAGGAGTAAAATAATAATAATAATAATAATAATAATAATGATAATAACAAAATAGTAATAATACTAATAATAATAATAATAAAGATAAAAATACTAATAATAATAATAATAATAAATAATATTAATGACAAAAATAATAAATAATAATAATAATAATAATAATAATACTAATGAAAATTAATAATAATAATAATAATAATAATAAATAAATAATAATAATAATAATAATAATAATAATAATAATAATAAGACTAATGAAAATTAATAAGAATAAATAAAAATACTAATAATAATAAAATAATAATAATAATAATAATAATAATAATAACAAAAACAAATAATAATAATAATAATAATAATAATAATAATAATAATAACAGAAATAAATAATAATAATAATAATAATAGTAATAATAAAGATAAAAATACTAATAATAATAAAAGTTAAAAATAATATTAATAATAATGAAAATAATAAATAATAATAATAATAAATAATATAAATAGAAGTAAAAATAAAAATAAGAGTAATAATAATAATACTAATAATAATAATAATAAGAATAAATAAAATAATAAAAATACTAATAAAATAATAATAATAATGATAATAAATATATTGGGCCTGGGTAAAAATGGGGTGTCTACACCTAATTACACTATTTAGGTGCGTAATCACACCCCCTAACTAACGTTTTTCTAGTCTCTAGCAAATAAAGTGAATAAAATCTAGGGCGGTACTCACAAATAATAATTCCAACAAACATGAAATGCATGCACATGCAACACGACCATACCAATCACATACAGGAATATAACCAAATTACACGCAAGCTCATTAATATACAATTCACGCAACTCTGAAGCAAGTTACTTATGCAAGTTTCATCATTATATAGTCATTAAGAACAATATACTCATATAAGGTTAACCAACAATTACAATTCAGTGTTAATATAGCCATATAAATTTGAGTATAAATAGGTAAAATCTCGAGGTATGTGTAATGTGTATGACTCGTTACACCCAGGATACCAGTGGACATCTACAGAGCGATTGTTTTGACTCGGCCTAACTGGTATACCCTCAAAAATACTAAAAAAGGATAGGTTCACTCGTTATATGTAAGGAGGAGTGTGATGATCAAACATCTCATATATTGCATAGAACAAACGCTAAATGTATGGAGTGGACTAATCTGAGAAAGATCTAGCCTATTTGTGAGGTGTCGAGTCCTTCACCCTAACATCTTCTCACCTAGTCACCATATCCAACCAAGACCACCCTAGATCAACTTATTCACAAATCATGCATTAGGACATCTGAGGCATTAGGCGGTTGAAGAGTCTTCATATGTGGAGAACACGTGTCGTGTCCCTGAATTTTTATGATAATTATGTGGAGCAAGTATTATTTTTTTCACTTCATTCTTGTGCATTTCTGTTTCTCTTTTTCTTTCTTCTGTTCATTCTTCAGTTTTTGTCTTTTTATGGTCAATTAGGACAATCATTACACTTCTTTTGTTATCTTCATACCACCCATGTGAATTAGGCTTGAACAAGAGTCCATGAAATAAGTCTATCTCTAGGGGTGGCTCAGCCTTCACATCTTGAGTAAGTTACAAGACTTAGGTTTCTATCTCCCCACTAGATGCCACATCTAGGCTAAAAAGTCAAAATCTAAGACTAGTGTACAAAGAGTATCTAGAAAAAAGAAGTAGGGAAAGTTGAGTTTCATGAACCCTGAACTGATGTTAGAAACTCAAAAGAATGATAAATGGCTCAACAGTACTTTACAAGGTGTCATAGTTGCCACGAGTGTTCTCTCAGTACTCACAAGGAACCCTAAGTGCAACAAATCACGTGAATGTGTATATTCAGCCTCATGAGATACCATGTAAATACAAGAGTTTATACAACCATATTAACTCGAATGAACTACCAGTCAACCATCATAGAGTTACAATTCCTAGATTAGTCATATAAAGAGAAACTACACATAAATAACTCACTATACAGCTTAACTGTGTAACTCGTAGGTTATATGCAAGTATGTAAAGGGTACAAGTTAGTGTTAATCATGGCCTAATCATCCATATTCAATTTTTTTTTTCAATGTAAATTCTTATCCCCCCCCCTCCAACTAAAGTGGAACATTGTCCTCAATGTGAAAGCATAGGGGAAGAAGAGCGTACTTGGGTTGAGAAGTAAGGGAAAATAAAAACTGAAACTAAGGAAAAATGTCCCTGCAAATTAACTAAAAATAAAAATAAAACAAGGTAAAGCAAAATGAAAAGAAAGAAAATAAAAACATCACAGTCTCTCTGGCGGAGGCTCTGGAGGAATTTCATTTGGTGGATGCAGGTCTATAAATTGAACCGGCGAGTGTCCAAATTTGAGTCACAACAATGAATCTGTTTTGTTACCTGCACAAAAGTTAGCCTCAAATAAATCAATACGTTCTAAGGTACTAGACAAAACATGTGCAGACTGCCTTCGTTGTTTTAACAAGAAACGATCTTTATTCAGTATATTTTTCAGGAAATTTACTTCTTTAAGAACCGGTGTTTGAGGCAACGTTGTCAGTGCAGTTACCTTTGGTTTTTCAGAAGCATCAACTTTAAATTTTTTTCCTTGTTCCTTGAAAATTAATCACCAGTCTGCTCACCCTCTTTATCAGGTGTACCCATCACCTTACCACTGCAGGGATTTGCTTCATCATTGCACTCCTTGATATTTACTCCAGTAGAGAATGACGGTTCCATGTCAGTCAATCTCTGAGGCTAAGGTACCACAAGTTGGTACTCCTTACTGGTCTCGGTCTCCACATTAACTCACTTCTTTAATTCTGGGCTTGCTTCCTCTAATTTTTCTTTGACGTCATCTATCTTAGCTGTAACTTCAAGTTTCAGGCAAACTGTTGGCCTGTCGATGAGTATCTCAGGTTGGGAAACTTCTTTTCCACTTCGCGAAGTAATAACAGCCTCTACTGTCTAAAGAGAAACATTATGTATTTGTTGGTGTTGGTGTTGGTATTCTTGAGGATTAGGCTGAGGTTATACTAGAAATTATCCTTTTTCTAAGATATTTACCTGCGTGCTAATTTCATTAATGGTGTCCCGCAATTCATTTATGGCTTGAGTATTAATCTACATGAACTGCTGAAGAACATCCTCAAGAGACTTCTTCGATGGTGCAGGTGCTATATTAGGTTGAATTCCTGAAGGTGCATAGCTCTGAGACATTTGTTGTAACTGATATTGATGCTGAAAGGCGGCCTGATGATATGACAATTGATAAGGGGTTGCATAGGACTGGGAATGTTCTCTGTACTATTCTCCTTTTCCATCTCCATAGCCTCCACTCTTCTGATAAGTTCAACCATATGTGCCTCAACATAAAACTCATCTTTCAGTTCATACTACTCTCCACCATATACTACTCTCAATAGTTAAGCTGTAATTGGTCTTCTGTCAATCCTACTGTTCCACTGTTGAGCATAGTCAGCTAAATGATCCAAAAAATCCAATGCCTCATCAGGCTTCTTATAAAAGAAATATCCTGAACACATAGTATGAACAAACTATTTCAATTCAGGAGTCAATGTAGTGTAGAAATAGTTGACCAGGTGCCATGATTTAAATCCATGGTGGGGACACATGTTAACCAGATCTTTAAATCTCTCCCAACTTTCATGAAATGTCTCATCAACTCCTTGCATGAATCGACTGATCTGTTCCTGCAAAAATTGAGTTCTCTATAACGGAAAAAAATTATATAGAAATCTGATTTGCATATCAACCCAAATAGATATAGAATTAGGCCTAAGAGAATTAAACCACGTCTTAACCTTATCTTTCAATGAAAAAGAAAATAGATGCAATCTAATTGGCTGATTAATAGAAGCCTCATCTATGAATCTAACATATGCAAGCTCAAAATCAGTTAAATGATGATACAGATTTTCATACTTCATCGTATAAAATTGAGGTATCACAGATATCATTCCAGGTTTAATATTAAAGTTCTGTGCATTCTCATACAATATGATGTAAGATGGTTGTGCGGTTTGTGTAGACTGCAAAAAATTCATAAGCGTGTGTGGTGCAAGTGCAGCCATATTTTCTTCAAAACTCTTTTTTTTTTTCTTCTTTTCTTTTCTTTTTTTTTTCTTTTTCATGGGAAAAATTTAAATAACGGGAAAAACACTAGTTCGAAACTAAAACTAACATTTCCTGGCAACAGCGCCAAAAACTTGACTCACTCAAAAAATGAGCAGCACGAAGGCTATCCCAAGTATAGGAATTCAATCGGGTAATAATTAGTCCAAGGGCCAGATCGTCTCCTCAGAGAATGTAGTTTAATTACAAACTTCATGTAATCCCAAAGAAAATAAGAAAAGAAATTTTTACTAAACATAGTTCAGATTCGGGTTTTCTGGGATGTTTGAGATTTTCTTTTAATGAATTAAAAGAACGTGTAATTTAAATTATAAATACTAACACGCATTAAATTAAATTACAACAAGAAACGAGCCTATATTTAATTAACTAGGCAATCCTACGTTGAACTTTGGACAAAGAAAACCTAAAAATGATAACTTTCCTACGTATTTTAAGCGTGTAATTAAAAAACTCCATCAAACAAAAACTCGAACAAAAACCAAATTTTAACGCAATCAAGAATGCAAACCCAATTTAAGTTTGTTATTTAGGTGTAATCTCAAGAGGGGGTGAATTGGGTATTTTAAATTCTTTCAGATTATTTACCACTTAAATCCAATTTTTATATTTAACAAATTAATCGCAGGGGTTTGAAGTTGATTTAAATTATTATATTAGTGAACGGTTCCTAATTACTTATTAAGTGCATGAGAAGTTATTCAACCATACACACATGAAATACGAGTAATGAAGTGTAGTGCAAAAAGTAAAAAGAATAAGGGAAGAGAGAAGGCAAACACGATTTTACGAGATTCAGCCAACCCGACCTACGTCCTTGCCTTGAGCAACACACTCAAGGAATCCACTATAATCCCTGCTCCTTAAATTGGTACAAAGCTTCCCTTACATCCGCTACTTACAAGAGGCATAGCTTCCTCCACACTCGTTTCACAATCCGAACCGTGATTACAATTACAATTTTCAAATCTGCAAAACAACTCAAGATTCGTTTCTAAAAAAGCTAGTGAGTAGAATCGAATCCTAAAACATATTCATATGATGATACTTGAAACTCAATATGTATGTAATGATACAATCGTTAATGAATGAATATGCTTCACCAAATTTCTCTTTTATCTAATCTCCCAAAATATTTGTATGAGTAATAGTTTTGAAGACAAAATGCACAAATATCAAATATGATCTTGTTAAAAAGAGTTTGTCTTGAATATTATAAAGATCTAAATCAACAGGCTTTCTCCCAAATTTTTAAGCACAATATTATCTTTGTAATATGCAAATTAATATATATATATATATATATATGTGATGTGATTACCAAAGATCAAAATCTAATATAAGATTTTTTAGAAAATATCCCTCAAAAATATATATGTAGTTATGAACTTCTAAGGATATTTAATCAAATGGTTTTGAAGTATCAAAAATATCAAGTCTTTAACTAGATACACTCTTGACTCAAAAACTATTTAACCGATGGCAAAACTTTTCTCAAGTAATGATCTTGTCAAAATTATCTCTATATGTATATGAACACTCAAGATCAGTTTCTCTAATAATATTCAATAAAATATGATGAGATGAGAAACTCTTGAAAATAATAAATCGATTTACCAAACCACAATACCAAGTTGAAATCAAGATGTGTAAATGAAATCCCTTTGTTTTTTGAGTTGATTTGCCCAAGTTTGATGAGTATAAGTTGGAGTGCAAGAAATCGTATAGCAATCTATTCAACTTTCTCAATTCTATTCCAAAAGGATGTTCTCTTCTCTTTTTGTTTATCTTCACTTCAGCACTAGGGTTTAGATGTTCAATATATAGGTATCTTGCCCTTAGAATCAATCTTAACCATTGGATCATAAAATAATTCTCAAGTTCTCTTATTAAAAAACAAATTTTAAAATTTCCCACATGTTTATACAACTGAGGGTTAAGACCGAGACGACTGAAGTTCCTTAGAGCTTGAAAAAATTAACCTGGACACGGGGTCAAACATGTCACAACCTGCTCATTTTCCATACATTTTTATTTTATTTATAATAATATCATCATAAAATCAATACCACATATCTCACATTTCAGCCCAGCAAATCACAATCCACCCGGACCCGTGCGTACCAGGGATATATCAGTACATACAGCAGAAGCCTACGCAGCAAAAAATGTACAATCATATTCATACCATCATATCATACATCATAATGTACCAAAGTTACTACAATCACTGTACTTCCATATATACATCCTAAAAATGAAATCTAAGGACAATTCCCACAAAACCATACTATCCCTACCAAAAACTTATCCTTCAAAAAGGGCAGATAAACCACAGCGGTAGCAAAAACTTATCCTACTTAAACTGTCAAGCCTCTCTCAAACTGTCTCGCCTTCCTCACCTCATTAGGAACAATATATGGGGCGAAACGAGAGAGCTCGATGAAACGTGCTGCGTACTGCTGGACGGATAGCTGTCCCTGTTTCAGACTCAGGAACTCTTCTATCTTAGCCTCCCTAACTGTAGCTAGAAAATATCTGTCAAAGAACAACTCTTTGAATTGGTCCCATGTCATGGCTATCGGAGTCACTCTCTGCTCCTCCAGCAGTCTCACCGCAGTCCACCACCTCTTAGCCTCTCCTATGTCAGTCTATAGGTGGTAAAAAGGACCCTCTATTCCTCAGTACACTGTAGTATAGCCAAGTTCTTCTCAATCTCCTGCATCCAGTTCTCGGAGACTACAGGATCAACTCCACCTGAGAACGCGGGAGGATTCATCTTTGTGAATTTCTCTATGGTACACCCATGGCTTGCAGATGGACCACTTTACTCCCTCGAACTCCTAGCGATCTCAGCCATAACCTGCCGAGCCACACTATGTAATACCGCGTCAGAGTCGGTCCCAGCTGCGCCTGATGGTCCTGCTCCATCACTACCACTGGCATGGGCACTATTTCCTTCCAGATCCATCCTGAAAACAATAAACGCAACTCAGAAATCCTATCCTTCTATTTTACCCACCTATCCTCACCACCTATCTCAACACCTCATTTCTAATTTCCAGTCCTACATTCTAGGAACACAACCCGACAATAGCTTACTATGGTTTTCCTGAAATCTTCACCCCAAGAAAAGCACAGAAACTACCACGAAAGTCCTGCCTCTAGATTGTAGAACAAAACCTCAAATTCTTTCCTAAACTCTGGTATTGTTTCTGCTGCACTCTAAAGTCTATAGAACCTAGCAACCTAGGCTCTAATACCATTTGTAACACCCCAACCTGGGTCTGCCAGGGAGCACTGTGTCTCTCCTCCTCCAGCTGGACCAAACAATAGGGGGTGGGCCTTATCGGACTAATGACTAGCCCCACAAACCAACACGTGTCCTTTTCAGTGTGTTTTCTCCTCACTCACACACTTCCTAAGAAAACTTCTCAGGTGGTCACCCATCCCAAGATTGCTCCAATCCAAACACACTTAACTATGGAGTTCTTATGGGAAAGCTCCCGAAAAGAAAGGTGCACCTTATTGATATGGGTAGTAACATCTAATCTTTTTAAATCTTTCATCCATGGGGTATCACATTCTCCCCCACTTATAGAACGCAACGTCCTCGTTGCGAACCCACATTTCCAAACCCAGGCGATGTGAATCTCATCACACTTCCGGTTGGGTGTTGGCTCTGGTACCATTTGTAACATCCCAACCTGGGTCTTCCAGGGAGCACTGTGTCTCTCCTCTTACAGATGGACCAGACAACAGGGGGGTGGGCCTTATCGAACTAATGACTAGCCCCACAAACCAACATGTGTCCTTTTCAGTGTGTTTTGTCCTCACTCACACACTTCTTGAGAAAACTTCCCAAGTGGTCACTCATCCCAAGATTGCTCCAAGCCAAGCACGCTTAACTATGGAGTTCTTATGGGAAAGCTCCCAAAAAGAAAGGTGTACCTTTTTTATATAGGTAGTAACATCTAATCTTTTTAAGTCTTTCATCTATGGGGTATCACAAAATGACTGAAGTTGGGATTTAGTCCTCTGAAGTGTCAGGCTCAAACAACTGACGTCTGAGTTCAGTCTTCTGAGGTGCTTATGTCAGGTTCTGTGTTTCACCATAAATTCTTCAGGCGACCGAACTTAATCTTCGATCTTCTGAAGAAATTCTTCAGATGACTGAGCTTAACTTATGTCTTCTGAAGTTGCATCTTCAGGTGACTGAACGTTCTGTTCGGTCTTCTAAAGTTACCAATTCATGGATTTTTCTTTGTAGTTCAAAAAATATGCTTTGCTCTCTTTCTTGGTTCTTTTATAAAAATATTTTTCGAGGTTTTAAAAATATTTCTAAGTCCATAAATATCCCATTATGATGTTCATGAGATGCATGAGTCCTAAGGTCATTCTAGGGTATATGTTGAGCCTCAAATTATATCATATGAAGTATGTGAATACATAAGTTCTGAATACCCGTTCTCATAACGATCTTGAACTTACCGCTTGCATCTTCATTCTTCTACTCTTTCAGTTCCATGGATTGAGCCAAGATATGTATGCTTTAATCTTCATGGCTTCCATGACTTGTCATCCTTCCGTGCATGCTATATATTATTTCTGTTCACAATCTCAATGCACAGATCAAATACCAAGTGATTTGTCATTATCAAAACAGGATTGGACTCATAGAGTCAACAATCTCCCCCTTTTTTATGATGACAAATACAAAAGTAAAAATATATAATGGGTTACGCCTAACAAGGCTCCCCCTCAAATAATGCATCAAATATTCAGCAAATGAAAATATACTCATGCCAAATGAAATATGCTCATACTCATACATAAGTTGTTTAGCATGATTCTTCTCCTCCTATAGCCTGATTCTTCTCCCCCTTTACACAATTAGTTTTGCCAACAATTTTTCTATTCTTCTCCCCCTTTACACAATTAGTTGTGCCAACAATTTTTGCTCTTCCTGATTTTCCTCCCCCTTTTGACATCAACAAAAATGTGTATAACAAAGTAATACTTAAGTGGATAGAATCTTATAATCCTCTCCCCTTTTTAATCTTAAAGTTGAGAACTTATTCAACCATCAGATTTGACTTAATGTACTTCTCCCCTTTGCTAGTGCAGAAAGTTGTGTTGTTGAATGTAAATTTCAATGTGAACATACACAGTGTGGCAAATTTCAAAGATTATGTGATGATTAACATATGGAAATCAATAAATTCTTATCATGATGTGAGTGTAATACCAAATGTTAACGAATGTTAACAAATGTTAATACCAAATGTTAACTAATGTGATACCGAATGAGAACAAATGAGCCGAATTTGAAATGTTTAGCTAATTATGAATATTAAATGACGTTGCTCCCCCTGAATTATGTCATCTAATGTAATTCTAAGCAATCTCTCGACTATGCATCTAACCTAATGCATCCCTAATTTGGATAAACCTATCTTCCGCAAGTGGTTTTGTGAATATGTCTGCCCATTGTTCATCCGTGCATACAAACTCAAGTGTCACATCTCCTTTTTGCACATGATCACGAAGAAAGTGATGTCTTATTTCTATATGTTTCTTTCGTGAATGTAATATGAGATTCTTTGAGATGTTTATTGCACTTGTATTGTCGCATCTTATAGGGATTGTTTCATAGCTTAATCCAAAATCCACCAATTGTTACTTCATGTATAACATTTAAGCACAACAACTACTTGCCGCTATGTATTCTGCCTCAGCTGTGGAAAGAGCAACTGAATTCTGCTTCTTGGAAAATCAAGAGATTAACAAATGTCCTAAGAAACGACAAGTACCATTCGTGCTCTTCCTATCCACTTTGCTACCCGCAAAATCAGCATCTGAATAGTTAATAATCTCAAAAGATGCATACTTAGGATACCATAACCCAAGTTCCACGGTTCCTATCAGATCTCTAAGTATTCGTTTGACAGCTAACATATGTGACTCTTTTGGTGCCGCCTGAAATCTTGCACACAAACATATGCTAAACATTATCTCAGGTCTACTGGTAGTCAGATATAGTAAGCTACCAACCATTCTACGATAAAGTTTGACATCTACTGGTATACCTTGTTCATTTTTGTCTAGTTTCAATAAAGAGCTCATAGGTGTTCCTAGTAGTTTTCCATCTTCCATATTAAACTTTTTGAGTAGACCTCTAATGTAGTTCGATTGATTTATAAATATTTCATGTTTCGGTTGTTTGATTTGAAGTCCTAGGAAGAAATTTAGTGCACCCATCATGCTCATCTCAAATTCATTTTGCATAGTGCTAGTAAACTAATTGCACAAGTCTTTATCTGTCGCTCCAAATATTATATCATCTACATATACTTGAACTAGGAGCATGTCATCTTTCTTAGACTTTATGAAAAGTGTTATGTCTATCCTTCCTCTGATAAATCCATTTTTTAGTAGAAAACTGCCTAACCTTTCATACCAACCTCTATAAGCTTGCTTTAAACCGTACAAGGCTTTTGTCAGTCTATACACGTGATCTGGATTCTTATGGTTCTCAAAGTCTGGCAGTTGTTCTACATACACTTCTTCACTTATGTAGCCATTTAAAAATGCGCTTTTGACATCCATTTGATATAGCTTGAAGTCCTTAAAAGCTGCATAGGCTAAAAGCATTCGAATGGCTTCCATTCTAGCTACAGCTGCCAAGGTTTCTCCAAAATCTACTCCTTCTTCCTAGTTATATCCCTGAGCTACTAGTCTAGCATTATTTCTAACAACTATCCCATATTCATATTTCTTGTTCTTATATATCCATTTTGTTCTAATAATTGTCTTATCCTCGGGTCTAGGAACTAATGTCCATACTTTGTTTTTCTCAAACTGGTTTAACTCTTCTTGCAAGGACAACACCCACGATTCATCCTCAAGTGCTTCACTTACATTCTTAGGGTCTTCTTGAGATATAAAGGCAAAATGATTAATCATATTCCTAAGTGAGGATCAAGTGGCCACTCCACGTAAAGGTTCACCAATTATTTGATCAATGGGGTGATTCTTTATGTACTTCCATTCTCTAGGTGGTTCATTAACCTCATTTTCAATTTGATTAGTTTTAGAAGATGGTTCCTTAATTTCATTTTTCTTTCCTGAATCATCTTTGATGGATAGTTCTTCAAATTCTTTATTTATTTCAATTTCATCTTCATCAGTCCTTTTAGAAAAAGGATTTGACTCATCGAACACTACATGAATGGATTCTATAACAGTTAACATTTGTTTGTTGTATACTCTGTAGGTTTTACTATCTAAGGCATACCCTAGGAAGATACCCTCATCTGATTTCAAATCAAACTTTCCTAAATGTTCATTGTCTCTAAGCACAAAACATTTATAGCCAAAGACATGAAAATATGATATGTTTGGCTATGGCCATTCCATAATTCGTACGGAGTCTTATTTAGAGATGGTCTAATCAGCACTCTATTTAAAACATAGCAGATGGTATTTACTACCTCGGCCCAAAAGTACATAGGTAGTTTATGTTCCTTAAGCATAGTTCTGGCCATTTCTTGTATAGACATATTCTTCCTTTCAACTACACCATTTTGCTGTGGTGTTCTAGGGGCCAAAAAGTTATGAGCTATTCCTAACGAATTACAGTAGTCTTCCATGCCTTGTTTTTTAAATTCTCTACCCCTATCGCTTCGAATTTTAGAGATAGTATATCCCTTTTCATTTTGGATTTTCTTGCACAGGTTTATGAATTGTTCACACACTTCATCTTTGTGACCTAAGAATAGTACCTATGTATATCTTGAATAATCATCAACTATGACGAATGCGTATGATTTTCCTCCTAAACTCTGAATTGGGTTTGGACTAAATAGATTTAAGTGTAGCAGTTGAAGTGGCCTAGTAGTGGAGATTTCTTTCTTCTTCTTAAAGCTCGTTTTTTCTTGTTTTCCTAGTTGACAATCCTCAAAAATTTTATCTTTGAAGAATTTTGTCTTAGGTAATTCCTTAACTAAGTCTCCCTTAAGTAGTTTAGATATTAAGTCCATGTTTGCGTGTCCTAATCTCCTATGCCAAATCCAACTAATTTCATTCACAGCAAAGAAGCATGTCACACTCTATGAGGTTAAGTTATCAAAACTTGTGGTATATACATTTTCATGACGCTCTGCGGTGAATAATGTCTTATTATCAGTTTTGTGTTCAACAATGCACTTTTCATGTTCAAAAGACACTGTAACCTTTATCACACAATTGACTTATACTCAATAAGTTATGCTTTAAACCATCAACTAGTAAAACATCATCTATAATTAGTGATGAATCATTACCAACTTTACCTATACATGTGATTCTTCCCTTAGCATTATCCCCAAAAGTGACAAATCCTTCATCCTTGGGTGTGATGGATGTGAACTTTGCTTCATCCCTGGTCATGAGATGTGAACATCTGCTATCCATATATCATCTATCTTTTGAGGAGGATGATCTTAAGCATATAAGCAATACACAATCAGATAACTACTTTTGGTACCCAGATTTTCTTGGGTCCATGGGGGTTAGTACTAGATTCTCCTTTGACCTTCCAGACTTTCTTAATTTTGACATCTCTATTTTTGAAAGGACAATCAAATTTTATGCGAACCAGCCTCTTACATTTAAAACATGTAGTATTTTTATGATAGTCTTTAGATGAAACATACGATTTTGACTCTCTTGCAAAATACCCCATGTAAAGGTGTCTCTGTTCTATGTTATCCTTTCCATTATAACCAAGACCTTCCTTTTCTAGAGAGTTTCTTTGAATTCCAAGGAGTTTTTCAAAATTAGTTTGTCCTTCTATAAACTTACCAATAATCTTAGATTTGTCTTTCAAATTCTTTTCTAACTCCTCAATTTTCAAATCCTTGTCTTTCATGAGAGATGCATGAGTTTCACTTTGACATTCAACTAAACTTGAAAGTTCTTTGACTTTATTTTTCAAATCAGAAATTTTCTTAGTTTTCTTTCCAAGCATTTTATTGGTGTACAAATATTCTTGTTTTAGTTCATCATATGAAAGCATGCCATTCTCATTTTCAGAATCACTATAATAATAAGATGATGATGAGAATGATGATTGTACCTCAAAGTCATTATGTGCCATTAGACACATATTTGCAATCTCATCATCACTGGATTCAGATTCTGAATTACTTGTGTTGTGTGTATCCCAACCGAATTTTAGCACCTTCTTCTTTTTTTTTTTGGAGGCTTTCATTAGTTTGGGACACTCAGGCTTGATGTGTCCAACCTCTCTGCAGTTGTAACATGTTGGTGGATCTTCTTTCTTTTTCTCTATGCTTGACTCTCCTCTTTCTGATTTTGAGTTCCGGAATTTTCTGTTGAACTTCTTATTCTTCTTCAAGAACATCCCGAACTTATTTGTTAGCAAGGCTATGTCATCTTTAGTATCGGAATCATTTCCTTCACTAGAGTTGTTTGATGATGCCTTAAGTGTTGTGGCTTTCTTTGTCACGCCCTGAACCCCGAAATGGGACCCAAGGGTGAAAATAAAATCTAACCTGTCCCTGTATCTAATAAAACATCCAAAGATACAGTACAATGGATGAGGGTCCAACCCCGTGGGGTTCCCAGGCACCCTAAACACATCCAATCACAATCATATACGAAGCGGAAAAAGGTCATCTATATACACATATGCAGTACCATACCAGAGTCTATACAATAGCAAAACATGGCTCTATCAAAACGTACAAATGGGTGCCCAAACACATCTCAAAATGGCAACCCAACAAAAATACAGTCCTAGCACTTACCCAAGTGCTAAACATAGTACACCGGCCACTATGCTCCCTACACCAGGACGCTAGTTTCAGTAACTCGAACGACCTGTAAAAATATACGTACAGCAGGGGTGAGATACCTCTTAGTAAAGAAGAACACAGGTTATATCAGTGTGTGGCATTTGAGTGTTATCATGATACAGTAACATGCATGGATCAATAGTCAAAACAATCAAAACAGTTATAGTATTTTCACAAACCAAGCAATAAAATCTGGTGTCGTCACACCCTTCAGCTTGAAGCCGAACTGTCTGGTGATATTTCACACCCTTCGGTAAAAAAATCGGTGATTTAGTGGTATTTCACACCCTTCGGCCAATGCCAGCAATCTGGTGATATTTCACACCCTTTGGAAAACGTAGGTGCCCCAGGTAACTTGGCATAGCATCAGCATTGAACCGGTGCAGATCTGGTGTTCGCACACCTTTCGGCTTGAAAGCCAGCCAATCTAGTGGTATTGCGCACTCTTCAGCAAAAGCCGGATTTTCAAACCTAGAACAATTCGGAACCCCGTTCCTATTTCACCAAGATATAACATATGCATGCTCATATAACCAAACAAACCACACCCATTTGGTAATTTAAATCATGGTTTTCCAAACAAATACAGTTTAAACAAGTCAAGGCACGGTCATCCCAATATCACAATATAAATCAACATATACCCACGGTTTTCAACAAAACTAGGGATGCAGCCAGTCACCCCCTTTTCCCAAAACTGTAATAATGAAAAACTCATAATTTTCCTCGTTAGATCCCCCCCAAATGAGTAGCCAAAACACACACAGGACCGTGAACCACAGTTCCACCGAGTCTGATTTCAAAAATAATCGATATAAACACAGTTCCCTTTACCTTTTCCCCGAAAAGCAAATCACGAACTCCAAGGCCCCTAAACAGTGAACCGAGTTCCAAAACCTACAAATCACAGTACAAAATATGCTCACAAGATAGTTTCCTACAAAACTACCGGCTCAGAATTGAAAACCGAGCCTTACCTCGATTTTTCGCAAAAACCTGAAAATCTCCGAAACGAGATTCCGATCCGTAGAAGTTGTAGAGAATCCTTCCACAATCCTTGTGGTAACTTTAGATTTTCGATTCCATCAACGATTGGAGAAGAAATCTAGAGAGAGAGAGAATACGGAGAGTTCTAGAGAGAGAGAGAGAGATAGGATTGAAGTTTTCATAATGAGGAAGTAAAGGAATTTTTATCTATAGCCCATTGACCCGGGCAATTTCGTCGACGAAATGGTGTTCTCGTTGACGAATCGGTGGCCTCGTCCTTGTCGACGAGTCCTAATATTCCCGATTTCTGAAACTCCTCGGCTTCTCCTCGTCGACGAGTTTCTGAATTTCATCGATGAGAAGAACAAAGTCTTCGTTGACAAAATATGGCTTCGTCGAAGAAATATGCCAAATTCCCAATTTGCCCCTCTCTTATTCATTTAAACCCATTTATCATGATTCGGGTTCTTACATTCTTTGCTTTGCTTTGCTCATTCTTCCTCTCATTTATTGCAAGCTCATAGATGATAAGTGATCCAATGAGTTCATCAACAGACATATCCTTGAGATTTCTCCCTTCTATTATTACCGTTGCTTTTGCTTCCCACATTGGAGGTAGCCCCCTGAGTATTTTCCTGATCAACTCATAAGTAGGGTAAGATTTTCCAAGTGCATTTAAAGAATTTTTGATGTGTGTGAATCTAGTGTACATGGATTGAATAGATTCATCAGCAGTCATTCTAAATGCTTCATACTCACTAGTAAGCATGTCTATTGTCATACCCCGAACCCGCAGATGGGTCCCAGGTGTGAATATAGTAACCTAACCTATCTCTGTATCAATTAAAATATACATGACACAATACAATAAGAGGGTCCGGACCTGTGGGGTATACGGATGCCCTATACACAAACGCATATACATCCATACTCATCAAACACACAGCGGAAAATGGTCTTTCTATACATGTACAGTACCATACCAGAGTCTATATAAAGCTAGGATATATATTCCCATATTTACAAAACATACCCCAGGTGTCTACAAAAACCATCACGACAACCCGGTTACAAAAACTTGTACCTAAATAGGCACTAACAGCAACTAACAACACCCCCGCTTCCGATTGCTAGGATGCTAATTATGGCTACCTGAAGGACCTGAAAACATTTGTACGTACATTTGGGATGAGACACCTCTCAGTAAAGAAGAAAACAGGTTATATCAGTGTGGCATACCAGTATTATTTTACGTAAAACATAACACTATACAATACGATACAGTTAAAAACATTTCCATACAATTCTATACAGTTCCAGTATTTTTCCAAATCCATTCCAATACATACGATACCCAAATATGCAGTCAGTGTCGTCACACTAATATGCAACTACTCTATGAAATCTGAAGCTTCATAGCGATTACGTTGCCAATACGATATAGCTCACACTAATACGCAACTACTCTATGAAACCCGAAGCTTCATAGCAATTATATTGCCAATACAATGTAGCTCACATCCCTCGGTGACAAGCCGGAACACACAGGTGATATTTCACACCCTCGGATATAGAGTCGGACACTCTCGCGCACGGCTTTGACACCGGTATATGGCGCAACGTACAGTAATTAGCCTCCACATAGCTATTTCAACGTACATTAAATAGCCACCACTAGCCGATTTCACAAAACCTGGAATCATTTTGAAACTTATGTTTCTATACTCATCAGCGTACGTTAATTAGCCGTCACATAGCTATTTTACAAAATACCCGGAACAATTACATACAACCATACATACCACACTAATTTGGTTTACAGTAAATCATATCGTTTTCCAATTCAAATATACAGTTTTATACAAATATGGATAACAGTCATCTTAATAACATAGTTTAAACAAAACAAACAGTTTTCCAAACAAAGCAGAGATGATACCCGAAATCTCCAAATTTTTTCGAAAACTGTAACTCAAAAATCCCCTATTTTACCTGATAGATTTCCCCAAGTAAGTTACCAAAACATACGTACGATCGTAGCCTACAAGCTTACCGATCCCGATTTCAAAAATAACTCATATAAGCTCAATCCCCTTACCTTAAGTAGAATTCCAACTACGAACTCTACAGTCCCTGAAACTATGAACCAAGACTTCAAAACCTATAAACCACAGTACAATGCATGCTTACAACTCATACTACTACACATATTTTGAATCAGAAAGGAAAACCGAGCCTTACCTCGATTTTGGCCCGAAACCCAAAACTGCTCGAAACGAGATCTCGATCCGCTTGAAACGTAGAGAATCCTTCTCTGATCCTCGCAATAACGTTAGAGTTATGAATCAGGCGACGAATGATGAAGAAATCTAGAGAGATCTACAAGTTCTAGAGAGAGAATGAGAGGATATTTAAGATTACTTAGCTCCAAAGCAACTCATTGGGATATTTATAGCCCTTTGACTTGGGTGGATTCGTCGACAAGATGACGTCTTCGTCGACAAGTTCATCGGGTTTCTCATCGATGAGACGGCGGGTTCGTCGACGAGCTGGATATTTCCAATTTTTTCGAACCTCTCGGAATTCCCTTGTCAACGAGCTTCTGAATTTCGTCAACGAGGAGCCCCTAGCCTTCCTCGACGAATGATGGCCTCGTCGACAAAGTCTGCACAATTACCTTTTTACCCCTCTCTTAATTAATTTAATCCACTTATCATGAATCGGGTTCTTACATCTATCCTACTATCTTTCACTTCCTTGGTACCTTCATATGTACTTCTAAATTTTCCCAAATTTCTTTAGCCGAGTTACATGCCATTACCCTATTAAATTCATTTACATCTAGTGCACAGAAAAGCAAGTTCATCGCAGTAGCATTTATTTGTATCAATTTCTAGCCTTCCTCTATATACTCATCTTCAGTATTAGTTACATTTACCTTATCAAATACTTTCATGGGAACATTATTTCCCTTAGTAACTATTTTCCATACCTTCTAATCTACATTTAATAGGTATATACTCATCCTACGCTTCCAATAGGTGTAATTTACACCACAGAAAAATGGTGGTTTAGTGGATGAGTGTCCCTCACCGAATGGAGTTACACCGATGTGTGCCATGTGTTCCTTTCTACAAATGAGCTATTAATTCTATGTAAACCCTCTCTGATACCAAATGTTAATTTAGGTGTAATCCCAAGAGGGCGGTGAATTAGGTATTTTAAATTCTTTCAGATTATTTACCACTTAAACCCTATTTCTTTATTTAACAAATTAATCGCTAGGGTTTGAAGCTGATTTAAATTATTATATTAGTGACTGGTTCCCAATTACTTATTAAGTGTGTGAGAAGTTATTCAACCATACACACATGAAATACAAGTGATGAAGTGTAGTGCAGAAAGTAAAAAGAGTAAGGGAAGAGAGAAGGCAAACACGATTTTACGAGATTCAGCCAACCCGGCCTACATCCTCGCCTTGAGCAACCCACTCAAGGATTCCACTATAATCCCTGCTCCTTAAATTGGGATGGAGCTTCCCTCACATCCGCTGCTTACAAGAGGCACAACTTCCTTCGCACTCGGTTCACAATCTGAAGGGTGATTACAATTACAATTTTCAAATCTACAAAACAACTCAAGATTCGCTTCTAACAAAGCTAGTGAGTACAATCGAAATCCTAACACATATTCATATGATGAAACTTGAAGCTCAATATGTATGTAACAATACAATCGTTAATGAATGAATATGCTTCACCAAATTTCTCTTTTATCTAATCTCCCAAAATATTTGTATGAGTAATAGCTTTGAAGACAAGATGCACAAATATCAAATATGATCTTGTTAAAAAAAGTTTGTCTTGAATATTATAAAGATATAAATCAATAAGCTTTCTCCCCAATTTTCAAGCACAATATGATCTTTGTAATATGCAAAATAATATATATATATATATATATATATATATATATATATATATAGTTATAAACTTCTAAGGATATTTAATCAAATGGTTTTGAAATATCAAAAATATCAAGTCTTTAACTAGATACACTCTTGAATCAAAAACTATTTAACCAATGGCAAAACTTTTCTCAAGTAATGATCTTGTCAAAACAATCTCTATATGTATATGAACACTCAAGATCAGTCTCTCTAATAATATTCAACAATAGATGATGTGATGAGAAACTCTTGAAAATAATAAATCGATTTACCAAACCTCAATACCAAGTTGAAATCAAGATGTGTAAATGAAATCCCTTTGTTTTTCTGAGTTGATTTGCTTAAGCTTAATGAGTATAAGTTGGAGTGCAGGCAATCGTATAGCAATCTGTTCAAGTTTCTCAATTCTATTCCAAAAGGATGTTCTCTTCTCTTCTTGTTTATCTTCGCTTCAGCACTAGGGTTTTGATGTTCAATATATAGGTATCTTGCCCTTAAAATCAACCTTAACTGTTGGATCAAAAAATAATTAGCTAGTTCTCTTATTAAAAATTAAATTTTTAAACTTTCCCGCAAGTTCAGACAACTAGGGGTTAAGGCCCAGTCGACTAAAGTTCCTTAGAGTTTCGAAAAATTAACTTGGACACAGGGTCAGACGACTGAAGTTGGAGTTTAGTCTTCTGAAGTGTCGAGTTCAGACGATTGAAGTCTGAGTTCAGTCTTCTGAGGTGCTTCTGTCAGGTTTTGTGTTTCACCATAAATTCTTCAGGCAATTGAACTTAATCTTCGGTCTTCTAAAGAAATTCTTCAGATGACTGAGCTTAACTTCAGTCTTCTGAAGTTGCATCTTCAGGCGACTGAACATTGAGTTCGGTCTTCTGAAGTTACTAATTCCTGGATTTTTCCTTTTAGTTCAAAGAATATGTTTTGCTCTCTTTCTTGGTTCTTTTATACAAATATTTTCTAGGGTTTTAAAAATATTTCTAAGTCCATAAATATCCCCTAATGATGTTCATAAGATGCATGAGTCCTGAGGTCATTCTAGGGTATATGTTAAGCCTCAAATTATATCATATGAAGTATGTGAATACATAAGTTCTAAGTGTCCATTCCCATGACGATCTTAAGCTTACCGTTTGCATCTTCATTCTTCTACTCTTTCAATTTCATGGATTGTGCTAAGATATGTATGCTTTAATCTTCATGACTTCCATGACTTTTCATCCTTCCGTGCATGCTATATATTGTTCATGTTCACAATCTCAATGCACAGATCAAATATCAAGCGATTTGTCATTATCAAAACAGGATTGGACTCGTAGAGTCAACATAACTTTTTAACAACTATTCACACTATTTATTTACTTTCAAATTTTTATATAAATCATAAAAAATTAGAAAATAAAGTGACATTTTTTGTTTTTCAAAAATCTTAAAGTGAATTTTTTTGGTGATTAAACAGGCCCATAGTCACCATGCAAACCCCAATCAATAAAAGTTGTTATATTATAATTTGCATTAAGCACTCTTTCTTTTAGATATCTTAGCACAATATATTCAACAACACGCATTTTGTTAAACATAACTTTAGATGTTCCGTTAACCTTTTTTTTTTTATGAAAAAAAAAAAAGAATGGCGACACCTTCATTTATTTATTGATAACCCCTCACTTTTGGCGGAGGAATACCGTGGTTACAAGACAATCAATGGGAGATAACAAAAGACAACACGTTAAAAATCTCTCAAAGATGTTCCGTTAACCTTATATGTATCATGAAAGCATGTGAACATCTCTCTCACATGGCTATTATACATTAGTATGACACCACATCTTCTTTTTTTTTGTTTTTTTTTTTTGGGGGGGTGGGGGGGGGGGGGGGGAGGAGTTGTACTATTAAGTCTCCAAATGGAGTAAAAGGGGTCTCTCTCAACCATAGAATTTTTACTTTTGTACATGATGTCTTTGCTAAATTGTTTTTGCAACTTTCCTAAGTAAGATATCCAAGAAAAGAATCATTCAAAAAAAAGTATCCAAGGAAAGAATTTTATTTTATATATATATCTATATACGTATATAATCAAAAGGTAAAACAAAAAAAAATCATTCATTAAAGCTAAAACAAGAAGCTTGAGAAAGATAAAGAAGAATTATGAATCAATTAATTAGTCAAGAAAAGACATTAAATCGAATCAGGGCATTAAAGAAAGAGAGATGCAAACTCTACTCTTGAGAAAAAATTATTCAAGATGTTTCAAAGCATTCTTGCATGAATACTTGTGTGTGTGTGTGTGTGTGTGTGTGTGTGTGTGAGAGAGAGAGAGAGAGAGAGAGAGAGAGAGAGAGAGAGAGAGAAATATTGTCCTTGAATATATGTGTGTGCATATGACAATTAAGGAAATGGGCATGTCTAATCCCTAGAACTGGAGAGAGAGAGAGAGAGAGAGAGAGAGAGAGAGAGAGAGAGAGAGAGAGAGAGAGAGAGAGAGAGAGAGAGAGAGAGAGAGGAGTGAGTACAATAAGCAATATTGTGTCCAAGAATATATGTATGCGCATGTGAACAATAAAGGAGATGGGCACGTCTAATCCCTAGAATTGGGGGGAGAGAGAGAGAAGAGTGAATACAATGAGCAATATTGTGTCCCTTATATATGCGCATGTGAACAATAAAGGAGATCGGCACATCTAATCCCTAGAGAGAGAGAGAGAGATTTACCAAAATATTAAAAAAAATATTAAAAAAACATGAATATGAAGGAAATGGGGAAAATTTACACAAATGTATCCAACCGACTTTCCAAAAGTCGGTTTCGACTCTAAAATAATAATAATTAAAAAAAACGTCAGTCGTCAATTCTTGTCAACCAGAATGTTTTTAAAAAAAAAAAAAATGAGCCAACTTTTCAAAAGTTGGTTCTTCACCTACACCCACACCCCCCCCCCCCCCCCCCAAACACACACACACACACACGCACACAATCAATTTTTTAAAAAAATAAATAAATAATAATAAAATATATATTATTTTTAAAATTTTAAGATTTAAATAAAAATTTGAAAATAAAAAATATATCTTTAAGTGTCATTTAATACCAAAAACATTTTCTACTTTTCATTTATTTTTCAAATGAATTAAAAAAAGCAAGTTAATTTTTTAATTTCAAAATATTATATACAATAACAAAAAAAAATCAAATAATTTACTCTTTAGAATATTAAGACAAAAAAGGACATCTTACTTCCTAATTACATAAATTTTTTTAATTTAAATAATCATAATATATATTATTTTTCAAATTTTAAGATTTAAATAAAAATTTGTAAATAAATAATATATTTTTAAGTGTGAATTAAAACAAAAAATATTTTCTATTTTTTATTTATTTTTCAAATGAATTAAAAAAATGGCAGGGAAATATAAAACAAAAAAAAAGTTTACATGCATGCAAAAATATGAATTAAATTATAATAATTAATAAATTTAATTTTTTTATATAAAATTAGTTATTTTTTTATTCAAATTTTGTAATACATAAATTTTCTTTTAATTTTTTATTAGTAGCTTTAAATTTATTTAAAAAATAAATAAACACAGGTCAAATTTTATAATTATAAATTTTATAATTTTATAAATTAAAATTTTCCTATTTATTCAAAATCCATAATACATAAATTTTCTTCTAATTTTTTATTGATAGTTTTATATTTATTTAAAAAATAAATAAACACACGTTAAATTTTATAATTATAAATTTTATAATTTTATAAATTAAATTTTCTTACAAAAAATATAAATATAATTACTATCTTCACGGCACCGGTACTTCCTAGATCATCACTCGTCTAATGCTGATCATCGCCGATCACTTCTCGTACGAATCCTCGACCGCCTCTTGCCTATGCCTATGTTGGCCATTCGCTAATACTTAATGTGATGGGTCAGCTCCGTCATGACCTCCATTCCTCCTTGGACATAGATAGCTTTGGGCTTTGTGCGTGTGTGGGTACAGGTGAAGGATAGACTTTTGAAAAGTCAGTTCTTAATTTTATTTTTTATTAAATTCTGACTGACAAGTGTTGACGGTTGACCTTTTATTATTATTTTAAAGTCCAAACCGTACATTTGTGTAAATTTTTCTCATTTCCCTCATATTTGTGTTCTTTTTAAAAAAATATTTTTTTAAAAAACTATAATGAAGTAGTCAAAACTCTCGCCAGCGCGTGTAGTGCATGACGTCACCGGTCAACACTCTCGTTGGTGCATGTAGCGCGTCTCGATGACACTGAATCGACTAGCGGCACGTGTGAGGCCTTTGGACTCTGTTTGGGATGCGGTTTTCTCCTATGGACTTGTCTTGATGCAGGCTACACAATGGTATGCTCAAAATTTGATTTCGAGCGACTTCAAATATGGGAAAAAGTTTTAATTCCTCTCTATTCACCTCTGTTTGGCAAATTTCGACAAATCTTGGTGCTCTGATACCACTGATGGGTGGAGGGGACTCACTCAATCACTGATTGTGATTGAACTCAGCGAGGAAACATTCAATTGATTTCAATAATAATCTGAAAATTACAAACGCTCTCAAAATATACAAACTCTTCTTCTTCTCATGGGTTACTCTCCCTCAACACCACATATCTTACATACACGCATACATCATATATATATAGCAACTAATAAGATGGTAGATGGAGATTAAAATCAACAAAGGTGGGCTGAGGTTGGTGAGGCTGCTGCCGATTCTAGCTCAACAATTCAACAAAAGTGAGCTAGGTTTGGTGGAGGTGGTTGCCAACTTCTCCTCTGTAGTCCAATAATTCAAGTTTAATTATTCAACATTTTGTACATTAATTTTAGCTAAATATGTATGATAAATAAATGAAATTTATAATTTTTCTATGTAAGTTATTTAATGAAAAAATATTTCAAAATATACATTATAGAATGAATTAAACTAAGTCAAACACAATCGAATTAGTCAATTAATTTCATTTAGGGATGTCCTTCTTAGCTCTTTAATTAAAAGTCATGCCGATTTTCTTCCCTGCTGCCCTATCGAGAGGAGCTTTGTGCTTTTTGTTAATGGCATAGAAATATATAGTCAAGAACTATGGTACTATGTACGAGTCCTGCAAAGCTAAAGATTAAAATCAAAGCTCCATGGCCCAATATATATTGAACTTTACAAATTTGATGCCTTTTAAGGCAAATGCTGCAATATAGTTATTTTATATATATATATATATATATATATATATATATATATATATGTATATGTATACATAATTTGTGGATATCAAAAGAAAAGCAACAATATGTTCCTATTTTGGTTGTCTTTTGATTTTGCATATTTCCAATTATCATATAATAAGATTATTCTTAAAACTTTCATATGACAAATTAAAATTTTAAGTTGAAGTACTTTTAAGTAGTTGAAAAACTACATCACTGCATTTGGGAGCATTGAATTTAGACATTTGATTTGGACAAATTTCAGTCCAATTTTATATTACATCTTATCCAAATGTAATACAACTCCAATTCCAAGATCTCTCCAAACATGAGATAAATATATTTTTCAATCAAAGTATGGTCATGCCCACAAAATAGTTTTATTTTCATTTCCAGCAATTTTTAAAATAATTACAAAAAAAGAGCCACCTTCTTTTCAAATTTCTCAAATTAGTAAGTAAGATTTGGAGAAAAACTTTTTATTTACTTTCAAATTTTTATATAAATCATAAAAAATTAGAAAATAAAGTGACATTTTTTGCTATTCAAGAATCTTAAAGTGAATTTCTTTTGTGATTAAACAGACTCATAGTCACCATGCAAACCCTGATCAATAAAAGTTGTTATATTATAATTTGCATTAAGCACTCTTTCTTTTAGATATATTAGCACAATATATTCAACAACACGCACTTTGTTAAACATAACTTTAGATGTTCCGTTAACCTTATATGTATCATGAAAGCATGTGAACATCTCTCTCACATGGCTATTACACATTAGTACAACACGACATCTTTTTTCTTTTTCTTTTTTTTTGGAGTTGTACTATTAAGTCTCCACATTGAGAAAAAGGGGTCTCTCTCAACCATAGAATTTTTACTTTTGTACATAGAATGTTTTTGCTAAATGGTTTTTGCAACTTTCCTAAGTAAGATATCCAAGAAAAGAATCATTCAAAAAAAAGTATCCAAGGAAAGAATTTTATTTTATATATATCTATATATGTACATAATCAAAGGGTAAAAAAAAAAAAACTCATTCATTAAAGGTCAAGCAAGAAGCTTGAGAAAGATAGAGAAGAATTATGAATCAATTAAGTAGAGAAAAGACATTAAATCGAATTAGGACATTAAAGAAAGAGAGATGCAAACTCTACTTTTAAGAAAAAATTATTCAAAATGTTTCAAAGCATTCTTGCATGAATACTTATGTGTGTATATGTGTGTGTGTGTGTGTGAGAGAGAGAGAGAGAGAGAGAGAGAGAGAGAGAGAGAAATATTGTCCTTGAATATATGTGTGCATATGACAATTGAGGAAATGGGCACGTCTAATCCCTAGAAATGGGGAGAGAGTATGTGTGTGTGGAGAGAGAGAGAGGGAGAGAGAGAGAGAGAGAGAAATATTGTCCTGGAATATATGTGTGCATATGACAATTGAGGAAATGGGCACGTCTAATCCCTAGAAATGGGGAGAGAGTATGTGTGCGTGGGAAGAGAGAGAGAGAGAGAGAGGAGTGAGTACAATAAGCAATATTGTGTCCTAGAATATATGTATGCGCATGTGAATAATAAAGGAGATGGGCACGTCTAATCCCTAGAAATGGAGAGAGAGAGAGAGAGAGAGAGAGAGAGAGAGAGAGAGAGAGAGAGAGAGAGAGGCGATGAGAAAAAAATAAAAGGGGAATTAATTAAAAAGGTGGCTAGCTAGCTACGAACTGGAGCAGCCTTTTGTTCTCAGGGGGTGCGTGGGTACTGAGAGTTGGTGGGATGGAGCAATGGTGATATAGAGATACGGCTGCCTTAGCCAGCTTTTAAATTTCTCTTTATTATTTTCGCGTGTGTGTGTGTGTGTGTATGTCGGCCTCGTGCTGACCATTTGGCGCAGATGGCTAGATTTGCTTTTGTTGCTTTCCTCGTGCTCCTTTTCCCACCTTGTAGCTCTATATGACCAATATATACTCTAGCTATTTGCAATATGCAGTAGATTCCAGCAGTCCTGCCTAAAATTCAGAGCCTTGCCCCCTTAAAAATTAATCTTTAACTGGTTGGGCCTCACTGTTTTTTTCAACTTCGTCTTCCTTTTCGTGGGTCTGATTGAATCCAATTAAAGCAAATAATATATATAGCCAGCCGTCCACCCAATCAAATTTCAATCTAGGTCTTGTAGTGGGAGTGATTTGGCAGCGGATTGGGACCCTTGCCTGCGCTTTGGATTCTTTTATGTGTGTGTGTGTGTGAGAGAGAGAGAGAGAGAGAGAGAGAGAGAGAGATTGTTTTCATGACGCAGCCATCTGTACAACACCCTCCAAAGTTCTTGCAACAATCAATCATGGCAATATCCTGTAGTAGGTTTTCTTTTCTTTTCTTTTCCTTTCTTTTTCTTGAATATACAGTAACATTTTATTCAAGGAATATCGGAGAAGTATATTTTTAGTTGAGGGAAGAATCAAAATTGAGGTCAAATTACCACACCTCAATCAAACACTAGGAATATCCACATTATATATATATATATATATATATATATATATATATATATATATTCTTACTCACTACTTTAAATAACTGTACCATAAATATAATACAATATTTACAAAGCAGGTTAATAAAAGATTGATAATCATAGAATATTTCCTATTAAGAAATGTATATTTTAAGGTTTTAACTTACTTTTAATTGCTTAACCTGGACAATGCATCACGAGCATAGAATTTCTTTCACTCCAATTATATTTCTTTAAATTTGGCTGCAATAAAAGCCTATTTATATGCTCAATGGGGTGCCCATAGTAAAAAATCATCAAACGATTTAACTCCTATCTTACTTAATGGACCTTAAAATTAATCTTTAACTTTCTCTTGATCAATGTGGAAGTTCTTGTATAATTGATTGATTTATTCTCCTTTTTATTTAATTAATTTATACTGTTACACAGTCTTTGTTTCACTAAATCATTTATGATGGATTAACATATTAAGATAAAGTGAGAATGTTTAGGTACAAGAAATATTTTGCAAAATTTATAACTAATTCAAAGCAAATAAGATAGAGTGAGACTTTGGATAGACTACCTCCCTTCAGTTGCACTTCACTCTACCCAACTCTACACCCTACATCAAAATGAGCAATGGAGATGAGAACTAGATAAAGTTAAAGGATAAAGTGTCTAGGAAATTCTTCTCAGCCCATTGCATGAACTTTCTTGCATAGGAAATTCGAGCTATGTGTATAGAAAGCTAGCATAAAAGTAAATAAGAACAATTAGAAGAAGAAGGAAAACTCAACATATCAAGGCTCAATGGTTACCTTAAAATGGAGGAAGATTAAGAGCCCATCTCTCCCTTCGATAGTCCTCCATCCTACGCAAAAATCCTCAATGCACTACAACAATCCTTCTCAACCCCATCCTCTAGGACATAAGATCACAACTATGTAACACCTTCATGTCAAAAGAAGCCTATATATCTTTGAACCAATTCATTATTTCAATCACTTGTCAACATTGATCTTTATTTTGAATGAATTTTATGGAGAAATATTTATTTAATTGTACTTACAAAAAAAAAAAAAAGATAGCAATGAATTCAAGTTTATACTTTTATAAACCAACATGATTTTAAACTTGGCATATCTAACCTAATTATTACATAAATCATCCGTCCATTAGATTTATAGAGGAGGATGTATTTCGACAAGAGGTCGAGCAAGCACAACCCAATGGATGTGTGTGGATGGCTAATGGAGAGAGAGAGAGAGAGAGAGAGAGAGAGAGAGAGAGAGAGAGAGAGAGAGAGAGAGAGAGAGAGAGAGAGAGAGATGACTGCCACCACACGCAAGCAAGAGATAAGGAAGGATATGTTAAGAAAATAAGATATGATTTTGAAAAAAGATTGTAAAATTAAATGAAAACATAAGACATGGAATTGAGTTGTTGCATGTTTATTGGCTTAGTGTAGGACTTACATGGTAGACCCAAGATAGCCAATAATTTCCTATAAAAGTAATACCTAACTACCACCAATTTAAATCTATATTTGAAGATCACTTAAAGAAATGCTAGCTAGGATACACCTCAATTACTAGCAAGTCTTAAATGATAAAAGAGTGAGTTATGCTAGCTAGTTACACTAGAAAATTGTAGTAGCTAACTACATGTTTTCTTCTTTTTAGTCATCTTGCTCCCCAACTATGAATCTCAAAATCATAATTATAAATATGAGAAATCTACTCAACAATCAAGTATACACAAAAGAATATATTCCAAACTAAATATCTAACCCAAAATCATTTTTTTATAGTAAAATTACATATATCACATGGTTGTTGCCGAAGCACTCCTCTACCTACATTAACCTTATTTTTTCAATTTTCTATATTTGAGTGCATGTTGATCAAGAATTGAGCTTATCGTGCCCTCCAAGCTTATACCAAATTAAATTCTTATCACGAAATCAATTTTGAATTGTTGGCCTTACGAGACGTAAAATCTTGTTATCTTGTTTTGATGTTAACAAACAAGTGGAATTTAACATATTTGTGTGAGTAATGTTATTTCAGGGCTCACATATGACAAAGTAAGGTCAAAGTGCTCACAAGAATCAAATGAAACTTAAATGAGTCAAAGCATGGACTTAAAAATGATATATTAATCCTTGAAAAATATGAGGTCATGCATGATTTGTTGAAAGTCAAGGAATGTTTAAAGTCAAAACAAGAAAAACAAAGTGAGAGAGTTCAAAGAATATTAAAGCTTGAAGACCAAGAAAGGGCCAAAGCAAGCATGAAGACTAGAGCGTTTAGAATGTTAATGTCTTAGAAGTCTTATGTAAGTGCTTTAATGTTTAAAATATCGTTTGAAATATGTTTTGAAGCTTTTCCAAGAGATTATGAGGACTTAAAGACCTATTTAGGATTATTGAAGACCGAGAAAGAGCCAACGCAAGCATGAAGACTTGAGCGTTTAGAATGTTAATGTCTTAGAAGTCTCATGTAAGTGCTTTAATGTTTAAAATATCATTTGAAATATGTTTTGAAACCTTTCCAAGAGATTATGAGGACCTAAAGACCTATTTAGGATTATTGAAACAAGTCTTGTAAAAATCAGAATAAGAGAGCAAATCATTTTTTTGGAAAATATTTTTAAAACGGCTTTTTGTCTGTTCAGATGACTGAACTTTTAGTTCAAATGGCTAAACTTCATGTTCAAATGTCTAAAGAATTACTTCAGGCATCTGAAGAATAAGCTCAGATGTCTGAAGATTTTCTAGGACAAAACTGAAACAGGCAGTAACTGTTCAGATGTCTGAACCCACTCTTCAGTCATCTGACCCTGTGTCCAATTGATTTTTTTAAAAGGTTTCAGGAACTTTAGATGATTGAACTTGACTCTTCAGTCATCTGAACACTGTTCAACGGGCAAATTTTTTAAAATCTAATATTTTAAATAATAGCGAGCTCCAAATTTTCTAACATCTTGGGAAACTCTCTAAGGAAACTTTTGCAACAAAAAAACTTGTTTGAAAGCTTATAAATACATGGTTTTTGCAAATCAAAACAAACCAAGAATTGAAAAATCTGTTTTGAGAAGCTGTAAGCACTCTTATTCTTCCAAGGCTCTCTTGTTCACTCATTGCAAATCTCTTTTGTTGAGATATTCTGAAGTGCTAATCCTTCTTTCTCTGAATTCCTACTGCTAATCCTCATTTAAGAAGGATATTGGTGAATTCTACACTTAAGCTTCATTATATTTCATATTGATATTTTACATTGAAGTATATAGTGCTAAAATTGTACTAACTTGCTCTTTGAGAGATTATACTTGTACGTAGATTTTATCTTATTTTTCTTGTAGTTCTTTAACATTCCAAGGATTGTTTGGATCGTTGGCTAAGCAAGGGGATATTGTTTAGAGAGACGGGCTCTAGCCTAAAAGAGTGACCGAACGAGGGGACATCGTTTGGAAAGGCAGGCTCTAGCCTAAGTGAAGGAGTGTTTGAGCATGGGGTATCACTTGTAATCAGGTTTTGTTCCACTCTTCAACGGAACAGGTTTAGTGAATCCTTTGGTGGTTTGCCAAAAGTGAGGACGTAGGCTGGGTATAAGCCGAACCTCGTAAAAATTTCTGTCTCACTCTCTCTTTCCCTATTCTTTATTTTCAGTACATATTTAAATTACGTGGATGGTTTAAATTTGAAAATCATATAAACTACGTATATTTGGAAATCAAATAAACCTTAAAGTTTGATTTTGATTTGGGTTGCGGAAACAGAAAGGGAGTACGTTGGTTGAACCATTCTTTGCGGAAACCATACGGAAGTACGTTACTTGGTTAAACATCCCAAAGATAAACTAACTTAAGAGTTTGTTTGAATTCTAAAGTTAGGAAAGAGCAATTGGATCTTTTATCGAACATCACATTGAAGAAACATTTTCATATATACAGGGCTTTGTTCAAACTCGCATTTACTACATGGTTGAACACAATACAAAAGCTGAAAGTTACATATACCATTAATATATTGTGATTGTATGGTATAAAGCTTGAGATTGAGTGAACTGTGTTTATATTTCATAAAGTGCTAAATCTTGAATGATTTTATCAATCTAATAGTGCTAAAGTGAATTTATATTTGGCAATCAAATTGGTTGTTGGTTTGAGCATTGTGGTTGATAGGCTTGACTAGTTTAATTATTTGTGTAGTTGAAAATTGAATGTTTTATTAGTTGTCTTGTTTATTGTTTAAGAGAAACCAAGTTATTGTTTGATTAAAAAAAATAGATAAACAAGTCAATGAATTGGTTAAATATTAAAAGAAGTTAAGGACTTTAAAAAAGAATTAAAAAGAAAGTTTTAAAAGCCAATTCACCCCCCCCCCCCCTCTTAGAAAGTTATTCCTAATTTCATGAATGTTTGTGACAAATAGAAAAAAAAAATGGTAGGATGACTTTACAAATTAATGAACACGATTATTTGCTCTTCAAACCAAGTGAGATAGAATTGCAGACATAAGTGAACTTTCTTGCATAGTAACTTCGAGCTGCATGTATAGAAAATGTTGGAATTTGTGTGATCCCAAAAGGGGGGTGAATTGGGTATTTAAAAATTTCTACCTAGGTTAAACCAGATATCAGCAGTATTTCGCAAACTTAGGGTCTTTCAATACAATCATAAACCCAATCAAATATTCAAACAATTAAATACATGTAATGCATATAATAAATCAAATATAAAACATACATGTGCTAAAATTGAAAGTGCGGAAATGAAATAGAAACACGATATGTTATCGGGGTTTGATCAATACTGTCTACGTCCCCGCCTCAAGCTCACAAGTAAGATAATTTCACTATGGCTCACTTAATGGGTGGAGTGGCACCTAATACAACACCTTACTAGGATGGTGCACTTAGTTCTTTTAACAGGGTTTGAACCAATCCGAGACTATTCATAGGGCTAGTCTTTCTCTTCCGACCATACATCGGGAATACAATAGATAATCAAATATTGTGTACAAAGAAATGCTTATAATACAAGCAAATGTGTACAACAATTACAACCCAAAATACAATCACGTATGATATGAAAATAAGCTCAATGTGAGAATGTGATTTTCACAAAAGTAATCTTTGAATAAATATGTGTATGATGAGTGCTCAAAGATTTTATGCCCAAATAAGATATTTCTCTAAAAAATATTTCTCAAAATAAAGTGCTAGAGAACCTAGGGTTTATGGCTCAAAAATATTTTCGCAAGCACAAGCAAATGAGCCTTTGAATCTTGCAATAAGTGTGCAAGATTCGCAAGCAAAGAAGTAGATTTTCTCCAAGGATATGTATCAATGAATATATAGGTAGAAAACTTTGATTTACTCTTAAGACTAAGATATGAAACATGAATAAACTATAAGAGTAAAAACGATTTTGATTTGAAAAACAAATGCTCAATATATGTAAAGCGCTCTCTTTGGAAATTGATTTTTCAATGTAATAATAAGAGAGGATGAAAAAATAGTCTTGGGAAGATGAAAATAGGATATAACAATTTGAGATAGTTTTATAACTAATCATCTTACTAATTATGACTTATGAAGGTGTATATATAGAGTTGGGTGAAACTATGACCGTTGGGGACACTCTGGGTATTTTTAAAAATTTTTAATCACGTTTAGTAAAAAATAACCTTATTTAACCATGGTAAAAATCTGACCAACCTGAGAGATTTGGTTGACCGTATTATAGGTTCGGTCGACCATATTACTATGTTCGATTGATTGTGGCAATTTTGAACTGTATGTTCAGTTGACTGTCTCGGGTGATTTCGAGTCCTTTGAGGTTCGGTCAACCAAGGTTGAGGTTTAGTTGACCATTCATGAGGTTCGGTCAATTATGGCCACTTTGAACTATGAGTTCAGTCTACTAAGTTATTGGAGATCAAACACGTGTGAGTTCATTTGACCATGGAAGATACATTCATTTCAGAACATTTGACCGAAAGAAGTCAACATGTTGACTTATGGTCAGTTCGGTCGACCGAGGCTTTTGTACTACTTAAGGTTTGGTTAACCAAAACTTTGACTTTGGTCAACATTCTCAGTTCGGTCGATCGAGGTCAAATGACCTTGCGATGGTCGGTCAACCAAGGCAAGTGATATTCTAATTTTGCCCCTGAGGTTAGCTATGGTCCTTGTCTAGTTCCCTATGGTCGAAACTTTTGAATTAAGCCAAAAAATCTAGTGTCAGTCGACCAATTTTTGTAAACTTTGTTTTAACCATAATCTTTTATCCTAACCAATTAGTTATTTAGGAAAAGAGTTTCTATGGAAAATTCTGGTCCCTATGGTCAGTCTACGGTCATACTGAGCTTATCATCCATATCTTGCATGTCATGCATTATTACAGATCAAAATATAAGACCAAAATAATATTTACAATAAGAACAAATGTCTTCAATCTTCTTACTCGTGTTTCTTCATGGAATGCGCCAAATACATATGATCATGAAGTTTCTTTTGGCTTCCAAGTTCCTTGATCTTATGTGTGCTGAAATTTAGACCTATTTACATACTTAAACACACATAAGATACTTGTACTTTGTCAGCATCAAAACAGATATCAAACTCCAAAATTCAACAATCTCCACCTTTTTTATTATGACAAACACCAAGGAGCAAAATGGGTTATGCCTAAAAAGGATTCCTCCTAAGAGTATGCATAATTTAAAGATAAATAATATAGCTCAAGCATAATTGTGAAAGAAGACATTAAGAAAGAAACCATGCATTTCGTTTTGACATTAAATCACAGGCACACATGCATTTTGTTCAACAAACCTCTCCCCCTTTTGGCATCAACAAAATGGTTAAGCTAATTGATAGAGATTTTAAAAAACAGACTTAGCTTTAGAGAACTCCCCTCTCTTAAAAAATGTTCGACCATTTTAACATTTAAGCGCAAACAAATTCTCCCTCTTTATAATATAGTATATGGGCATAACAAAAACGGTTTTAAAGATATAGCATTTAACAACATAAGCAAGAAGTGAGATATGTCTCATGTAAAATCATTTCTTACTGAGATATATATATATATATATATATATATATATATATATATATATATATATCCCTCTTAAGATATTATCAAGAGGTATTGGGGATGATGCATTGCTAAAAAAGAAACTTTTAAAAAAATCACAATCAAGCATCAATATTTAGCATTTAGGCACATTCTTAATATAACCAGAATAAATAACTATATGGATCTAAAATATATTAGAAGATTAAAATAGGATCACATGGCAAAAGAAACACAAAACTTTTGGCAAAGCAGTATATTTTCATTTAAGCATATTCAATAAAGCTTTACAATTAAGCACATGCCATAGTGATTTCAAAATAAATCTAAGCTAAAAAGTGTTGGAGAGCATAATAGGGTAGGATTTTATTTTGGATGCTCCCCCTATCAATTTGAATCCTGGCTTGGATGAAATAATTTACTTATACTAGTTAAAGACTAATTTCACTATTCCTAGAGTACAAGCCATTCATTCTAAATCCTTTAACCCAACCATATTGATGATTTGTCAACTATATTCTGATTAGTATGGTCATCCCTATAGGCCACAAATGCATCAGAAAATACATATTAAGGCATACAATAATGTTCATGACCAAGAACAATCTGTATCAAGTTATGAAACTTTGAGAGTTGGTTATGATGTTTGTGATTCTCTAAAGAGCCTCAATATTCAAAAAGCGTAGTGATCCATGTGAGTCCTTTAAGTTTTTCCTATAGAGAAGGTGCTTAGCTTTCTAAATACCTGATTATGCAAGGATGAAATTCAAGATTTTATGTTTTCTCTCATCCTTTCAAAAATATTTTATCATTAATTTTATCATAATCATTTTTGTACAAGGTTTTATTTGATGAAAATTCCTATCGAAATTTCAGCAGCCTGTCATCTGTAAATTATACATTTTCCCATAAAACATGTACCTGATAATTGGTTGTTTTCAACAAAATAAATCATACAAAGCATGCAACAACCTAAAATTTCTACCAGCATGCAATTCTTATCACTGCATCCGCCATGTAGGAGGCATTCTAGACTAAGCATGCAATCAGGTAGTAATCAACAATTCATAAAAATAAACCATCCACCAATGAATATACATAGTAAAGAGCAGATGATAGTTATGAGTTCAGTGCAGTGCTTATATACATATTCAGGCATAAATAATAGTTGAGAGCATTTTAATTTTTTATAGTCATAAAAGTGTAATGCTCCCCCTAAGTTAAATACATGTTCAACTTATGCCTTTACTTTCTTTTTAAAATCTTTAGCTAAGTGTCCAAGATTTTCAGTGATTTTAAAACTAGTCACAATAAATATTTGTTAAGGTAATAAGCCTATGTCTGCCTCTTTTCTTATGAATCTCAATACGTGTGAAAGGCACACAATCGAATGGCTTTAAATTTTAAATGCATGTACAAAGGTCTCCTTGAATTTAAGACCTAGTGCGACCAACTTAGCCATTCAGCTCATCTATGAGGATATGGAGCTCTAAAGGATATGACTTAATGATTTGATAGCTTGTGAAGGGCAGATAAATAAATACTCTTAAGGATTAAATTTTCTTTAAGTTCAGAAGAGTATTCAAGTGAAGCAGGAAAATATTCAAAATATTTTCGTGCAAGTGAATATGTCCAAACCATCATACCAAAGAGCATTTAGGAGAATATGAATTTTGTGAACAATGCTCTTTAGAGAATGGAAAGTATCCTTCAGATATGAAGCAAGGATACTAGCTAAGGAATAGGTGAAATCTTACCGAATATGATCGTGGTTTGGTAAGGATTTCCTATGGAGGAGACGGGTAAACAAAATTAGAAGATTTTTATATTTTAAGCTCAAAGAAAACATCTTGATTCCCTTACTGATTACCTCGAATTTTGATTTCGAGGGATGTCTTTTAAACAAGCACTTGTATAATAGGCATTTGTGATCATTAGTGCTTAAGCCTAGAGTAATGACTGCTACTTGTTCAAGACTTTAAAGTTCAAGGATAGGTTTAGGATTAAATGATATATAGTGTGAGGTGGATCCCCCAAACCATACGCTTGTGCTATGGACAACAGTAGCTTAACTTAAGATGATTTATCTTTAAGCATGAGTTAAGCATTTGAATTATTTACCAAGCAAAAGTGCTTTGTCCATTTTGAAGTGGATTTTCGTTCAAGTATGCTACAGCCAATGTTTTCATATTTTATCCAATCATCATGATATTTCTTTGTTAAGTGATTAGATTGGATATTTTACTTGACCTTTCATATTAGCTTAATTATCTAGGATTCTTAGTATCCAATACAGTGTATAGTGAATGCATCTACTAAGAATTTTCATTTTAAGCACCAACCACTTCACATGCCTACAGTCATCACTACCCTTAAACCTAGAAATTAGGGAAAAATTAAATAATTATGCAATATGTTATTTGTGGATCTTATACTCCTATTTTGATAAGAAAATAAGGAAGGAGGAAAAACATGAAGGGGCAGCATAGCAGGACTCATCGGCGAGAGCCATGTATTCATCAATGAGGGTACAACAGAGGTTCGTCGACGAAGACTCTGAAGCTTGTCAACGAATAATTACTGAGAGCGAGAAATTTCAGACTTCTAGAATCGTCGACAAGAACCCTACATTCATCAACGAAAATTCTTCTTCGTCTCACTGACGAAGCCCCTGTGTTCATTGACGAGGGGCGCCTGGACTGCGGCAGTTTTTTGAAATTTTGAATTTTTGAACGTTGGGTGGTTGGGAAAATGAGGGAAAACCTCCGAGAAAACTCCATATATGTCATTTGGGCATATTTTGATAGTGGAGAGTGATCATTAGAGAAGTGTATTGTGTACATTTTGATTTTCTTAGTGAAACTTGTGTGAAAATATGTGATGAAGGAGAAGGACTTGTGGTAAAGGGTTGTAATGACCGAGGCAAAGGAAAGTTTAAAATGGGTCTAATTAGAAATCTTGAAATCAATCCGAGAAGAAGAAGGAAATCCAGTGTAATAAATGCAATAAAAAGGGTCATGTGAAACCATAGTGTCCAGATTGAAAGAAGGAAAATGCTAATAAGCATGAGGGGATTTCTAAATCTGTGAATGTTCTTCAAGAAAAGGATTCTGCAGATGTTGATGTTCTATCAGTTTCAACGGAGTCGGATAATCTAACGGACTCTTGGATACTTGACTCGACATGTTCTTGTCACATGACTCCAAACAAGGAGTGGTTCAGCACTTACAGGTTAGTAAATTTTGGATCAATTCTTATGGGTAATGATGCTTCTTGCAAGATTGTTGGCATAGGAAATGTAAAAATAAAAATGTTTGATGGTACTATAAGAACATTGTGTAATGTAAGACATAACCTGAGTTGAGAAAGAGTTTAATGTCTCTTGGCACTTTAGATTGTAATGGTTTTAATTACAAATCCAAAGGTAGAGTTTTGATGGTATGGAAAGGTAATCTGACTATAATGAAAGGGCAAAAATTGGATGGAAATATTTACACATTGCAGGAAACTACCATTGTAGGTGGAGTTGCAGTCGTGGATGCTGAATTAGATGAGACCGTCTTTTATGGCATATGCGTTTTGGGCATATGGGAGAACATGGTATGGAAGAACTACACAAGAGAAAATTGTTGAAAGGTTTGAAAATGTGTCAATTGGGATTTTGTAGGTTTTGTGTTCTTAGAAAACAGAACAGTGCAAAATTCAGATCAACTACTCATAAGACGGAAGGAATTCTTGACTATGCACATTCAGATGTTTGGGGCCCAGTAAGAATTGCATCAAAGGGTGGACATCTGTACTATGTGAGTTTCATTGATGATTACTCACAAAAGGTTTGGGTTTACTTCATGCGTCACAAATCTAGTACGTTTTCTAAGTTTAAGATTTGGAAGGATGAAGTGGGAAACCTGACAGGGAGGAGAAACAAATACTTAAGGTCAGATAATGGGACCGAGTACACTAATTCTTGGTTTATGGATTTTTGTACGGAGCATAGCATCAAGAGATATTTTACAGTTCGCCAGACACCTCAGCAAAATGGTGTGGAAGAACGAATGAACCAGACTCTTGGTGATAAGGCTCAGTGTTTCAGATTGAATGCAGGGCTACCAAAGAACTTCTAGGCCGAGACAGTTGATATGGTTTGTTTTCTGGTTAACCGATCACCAAGGGCATCACTAACGGGTAAAGTGACAGAAGAGGTTTGGACGGGAAATGCAGTAGATTACTCTGAATTGAAGGTATTCGGGTGTCCAGCCTATGTCCACGTGTCTAGTGAGGAAAGGTCTAAGCTTGACCCGAAGTCTCGTTGTTGCATCTTCTTGGGATATCCAAAGGGTGTGAAGGGGTATAAACTGTGGGACCCAATAGTAAACAAGGTGGTGATCAGTAGAGATGTAGTCTTTGATGAGAAGGCTATGGTGAAGCGACTCAAAAGTTTGATGAACAGAAACAGGAGCCAGAAAGCTGGGTCAGTGATGAACATATTGTGCAGGTGGAGTCGGAAGCTTAAGGCAACGGAAATGATCATGGTCCCGTGGTTGAAGGGAGCTCTAACTTGGAAAGCTAGCAAGTTGACGATATTCCATTAAGAAGATCCAGACGCACTATTCAGCCTCCGCCAAGGTATGGTTTTGATGAGTTAGTATCTTATGCTTACCTTACTTGTTGCAATGATCTAACTTCTTTTCAAGAGGCAGTGCACGACCAGGAGAAAGATAGGTGGATGGGAGAATTGATTAAGGAAATGGAATCACCGTATAAGAACAAAACTTAAGAGTTGGTGGAGCTTCTAGATGGGAAAAGACTGATTGGGTGCAAATGGGTGAATAGGAAGAAGGAGGCAATATCAAAAAAGGAAGGTGAGAAGTTCAAGGCACGGTTGGTGGAAAGAGGATACTCACAAAAGAAAGGGATAGATTATGATGACATCTTTTCTCTAGTGGTTTGACATACTTCTATCAAAGTTGTGTTGGGATTAGTAGCTCATTTTGATCTTCATTTGAAACAAATGGATGTAAAGATAGCATTTCTTCACAATGACTTAGAGGAACAAATATACATGGTACAACCAGAGGGATTCAGTGAACTAGGAAAAGAAAATTTTGTTTGTAGGTTGAAGAAATCTCTTTATAGGCTCAAACAGCCTCCAAGGCAATGGTATAAACGATTTGATTCGTACATGATGAAGATTGGCTACAAATGATGTGAGTATGATTGCTGCGTATATGTGAATAAACTTGATGATGACTCACTTATTTACTTGTTATTGTATGTCGATGATATGTTGATAGCTGCAAAAGATTTTACTGAGGTGAACCAATTAAAGGACCTATTGCATAAGGAATTTGACATGAAGGATCTTGGTTCAACCAAGAAAATACTTGGGATGGAGATTTGCCAAGACAGGGTTGTAGGGAAATTGTGGCTATCTCAGAGCGGTTATGTGCAGAAGGTGTTGGAGAGGTTTAGCATGTCTAATGCAAGACCGGTGTGTACACATCTAGCGAATCATTTCAAATTATCTACTTCAGATTCACCAAGTTCGGATGAGAAAATCCGGGACATGTCAAAGGTCCCCTATGCTAGTGTTGTGGGGAGTTTAATGTTTGTCATGGTATATACGATGCCAAATTTGGCTCATGCGGTAAGCGTGGTGAGCAAGTTCCTCTCTAATCTAGGAAGGCAGCATTGGGAAGCCATCAAATGGATACTTAGATACTTGCAGGGTACATCGAGATATGACATTATGTTCGACAAGCAATAGGGTTGTCCTTTAGTTATGGAGTTTGTTGATATAAATTATGCTGGAGATATGGATGACAGAAGGTCTACAATGGGATATGTGTTTACCCTTGTAGGAGGACCAGTATGTTGGAGATCCATAGTACAATCTCTAGTTGCATTTTCCACAACTGAGGCAGAGTATATGGTAGTTGCCGAAATTGCAAAGGAGGCTTTATGGCTTACTGGTTTAGTCAAAGAGCTGGTGTTACAGCAAAATGGTGTGGTGCTGCATTGTGATAGTCATAGTGTCATTCACTTGGCGAAGAATCAGATATACCATGCTAGGACCAAGCACTTTGATGTGAGGTTTCATAGAGTTCGGGAATTGATTGCTTCAGGTGAACTTGTATTGGAGAAAGCTCACATGTCTAAAAAAGCAGTGGATATTCTGAAGAAATCAGTTACTTTAGAAAAGTTCAAGCATTGCTTGGACTTACTCCATGTCTCCAAGTGATAAAAGGGAGACATAACCAACCAAGTGTTTTTAAGTTCAAAGTGAAGCAGTTCATGTTTTTGAAATTCTCCTAAGGGGCGTATAATTGCCAAGGTGGAGATTGTTATTTGTGGCTCTTATACTTCTATTTTGATGAAAAAAGAAGGGAGGAGGAAAAACATGAAGGGGCAGCATAGCAGGACTTGTTGACGAGAGCCATGTATTCGTCGACGAGGGTACAACAGAGGTTTGTTGACAAAGGCTCTGAAGTTCGTTGATGAATAATTACCGAGAATGGGAAATTTCAGACTTCTGGCATCATCAACGAGAACCCTGAATTAGTCTACGAAGGTTCTTCTTGGTCTCGTCGACAAAACCTCTATGTTCATCAACGAGTGGTTCCTGGGCTGAGGCAATTTTCTGAAATTTTAAATTTTTGAACGTTGGGTGGTTGGGCAAATGGGAGAAAACCTTTGAGGAAACTCTATATATGTCATCTAGGCATATTTTAAGAGTGGAGAGTGATCATTAGAGAAGTTTATTGTGTACATTTTGATTTCCTTAGTGAAATTTGTGTGTCATTGCTTCCGTGGATGTAGGCTTTGCAGAACCACGTAAATCTTTGTGTTAATCTTATTCAAGTTGTGTGTGTTATTTACATTCACTTGTTGCTGTTTATTCCGCTGGATCCATTTTACCTTAGGTCCTACAGGGTTTGCTTTGCTGATTATCCATTTCATTTCTTTTTCAATACCTCTGGCACCTCTGGATGGGCAAGTAGATAGAATATGCCATTTGATTTTACGACAAAAGTAAGTTTTAAATTTTCATGGAGGGTCATGCTTACTAATCATGTGTTTTCGAGATGAGGCATGAATATTTGTAAGGGATTTATTAAATGATTTTGAACCCTTTTTAAAAATATCTTTCTTTTTAAGCCCTAAGGGTTTATCATCTCCCATTTCTCCCTCCTGATAGATTATTTTCAATATTTTCTTCATTTTTTCTTCTCCAAGGTGGCATGATAATCTTTTAATTCCTTCAATTGTTTTGCTAACCTTTTGTTTTGATTTTTCAGAAAAGTTTTGTGATAAGACATTCTAACTAGAGACTTATGAATTTTAAATGAATCCTTTTCTAGTTGTCTATTCAATGACATGCTTTCATCATAAAACTCATTGCATGATTCAATACAATAGTTTTCACATGAATCATTACATGCAACATCAATAGTATTATCACAAAGTTCAACAGATGATTCAACACATGATATTTTGCAACAATCAACATAAGAATCATCAACTACATAACAAACTAAAACAGTAGGTGAATCATATACCTCCTTGTTGATTACTAGCTCATGATCGCCACTACCTAATCATTTGAACTTGGTGCTTCTAGAGTGGCAATTTCCCTCTCCTAAGTCACTCCATATCTCCTTTCCAGCTCAACCCAAATCTCCCTCGCATTTGTACATGCCATAACCTCAAGAAAAATATTAGAATCTAAAGTGCAATACAATAAATCCTTGACATGTGAATTTGCATGCATCAAAGTAATATCATTTTCATTTATAGGCATACAAATTCCTTTATCAATCACCTGCCAAGCCTGCCAGTCTATTGCTTTTATAAATATGTTCATTCTAAATTTCTAGACGGTGTAATCAACACCACAAAACATTGGAGGGCTGAAAATTGATCATCCCTTGATGAATGGGGATACACAATTGTGAGTCATCTTGATCTTTAGTAAAAACGTTTAAGTTAATGCCACGAGGCTCTAATACAAATTGTTGGAATTTGTGTATTCCCAAGAGGGGGGTGAATTGGGTATTTAAAAATTTCTACCTAGGTTAAACCAGATATCAATAGTATTTCGCAAACCTAGGGTCTTTCTATATAATCATAACCAAATCAAATATTAAATACATGTACTGCATATAATAAATCAAATATAAAACATACATATGCTAAAATTAAAAGTGCGAAAATAAAATAGACACACGATATGTTATCGGGGTTCAGCCAATACTGCCTATGTCCCCACCTCAAGCTCACAAACAAGAAGATTCTACTATGGCTTGCTTAATGGGTGAAGCGGCACCTAATACAACACCTTATCAGGATGGTGCACCTACTTCTCTCAATCGAGTTTTAATCAGTCCGGGACTATTCACAGGGCTAGTATCTCTCTTTCGACTATACGTCGGCAATACAACGGATAATCAAATATTGTGTACAAAGAAATGCTTCTAATACAAGCAAATGTGTACAACAATTACAGCCCAAAATACACTCACGTATGATATGAAAATAAGCTCAATATGAGAATTTGATTTTCACAAAAGAAATTTTGAATAAATATGTGTATGATGAGTGCTCAAAGATTTTATGCCCAAATAACAAATTTCTCCTAAATATATTTCTCTAAATAAAGTGCAGAGAACCTAGGGCTTATGGCTCAAAAATATTTTCGCAAGCACAAGTAAATGAGCCTTTGAATCTTACAATGAGTGCGCAAGATTTACAAGCAAAGAAGTAGATTTTCTCCAAGGATATATATCAATGAATATATAGGGAGAAAACTTTGATTTACTCTCAAGACTAAGATATGAAACATGAATAAACTATAAGAGTAAAAACGATTCTGATTTGAAAAACAAATGCAAACTATATGTAAAGCACTCTCTTTTGAAATTGATTTTTCAAGGTAATAATAAGAGAGGATGAAAAAATAGGCTTGGGAAGATGAAAATAGGATATAACAATTTGAGATAGTTTTCTAACTAATCATCTTACTAATTATGATTTATGAAGGGTATATATAGAGTTTAGTGAAAATATGACCGTTGGGGGCACGCTGGGTATTTTTAAAAATATTTAATCATGTTTAATGAAAAATAACCCTATTTAACCGTGCTAAAAATCTGACCAACACAAGAGGTTTGATTGACCATATTATAGGTTCAGTCGACCATATTATTGTGTTTAGTCGACCATGGCAATTTTGAACTGTAAGTTCGGTCAACCGTCTCAAGGCGATTTCAAACCCTTCGAGGTTCGATCGACCAAGGCTGAGATTTAGTTGACCATTCATGAGGTTCAGTCGACTGTGGCCACTTTGAACTATGAGTTCGGTCGACTAAGTTGTTGGGGATCAGAAACGTGTGAGTTCATTCGACCATGGAAGACACGTTCATTTCAGAACGGTCGATCGAGGAAAGTCAACATGTTGACTTTTGGTCAGTTCGATCGACCGAGGCTTTTGTACTACTTAAGGTTTGGTCAACCAAAGCTTTGACTTTGGTGAACTTTCTCAATTTGGTCGACCGAGGTTTTTGTACTACTTAGGATTCGGTCGACCGAAGCTTTGACTTTAGTCAACTTTCTCAATTCGGTCGATCGAGGTCAAGTGAAATTCTTATTTTGCCCCTGAGATTAGCTATGGTCCTTGTGACCTTGTGATAGTTAGTCGACTGAGGCAAGTGAAATTCTTATTTTTCCCCTGAGGTCAGCTATGGTCTTTGTCCTATTCCCTATGGTCGAAGATCTTGAATTAAGCCAAAAAATATGGCGTCTGTCGACCAGTTTTTGTAAACTTTGTTTTAACCATAATCTTTGATCCTAACCAATTAGTTATTTAAAAAAAAAAAAAAGAGTTTCTATAGAAAGTGTTGATCCCTAGGGTCAGTCTACAGCCATCATGAGTTGATCATCCATATCATGCATGCCATGCATTATTACAGATCAAAATATAAAACCAAAATACAATTTACAATAAGAACAAATGTCTTCAATCTTCTTGCTCGTGTGTCTTCATGGAATGCGCCAGATACATATGATCATCATAGGTTTAAGTACTAGGCGAAGGGATTGTACAGTGTATGAGCCTGTACCCTACCCTAGCCTCGAGAACTCTCACTTGTAATGCTGTTGAGTTATCTATTATTAGGAATTTATATATGTACTATATATTACAGTATTGAGAATGTGCAATTTATGTAACTTTTTTCAAACAAGAATATAACTGTACAATCACACACTGATGTAATATCTTCCTCTTTACTGAGAAGTGTCTCACTTCGAATATACAACCTTTGTTTCAGGTCCTGCAGGGCGTTAGCTTTAGTTGGTAGTGGGCCTTTGGAGCGAAGTATTGTTGTTAGTAACGTAAGTGTTTTGTTTATGTATTGGAGTTTAGCTTAGAGTGACTTCTAGGAATGTAATACAGTTTATGTTTTACGTACGTGTGAATATGTGTAGAGGATAATTAGGTACTCTGATATGTCTATTAGAATCATATGAATGTTTATATTTTTTCCACACTGTATGAGAGTACAGATCATTATAAAATACTCATATGTCCCTGTTTAGGGTGGGTAGTTATGTATATTATCAGGATCTGTACAAGTTATGTACGTATAGTAGCATTATGGGGTAGTATAAAGGGTCAGGGTGTTACACACTGCACCAGTTATATTGTGAAAATACTGTTGTATTTCAGGCGTGGGCCTGAAGAGTGAGACTAGCCTTGTGGAATAGTCCCACATTGGTTTAGACTCGGTTAGAAAAGTTAGGTGCACCATCCTGGTAAGGTGTAGGTTGAGGTCCGCTCCGCTAATTGACCTGATTGTAAAGGTTGAGGTCAACCCTGTGTTAATTTGACCTGATTGTAATCGGTGTCACTCCACCCATTAAGTGAGCATTAGTGGAATCCTCAGCCTTACAAGTTAGAGCCGAGGATGTAGGCATAGTCGATCGAACCCCGATAACATATCATGTGTGCACTTTACTTTTCCGTAATTTATTTTCTACACGTGTATGTTATTTTATGAATGTCGTGCATGATTTAATTTCTGCATATTATTTGCGCATTTGGATTTATGTGCATATAGAAAGACCCTAGATTATGAAATACTGCTATTAGATTAACTAAACCTAAGAATAAATTTTAAATACTCAATTCACCCCCTCTCTTGGGAATACACCAAGGCTAACATCCTTATATAAAATGTGTTATTCTCGTTTTGAGGGAAATTGTTGAATACAAGAAGAGTGAGGGAAAGGGCTTAAGGCATTGTACTTGTGCTTATTATTTAATAGTGGAATCGATGACTTGATTTGACTCAAGAGACGTTGACAAATTGTTTAATCTCATAAATCTTATGTTCTATGCTTTGTTTTTTTTTCCTCATTTTTCTTCCATTTGCTGGTTTGTTTTTGTGATTTTTCGTAACAATTTAATAGTGGGAAGATATGCTACAGTGGATTAATAGCATTGTTAAAACAAAAACAACAAAAAAAACGAAGATAAAACATGCAAAAGTGGGGAAAGATGTGCTATAGTGGACTAATAGCAATGATGATGGCCTAAAAGACTAAAGAAATAGAAAATAATGACCCTATAATGACGTACAGTACTAATTTGAAATTTAAGGTCATAGGATTAGAATGTACCGAAGGTAATTAAAGCTTAAATCATCTCTAGGTATCAAGCTCTAGTATTGAGAAGAAGTGAGAAAAGATTTAGGATGATAGATCTAGATAGGTTTCACTCTATATGTATCTTAGGGGTTCAATTAGCCTTCGGTCCAATTAAGCGTAAAAGGAGTTGACAAATCGATCTAAGGAGTATTATGGAAAGAAGATTAAGTGGAAAATACTAAGGTAGGCTTGAATCATAGTAGACTTTGTTGCAATCAAAAGAGTGACTACGAATTTGTGCCCTAAACAATTCATGCATAAGGACAATGAATATACAAGATAAAGAGCATGCGAATGGAGAAAATTCACTTACTTAGTCGAGCCAATAGCAAGTGGGTCAGCTTCACACCTATGACAATATTTTGAGATACTGAAGGTGTTATAAATATATTGTATACTTGTTAGTCATATTGAATTGATGGATCTCCTTATAATATAAGTTTTGATATTCTATAAGGTTTATACGAAGAAAAGTGTGCTTGTCATATTTGTATATGGCATAGAAATGAGAGTAAATGATAATTGATGAGGATAAAATTAAGATTAGACCAACATAGAAGACTATAAAAATTTTCAAGAATACATGACAAACTATAATTCTCAAGTAACACTTCCTAATTCCTATATTATTGACTTAAATGACTCAAAAGAGAGTACATAACAAGCTATAATTCTCAAGTAACACTCCTTTATTCCTATGTTATTGACTTTAATAACTAAAAAGATAACTTTGGTAATATATAGATTTTAAATAATCATTGACCAAGAATTGCAATAGTCGAACATAATGGTTAAGACCTACAAATCTACTGTATCTCAATCATTCCTTCTAGATCAAGAATCCCAAAATTACAAAAACAAAAAACAAAATAAAAATGTAACCTATTTATCAGTTGTGCAGAAAACTCTAAACTATACCTACTTATATATTGATTGCATTTTATTAGATCATGTTTTGATCAATTTCTATTTATGGCTTGTAAATTTGATATACTTAACCCTATATTTTAGGAATATAAATTTCACACATTGAATTTGAATTTAAACAAAATTGAATATATTGTTATATTATATTCAAATCTAAAAAAAAAAAAATTAATTTGAGATCTAACTGGGTGGAGATGAATTCTTCTTCCCTTTTTTCCCATTAAGGCCCACATTCTACCGTTCAACAAAGATTGTCCATAAATCAATATCCAAATAGTTCCTCTGTTTATGACAGTCCAACAACAAATGTTGTCCATAAATCTATATCCAAACAGTTCCTCTGTTTATTCATGTTTTTTTTTTTGAAAGATCAAATCCAAATAATTCTTACAATTTTAAACCAGTCAACCATCATAGGAATATGCTCCCTTTGTTGTAAATCTATTTTAGTTTTCAAGTTGGCATAAAAGATTCGGCCTCCCAACATGACAACGTCCCTCCAGTGCACCCCTCCACCGATCGCAGCCCCTATCTTCAATATATATATATATATATATATATATATATATAGAGAGAGAGAGAGAGAGAAGGCAATAGTGTGGCTGATTTTCTCGCTAGAAAAAGAGAAATAAAAAATAATGTCATCTACGAAGAACATCTTTTATCACGTTCTTTGAAAGGTATCCGAATAGGTTTGATTTCATTTCCTTTCGTCATTAGTTCAACCTCTCGAATTTTGTTTGGTGAGTTTAGATGTGTTTAAATTAGGTATGTTTAGATTTATTTTTTATTTAGTATTGTTTGGATTTATGGTCCTAATTTGGTTGGATGTTAGTGTTATTTTGAAGAGTGCTTTAATTTATTTATCTGTAATATACTAATGTTTGTCTTGTAATCATGATATTCGGGCATATCAATAATTTATTAATTAATTACTTAATTAATATTACTTTAAAAGAAAAAGCTGAGGGGACGTCACCACTCCTTTGTGCTGGCTTTGGGTTTGTGACCAGAATCTTCCTCTGACGATCCTTCCTAGGATGCCACTCATAACCCGGTTCGGAGATCCTTACCGAGTCACTCCTCACTCATTAGCCTAGCCTAGCCCCAACTCATTCGACTAGCCCCCAGCCACTCCTTCCACGTGGTTCCACGTCACTCACTCCCACCCCACTCGCCTCCCACACGATCGCTCCACCTGGGCCAGACACGTGCCTTTCTCTGGACCCCGCCGGCTTTGTTTCTTCGTGACTAAGCTTAAAAAAAAGTAAAAATCCAATCTCCAACACGGCCCCACCAGATTATATCACCCCCGTCACATGTCTTTTTAAAAAGGCAGCGTGACCCCACCTTAGTGCCACCTGACTCAAAAGCCATATACCGTATCCGTACGATATACGCTTATGCATACGGTTTAGGACGAAAATATCCCTGCTCATACCCCACGCGGGCCCCACCATTAGCCTCCCCTTCGCCCATAAATACCGCACCACCACGCTTCGTTTCTTCCCTTTCCCCCTCCTACCTCCCTCCCACACTCTTTAAGAAGTTCTCCGGCCATGTTGTCCACTTTCCCGGCCATCTCGCCGGCCAATGCCATGCTCGGAAACCCTTTTCCGGCTCTCGACGGCTGTTTCACTCTGCGGGACGACCAGGGAATTTCCCCGGTCGTTCAGTCCCAGAAACCCGTTCTTTTGAGTTCCGGTTCGGATGAACCGAACCGGAACGAGAACCCGAACCCAAACGCTGTCCGTTCGAATTCCTGTTCGGGATTGTCGAGCCGGACGAACCAGGATGATTCGACGATTGACGAACGTAAGAGGCGGCGGATGATATCGAACCGGGAATCGGCGAGGCGGTCCCGGATGCGGAAACAGAAGCATCTAGAAAACCTGAGGAGCCAGGTGAACCGGCTGAGACTGGAGAACCGGGATTTCATGAACCGGTTGAGATTCGTGAGTCATCACTGCGAAGCGGCGGAGAGAGACAACGACCGGCTCCGGTCGGAGTACATAATTCTGCAGCAGAGGCTGTCGGAAATACGGCACCGTTGGGTATTGATCAGGCGGCTTCAACAATTGTCGTCTGCATGGCCATGCAATAACCCAACGATGCCGTCGAGCTTCAATGAACAAATCTTGTCATTAACGTGTTTCAACGCACAAGACCCATCATTAATTATTACTCAATAAAAATAATTAAGACCTCGATCATCATTATTAATCTCATAAAAAAAAATACTCAAAGGCACGAGCATGCACGCTACCTACCTAGGATTAACCCCTCAGATATAATCCATTCTGTGTACGTGGGCGTCTGCAAATTAGAAACGAAGGGGGCGCTGGGGGAGGAAGAGCTGCGAAAAGGAAGAACAAGTGGGGATGGGGTTTCGGTGGCTTTTGCAAAAGAGAGAGAGAGAGAGAGAGAGAGAGGTTAATTTGATTAGCGAAGTTGAACCAGATAGATTTTTATATTGTTCTGTAAAGATAAGGGTAGCTAAGCTAATTAAGCTATATAGTTAATTAGTGGTTGGCTCTTGATTATTGTTACGTAAATCCCAAGTAATTAATTAAAGTGTTTTCATGTATAGAATTAACGTTTTACTCAAGCACTATGGGCTTTTCGTGTTGTTGTTACTCCTTTTAAAATTGTGAAATAATTTGAGCTCCACCAACGTTTTATATAAAAATATATATAAAATAATATAATAATAATGGTCTGCTGAGTGATTAAACAGATTCCTAAATGCGGCATATATGTGTCATATCATATGGCGCCTTTGAAAAATTTAAGTCTAAGATGGACTATAATGGCAATAGTGGGGATTGAAATGACCAAAACGCCCTTCCTAATTAATTGATCCAATTAATGATTTTTTTATTAATTAGAAAGGGATAATGAGGGATCGATCCGTGAAGTCCTCCCATTCATTTGGCCGTCTCCTTATCCAGAAAATATATATAATTCAATTGGGTTTGGCGTTTGAACACGCATCGCACAGCTTCATGGAGATAAGGATATAGCAGATAAAAAATTTTGACCACCTTTATTTTTAAAATATTATATTATTTTCAATATATATATATATATATATATATATATTGATGAACCGGAAACTCCAATCATCATCACGCCATTTTAGATATTATGGTGCGGCACCAAACTCAGAAGATTTTCAATATATATTAATATACACTGATATTGATTAAGAGCTGATCTAACAGGATTTAGAATGATTGTTTGTTGTGCCCGAAATAAACTTTTTTTAGGGGTATTTATATGTATGATTTCAAAAGATATTAATTTTTTTTTTTAATTTTTCATTCATGATAAAATTATATCCTATATTATAAAGTGAAAATCATTTTATTTCTTCTATTTTTATTTGGTACAATTAAAGACCTTCTAATAATTAAATTCATGAAATTAAAATTGTCATTTTTTGATTAAATGTTCTCCTAACTTCTTCCTCTTCTTCTTTTTTCCTTTAAGAATTGTCAAATAGTAATTAACTCAATCTTTGGTAAATTAAAGTGGAACATACTGGAAGTGAAATAGAATGAAACAATTATATGACAAATATGCAAAATCAAACAAATCATTAATAAGCCCAGTCAAGCTAGCTCAGGTGATAAGAAAAACTTGTGACTTTAGTGACCCTAAGGTCACAGGTTCAATTCTCTCTTAAGGCATTACGTCGATAAATTATTAAGGTGCGTTAATGGACGGACGGCTTTCACTCCCCCTGGTTTAGTACTACACCATAGTGTCCAAAATGACACAATGGTGGTTGGAGTCTCCGAGTTATCAAATATATATATATATATTAAAGGTAATGCTAAGATAATATTTTGTATACACCTCAATAAGTTTCATTAATGTAGTTGAACCAAATTTGGATAACAAATATAATTATTCCTCAATTATACCAGTAAAAGTGTAAGGACTAAACTAGTTGTTGCTTAATAGTTTAAATATTAACTTATAACAATGTATTTATTTATTTTATAGTTTTTTTATTTTTTTTAATTAACTTTTATTTATTTTTAAAAAAAATAAAACTCATATTTTATAGTTTTCAATTGTTTTGACGTACAAAACCTGTTGTGATACTATTTTAATATGATTTTTATTAAAAATTGAAAGACTGAGTATGTGAACTTGAAATATAAATCAGATTTTATAGTTTTTTTTAATTGTTTTAACGTACTAAACATGTTGCCATAATATTTTAATATAATTTTTTGTTAAAATTAAAATAATTTCACTATGTGAACTTGAAATATAATTAAAATAAAAATACGAGTAAGATTTCTTAAAATTTTAAGAAATTAAATCATTTAAAATTTATTTTTAATATTTTTCACCCGAATAATAAGATTGTTCTTATACCACTTTAAAATGATTTGAAACGTAATAATTAAGTACAATAATTCTAATAATTCCTATTATGATATAACATTTTAGTTTTTACTTTTTAATAATATATTATTTAAACCATATTTTTAATTATTATTGTTTAAGGACGAAAAAAAAACTTGAATTAAGTTTTTAATTTGTATTAGCAGTATAAATTCATATTAACCAAACAAGCTGTGAGTTTTTTGTTCTTAATATTTTTTTCTATGTTTTTAATTTATATTTCCAATTTTTGCTTTCATAATTTAGACAATAATACCAAACAACCTCTAAATTTATAACTAACAAACATCTCTAAATCATTTTTTTCAACAATAAAAATATAATTTTAAATTAAAGGAAAAGACAACAACGATAATCAGGCAAGGGACTTGAACATTGAACACAAAATTGCATGCCAAATTTATTTATTTGTTTTATTAGGGAAAAAAAAATGTTTGCTAGCGTGTTTTTTTTTTTTTTTTGATAACCTGGGGACTCTAGCCACCATCACAGCACATTGGACACTATGGTACAACATTAAGCCCGGAGGGTGAAAGTCACCCGCTCATTGACGCATCCCCGGTAATTTGCCGACGTAATGTCTTAAAGAAGAATCGAATCCGTGACCTTCACGTAACTAATGGTTTTTGTGGCCTTTTATATATAATTTTCTATGCTTATTAATTAATTGTTGCTTGACCCATACCCCCAAAAAAAAGGATACACCCACGCGTCCACATAACCAATGAAGAAAGAGTAATCACTGTTTAGTTTCATTCACAGTTGGGGATGCATGAAAGGGCAATGTGGTAATGCACCCCAATTATGTTTAATTAATTATATATATATTTATGCCTAAATAAAAATTTTAAAAGAAGTTTAGAGCTCTAGATTAAAGAATTTAATAGATTTCAGAGTAGGGAATGGAGGGAGTAGCTCAGCTGTATTATAGTCTTAAATTTCTATTTATCTAATTAATTTTTCATATATCAATTATCAATGTTAATGTTTTTTTTTTGATAACCTGAAAACTTTAACCATCATCGCGCATCTTTGGATCCTATGGTGCGGTACCAAATTCAGGAGGGTGAAAGCCGCCCGCCCATTATCAATGTTATTGTTATTATTTGTTGGAGATGTTTCAAATTTTGACAATATTTATATATATATATATATTTTGTGGTGACTGGCAACAATTTTTCTTAGTTTTTTTTTAGTTATTTTTTTTTTGTTTAATTTCCTCCAACAATTAAATGTTAATGGGGGTATTTGAAAGGTCAAATACCATTAATTTGTTGCAACTCCTTTATGCAGCCTATAAAAAGGTTATCTCCAGCTCTTTCCAAAATACAACCAAAGAAACATCTCTCTTCTCTTTCTTACATATTTATTCTCTCCATCATCCAATAGTAGTCTCTAGTAGATATCTTGCTATTTTTTTCTTCTATTATCTTATCCTTGTTTCTTTTCCTTCCTCTACATTAGGTAACCATATACTATAGCTCCAAAAGCTCTGAACTTTGTGAGTGCATAGAAACTCGAGCCTAATTGAGTGATCTTGAGCGTGTGCACTGTGACCATTTGCACCAAGAGATTTACTCCATAGGCATGAAATCGTTTTTAAGGGCAATGGTCCTACCATGCCTCAGCTTCTCTATTGAAGTTGTTTCACTAATTTAATTTAGTTATGATTTTATTTCATCTTAATTTCTTAGAATATTAAAACCGAAATGGCTACCTTCAATCTCACTCGTGTGGAACCTTTTGATGGAACCAATTGCAAGCGTGGAGAAGTAAAAATTTATTTTGCCTTAAAAAAGTTGTTAGTGGTTTATGTTTTAGAAACTCCTCAAACTCAACGAGAAGGAAATAACAATCACATCATGCAAAATTAAGAGGAAGATAAAAAGAGGTGTAAGAACTACATTCTCAATACTTTGGAGAGTGACTGCTTAGGCAAAGACCATAAACGACACTCCAATGTAATAAAAACAACCTAAAAATGCTTTAAATTGAAATGAAAATAGGGGGAAAAAACCCTAAATTTTCCTATAGAATGAGCGACCAAATACAGTGTCTACACATGGTATTGGAAAAGAGCAACTACAACGATTGTGAGGTTGAATTTATCTCTTAATGAATCCATAACCTTTGTTAGGTGGTACATTTACTTGTAGTTACACACTTGATGAATTCACCTATATGAGTGTGGAAGTGGGTTGCTTCATATGAAAGTTTAGTAGGCTAAAACTTTCTAGAGCATTCATTAAAGGCATATCCATACCAACCCCAAGGAGCCTTGTATTTAGAAATATCATGTGAGTTGTGTGTTTATAGAGTCACAATAAAAGGGGTTGGTTCAAGATTAATATAAAATTCACCCACTTCTTATAGCTCATAACACGCACACATTCTCTAAGTGCAATTCAAATCGAAAGGTATTATCACCTTTTGCATGACTTTTCATGGTTACCCAACTTTTTTTATTCTATTTTTTTTTTTTTTTTGTTTTATAATTTGAAATATGTGGGGATTGTTGGAGATGCTTCAAATTTTGGCAGTTTTTTTTATTTTTTTTATTTTATGATTAATGACAATAGTTTTTCTCAGTGTTATTTCAACTGTTTTTATTTTATTTAATCTCCTCCAAGAGCTAGATGTTAAAATGGTATTTCAACAGTCAAATACCATTAATCTACTGCAATAATCAGTTAGAAGTTACTCATCTATGCTGCCTATCAAAAGGCTACCTCCAACCCTTTCCAAAACAAAACCAAAGAAATATCTCTCTTCTCTTTCTTATATACTTATTCTCTCCATCATCCAATAGTAGTCTCTAGTAGATGTCTTGTTATTTTTCTCTTCTATCATTTTATCCTTACTTTTCCTTCCTCTACATTGGGTAACTGTACACTATATCTCCTAAAGCTCTGAACTCTGTGAGTGCACACAAGCCCGGTCCTAATTGAGTAATCCTAAAAATCATGCATGTTGTGACTATTTGCGTCGAGAGATTTTCTGCATACGCGCGATATCGACATCAAGGATAGTGGTCCCACCACACCTTAAATTCTCTATTGTAAATGTTTCACTAATTTAATTTTATTATTATTTTATTATATCTTAATTTCTTGCATTATTATTATTATTATTATTATTATTATTATTATTATTATTGTAATGGGTTCATGTTAATTAGTTTATAATTTTTTTACATGAATTCATTTGTTATATTGAGAATATTTGCTTCATTTGTATCAATTCGCAAGTAAACATGCAACAAGTCTCATGCAAATGTTAATTGTCATTACACCTAAAAGTAGCTTGTTGAGTAAAAGTGCATGCTTGGTTCTCCAATTTAATTAAGAACTATCAATAAAAGATGTATAAATTTTACGAATTACGTCTTACAAGATATTTTCTTATCGATTGCGAATCAAAAGTGAGTTAACATTATTATTTTTTTATATGATTGAGCAAAAAGCATGTAAGTAGCTCTCCTCCTTTTTCTTTTTCTTTGTAGGTGAACTTAGGTGCATGATTTGAAATCCAGTGGATTTAATTATATTAAAGAAGATGCACAGTAGATTAGCAGATTAGCTTTATTGAACAGTAAAGGTTAAAAAAACAGCCACTTTAGAGAGCTAATTAAATCTCTCCATACCAAAAGATACTAATTTGCATGAGCACGGCATCCCCTTCCTCCCATACAATCATGAATTAGGGTTGGGGACCAAACAAATCATTTATGAGTGGGCCGAAAACAAACTTAATAAGAATTCATTCAAATTTATTCATTATCTAAATAAACGATTCTTAAATATAATTTTGAAACTTGTTTAATTTGTAAATGAACCACACTTAAATGTAAATGAAAAGACTTAATTAGCTTATTTCGACTTAATTATAGTCTAGGTTGGGCTCATTTAGTAGGTTTATATTGAGTGATCTCGTTCAATAAGGTCAACTTAAGTTCAATAAATTATAAATTTTTTTTTTTTTTTATAACTCAGGACTTCAGCCACCATCGTACCACTTTGGACATTATGGTGCAACACCAAATCCGGGAATGTGAAAGCCGCTTAGTAGGTTTATATTGAGTGATCTCATTTAATAAGGTCAACTTAAGTTCAATAAATTATAATTTTTTTTTTTTTTTTATAACTGGAGGACTCCAGCCACCATCGCACCACTTTGAATACTATAATGCACCACCAAATTCAAGAGAGTGAAAGCCACCCACCTATTGATGCACTCATAGTAATTCACCGAAGTAAAGTCTCAAGGGGGAATTGAACCCGTGATCTTGGGATTATCAAAGTCACAAGTCGCCCTTACTACTTGAGCCAACCTGACTGAACATTCAATAAATTATAGTTAACTTACATACTTATAAGTAGTGGTTGTTTCGACATGGGCTTTTTAACCCAAATGTCAGAAACTAAGGCCCATAATAGGATCAAAGCCCAAGGACAACTGGCTGGCTTAATGGGACAAAGAAACTCTATAGTTGTATTAGTAAGAGTTGGTTTTCACATTTTACTTGACAAAATGCTAACTTTATGTTTGGTTCATGGAATGTTTATTTTTAGAAATAGAATAGCTATAATAAGTTAGTTACAATTAGTTATGCAAAAATTGCATTGACCAATACCACAAAGTAAATAATAATGCGAAACCTTTTAAAAGTTCATAACAAGAAGCAAATAAGGAGTAACTATTCTCAAATTTCATTATTAGAATGTATATTTCTTTCTTAATGTATGAAATAATTAGGAATATACAAGAAATAGTTATTACCTACATTTCTAAATTTTCAATATATTTCATTTTATTTCAAGAAATAATCATTCTGTGAACCAAGCGAGCCGTAAGAATTTCTCGCATCTCACAATGATAGCTTCCAAAAGAACAAAGTCATTTATAAGCAATTTAATTGGTAGCTTGGTTCAATAAGGGTTTGTTTATTTCATTCATTTGCATTCACGCATGAACAAGTTTGAAAAAGTATATTTAATTTCAAATTGCTTGAACTCGGTTAAATTTTTAATAAATCATTAAGTTTGGGTATGGTAAAGGTTGGCTCAGGTTGATTCATTTGTCATACTAATTATTATGCAATGTGTAGACACCCCAATTTTAACCAGGCCTTTCCGAGGAGACCTCAGGTCAAAACCTTCCCACACGGTTGTGGACCCCACACATCCTTGTAGGTCCCACACTGGTTGTGGACCCCACACATTCTTGTAGGTCCCACAATGGTTGTGGACCCCGCACATCCTTATAGGTCCCACACTACTTGTGGGCCCCACATATCTCCATTGAGCCCCACACAGTTTGTGGGCCCCACTTCTCCTGGTATGCTAGCTCGGATTCCTACATCCAGTGCACGTTACCCCCTCTGGTACGCTAGTTCGGATTCTTACATCCAGTGCACATTACCCCCTATAGTACGTTAGCTCGGATTCCTACATTCGATGCACGTTACCCTATCTGGTACGTTAGCTCGAATTCCTACATCCGATGCACGTTACCCTCTCTGGTACGTTAGCTCGGATTCCTACATCCGATGCACGTTACCCCCTCTGGTACGTTAGCTCGGGTTCCTACATCCGATGCACGTACGCTAGCTCGGATTCCTACATCCGATGCACGTTACCTCTTTTGGCATGCTTGTGCCTGCTGGCTTGAGTTCCTATAACCCTTAAATGGCTTGTGGACCCCATATTGCTTGTGGGCCCCACATATATCCATTGGGCCCCACTTCTCCTGGTACGCTAGCTTGGATTCCTACATCCGATGCACGTTACCCTCTTTGGTACGCTAACTCGGATTCCTACATTCGATGCACGTTACCCCCTCTAGTACGCTAACTCGGATTTCTAAATCCGATGCACGTTACCCCCTCTGGTATGCTAGCTCGGATTCCTACATCCGATGCACGTTTCCTCCTTTGGCATGCTTGTGCCTGCTGGCTCGGGTTCCTATAACCCTTAAATGGCCCGTGGACCCCACATTGCTTGTGGGCCCCACATATCTCCATTGGGCCCCACACAGTTTATGGGCCCCACTTCTCTCGGTACGCTAGCTCGGATTCCTACATCTGGTGCACGTTACCCTCTTTGGTACGCTAGCTCGGATTCCTACATCCGATGCACGTTACCCCCTCTGGTACGCTAGCTCGGATTTCTACATCCGATGCACGTTACCCCCTCTAGTACGCTAGCTCGGATCCCTACGTCCGATGCACGTTACCTCTTTTGGCATCCTTGCACCTGCTGGCTCGGGTTCCTATAACCCTCAAATGGCTTGTGGACCCCACACATCTTTTTAGGTCCCACATGGCTTGTGGGCCTCACTTCTCTTGGTATGCTAGCTCGGATTCCTACATCCGGTGCACATTACCCCCTCTAGTATGCTAGCTCGGATCCACATATCCGGTGTCTTGCTAGCTCGGGTTCCTATAACCCTCAAACGGTTTGTGGACCCTACATGGTGCGTGGGCCCCACAGATCTCCGATGGGCTCCGCACAGCTTCTAGAACCCTAATATTTTTATTATTATTATTATTATTATTATTATTATTATTTATTTATTTATTTTAATTTATCAAATGCAAGCATACTTTGTTCCCCCATCATCACTCACCACATGTCATGTTTACTCCCTTTATCATTCTTCCCATAGTATATTCCCTTCATAATTCTTCATCCCATACTTTGTTCCCCCCATCATCACTCACCACATGTCATGTTTCCTCCCTTTATCAATCTTCCCATGCTATATTCTCTTCATCATTCTTCATCCCATACTTTGTATCCTCCATTATCACTCACCACATGTCATGTTTCCTCCCTTTATCAATCTTCCCACGCTATATTCCTTTCATCATTCTTCATCCCATACTTTGTTCCCTCCATCATCACTCACTACATGTCATGTTTCCTCCCTTTTTAATCTTCCCATGCTATATTCTCTTCATTATTCTTCATCCCATACTTTGTTCCCTCCATCATCACTCACCACATGTCATGTTTTCTCCTTTTATCATTCTTCCCATGCTAATTTCCCTTCATCATTCTTCCCCCCATACTTGGTTTCCCCCATCATGACTCCCCTATGTCTTCTTTCCTATGCTTGCCCCAAGCTAACTCTATAAATAGCCCTCTCATTCCAAGCACAAAGAGGAGAGTTCTTAGTGGTGGTAAGGAGAAGATTTCAAATATTGAAGTTTTCTATCATGAGTTTGTGAAGCTAGTTTTTTTTTTTAGTTAAGATCAAGAGGTCGACTGATCCCGTTTCCTATCGGTGCTGAGTCACCCCATTTGAAGAAGGCACCCTCTCGTGCCTCAAATCAGAGCTCAAGAACAACTCTCGGGAAGACGTTGTAGAGCGGCCCTAGTAGACTCATCAATAGGAAAGGAAGACCGGAGCAGAGGAAAACGACAGAAGATCAAGTGATCGATTAATCCCTTTTCCTATCGGTGCCGGGTCACTCCATTTGAAGAAGGTACTCCCTAGTGCCTCGAGTCGGAGCTCAAGAACAACCCTCGGGAAGGCGCTGTAGACTAACCCCTGTGGATTCACAGACAGGAGAAGAAGACCGGAGGAGAAAAAGACGATAGGTAAGACAAATGAACTTTCTCTTCCTATGTTACATCTCTGCCCCCCTTTCCCGAATCGACCTCTATTGGTTTATTTGATTCTATTTCATTTCTTATTTTATTTTAAATGGCTTCTTTTTAACTCATAAAAAAATAAATAAATAAAAAGAAATTTCATAAAAGACACAAAAATTCAAAAAAAAAGTTGTCAAAGAAAATTCAAAAATTTTTAAGGCTTTGAAACTTATTTACATTTGAAAATTTTTGAAGAAAATCCAAAAAAGTTTCCAACATGTTTGGCAAAAGTTAGATCTGTTTCCCTACATTCAAGATTTTCAAAAATACATTCTAAAGTCATATCTTTAAAACTATGACTTTCATGATTGTTGTCTAAAATTCTGTTGTATTCGGAAGAACATTGGAAAACCCTGAAAAATTAATGGTCTCGACCAAGACCTTAAACTGGTTTTCCCCCAAACTGGTCAACGTTTGACCGGCTCACCATTACCGAACTGGTTCACCCCAGTTTTCTCCATTTCGCTTGTATATTATTGTTGTATCCATAAAATTCACAAAAATCATGAAATTTTCAAAAATTTCAAAAATATTTTCACATTTTGATTTCAACTGATTTCATTTGTGTTATTTTGAAAGTTTGGGAAAAATCACAAAAATCATTTTTACACTTAGGAAAAATCACAAAAATATCTTTTTAGGCACAAAAAAAAAAAATCATTCCAATCCCAAACAAATTTCAAAAACCTCTCGAAATAGTATTTTTGATACTTTAAAAAAAAAAACCTATAGATTTCAAAATCCCCGGGAGCGTATTTTGTGACCAAGAGCATTGACTCTTTGGGGTATTAGATTGCCCCGGTTATGAGGGAATACCTATATAGTATTTTCATTTTTTTTGACTTTTGAAAGGGAGTAATCTTTAAAGGCTTATTACATTTATTTCGGGAAAACTCTTTATTAATCTGGTACCGTTCGTAAGAATGGGCGTGTAGGGGGTGCTAATACCTTCCCCTTGCGTAACCATACTCCCGAGCCCAACTTTGGTGACGCAGACCGATTCTACCTCCAACGAGGTAGCAATCAAGTGTTCTAACCACACTTCAAAAGGTTAGTGGCGACTCCACCACACATTGTTTTCCACGAAAATTTACATTTTCAAAATACACATTCATTTTTCCCAATTCGCAAGCCGAACCCATTTTTAACCAGAGATTGATTCTCTGAGCCAGGTCCGGGACGTCGCGACACAATGGTCCATACCACTCATTGTTTGCATTCTTAAAATGTTAACACAAACTAGATAAAATAAAATAAAATCTCAATGCCATTTAGTTCATATTAGAGTTATGATATGGGTGTCAAAATCTTAAACATGCAAATTTAAAAATGTTGCAACATGCAAATAAATGATCCAAAATCTCACTTGTGTTTATGGGTGCTGATACAAATGACAATAACCTCGAATGAAGTTTACCAAGAAGAAGTAGACCTCCTTTTAAAGTTTTAAAATTTTCTCGTGAACTTTCTTAGAAATTTAACAAAAAGATATAACTCTCTATTAAGATATTGAAAATTTACAGAACTTCCCAAAATTTGTAAAAAGACATGAACCTTTCCTAAAATTTAGCAGAAAAAACACATTTCTCCCTTTAATATTTAGTAAAAGATACGTTAAACAGAGGTATAAGTGTTTTAAAAATTAAATATCAAACTAATGTGATTGTTAAGATTATAAAATTTTGGAGAGGTCGGTATGTTTAATCAAGAAGATAAGTTTGTTGAATTTTTAAAAAAATTGAAGAGTTCTGTGCACATACTTGTGTGTGTGCGTGTGTGTGTATGTGTGTGAAGAAGACATTACTCTCCTGATTCCTCAATCTGAGTCACCCTATAAATAAATAAATAAAAAATGCCTTTCATCTAATTTTGTCTCTTCCTTTCTTTGCGTGCAAGTAATGAATACTCAAAATTCCTTCCTTTTTTAAAACAAAAGATATAAACAATGATATATGGTTACACAATCAATATATATATATATATATATATATATATATATAATATTATTTTTTTTCTATTTTTATTTATTGTTTCATTAGGATACGATGAAAAAAAGGCAATGAAATTTCTTGTTTTAGTAAGTCTATCTTTTTGAAGCTGAACCTTTAGCGCGCCATGAGTCCCTTCCACAAAGGTTCTAGCACTAGATAATAGGCATTCACATATGGTAGGAATACTAGTTTCAATAAAATTTGTTTTTCGGTGGACAATTACTTTCTTACCAAATTCACAATACCGATTGAAAATGGCTATCCCATTCAAGACATCTCAAATTAGAAGTTTCATGTCTTCCCTTTAAGTGATATATAAATTTATTTATCTTATTAGTTTTGCTTTCATTGAGGGTCAATTGTTATGTGTTAGTTGTTCAAATATATATATATATATATATATATATATATATATATATGTTGCCATAATATTTTGTCATTTAAAATTTTATTAAATCATTAATTCTACACATAATTTTTAATTAAAATTAAATTAAATGATCATGTGAATTCAATATAACAAAAAAGATTCACAATATTTCTATAATTTTATCGTAAAGTATGGACTGGGTGACCAATCGTCTAAAACTGAGATTAGCAAAAAGTATTTGAAAATTAGAGATAAGAAATAGGTCAATATAGATGAATGGAGTCAACACTAACTCAAATGTCTTTACCAAATAATATGGTGCCACTATCATCTAGAGGGATAGATGTTGAAAGATAATTAGGCCAAGTGATCCCACAAGAATGGGCCACAATAGGGATATTGTGTGCAGGGGTCGGTTGGGGTTCATTTGTTGAATTAGGCCTAATGCATTGGATGAGATTTATACAACTCGATAGAATTTGAATTGAATTTGAATTAAGAAACTAGAGTTTAAATGAGTCCGAATTTTAGAATTGAAGTCTAAAATGGTCTCAACTTAATTTAGAGAATTGAGATCTGATTGACCGTCAATTAAAGAATTGTGTGCAATTTTGGTCCTTAATTTGTTCAATTGTGGTTTGATGTGACAATCTAAAGTTTCAACAGCTTTTTATTTGATTTAATGTGAAGATTAAGGTTATTGAGTGTGAAATGAAAGTGTAGGGATTCAACATTCAAGATTTTCAAATCAATTTTTTTCTTTTGGTTTGATATGAGATCAGGTCAAGCGAGCTTAGAGAAGAGAGAGAGATAGAGAGAGATTGGGCGGAATGCCTTAGAGAGGAATAGACCCTTAGCACCACAATTTCGGCAATTTTATTTGTGTAGGCTTTTTTTTTTTTACTAATTTTTTAAAATTTTGATAGTATTGTAAATAAGGATCGGATATAAGATACACAACAGAATAAAAACGCAACAAGCAAATTAAACTCAACTAGTAAATAAGAAACAACAAACACAATAACAAGATTTACGTGGTTCGACAAAGTCTACATCCATGGAAGCAATGACACAATAATTTCACTAAGGAAATATCAAAGTACACAATACAGTTCACAAATAATCACCCCCTCCGTCAAAACACGCCCAAAATGACATATATAACAGTACCTTGAAGGTTTCCCTCCAATTACCCAACCACCCCAACATTCAAATTCAAAATTCAAAAAACTACTCGCAGCTCAGAAACACTCGTCGATGAGAACAGATGATTCGTCGATGAGACAAAGAAGGACACTCCTTGACTGGTCTGACCACTTGTCGAAGATCCTTTAAATCTACTCTCGGTATCTCAAAAACTCTAAGTTTTCCTTACTCTCGGGATCTACTCGTCGACAAGTCGCTGCTGTGCAACCCCCTTCCTTCCTTTGTTTATGAAACTCCAAGTATAAGAGCCACACCTTAACCAACATTCTCCACCTTGGCGATTATATGCCCCTTAGGAGAATCTCGAAAAACATGTTTGAAAACAAAGGTGTAGTCCCAAGAGGGGGAGTGAATTGAGTTTTAAAATTTTCATTTAATTCATTTAATGAAAACTTAACGTTTCGTTGACAATGCATAGTAACTTAATTCTTTTTATTCAATCCACAACCACACAAACATTCAATTAAACAAATTAACCAAGACGATTAATCATAAAACATTTAATCAAGATATATTTTGCAACTTAATGGAAATTCTCGGCTTTTTCAACTTGTGTGCAGCCCTGTTTATATAAATTTGAATCAAACCCTGTATATATGAAATTTGTCTCTTAATTTGATATCCAATACAACATCCAATCACTCTTTCCAAATACTTAGACCTTAATTAAATTTTAAGTTAAAGAGTCTTGGGGTGTTGAATCAATCAACGTACTACTTTACAATTTCCGCAAAAGATTGATCAACCAAAGTACTCCCTTTTGGTTTCCACAATCCCAAAAATAAATTAATCTTAAGTTTATTTAATATCTAATCTAAGTAGTGTATATGATTTAGATATTTAAAACATCCACGCAGTTTTATATGTGCTAAAAATAAAGAGACTAAGGGAAAGAGAGAGTGAGACCACGACTTTTACGAGGTTCAGCTTATACCCAATCTACGTCCTCACCTTTGGCAAGCCACCAAAGAATTCCACTAAATTAGTTCCTTTGCCGAGCGGAACAATACTGTTTACACACTCCTTTAGTAGGCTAGAGCCTACCTCTCCAAGTGATATTCCCTTTCTCAGTCACTCTTTCAATTAGGCTAGAGCTCGCCTCTCTAAGCGATATCCCCACACTTAGCCAACGATCCAAATAACCTTGAACCGTCAATATCTGCAAGATACAAGTTAAATAGATGTACAAAGAATTGCTCCTAAAAGAACTTATTAGTACAGTTCAAAACTATATACTTTCACAATATGAAATTTAGGTTGAAGCTTTAGAAGTATTTCACTGTATGATTCTTTCAATGGATGAAAGAATTAGTATTTGTAGCACAATATCAGTGAGTAAGAATCAGTAAGAACTCAGTAAGCTTCATGCAAGTTGAGAGTAAGAGAGAGCCTTGAAAATTTAAGAGCAATTGAGAAAAATTTGAATGCTGAATTTAATTCTTGGTAATTAAATCAATTTAACTTGAGTGTATTTATAGATGTAGAAAAGTATCTAGCTTATTCCCCAAGTTTACTTAGAGTAAGGTCCAAGATTTAAATAAGTTTGAGCCTCAAGTAATTGAATTTTTCAAAAAATGTCTGTTATGTATTTTAAATTTTGTCGCGTGACAGTTGACTTTGAGGTCTTTGGTAGTCGCTTGTCAGTGTACTACACATATAAAATACACAGGCAATAGGGTGGCAATCGCCTGTCAACAAGGGGTCAGGCACTTGTCACTAAATAACTAAGTTTTTATAGATGAGCAGAAGAGTGACAGTTGACCATCAAAACTCAGTCAATTGTCTCAAATTTCACTGACAGTCGCCTGTCAAGTTCTAGACAGTTGACTGTCATGTTTCTGTCTGTTCATTTAAAACTCGTTAACATGGCAGTTGACTGTCCACATGCAGTCAGTCACCTATCAAGCAATTTTTTCTTGTTTTAAAATATTTTTATTCTCTCTCTTCTTTGCTTATTCAATATTGGAATATCAATTTGTTTTTCTTTGAAAAATATGTTCCAAGACTTAAAAACAAGGTTTCTAGATCTCTTTGCCTAATGAGCTTTAAAATGAAAATCCATGTTTCTCTTATTGACTCTTTTGACTTTTTATCTCTTTGTCGATGATCATTGATCTTTCAATCTTCTTTGAGCTTTCATTAAGTTCTATTTAATCCTCATACTCTCATGATCTTCAAGCTTTTATCTTTGAATCTATTTTTGAATCCATGCTTTTAGCTTCATATTGATCATCCTTCTTGCAAAATATAAGCTTTAATGAATCCTTTTGAACACTTGACCTTGCATTCATCATTGAATCCTGAAATGACATCACTTAATCAAATATGTTAAGTTCCACTTATTTGTTAGCATCAAAACAGGATGTTAAACCTTGTAAGGCCACCAATGTTTAACTGCTTCACTTTGAATTTGAAACGCTCGATTGGGTTTGTCCCCTTTCTATCAATTTGAGACCTGACGTAAATCCAAGCAATGCTTGAACTTTTAATAAGTAATCGATTTCGTCAAAATATCCACTACATTTTCAGAAGTGTGAACCTTTTCCAATACAAGTTCACTTAAAGTAATCAACTCTCGAACCCTGCAGAACTTCACATCAATATGTTTAGTTCTAGCATGGTATACCTGATTATTTGCCAAGTAAATGACACTCTGACTATCACAATGTAGCACCACCTCATCATGCTGTAATTCCAGCTCTTTGACCAACCCGTTAAGTCATAAAGCTTCCTTTACAACTTCAGCAACTGCTATATATTTCACCTCAGTCGTGGACAACGCTACCAGAGATTGAATCATGGATCTCTAACATATAGGTCCTCCTACAAGGATAAAAACATAATCCATTGTAGACCTTCTGTTATCCATAAGTCGGCATCAACATACTCCATAACTGAAGGACAAACCTGTTGCTTGTCAAACATAATACCATATCGCGATGTACCCCGTAAGTATCTGAGTATCCATTTGATGGCTTCCCAATGCTGTCTTCCAGAATTAGAGGGAAACTTACTCACCACATTCACAACATGTGCCAAATCTGGCCTCATACACACCATGACATACATTAAACTCCCTACAGCGCTAGCATAGGGGACCTTTGACATATCCCAGATATCATCATCCGTATTTGGGCAATCTACAGTAGATAACTTAAAATGACTCGCTAGACGTGTACACATCGGTTTTGCATCACCCATGCTAAACCTTTCCAATACCTTATGTACATAACCACCCTGAGATAGCCATAACCTCCCTACAGTTCTGTCGCGGCAAATCTCCATCCCAAGTATTTTCTTAGCTGAACCAAGATCTTTCATGTCAAACTCCTTTTACAGTAGTTCCTTTAATTGATTCACCTTAGTTAATCTTTTTCGGTTATCAACATGTCATCAACGTACAATAACAAGAAAATAAGAGAACCATCCTCAAGCTTATTCATATATACGCAACAGTCATACTCACACCTTTTGTAGCCAATCTTGATCATGTAGGAATCAAATATTTTATATCATTGCCTTGGAGACTATTTCAACTCATAAAGAGATTTCTTCAACTTTCAAACTAAGTTTTCTTTCCCTGGTTCACTGAATCCCTCCGATTTTACCATATAGATTTGTTCCTCCAAGTCACCATGAAGAAACGTCATCTTCACATCCATTTGTTCCAAATGAAGATCATAATGAGCTATCAACCCCAACACAATCCTAATAGAAGTATGTCGGACCACAGGTGAAAATATCTCATCATAGTCCATCCCCTTCTTTTGTGAGTACCCTTTTCCCACTAACCTTGCTTTTAATTTTTCTCCTTCCTTTTCTAAAATTACCTCCTTCTTCCTATATACCCATTTGCAACCTATCTGTCTCTTCCCATCTAGAAGCTCCACCAAATCCCAAGTTTGGTTCTTATGAAGTGATTCCATCTCTTCAATCATTGCTCTCATCCACCTACTTTTCTCCTGGACGTGCACTGCCTCTTGAAATGTAGTTGGATCGTTGCAACTGGTAAGAAAAGCTTAAGACACTAACTCTTCAAACTTATACCTTAGTGGTGGCCTGATAGTACGTCTGGATCTCCGTATAGAAAGATCGTCAACTTGATGGTTTCCCAAGCTAGAGCTCCCTGCAACCAAAGGACCATGATTATTGTCGTTGCCCTGAACTTCCAGCACCACCTGCACAACATGTTCATCTTTGCCCTAGTTTTCTGGCTCTATTTTTGTTCATCACAATCTTGAGTACACTTCACCATAGTCTTCTCATCAAAGACTAAATCTCTACTAATCACCACCTTGTTTGTCACTAGGTCCCATAGTTTGTACCCCTTCACACCCTTTTGATATCCCAAAAAGATGCAACGATGAGACTTTGGGTCAAGCTTAGACCTCTTCTCACTAGACACATGAGCATAGGTTGGACACCTGAATACTTTCAATCCTGAGTAGTCTACTGCATTTCCTATCCATACCTCTTCTGTCACTTTACCCTCTAGAGATGCCCTTGGTGATCGATTTATTAGAAAACAAGTCATACTAACTGCTTCTGTAGTAACCCGAACCAAGAAAATAAAGAAATAAATAAAATAAAATAGAAAGGAAAAGGAAAAGGAGGGCAAAGGGTTTGGCCAGGACCAAACCGTCAACGGTTTCCTGAGGATCAGAAAAATCATCGATAGTTTTCTTGCATGTAAACTGCAGAGAGCTGTTTAAGGGCCAAAGCGTCGATGATTTTGTCAAGCCCAGAAAAAACCGTCGATGATTTTCTTGTGGGTAGAGTTACTTAAGGGCTAAGTTATGTTTATTTCTTCATAATTCTCACAACTTAGGGTTTTTGGAGACCCTCTCTCTCTCTCTCTCTCTCTCTCTCTCTCTCTCTAGCCTCGGGAACTCTCCACAAGTGCTCTCTGATTCTCTCTCCCTTCTCTCGACATGTAGGCCGTCGATCTTTGACGGATTCGTGCGGTTAGACTTTGGTGGTTTCGAAGGTTTAGGCATTTTTCTTTAAGAACAAGTAAGGGGATTATATTATGTCAGTTATTTTTAAAATATGAACTGATTAAATTGCAATTTATGTTTATGGAAACAGTATATATGATTTTTTTCAACGAATCGGGTATATGGAAATGGCTGTTTTGACTTTTATACGTTTTTGGGGAAATCTAAAGTAAATGGTTTGAACATCTCCTATTTTCATTAAAATATGTAGTTTGAGTTAAATAAAATCGTAGAGATACTCATACCCCTATTTTATGCAACTTGTATATTCCAATCAGTTTATTTTGTTTATGGTTTATTAGATAAAAATCGTGTGGCACGAGAACAGTTTTTTTAAATGGCATATATGAACATAATGTTTTAACTGATATTACACAGTGTGATGTGACGGCTATAAGCCGAGATGTGATGTGACGGCAATAAAACGAGATTTGATATGTTAGTTTTATATTGAGACAGAATATGACAGATATTATACGGGATTATGAATAGCGTATGTTTTATACAATTTCTATTGCGTAAATTGTCATATATGATTTAAGAACCCTGTGGATATGTGATGTAATATTATAAGCACGGTACAGTAACTCGTTTTGGGAGGTGGTGCAATCACACTGAGATGATAGTGTGATGATGGATAGTCAATTGGAGACCTGGGTACAATACTACCCCGAGGCAGTTTCGGAGGCCCTATCCAAAGTAGTTACGGGTGACCCTTCTCAATGTAATTTCGGATTAAGGGTAGGCACAATCGTACTTACCACCTTTTTTGAGTCAATTATGGTCGAACGACCATATGCTGAGTCCAGCCTTCAGGCTGCACAACCCGTCATAGAGGGAAGCATGTCGTATAAGTATGTGAAAGCGTGACGATTCTAGTTCAATAGTCCAGGTTGTATGTTTTATGCATATATGGACAAATTTACTATTTATGGGCTATATTGAGCCAACGATACAATGTAAATGTCATTTCATATACAGTTAAATAATGGAAGTTTTATATTCATACGAAAACTCATGCTAGCCACACACTGATAATAATATAATCCGTCTTACTGAAAAGTGTCTCACCCCATTATACAAATCATTTTTCAGGTCCTTCAGGAAATCGTGCCTAACTTACTACAGGGCAGGGATTAGATTTTTGGGGGTGATAGACAAAGCTGGTGAGCCACCAGCTGTTACATTTTGTTATTTTGTTGGGTTGTATTACATAGACAGGTAGTTGTATGTTTGTATTTGGGAACAGTTAGAACTCTGGTAAAGTGTTTTGATATTTTAGTATTTTTCGCTATATAGTTTTATTTTTTTAGTAATGACAGGTGCACCCAGGTTTCCCTGGTTAGGGCGGGTTGCAATATTTATGGTATCAGAGAGATTTATATATATATTTACTAGCACTTCGAACCCACGTGGCGGGTTGGGGCACTACAGGTGATATCAGAGCATTTCTATATTTATAGCAGTTTAAATTTTTGGGTCTTTACAGCCTCAGCCTAGAAGTTCTTCAGTAGCCCTGCATTAAGCCTGAAGCACCGACCTCTCTCAACCAGAGTTCGGTTCATCCTTTCTGCCACACCATTTTGCTGAGGTGTTCTGCGAACGATAAAGTGTCTCTTAATGCCCTTCTACTCACAAAAATCCATAAACCAAGAATTAGCATACTTAGTCCCATTGCCCAATCTCGAGCATTTGATTCTCCTCCCTGTCTGGTTTTTCCCTTCAACCTTCCAAATCTTGAAACCGGCAAACGTATCAGACTTATGTCGCATGAAGTATACCCAGACACTTCATGAGTAATCATCAATAAAACTCACATAATACACATGTCCACCCTTTGATGCAATTTTAACCGGACCCCAAACATCGGAATGCACATAATCAAGAATACCTTTTTTTTGTATGAACAACTTACTTGAATTTTGCCTTGTTTTGTTTTCCAAGAATACAAATCTTGCAAAAGTCCAGCTGACATGATTTCAAACCCTTCAAGAGTTTCCTCTTGTGTGATTCTTTCATACCATGTTCCCCCATATGCCCTAGACGCATATGCCACAAGACTGTCTCATCAGATTCAATATCTATGGCTGCAGCTCCACCTACAACAGTAGTTCCCTGTCATTTGTTGATATTTCCATCTAGATTTCGCCATTTCATCACCGTCAGATTTCCTTTCTAAACTTTCATAACTCCACCTTCAGACTTGTAATTGAAATCATTACAATCCAAAGCCCCAAGTGATATCAAACTCTTCCTCAACTCCGGTATATGTCTTACATTGCTCAAGGTTCTCACAGCACCATCAAACATTTTTATCTTAACATTTCCTATGCCAATGATCTTGCAAGAAACATCATTACCCATAAGAACTGAACTTGAATTTACTAACCTATAAGTGCTGAACCACTCCTTGTTTGGAGTCATATGGTAAGAACAAGCTGAGTCAAGTATCCAAAAGTCTATAAGATTATCCAACCCCGATGAAACTGAAAGAACATCACCATCACTACAAACTGAACCTCCTTCTTGAACCACATTCGCTGATTTCGAAATCCCCTCATGCTTTTCAACATTTCCCTTCTTCCAATCTGGACACTCCAGTTTGACATGCCCCTTTTTACCGCATTTATAACACCGGATTTCCTTTTTCTTCTTGGATTGAGTACAAGATTTCTGACTTGACCCATTTTTAAACTTCCCTTTGCCACACTCATTATTACCTTTCACAAAAAGTCTTTCTCCTTCATCACATATTTTCAGCCTTTAATGAAAATTCAGTAAGGCACTTGTTACCTCTTCTAAATCAAGAGTCTATTTTTCCCACGTATGAGTGGTAACCAAATTTTCATAGGTATGAGTCGACGACAGGGAGTTTAGAAACATCAATGTCTTATCATCTTCATCAAACTTAACATCAACTTTCATCAAATTATTATGATTTGATTGAATGCATTAATATGTTGATCTAAGTTTGATCCTTCAACCATCTTAAGCCAATAAATATGTTGCTTAAGAAAAAGTTTATTGTTGAGTAATTTGGACATGTAGCGGCTTTCTAACTTTCGCCATATAGCCGCTGGAGAATCCTCCTCCATCACACGATAGAGAATTTTGTCGGCCAAATACAAGCATATTGTAGAAGTAGCCTTTGCTTTCAAATCTCCCCATGTTGCCTCATCCATTCCTTCCGGTTGAACATCAAGTAAAGCCTTAGTCATTCTTTGTTGTACAAGAATATCCTTGACTCTCCTCTGCCACAAACCAAAAGTTTTCGGTTCCGTCAAAATTGGATAATGTCAAATCTTGCAGAAGATGATCCCAATGCCATGACAACAATTGCTCTGATACCAATTTGTTGTAAATATGGATCGGATATAGGATGCACATCGAAATAAAAATGCAACAAGAAAATTAAACTCAACCAATAAATAAGAAACAATAAGCACAATAACAAGATTTATGTGGTTTGACAAAACCTACATCCATGGAAGTAATGGCACAAGAATTTCACTAAGGAAATATCAAAATAAACAATACACTTCACAAATGATCACCTCCTCTGTCAATACACGCCTAGAATGACATATATAATAGTCACTCAGAGGTTTCCCTCCAATTACTCAACCATCCCAATGTTCAAACTCAAAATTCAAAAAACCGCTCATAACCCAGAAACACTCATCGACAAGAACATAGGATTCGTCGATGAGACAAAGAATGACACTTGTCGACTAGTTTGGCCACTCGTTGACGATCCTTTAAATCTGATTTTGGTATCTTAGAAACTCTGAATTTTCCTTGCTCTTGGGATCTACTCGTCGACGAGCACAGGACACTCATCGACGAGTCCTTGCTGTGCAACCCCCTTCCTTCCTTTGTTTATGAAACTTCAAGTATAAGAGTCACACCTTAAACAATAGATAGGAGAAATGAATTAAGAGCCTAATAAACTAACATAAAGGGCAACTTGGAAATTATTCAAGAAAAATTAAAGAAAATTATAAAAGACAGATTTCATTTCCCAAATTTTTTATTATTTTGAATTGATCTTGAAAATTGATTTTCAAAACAAAGGGGTAAGAAAAACTATGTTTCTAGTAAATTATCCTTCAAACAAAGTGCAGTGTCAACAAATTGAAAGAAATTTAATCATTTTTCAGTTGCTACACATTGTTGGATAAGAAATTGTTCTTGGAGTAAATATAATAGTTAGATAAAGCAATTATAATTAAATTATATGTCTTATTATAATATTTTTAAATTTATAGTCATTTGCATTCTTAGCATTTTAACCACAATTTTAATTATTATGTGATTCAAGTACAAAAATGAACTTGAGCAATTAAGGTTTTGATTTATTTTAATTTTAAAGATATTATTCAAATGGGTCGCGAGCTTTCAGTTTTTAGTTTTTTTTTTCTAATTTTAATTTCCATAATTTTTTGCATTGGTATCAAATGACACCTAAGGCATTTGTGCAAGAGGTGTTAATCTTACTGTAGATCAATTTCATCCTATGTTTGGAGTGATTTTAAATTTGAAAAAAAAAGTAATATGAAATTATATATATTGAAATATGTCTAAATTCATCCGAATTCAAATACAAAGGCCTAAAATTTTTGCTCCTATGTGCAGTATTAAGGTTTTTCATACAATATCAATGGGTTGGGCTCGAGTCGAGCTATTAACAAGAGAGACTCAAATGGCTGATTGGGTTTACCTAAGTAAGTAAACATGAACACAAATATGTACTTAATTAACAAGTTATATACGAGTTTGCATTATTATATATTTATTTTACATTTTTCATTAATTACTTCAACAAATAGGAGTTAAAATTTAATATATATATATATATATATATATATATATATATATGTTTTATTATATTTCTCTTGAATATTTCAATAAATGACATTATAAGAAATTTTCACAAATAATATAAATTTTATAAATTTTTAGAATTTATAGATTTTTTACCTTAATAAACTTCAATGACTTTATTTGTTAAAATTTATTGTTGTGATGAATAAAGATTTTCCATGATTTTTTTTTTTGTTAGTCAGCCCACTGTTTACAAGTTTCCAGGCCCACTGTGGATGCCCAATTGCTTGGCCTAGAATTCAACTTGGTCTAATATATCAAACCAGACCCAAAATAAAAGCCCAAACACGAACCTCTCTCTGGGCCCAAAACAATCTGGAGGCCGTGGACCTGGACGACAGGCTTTAGAGACCCTTTGGTATTATTGTCAAAAATTATAAAAGTGACAATCAGAAATAGTAACCAAAAATCAAAAATAGAAATTATAAATTAAAAACCAGTTATAACACATACTACTTAAAAAAAATACTTTTATAAAAAATAAAAATAAAAAGAATTAAGGTGATAATTGACATATACTGTAGCAAACACTTATTACAAAAAGTGCTTTTCTAAAAATCACTTTTCTTTAGAACAATTTAAGTAAATTTTAAAAAATAATTAAAGTAACTTTTTGGACACTTATGAGTAATATTGTTGATAAGTGAGGTCAATTTTATAAATATAAGAAAAATTAATGACTATTTTATAATTTAAAAAATACATTAAAAGATAATTATATACTATTTTATTATGTATCAAAACATATTAATTATTAACGAAACATAATTCAATTCTGGAATGAAGAGTAATAATCATGTATAAATTTAAATTAATAATAAAAATTTAAAATACTAATTTAGTTTAACATAAATAAATAAAAATTAAGAACAAGATTATTGTTAATCAAAAAATAATATTATATTATTTTACTAATAAATAATTAAATATTAATTAAAAATAAAATTAACATATTATTAATTAATAAATTAATAATATATCATTTTGTTATGGATTGTAATCTATTAATTATTAATAAAATATAATTAAATTCTAAAATGAATAAAAAAAATCATCTATAAATTTAAATTAACATTAAAAAATTTAAATTTTAATTAAAAAATTAATGTAATTATGATTTAAATTTTTAACTATAAAAGTAACAATTTTTTTAGTTAAAAAATATTTAAAATAGCTATATATTATTTTACTATATATTATGACATATTAGTTATTATAATTCAATTATAAATTATGCAAGAACTATTTAGTAATTTAAATTAATATTAAATAGATTAAAATTTTGAATTTAATTACCAATATTATTTTTATTATAATTTAATATGATAGTAATATGTTATAAATATACATTAGTAAGAATTATTATTGTTAGTTAAAATAATAACCTTATATTATTTTTTAATAAAAAAATATGTAAATTTTATTTATAAATAATTAAAATAACTATTAATTAAATTTTTAATTAAAATTATTAATATTTATAATCCAAAAATTTGTTTAAAAATTATCATATAATACCTTATAATAAAAATAAATATCCAAATACCACTTATTTTAAACACAACCAAACACCACTAATTATTTTTAACACCTTTCCAACGTAGCACTTATTGAATTTAGTATTTTTTATTTTTTTTTTCTAAAAATTCTTCTTTATAAGTGGTTCCAAATGATCCCTAAAAGTTGGTAATAGAAATAGAAAACTAACAACATAAATAGATGCATTTTTGTAATCTATTTCTTCATTGTGCATAAATAGAAACAAAAAATAAAAATAACAAACTACTAAATAGGTTCTTAGTGTGTTTAAATATTTTGTAATTAGTAGATTTGAAATTTTAGGTTAAGGAATCATTCAAGATTTGACTCATTTCTTCATATGACTAGATGTGATTAAATTTAACAAATTTAATCAATCTAAACTTGAGAACATCTAAAATTTTTAGAGATATTATTTAGGAGCATAAATTTTTGGATGAAATTTAAATTAGATTAATTTAAAAGAAACCAAATATATATTTGTGTTATGTTCGATCTAAATTTAAATAAATTCAAATAAAATATCCGAATTTCATACTTTCAAACTCAAACCAAAAATTATAATTATATTTATACATGGGCACATACAAATAAAATTTAAAATATATAAATTATAAATATTATATTGATACGTGAACTGAACTAGAATCACTTAGATTCTCGAATCATACGTATCAATTGACGAGGCTCGCCATTGGCCAGCCTCGGCAGCGAACTCGGCCAAAGTAACGAAGAGGGCGAGGTGATGTTTTGTCCAAGTCTGAGCTCATGTCACGTCTCTTCCTCCCTTGCTTTCAGCGCCGACAATTTTCCTTCTCCTTCTCCTTCTCCTGTCTCCTCAAAAGCGAATACTAAACTTCTCAAGCAGGTGCTTGTGCTCTGCAGGCACGGCCGACTCCAAGAAGTTGTCTCCATGTTTTACACTCTCAATGGGCTGCCATTGTCATCATATCAGTCCAGCCAAACCTACGCTACCCTCTTCCATGAATGCGCTCGCCACGGTCTCATCCACCAAAGCCAAGCCTTCCACCGCCACCTACTTGCCCACAACCCCACCGCCCCTCTTGACCTTTATATTGCCAACCATCTCACCAATATGTACGCTATGTGGTTCCTTAGAGTACGCCCGCCAGTTGTTCGATGAAATGCTGCACAGAAACATTGTTTCTGGGACGGCTCCCGTTTCGGGTTATGCGCAACACGACCGAGCTGACGAGTGTTTTTGTGTTTTTTTGGACATGCTGATTTGCTGATGTCCGACTGAATTTGCATTCGCAAGTGTTCTTAGTTCGGGTGGCAAGCATGATGGCAAGTGTGGATGGAAGGTACATGCCTTCGCCTTGAAAACATCCTTTGATGTTTATGTTTTTGTATCGAATGCTCTGATTTCCATGTATTTCAACAGTTGTGATTGCAGTGGGATTGGCACTGATGATGGTAAAGATGACGCTTGGACTGTGTTCAAGACTATGGAGTTCCGCAATTTGATTTCTTGGAATTCAATGATTGCAGGGCTTCAGCTTTGCGGACTTGAGGCTCAAGCTATCAGTGTGTTTTCTCCCAAATGCATTGTGATGACATTGGGTTTGATCGTGCAACACTGCTGTTGAATTATGGCTTATTCTAGAAGCCTACCATTGCCATTGAAGTCTTCAATGGTGGGCTATTTTTTCTAAGGTAGGTGATTAGTGGTATTTCCTAACCTATATAAACTCATTACCTCCATTTGTAATCTCATCCCCAAAATTTCCTACTTCTCTCTTAGGCACATTCTCTCTTCTCTCTCTCATTTTGTAATATTTCTACAATAGAGAAATATTGAGTGATAGTGTCCGAGGACGTAGGCACAATTAGCCGAACCTCGTTAATTTTGGTGTTCTTCCTTTTATCTATTCAGTAGTTAACTTTTGTCGAGTATAGTTGTAGTAATATATTGTGTTAATTACATGTCTAAGGAAAATTCTGTCTAGGAAAGAGGGATTTAAGCGGTCCGTTGTGACCCCCCACTTCCCTGAAAATTTACCTGGTGTAATTTTGCACAACTATTCACTCTTTATTTACCTGTACAATTGTAACTGTGGTAAGTTAGGTGGAACAATCTCAAGTTTCACAATAATTGGTATCAAAGCCAAGGTTATTCTTAGTATGCTCTGTGGTTACAGCTTAGTCTGATCTTCCATATCAAAAAAGTTTTCCTTGGGCTATTGGCATTCCGCATCGGCAACTATTGAATAGCATTTATGACAGAGATGGCAGATAGTGTAAAAGCATCCACATCAAACTCGTCTATTTTGGCAAGAACTACTGTGACAAATGCCAGATTTGCAGTGGAGATTTTTGACGACACCGGTCATTTTGGTATGTGGCAAAGTGAGGTTCTAGATGCTCTCTTTTAGCAAGGTCTAGACATTGCCATTGAAGAAGAGAAACCAGAAGATATTGAGAAGAAAGAATGGGGGACCATCAATCGGTTAGCATGTGGTACAATTCGATCGTGTCTTTCAAGAGAGCAGAAGTATGCATTCTGTAAGGAAACTTCTGCAAACAAGTTGCGGAAGGCACTGGAGGAAAAGTTTTTGAAGAAAAGCTCTCAGAACAAACTCCATATGAAGAAGAGACTATTTCGCTTCACTTATGTCTCGGGTACCACTATGAATGATCATATCACCAACTTTAATAGGTTGGTTACTGATCTAGTTAATCTGGATGAGACTTTTAAAGATGAAGACCTGGCTTTGATGTTGTTAGGATCCCTTCCTGAGGAGTTTGAGTTTCTTGAAACTACTCTGCTCCATGGAAAGGATAAAGTGTCTCTTGGCGAGGTTTGTGCTGCTTTGTACAGCTATGAATTAAGGAAGAAGGACAAGCTTGAAAGCACAAATGGAGCCAACGAGGCTCTAGTAGTTCGAGGTCGTTCACAAAGCCAGAATAGTAGAAAGAAAAAGAGATCCAAGTCAAGGTCCAGACCAAACAAAGATGAATGTGCCTTTTGTCGGGAAAAGGGGCACTGGAAGAAAGACTGTCCGAAGCTAAAGAATAAAGGCAAACCTGATAAAGGAAAGGTCATCTCAAATGTGGCTGAGTACGAAGATGGGAGCTCAGATCTTTCACTTACTGCTATGCCATCAACTAGTTCTTCGAGTATATGGCTACTAGATTCTGGGTGTAGCCATCATATGTGTCTTAATCGGGATTGGTTCTTTGATTTTAAAGAACTAGAAGGTAGAGTCGTCTATACAGAAAATGATGTCCCTCTTACCACACATGGGATTGGTTCAGTCCGCTTGAGGAATCAAGATGGATCAATCAAAATATTGATGGATGTTAGATATGTACCAAGTTTGATGAAGAATCTTATTTCTGTGGGAACCCTAGAATCAAAGGGATTCAAAGTAACAGCAGAAAACGGAGTCATGAAGATCATCTCTGGTGCATTTGTGGTAATCAAGGGAATTCGGAAGAACAATAACTTGTATCACTATCAAGGTCGTACAGTTATTGGGACGACAGCAACAGTTTCTTCTGATGATAAAGAAATAGAAGCAATTAGGTTATGGCATATACGCTTGGGGCATGCAGTTGAAAAATCCTTGGGACTTCTTACAAATCAAGGATTATTAAAGGGAGCAAAGACCTGCAAGCTAGATTTCTGTGAACATTGCATCAAAGGGAAGCAAACAAGAGTGAAATTTGGTACTGCAATCCATAATACCAAGGGTATTTTGGATTATGTTCACTCTGATGTGTGGGGACCTTCCAAGACAACTTCACTGGGAGGAAAACACTACTATGTGACCTTTGTTGACGATTTTTCTCAAAGAGTATGGGTGTATACTATGAAAACTAAGGATGAAGTGTTAGGAGTCTTCCTCAAATGGAAAAATATGGTGGAAACTCAAACAAGCAGAAGGATCAAGCGCCTCCATACAGATAATGGTGGAGAATATAGAAGTGATCCATTTCTTAAAGTCTGCGAAGATGAAGGTATTATACGACACTTCACAGTGAGAAGTACACCACAACAGAATGGAGTGGCAAAACGTATGAATCGAACATTGTTGGAGAAGGTTTGGTGTATGTTATCCAATGCTGGGTTGGGTAGAGAATTTTGGGCTGAGACTGTAACATATGCCTACCACCTCATCAACCGCCTACCATCTACTGCTATTTGTGGTAAAACACCATTGGAGAAATGGTTTGGAATGCCTGCTACAGATTATGATTCCTTACATGTATTCGGTTCCACTGCCTACTATCATGTCAAGGAATCAAAGTTGGATCCGAGGGCTAAGAAAGCAATCTTTATGGGAATCACCTCTGGAGTAAAGGGATATCGTCTTTGGTGTCCAGAAACAAAGAAAATAATCTTCAGCAGGGATGTTACCTTTAATGAATCTATTTTTTTTAAGAAAGGTGACAACAAAAAATGTTGAGCAAAAAGATGGTGCTCCAAAACAAGTGGAGTTTGATAGAAAAATTGTTTACCCAGAAAATGAAGACTCTCCTATGGTAGAAGAAGAGTCGCCTGTAGAAGAGGTTTCAACCCAAGAACCTCCACAGCAACATGAATCTATTGCATTGAGTAAGCCAAAGAGAAAAATTAGAAAGCCTGCTCGCTTTGTTGACATGGTGGCTTACGCATCTCCAATTGCAAACGATGATACTCCTGTTACTTACAATGAAGCAATCCAAAGTTCGGAAGAAGAAAAGTGGAGGGAAGCCATGAATGAAGAAATGCAGTCCCTTCATAAGAATCGAACATGGAAGCTTGTTAGTCTTCCGAAGGGAAAGAAGGCAATTGGGTGTAAATGGGTATATACAAAGAAAGATGGATTTCCTGACAAGAATAGTGTTCGCTACAAAGCAAGGTTGGTGGCTAAAGGCTATACACAAACGGAGGGAATTGATTACAATGAGGTATTTTCTCCAGTAGTAAAACATTCCTCCATTAGAATCTTATTGGCTTTGGTAGCAAAATTGGATATGGAACTAGTTCAATTAGATGTAAAAACTGCATTTTTACATGGAGACTTGGAAGAGGAAATCTACATGACTCAGCCAGGAGGTTTCAAAGTTGCTGGAAAAGAAAATATGGTGTGCAAACTTGAAAAATCGTTGTATGGATTAAAGCAATCCCCAAGGCAATGGTACAAACGATTTGACAAGTTTATGACGGGGCAAAAGTACAGAAGAAGCAAATATGATCACTATGTGTATTTTTGCAAGCTACAAGATAGATCTTTCATATATCTTCTTCTTTATGTTGATGATATATTGATAGCCTCCAAAAGTCAGACAAACTGAAGGCTCAGTTGAATAGAGAGTTTGAGATGAAGGATCTAGGCGAAGCAAAGAAAATTCTCGGTATGGAGATAAGTAGAGATAAGAAATTGGGGAGACTTTGTTTGACTCAAAAACAATATTTGAGGAAAGTACTGAAACGTTTTGGTATGGATGAGAAGTCAAAACCTGTTAGTACTCCGCTTGCTCCTCATTTCAAGCTGAATGCATCTATGTCTCCAAAAACTGAAGCATAACGAGAATACATGTCAAAAGTACCGTATTCAAGTGCTGTTGGTAGCTTGATGTATGCCATGGTGCGTACAAGGCCCGATATTTCACAAGGCGTTGGAGTTGTGAGCAGGTATATGCATGATCCTGGAAAGGAACATTGGCAAGCTGGGAAATGGATTCTACGATACATTTTGTATACGGTAGATGTTGGACTAATATTTGAGCAGGATAAGCAAGATGATCATAGTATTGTTGGATACTGTGATTTTGACTACGCTGGTGATTTGGATAAGCGTCGGTCAACTACTGGCTATGTTTTTTCTCTTGCAAAAGCGCCAGTTAGTTGGAGGTCTACCTTACAGTTAACAGTTGCTTTGTCCACTACAAAGGCAAAGTATATGGCAGTCACGGAGGCTGTGAAGGAGGCAATTTGGCTTTAAGGATTGATGAAAGATTTGGGAATTGAACAGAAGCACATCAAGGTGCATTGTGATAGCTAAAGTGCTATCCATCTAGCAAAGAACCAAGTCTACCATTCAAGGACAAAACACATCGACGTTCGATATCACTTTGTTCGAGAAATTTTGGAAGAAGGTGGAGTAGTAATCCAGAAGATTCGAACCACTGAGAATCCTGCTGATATGATGACAAAAGTGGTAACTGTGGTCAAGTTTCAACATTGTTTGAACTTGATCAACATTGTTAAAAATTGAAAGATTTGCGCTACAAGCGCGTTTGAAGACATTATGGAATCTATGAGAGATGTTAAGAGATGGAATTTCGCCAAGGTGGAGATTTTTTGAATTATGGCTTATTCTAGAAGCCTACCATTGCCATTGAAGTCTTCAATGGTGGGCTATTTTTTCTAAGGTAGGTGATTAGTGGTTATAATAGTGGTATTTCCTAACCTATATAAACCCATCACCTCCATTTGTAATCTCATCCCCAAAATTGCCTACTTCTCTCTTAGGCACATTCTCTCTTCTCTCTCTCATTTTGTAATATTTCTACAATAGAGAAATATTGATTGATAGTGTCCGAGGACGTAGGCACAATTAGCCGAACCTCGTTAATTCTGGTGTTCTTCCTTTTATCTATTCAGTAGTTAACTTTTGTCGGGTATAGTTGTAGTAATATATTGTGTTAATTACATGTCTAAGGAAAATTCTATCTAGGAAAGAGGGATTTAAGCGGTCCGTTGTGACCCCCCACTTCCCTGGGAATTTACCTGGTATAATTTTGCACAATTATTCACTCTCTATTTACCTGTACAATTGTAACTATGGTAAAGTTAGGTGGAACAATCTCAAGTTTCACAACAACTGCTGAGTGTCTTTTCTTCCCTATGTGGAATCAACTGCGGTGACATCGATTTGGGTCTTAAGGCTTGTTTTCAGCTGCACTGTCTCACAATCAAAACTGGGTTTCATTCAAAAACTGAATTAGCGACTGCTTTAAGTGAAGGCTTACTTAAATCTTGGAGGGGAGGTAATAGATTGCTATGGAATATTCTTGGAGACAAATGGCTGTTGAGATGTTGTTTCATGGACTGGGATTATAACAGCATTTGCCATGACTCATAAGTAAGGACAAAGGTACAAGAGTTTCAAATTTCAAAATTTGAAGACTTATATCTAAGAAAGGCTTTCACAAAAAATCACAAAATAGAGAGTGCTGATTATATTTCTGATCATTATTGATAATAAATTTTCCACCCAAATGAATATTTATAACTTTTCCTCCTTAGAAAGGTTTTACATTTCATTTTCACTAAAATTTCAAGCCTACAAAATTACAGAATTTTCTATTTTAAGCGTAAAAGGTATGTTTTATGAAACTTTGGTAATTTTTAATAGATAATAAAGCATAAAGGACGAGTATAAGTATGGCATATAATGTGCAATAACTATAAAATGATAAGCAACTCTCCTCACTAGAATTGTTGGATAATGCTTTGAGGGCTGTTACTTTCTTAGTTTTATGCTTCTCACTCAGTCTTTCATTTATCATTAATTCGTAAGTGATAAGCGACCCGATTAACTCGTCTAGTGTTATTGCTTTTAGGTTTTGTCCTTCTGCTATGATTGTAGCCTTTGCCTCCCAGACTAGTGGTAGACCTCTAAGAATTTTCCTGATCATTTCATAAGTAGGGTAAGTCTTACCAAGAGCATGCAATGAATTTGTGATGTGGGTGAACGTGGTGTACATAGATTGGATTAATTCATTAGAAGACATTTTAAATGCTCCATATTCACTTGTCAGCATGTCTATTCTACTGTCTTTTACATCTTTAGTGCCTTTATATGTGACTCTAATTTATCCCATATTTCCTTAACAGTTGTACATGTCATGACCCTATTAAATTCATTTACGTTTAAAGCACAATATAATAGATTCATTGTAATAACATTTATTTTAAGAGCTTTCATGTCCTCATCTATAAATTCATCTTCAGTCTTAGGCATATTTTCTTTCTCTACAATTTTCATAAGAATATGATTTCCTCTAGAGAGAACTTTCCATACTTTTCAATCAGCATTTTGAAGAAAGATTCGCATTCTTTGTTTCCAATATGTGTAGTTAACACCACAAAAGATGGATGGTTGTGTGAATGAGTGTCCCTCACTAAATGGGGTTTACACCAATGTGTGCCATTATGATCTTTTACAAAAAAAAAAGTTTTAAGTCTAGTGCAACCTCACTCCAATACCAAATGTGAATTTATGTGTAATCCCAAGAGAGGGGGTAAATTAGGTATTTTAAAAAAATCTTAGTCTTTAGATTTTAATTTTGAAAAACTTACAACCACACACGCACAAACTAGATGACAAGGAGTTCAGTATTTCTCAACTTATCAATTTAATGTGTGACTTTATCAAACAAACAAAATTACCCAATTACTTAACTTACACAACAAACAAATAATTAAGTGCAAATGGAAATTAAAAGAGTTAAAGGAAGAAAGATGCAAACACGATTTTTATGAGGTTTAGCCAACCTAGCTTACGTCATCGCGGATTACACTATACTACTCCTTAACTTGGGATGGAGTTTTCTGTTATAATCCGCTGCTTATAAGTGGCACAACTTCCTCCTTACAATCCGCTGCTTACAAGAGGTGTAGTTTCCTCCCGATTCACAAACTGAACCGTTAATACAAATAATGAATAATAAATTTTTGAACACTACACTTCTCAATAACCTAATGAGTACAATCAGTCCTAAGCACTCTCACAAGGTATAATATGAAGTTCAGATGCAATATGTGGATTTTCCAATGATGTATAAAAAATAAGATCTTTGCATAAAAAAGATATGTATGTATAAGATGCTTCAAAGATCTAATGCTCATTCAATATTTCCCAAAAATAATTTCTTAAAGATATGAACATTGAAGGTACTAGGGTTTGCTTTAAAATTAACTTTTGCAAGACTAATAAAATATAAAATCTTTGAATCAAAAATAACTTTAAATATCACAAAGATTTAAGTTCTTTCTTTCAAAACCTTTTGCTGAAATAATATTAAATCTTTTGAATAAAAATATGTCCTTGAATGTTACAAAAGATTTTTCAAATATATATGTAAAGTTCAAGTTCTTGCTCCCAATAAATATTTTACATGAAAGAATAATGGAGTATATGAACTTATAAAATTAAGATTGAATGCTAAAAAAAAAAAAAGCCTAACCAAACCTTAAGATCAAACCATTTTTTCATAAGATGATATGAGTGTAAGCACGTGGATCTTGAAGATGATCTTGACGAATGCCCATACTTGATGTGAATACATTGAAAGTAGGCAAAACTTAGTAAAAGTTGTTCCAAAGTTGTGCTAAAGTGTTAACCTAGGGTTTAGAGTTGGTATATATATAAGTATTCTCGTCCTTTGATCAATTTTCAACCATTGGATCATTTAATTAAAAAATTTCCATCCGTTTTTGTATTGGAGCGCTGTTCTGCGCCAAAAATTTGTCAACAAATGTTTGTGCCAGTCGACGAATTTCCTTCAGTCGCTCCTCGAAGAGAACAAAGGATTCATCGACGATTGGGCTATCTGAAATTTTTATGCTCTCAGTATTTTCTCGTCGATGAGAACAGAGCATTCGGCGATGAGTGGCCTTCACAAGCTGCCTCTTATTCAGCCTGATCATGTAACTCCCTAGAAAATATCTTTTGTTATAATAATAATAATAATAATAATAATAATAATCATAATAATACACCATTATGACATCTCTGATACCATACTTTTACATTCCCATTTTTCTTTTCTTTTATTTTTAATCACAACACACACACACTAGACTTATCCATAACTGTACATACTAGAGTACTACCTCTCAACCATTACTATACCATCTCCTCAGATAGAACTATAATCCAAACCTCTAAACATTTATATACACAAATCCAGACTTACACTTAACCTATTTGTAATATCTACACCCCATCCTTGAGCTCCTAGGTTTGAGTACCTGGTGATCTTGAAATGTTGAAATATTAACGGGGTGAGACACCCCTCAATAAGACAGAAAAAATTAGCATCAGTGTGTGGCAATGAGTCTATATATATAAACGTATGATTCATCTCTTAATTACTGAAATGACATAGCAATTTAAACTATACTCATACCTATACAATTTCATATCGCATATTCTTTTTCAATTCATAACTCGATTTAAAAGCCTTATATATATATAAATTACAAGTCACATGATGTGTACGCATATAAATCAATTGCTAAGATTGTGGTGTTTTGTACCGTCACCCCGCAATCAGCCATTCATATTCAATTCACAATTCATCACATACATTTGCTATGATACATATCAACATTTTCTGCATGATTTAGGTGTTTCGTACCGCCACCCCTCAATTAGTTATTCATATTCATCACATATATATATCATGATTCATATCAAACATTTTCTGCATGATTGAGGTGTTTCGTACCACCGTCCCTCAATCAGCCATTCATACTATGCTTTCGCTAAGTTTGAGGCATTTCGTATCGCCATCCCTCAAATGAGCCAATCATCACATACATTTGCTAAGTATGAGGCGTTTTGTATCGTCGTCCCTCAGACCTTCCATTCATGCTACTACCATGACGAACAAAATTATGTTTTAGTGAGCATTTTCGTCGTGTAGTTATATTTGCAATTTGGGTTGTCCTAAGCACAATTTGTGTGTTATCATTATTGTTATTACATGTTTCATAGTTTAAGATTATATGTTTCATGTTTTATAATTTGTCTGATTTAGGTTATATAATTTGTGTGTAAGGTAAGGGTTTCTAAATGTATTCGTAAGTGGTCGAACTACAATTTTCCAATCATCCGCATGAATATAACAAACTATCATACCACTGCTCTTGTATATAAAAACAATGTCATGCTAATGCTCTATATTAAATATTTTCTATAACTCTGTTAAATTTTATCATTTCGTAACTCTGTATAAAATATTGTCATATCACAACTGATCACAACACTGGGTCGGTCATATTGATGACAACACTGGGCCGAGTGTACTGATCATGGCACTGGGCTGGCTATACTATCATGGCATTGGGCCAGGTGTACTGATCACGGCACTAGACCGGCTATACTTTCATAATATACTGAACAATATCATAATTTATGTAATATTCATAACCTTCTAAAATTGTTATCAAACCATGCTTGTTCTGTGCAATCATAACATAATCCGACATACTTATATATACAATAAAAATATTTATTCTCATGCCACACAATTTGAATAATAATTCATAATATAAAATCTACTTGGGATAACTATATTGTTGAAAATAATGACATAATAAACTCCAAAGTTTTACTCAATCCCAAAATACCTGTTTCCCACAAATATACTTGTAACCATAATAATCCAAAATTCTCATATGCCTAAACATTCAAAAAATCACGTATAACATTTCGACACTTAAAATCTTAGTTTTAAACGATTAAACTTCAGAAAATAAGCTAACCTAATTTATTCCCCTTACCTAATTCCTGGAGAAATGCTCGCAAGGATCCTAAAGTTGTGTCTGCGGCGTTCGCACAAATCTCTGTATTCACACACTCTAGTTTAATCAACTCAATCTCGGAATAATTACTATCCTAACATCCCTAGGCTCACACGCTCTCGTTAATAGATTAAATTCTAAAGAAAACGTGGGTATGATCCACTTTCCATATTTAAATTTAATTTCTAAAATATTTAAAAACACTAATATGATCAAACCCCTGCAATTTAACCTAATTCCAAAATATTCTCCAAAAATTCTATTTAATCAAATCCCTGCAATTTAATTTAATCCTGAGAATATTTCTAAAAACCTAATATAATCAAATACTACACTTTAATAAATAAACCGTAATTTTCATATTTGTAAAATTACTCAGAAATTCATATACAATATTCTAGTAATTATATACCATGATTTAACCGGGTGAATTTTTGAAATAACTAACATAATTTGTACTCCTTACCTTAACTTTGGAGTAGTGCCTAAGATCCCTAAATCAAAAATCTGCTTCGACTAAATTGACGAGGATTGAAGCCAGGACTCTGTGGGGGTGTCTGATCGTCAATTTGGTTGAATATTGGAGAGAAATTGAAGAGAGAGTGGTTTTACCTTATCTTATGAGTGGTGCCTACGACACCCAAACCCTGAATTTACTCCGGTTAAAATGTTGGTGGTCAAGAATAGAACCCAATGATATTTTCTGTTCTTCAATCGGCTGAAAATTCGCCAAGAAAATAAGGATAAAGAGAGAGAGAAGAGGATAAAGAGAGAGAGAAGACGTGAGAGAGAGAGAGCAACATTCAGGGATTTCAATCCCAATTGAAATTGATACTCAAGGTCTTGAGACTTCCTAAGTGCTTATATATATATATATATATATATATATATATATATAAATGTTATAATATTATATCATATTATATTATATTATATTAATTAATTTAAAATTATTATTTAATTATAATTTTAAATAAAATAATTTTAATTGATTTTAATTTGTAATTAATTTTTTTTTATTTTTTATTTTTTTTTAAAATCATAACTCTGATCAAGTATAACTATTTTTAGGGTCGTTACAGATCCAACCTAAGTCAATGTATATGAATATGTCATGAAAAAAAATGCATCCTAAGGTCAATTTATATGTCATTTTGAGTTTCACATCATATCTTATGAGTTATGCAAATACAATCAAACCTAATGCGAATTACAACTGAAAATCTTGATTGCCTATATCCTTCTGCTCTTCAGCTTCCATAGATTGAGTCAAGTGGTATGTACTTCGTGCTCCTCGTGGCTTCCATAATGTACTTACCATCCATGCATGCTAAGCCATGATCTTGCTCAGAATCTCAGTGCACAGGTAAAATACCGAATGATTTGTCATTATCAAAATAGGATTGGACTCATAAAGTCAATAATCTTCCCCTTTTTTATGATGACAAATATCAGAGCAAAAATGTGTTAATCCTAATAAGGATCCCCTAAGATAATGTATGATTTCTAATATAGCAATGTAATATAATAAAGTAATCCAGACATGTTGTAGAATATGACATATGAAACAATTTACTCAATCTAGTCTCTCCCAAATTTTCTTACACAAAGTATGTTCGATTTTGCAATATGCTCTAAAACTACTTGTTTCCATTTCTCTCCCTATTACCTAAAAAACATTGTTGCTCTAGAAAATATTTCTCCCCCTTTTGACGTCAATTAAAAAGGTATATAAAAAATATACAAACTCAAATGTCTCTTCCCATTATAAAAAAAATTTATCTTCTCCCCTTCTAAAATTATGGTTGTTTTGTAAAAATAATTTTCATATTGAACCTACAACAACATTTCAGTCAACATTTATATAGGTAGACAAAAAATTCAGTTCATTAAAATGGAGTGTCTGTCTCATACACACGTTGGACATTGACACTTCCCTAACATGGCCTCAACACTTGCTAAACACAAGAGAGGCGTGTCTAGACCCTCAGGGTGTGGTTCAGGTGGTAGTGCGGGCTGCGGGAGTGCCTCTCACGAGGTCAGGTGTTCAAACCCTCCCGGGTTTGTTTTCGCCCATGGATTCCTGAAATTTACCTCCCTTTGGAGTTGTGGGGTCGGCTTCAAGGGGCGCGGGATTAGTCACGTGGACTGTAAAACAAACACGTGGAAACCCGGTGCGTAATCAAAAAAAAAAAAGAGGCGTGTCTAGTTATTTTTTTAATTTTTAAAACCATCCAACGCATTTCAGACACAGCAACTGGAAGCGTCTAACACTTTAAGGAACACGGCTGCCAATTTTAAAATATACAATGTCAAAAGAAAAACTTTAGAAAAGAACCAAGTTGTGATCATACCAAAGATTCAAAATTTAGGAGAGATTTTTTAAAGAAATATGCTTCCTTATTAAGTAATATTCAGATTTCAGAATAATAAATTTAAAACTTGAAATTCTAAACTTAACGAAGTGAAGGAAAGTTTTAAAAGTTAATATCTTTCAAGTTCGAAATTAAAACCTTTTTTAATTGTCTACCCACATGCAGTAGATTTCAAGTGCAATCCTGAATTTCTTAATTATTTTTACCCTAAATGGATCATAATTGGACAAAAGACTCCTATTAACATAATTATGTATTAAAAAGAAAATATAATATCAATCTCCTGTGTCCTTACTGCGTCATCCCCTATTTTTTAAAGACTTTGCGTGTTGACGTCTCGGATAGGTATCATGTTAGAAACCCATGCCCGTGTCCGTGCTTCATAGATAGGTTGTTATCTTAAGAATTAGCTTCTTAAAATATATTATCTATTCATAATAAGCTAAATTTCTCATCATTAAAGCTAATTGGGGCTCTTTTTGAGTAGGATTTTGTGGGTAGGTGGACAAAATGAAGCAGGGGCTGCTTTTCTTCATCTATTTTTTTTTTGGGGTGATTGTTAGTGGTCAATTTAGAGCTTGGTTCTTGACTCGAGGGGTTTGCAGTTTGCCAATGACATTACCTTTTTTTGAAGGATGATTTAGAGGGTTTTAATGATGCATTAATATTGAATTTTGATGTTGTTTCAGGTTGTAGGATTAATTTTTCTCAGTCTAGTTTTCTTGGTTTGACTTGAGTGTGCAGGATATCTCTCATTATGCTACCATAGCTGGTTGCTATGACTTAGGTCTTCCTTTGGGGGTAATTCATGCTACCTCTTTTTGCAGTCCCATTGCGGATAGAATTGCTAAGAGTTTAATTGGGCAGAAAGCTGGAAGCATAGCTATTTTTCCATAGATGGTTGCATTACCATACTGCTAGCTTATATGTTTAGCATTATATATATTTTTACCTTTTTAGGAACTTTCTTAGTGTGATTAAGAGAATATAAAGGGTATTATGTTGGGAATATACGAACAAATTCCCGAAACCTGTGAGAAACAAATAGAGAAAGAATAACGCCAAATAAAAATTCAATCACACGCACAAGACAATATTTACGTGGTTCGGCAATTTTGCCTACGTCCACGGAGTTGCAGGGATTTCAATATTATCAAGAAGAAAGCACAGAGAGTGTGGCGATACAATTCACTAGCTCTCGCTCTCTCTCGCGGATACAACCACACAAAACCCTAATCACCCGAAAGCACCCTTTTATATATTGCGCCTAGGGTTCCGTTCCGAATGGGCTCCAAAAATTTTCCCCGGGGGCGTTGCCCCCGGACCCCCACAAGTACGGCTTATACCGCTTAGTCCATGAGCGCTGCATCGTCCTTTGTACCAATCAAGGCTGGTAAGTCCGTCGGTCCACACAATTGTCCATGTACCAGTAGAAGATTCGGCAGCTACCGCGGCTCCTGCTTCCTCAGGTGGAACTCCTGGTTGAGGAGTTACTCGGAATGCTGCCAAGATATCAGTATTCTTGGTTTCATAGTCAGGAGTATAATAAGTCAATTTGTAATCTTTAACACCAGCTTTGAATCCAACACTTGCTTTAGTCTCTGTTTGTGGTGACATAAGTCCCTCCCTACAACTCCTGAATTAACAATTCTCACAACAACAAGGTCTACTCGACATGATTAATGAAACCTTTTACAGGAATCTTTCACAAAATCACAAACTACTAATATTATCAACTAATCCGAATAGTTCGTTATTAGATAGACCATGTATTTGATTTGCCAAATACATTACGGCTTGGGCCGTTCGCTCCATGGACTAAGCCTTAGGATAGAAATCTCTAATTAAATAAAGGTCGGGTCGTCATCCAAATCAAAACATAACTAGGCTCCACAAAAGCCCAACATATTAGAGATATGAAGTTTAGGAATGTTCCTATTCTAGTGCTTTGAATTTTATCTTTAACATTTATTCCAGTTTTAGTTCTTTGACTCATTATTGGTTAGGAATAGTTCTAAAATTATAACAAAACTAATGTGACCCGGCCATGCAACCGGATCCGAGCCCTCCATGCTTTGGGCATAGGGTTGCGTCCCCCCTCCCCATTATAACTTCTTTTTTTCTCCTTCTTTGATGCGCACCCTCTCCCTCCTTCTCTTTTCCCTAACTCTCTTCTTAAATCCTCTCCTCTCTTCCATTGCAGCACAGCTCTCCCATTTCTCCCTTCTCCTTATTCTCCCTCTCCTTCCCTTCTCTTCTCTCTCTCCCTCTCGGCTCTGTCTCCCTCTTCTCTTCTTCTCCTTCCTGCTGTGTGCAGCCACCCGACACCCACGGCTTCCTCCTGCAAGCAGAACCCGAGAATCCCCTGCCAGCTGCTGCTGCTGCTGCTGCTGTCACGAACCGAACCAGCAACCTGCTCTGTGGGCTGTGTTGCTCACTCGTGCTGCTGCTGGAGACGGCTGCTGGAAGCTGCTGCTGGAGACTGCTGCGGTTGCTGCTGTCTCAACCCGAGAAGCTCACCACAAGCTGCTGCTAGCCACCTGCTGTCCCCTACAACCTACTCCTCTCTCTCTCTCTCTCTCTCTCTCTCTCTCTCTCTCTCTCTCTCTCTCTCCTTATTGTTGCTCTTAAATATTTAAATGTTTATTGTTGATTTTCAGTAAATTTTCTATTCAAGTTTTGAACTTTTAATTTTTTTTGTTGGGTTATTATTACTAAAGTTTATTTATTTACTTTCTTTTCTTATTTAATATTATTGTTAGAAGTTAATTCTTTAGGATTTAATTTTATTGGGTTCTTATTATTTTAATTTCAATTTAATTAAAGTTTGAGTTTTTATTTTTTTTTTATTGCTTAAATTCTTAAAGAGTTAAATTTTCGTTCTTGATAGTGTTAAAGCTTATTTATTTTTGTGTTTGATTGAGTTTTTTTTTTTTTTTAGAATTGAGTGTTTTAATTTACGTAGGAAAGTTATCGTCTTTAGTTTCTATTCCGACGTTCAAACGCATGTTTCAATTTTTGCTCAATAGTTAACGTAAGTTTTCCATTCTCCTTATTAAATTCAGTGCGTGTTTAAGATTAGGATTTAAATTGCATTTTCATTTAATTTATCAAAAGAAATCTCAAACAATCCATAAAACCTGAATCTGAACTGTATTTAGTACCTTTTGTTTCTTATTTTCTTATTGGAATTACGTAAAATTTGAAATTAAACTGTATTCTGTAAAGAGACGATCTGACGTTTGGGCTAAATATTACACGATAGAACTCCTATACTTGGGATAGCTTCCGAACTACTCATTTTTAGAGTAAGTTAAAAATCTTTCACGGATCTTATAAAATATTTGAACTGCAGTGATTTGTGCATATTTCTAGTCTAATTTAGTTTATCATGTCATTTCTATCTCAAATGACTAGTTATACTATCGTTGTGTGCTCAACTGTATTTTTTTTTATGCCCAAGTACTTCTATATTTATATGCCCAAATACTACGTCAAAAAGGGGAAGTGTTTTTAAAAGAAGGGAGAATTTTTTTGAGCCAAATGATAATTATTTTAGAAAGGGGGAGCTACTTGTCCTAGATATCTAAGGCTCTGAAAATTTAAATCTATCATTGCTATATTTCATACCTTGTGAGGTTATCTTTGCTATTTATGTTGCATTGTATGCTTATATTATTGTTTTGAATGCTGAAAGTCATACTTTCTGATATACTAGATTGTTTGAGTTCATTGATGTGGAGTATTCTAAGATATATTGTTGGTATTAGATTTTTTTGGGAAATGCTCCATTTTCAAACGGCATGGTGCGGAAATTTCTAAAATTTTGCCATTTTTGCTATTGCCAAAATGGGGAGAAGTAGGCAAAATTGGGTAATTGGGCAAATGCTTGAGTTTTAAATTCTCTTTATACATATTTTCAGGGGGAGCCTTCTTGGCTATACCCACTTTTGTATTAAGCTTTTGTCATCATCAAAAAAGGGGAGATTATTGACCTTATAGGTCATATCCCGTTTTGATTATGACAAATACTTTGGTATTTAATGTTTGTCCTGAGTTTGTGTGCATGTTCGATTGGTAGAATCATATGGTGCACATGGGCTTGAAGGGAAATGAAGACCCAAAGTGTTTATTGTAATAATTTATATTTTAATTCATTCGGGTCTATAATATTAATTATACAAGAACTATAATAATTTATGCATATCTTGTATGGTAGGAACTACAAGCTCAAAACGACCTTAGAGAGATCCTATGTCCTTACACAAACACTTAGGAAATTTCTCACTATTATCTATGCAATCAGGGGTAAAAATATGACTTCAGTTCTAAATTGGAAATGGCTTCAGTTGACCGAACTTGCGTGTTGAAAACGCCTTGGTCGATCAAAAGTGTGAAAAGTCAAAATGTTGATTGAAGATAAGGCGACCGAACCAAAATGAACTGAATGTTCTCGGTGGACCGAACTTTCATTAAGGACTTTTCCACCGTCTCCGGGCGCCCAATCTTCACGAATATTTTAACCTCGGGTGACTGAATGTTGAAGTTTGGTAGACCGAACTTTTGACTAGGCGACCAAACATCGAGCAGTTTGGAAAATCGCCTAGACCAGTCAACCGAACCATCTACCAGGCACCTGCACATCAAAAATGCACTTTTCTTCATGTGTTTATTCAAGCAAACGAATCCAAGGTTCAAGCGACCAAAACTCTCAGGTTGACCAATTTTTTACCGCTGGTATTAAGGGTAAATCAGGGTTATTTTCTTTAAACATGATTTAAAACAATTTTAAATATTACCCTTATATTCGCAACAGTCAAAATTTTAAAGGCGTCTATAAATATGAGTTCATTTGCAAGATTAAATAAAAATTAGTGATTTGATTAGCAAATATTTCCTCTTAATTTTTGAGAGTTCTTCTTCATACTCAAAGCCAAAATACTCTTCCATTGGTCATTTCTTTGCAAAATCTATTTGAGTGAGAGTATTCTAATTCATCCTACATTGCTTACTAAAACTTAAACTCTCATTGCCTTGATTGTTTGATCAATTTTTTATAGAGAGTTTAGCCAAAAGTCTTCCCCCCGATTTAATTAATAAATCCATTGTGTGGGGAAACTTTTTAGCTTGTGAGTCTTGACATTTGTATTACAAGACTCCTAAGCTTGTATTACGATTGTGAAGCACAAATTGTTTTAACAAGCTTATACTACTAATATCTTTTGTGCTTAAACTTTGAGAAAATCATTTTGAGGTATTTTGATTACACTCTTTGGAAATCATTGGAACTCTACTTGTGATTGATATATTTTTATATATTGCTTCAAAGATAGATTGAGAATACACTCCTGCAATTAATTGTTTATTGACATTAGATTGAGTGTTATTACACAGTGTTGCACTGAGCTTATAGTTCTTATCTAGTTGACGTGCATTGATTGATATTGGTGCAAATCTACTTATTGGAGAAGCACGTGTTTTGTACACAAAATTTATATTTGTTGATTGTAATCCAAGCATGGCCTGAGGTGGGTATCCTTCGCCCCGTAAGGAGAGTTTGTAAAGGTTGAGGTCAGCCCTGGTAATTTGACTTGGTATTGTATTCGGTACTGCTCCACCCGTTAAGAGAGTGATAATCCTCAGGCTTGCTAGCTGAGGTGGGGATGTAGGCAATATTGGTCGAACCTCAATAACATATCCGGTGTCAGTTTTATTTACCGCAATTTACTTTCTGCACCTGTATGTTAATGTTTATTATTTGAATATTTGATTGGCTTTTTTATTATATAAAAAGACCCTAAATTTGTGTAATACTATTTGTGAAATTTTTATTTGACCTAGGAAGAAAGTTTTAAATACCCCATTCACTTCTCCCCTCTTAGGAATACACCAATTCCAACAATCTCAATACTGCGCTTGCGGCGCTCACACAAACCTTAAATTCATAAATTCTAGTTTAATCAACTCAATCTCAAGTAAAATACTATTTTAATATTCCCCGAGCCCATAAATTCCAAATAAATGATTAAACTCCCCAAAACATCAAATTTGTTTAATTCCCTAAATCTTACCCTAGCCTTGGAGTGGTGCCTGGAAAGACCAGTTCAAAAATCTACTCTTCTAGACTTGTAGAGAAACGCTCCTAAATCTACGCTAAAGATTAAGGAGAAATTGAAGAGAGAGAGAGAGAGAGAGAGAGAGAGAGAGAGAGAGAGAGAGAGAGAGAGAGAGAGAGAGAGTGAGTGAGTGAGTGAGTTAGTTTACCTTATCCCAAAAGTGATGCTTACGACGCTCCTACGACAAATTTACTCTCATTAAAATGTTGGTAGCAGAGAATAGAACTCAGGAGTATTTTCCGTTTTCCAATCGATCGGGAATCGGAAAAGAAATTGAAAAGAAAGGGAGACTATGAGGAGAGAGAAAGTAGAGAGAGAATGTGTGTGGTGGAAGGCCCTAAGAAGATTTCCAATTGAAATCTTCCAAATTCAGGAAGCTTAATCTGTAAGCTACTATATATAATATTATTATATTATTATATTATATTATATTATTAAATTAATAAAAAAATATTAATTAATTAATTATTAATTTAATTAATTCATTAATTTATTAATGTATTATTTTTTTTTCTAGTTACCACAATAATGCATAACAGAGAGAGAGAGAGAGAGAGAGAAATTGAGAGAAATGAGGAAGGAGAGAGAGAAAAAAATTTTATATGGGAGGATAGTGGGTCATGTGTCACCACTGCAGGGTGCCACATGGCATGTTTTGGTCCATCTAATTTAAGGTTGGCGTGGCTTCATCTGGACCATCTGCTCTATGTTTCTTTGGACTGTTGGATTGTTGTCACATCAACAATCCCTGTTACTTCCTCTAAACCACTTATAAGTTGCCACGTGGCAGGGTGATATCATGCTAACATCACCATCGTGTAGAAAATAATAATAATAATAATAATAATAAGTGGGACACATGTCACCACCCTGCGGTGTTGACCTTATAGGTCGCACCCGATTTTGATAATGACAAATACTGATATTTGATTATTGTCAAGTATTTGTGCAGGTTTAAATAAATATCCCAAGGAATAATACTTGAAAAAACAAGAAGACTGCAAAGACTTGTAATTCGTAATTGTATTTCATATCGGTCTATAATAATTTATATGGGTCAGTAATAGTAACCTAGGCTGCAGTTGTATGTTTATCACCTGCACATCATGCATACACGTTATAGCGTAAGCTCAATTAGACCATAGCAAGACCCTAGACTCCAACACTCACACTCATAGCATAAAATATATGAGTGTGTTATAATTGTACTTAAAATTGAACAAATCTAAGCAAGTTAAGAGGGATCGGGTGACCGAACCCTTGAAGTACAAAACTCCTCGGGCGCCCGAACTTAGACAAGTCAAAATGTTGACCAACCCTCGGGTGAGCGAACCTTAAATGCACGTATCTTCTCCGAGCGCCTGAACCCCTTGAAAGGAATTGTTCACCAACTCGGGTGACCAATGCTTTCAGTTCAAAAAGACCCCCAGGCGACCGAACATAGGGATTCGGGCCACCGAATGTTTGACCAAGCACCCGAAGTTACGTAGCTTTGCTACTGACTTTGATTCAGGCTACCGAAGGATGATACGGGAGACCAAACTACATTAAAGACCTTTTCAGTATGTGTCTTGTCGAGCGACCGAACCTAGGTTCAGCCACCCGAACCCCAGCCGGTTAAAATCAAATTAACTGCGATAAAACTGGGTTAAATAGGGCTATTTAGATTTTAATCATTTTGGACCTTTTTAATAATGCACATTTTGTCCCAAAGGGTTATAATTTTTCACCTGGCTATAAATATGCCTTCATTTGTATGATTAGGAAAAAGGATTAGAAAAGTGATTAAGTCAAAAACTATCTCTACTGATAAATCATCCTTTGCTCAAAATACTCTCAAACTTGCATCCATTTGATAAAATCTAAGATTGTAAGAGTCTCTCTTGTGTTTATGTGATTGTTGTTCCTTACTAATACTCCCACTTGTATGTGTACTTGAGATTATTTCTTTGGGAGCTTAGCTTAGGTTTGTCCCACGGATTTCTCCATTATAAATCTTGTGTGGGATTAAACCAAAGAAGTTTAGGATATTTGCACTATATTGCAAATATCCAATAGCTTTGTTTTTGGTGTGCAAAGATTTTTCAAACAAGCAAGTAATCTTTTCAAACTAGTATTGTGCTTATTTCATTGAGGAAAATCATTTTGAAATTAGTTTGATTATCTGTTTGGTATGCTTGGAATTGATGCGCTACTGAAATATCCTATTTTGATTCCAAGAAATTGCTTGTGTTGATTACTTCTATGCATCATACTAATTGTATTGTATTAAATACTCTTGAGTTTCATATTGATTATACTGTGTAGAATATTGATTGAACAAATCTTGCATCACTGAGCTTACACTATATTCATGCTATTGATATGTATGTGATTGTGCCTATTAGGATACAAATCTGTTTTACGTGAAAGCACTATTTCTATACCGTTTGATTGTAAAATTTGAATGTTTCTAGGCGTGGCCTGAGGAGGTGGTAATCCAGCCCGGTAAGGATTGTATGTAAAGGTTGAGGTCAGTCCTGTGCTAATTGACCTAATTTGTATAGGTACCGCTCCACCCGTTTAAGTGAGCAAGTTATTGTGGTAATCTTTGTACTTGTTAGCCAAGGCGAGGACATAGGCAATTGGCCGAACCTCGATAACATTTCTGTATGTCACCCTTATTTTACTACTTTCTGGTGCATGTATGTTTGATTAAATTGTCTTATTTACTTTCTGGTATACATTTACATTACTTGCACTAGATTGACCATATGGTTGTAAATATGCTAATGTTAGGAGATTGACTTAGGGTTTAAATTTTAAAAATATCAATTCACCTCCCCTCTTGGGATCACGGTAAAGCTAATAATTGGTATCAGAGCCACGTAGCATAGACTAGCTGTTTATTTGCAAAAGATCACATATTGCTCATAGCTCCGTGACCCCTTTCCCTGAGTGATCATCTTTCACACAACCTCCTGTTTTCAGTGGTATCAATTACACCTTCTGGAAACAGAGGATGACTTATTGGAAGGTGTGGAGGATTGTCTCTAAGGGAAATTATGTCCCTATGAAAACTGAGGGTACAACTAGGGTTTCTAAGACTGAAGAAGAGTATAATGATAATGATATGAAAGTTGTTGGTTTAAATGTTACTGCTATGAATATTTTATACTGTAATCTTGATGTAATGAATTTAACAGAATTATGACATGCTCTACTGCTAAAGAAATATGGGATAAGTTAGAAGTTACATATGAGGATACTAGGGATATGAAAGACAGTAGGATAGACATGTTGACCAGTGAGTATGAGGCCTTTAGGATGAATACAGGTGAGTCCATTCGGGACATATACACTAGATTCACACACATCATAAACTCACTGCATGCATTAGGAAAGACCTATCCCACATATGAGATTATTAGGAAGATCCTTAGAGGCTTACCTCCTGTTTGGGCAGCTAAGGCTACGACCATTGCTGAGGGTAGAGACATTAAGGCCATGACTCTAAGTGAACTGATAGGTTCCCTGATTACTTATGAATTAGCCATAAATGAGAGATTTAATGAGTATAATAGGGCTAAGAAAGTAACTGCATTGAAAGGTTCTACTAACACATCTAGTGAATGCTGTGAATCTAACACAGATGATGAAATGACTACTAACCATAAAATTTAGCAGATTCTTCAGGAAGAATAGGAAGCCGTATAAAAAATATAGAGATTCTACCATTGAGAAGGGAGATTCCAGGTAAAGAAAAGAGAAATCGAACACTCCTATGTGCTATAACTGCAACAAGGTAAGGCACATAAAACCTAACTGCCCACTGCTGAAAAAGGAGGCTAAGAAAAAGAAGAAAGCAATGAAGGTTGGGACTTCATGGGACAAAACTCAGCAGCAGCGACTCGGAGGTCGCTAATCTGTGATTGATGGCATACGAGGATGAGGTATTGTCTTCTAACTCATTATCTTCTTATTGTTCATCCGATGATTGTAATTCTGATTGTATGCATACATTTAGAGAGTTACAGTTTAAATATATTCGTGTTTCTAAATTGTTAGGCAAAATGACCAAAGAAAATAATGATTTGAAAAAGAAATATGAAAATTGGTCAAAGTTGTTTAATATGGAAAAAACCTCTCATGCCTCTATTTTAAAACAAAAAGATGCTACTATTGTTGAGTTTAAAAGGAAACTAGAGGATAGCTCCAAAATCATTTTTAAATTCACTGAAAGCAAAAGCAATTTTGAAAAATTACTTGGTGCCCAAAGAAACTCCTTAAATGGTTTTAATGGTGTTGAAAACGTTAGACAACCTAATCTTTACTTAGAACACTTTACATGTGAGTCAAAATCTCATATTCCTCCTAAAGGGCCTAAGTGTAGATTAAGATGTTTTAATGTAAACAGATTGGCCACATTCAATTTGATTGTTCACTTAGGAATAAGCATGCTAGAGTTAGGAAGGTGTGAGTAGTTAAGGGAGACCCTGCTACTAACCCCCATGGACCCAACAAGATTTGGGGACCAGCATCAGTTACTTAGCTTATTTTACAGGTATGCCTAAGATCATCCTCCTCCAAGGACCGATGGTACTTGGATAGCAGGGGCTCACGGCACATGACCGAGGACAAGGGAAAATTCACTTCAATCATTCCCAAGGATGGAGGCTATGTGACATTTGGTGACAATGCCAAAGGACACATCATTGGGATTGGAAGGTTGGTAAGGATTCATCTCTTACTATTGACAATGTTTTGTTGGTTGATGGGTTGAAGCATAATCTACTTAGCATAAGTCAGTTGTGTGACATAGGATATAAAGTATCTTTTGAGAATGATAAATGCATAGTAGAAGAAAAATCAGATCACAAAGTGCTTTTTACTGTCAACCGCCATGAAAATGTGTATACTACTTCTCTTGATAATTTAGTTTCATAACAAATCACTTGCTTTTCTGCTATAAATGAAGCTAGTTGGTTATGGCATAAGCGCTTAGGACATGCTAGTATGGACTTGTTGTCTAAACTAGTTAGAAAAGAACTAGTTAAGGGCTTGCCTAAAATATCTTTGTAAAAGATAAAATTTGTTATGCATGTCAAATAGGTAAGCAAACAAAATCTAGTTTTAAGAAAAAGAAATTCATATCTATTACTAGGCCACTAGAGATGCTTCACTTAGATTTGTTTGGACCTAATTCTATGAAAAGTTTTGGTGGTAAATCTTATGCTTTTGTAATTGTGGATGACTTTTCTAGATTCACATAGGTATTATTTCTTGCACACAAAAATGAATCATGTGAACAATTTTCCAAGCTTTGTAGGAGAATTCAGAATAAAAAATTATATAAGATAACTCATATAAAAAGTGATAGAGGCACTGAATTCAAAAATAAGAACATAGAAAAATATTGTGACTTAGAGGGCATATCACACAACTTCTCTGCACCAAGGACACCTCAACAAAATGGTGTGGTAGAAATAAAGAATAGGACACTGCAAGAGATGGGTAGAACTATGTTGAATGTACATAAAATACCTAAATATTTTTGGGCCGAGGCCATAAATGTTATGTTATGAATAGGGTGTTGATTAGACCGTCAATAAATAAAACCCCTTATGAATTGTGGAACAATCATAAACCTAATATTTCTTATTTTCATGTGTTTGGTTGTAAATGTTTTGTGCTTAAGGATAAGGAACACTTAGGAAAATTTGATTATAAATCTGATGAAGGCATTTTCCTAGGTTATGCACTCAATAGTAAAGCATATAGGGTTTTCAATAAACGAACATTGACCATAATTGAATCTATTGATGTTGTGTTTGATGAATCTAATTCATTTTCTAATAAAGTTGATGAAGATGATATTGATATTAGAAAATGCTTAGAAAAAATGTCTATTGAAAACAATACAAGTGAAAATCAAAAAACAAATGAAAAATCACCTAAAGATAATGAAAATGAAAATCAGAAGTTGCCTAGAGATTGGAAATTCATTAGAAATCATCTTATAGATCAAATCATAGGTAAACCGTCCCGTGGTGTAGCCACAAGATCCTCCTTGAGAAATCTAGTGAGTCATTCTACTTTCTTATCCCAAGAAGAACCTAAAAATATTAAAGAAGCAATAGAAGATGAGTCTTGGGTAATGTCCATGCAAGAAGAACTTCATCAATTTAAAAGAAGCAAGGTGTGGACTCTAGTTCCTAGGCCTAATGATCAATCAATTATTGGAACAAAATGGATGTATAGGAATAAGAAAGATGAGAATGGGGTAGTAACTAGGAATAAAGTTAGACTAGTTGCCCAAGGGTATAACCAGCAGGAAGGGATTGACTTTGATGAAACATATGCTCCTGTTGCTAGGTTAGAAGTCATTCGTATGCTACTTGCCTTTGCTGCTTTTAAAAATTTTTAATTGTTTCAAATGGATGTTAAAATCACTTTTCTAAATGGCTACATTAATGAAGGGGTATACGTAGAACAACCACCCGATTTTAAAAATCATAAATATCTCGATCATGTTTACCGATTGTCTAAATCCTTGTATGAATTGAAACAAACTCTTAGAGTTTGGTATGAGTGGCTTAGTAGTTTTCTACTATAAAATGAGTTTACCCGTGCAAGATTAACACTACACTTTTCATCAAATCCAAAAATGATGATATGTTGCTTGTTCAAATTTATGTGGACGATATCATTTTTGGAGCAACTAATGATGAGTTGTGTAATGAATTTGTCAAATGCATGCAAAGTGAATTTGAAATGAGCATGATGGGTGAGCTTAGTTTCTTCTTAGGACTGCAAATCAAACAAGCTAATTATGAAACTTTCATATGCCAATCAAAATATATTAGGGACTTGCTAAATAAATTTAATACGGAAGATTGTAAAATTCTTGATACACCTATGAGCTCTTCCATTAAGATTGATAAAGATGAGTAAGGAATCCCTGTTGATGTAAAATTTTATTGTGACATGATTGGGAGTCTCCTATATCTCATAACTAGTAGGCCTGATATTATGTTTAGTGTGTGTATGTGTGTTAGATTTCAAGCTGCCCCTAAGGAATCCCATCTAAAAGATGTTAAACGAATCCTTAGGTATCTAGTTGGGACTATAGAGTTAGGCTTGTGGTATCCAAAGCATACTACTTTTGAGATTGTTAGTTATACTGATGCTGACTTTTTCGATAGTAAAGTTGATAGAAAAAACACTAACAGCACTTGTCATTATTTAGGACAATCTCTTGTTTCTTGGTTCTCCAAGAAATAAAACTCAATTGCCTTATCCACAACCGAAGAAGAATATATTACGGCTGAAAGTTGTTGTGTCTAAACTCTTTATATGAAACAACAACTTGTGGATTTTGGATTGCACTATGAAACAATACCAATTAAATGTGATAACACTAGTGCAATCAACATCTTTAAAAATTCTATCTCACATTCACGAACTAAACATATTGAGATCAGACATCATTTTTTTCGTGCTCATGTGCAAAAAGGAGATGTGGCTCTTGAGTTTGTATACACTAATGAACAATGGACGGATATATTCACTAAACCACTTCTCGAGGATACGGTCATCCATATTAGACGTGAGTTAGGTCTAATGTACAGTAGAGAGGTTTCTTAGGTGTTTCATAGCTTGCATAAATTCAGGGGGAGCTTTCAAGTGAAATTTAATAAGTCTTAGCAACCAATATCATTATTGATTTGTTTACTTGCCTTAGACTTTGTGAATGCTGATCATTGCTTGTGTGCACATATCTTATATCTATAACATGATCATATTGAATGTAATGCATATTGCTTACTACTTGTGATGCATAACTCCTTAGAAACATTTCCTTGGCTGTTGGATCATACTGAACTGTTTGAGTAGTTGTGGATAAACTACTAGGAATTTTAAACTCAAATAGGTTACATTTTATAAAGGATTTATTTTGGAAAGTCTGATTTACAAACGGCATTTTGCCGAAATTTTTCCAAATATTTCCAAAATTTCTAATGTATAAATATAACACTTACCCATTGCCTAGAGTGTTCACTCCTATGACCCTTTTCACTGTTGCCAAAATGGGGAGATGTAGGGGCAAAAGTTGGGTGGGTTAAAAACATGATGCATATTGTTAGGGGGAGCCTCTTAAGGCTATACCCATTTTTTGCATGGTGTATTTGTCATCATCAAAAAGGGGGAGAATGTTGACCTTATAGGTCGCACCCAGTTTTAATAATGACAAATACTGATATTTGATTATTGTCAAGTGTTTGTGCAGGTTTAAATAAATATCCCAAGGAATGACACTTGAAGAAAAACAAGAAGACCGCAAAAACTTGTAATTTGTAATTGTATTTTATATCGGTCTATAATAATTTATATGGGTCTGTAATAGTAACCTAGGTTGTGGTTGTATGTTTATCACCTACACATCATGCATAAAGGATATAGCATAAACTCAATTAGACCATAGTAAGACCCTAGACTCCAACACTCACACACATAGCATAAAATATATGAGTGTGTTATAATTGTTCTTAAAATTGAACAAATCTAAGCAAGTTAAGAGGGATCGGGCGACTGAACCCTTGCAGTACAAAACCTCTCGAGCGCCCGAACTTAGACAAGTCAAAATGTTGACCAGTCCTCGGGTGACCGAACCTCAAATGCACGTATCTTCTTCGGGCGCTCAAACCGCTCGAAAGGGACTGTTCACCAACTCGAGCAACCGATGCTTTCAGTTCAAAAAGACCCCCAGGCGATCGAACACGGGGATTCAGGCCACCGAATGTTTAACCAGGCACCCGAAGTTACGTAACTTTGCTACTGACTTTGATTCGGACTACTGAAGGGTGATATGGGGGACCGAACTACATTGAAGACCTTTTCAATATGTGTCTTGTCGAGCGACCGAACCTAGGTTCAACCACTCGAACCCCAACTGGTTAAAATCAAATTAACCGCAGTAAAACTGGGTTAAATAGGGCTATTTAGATTTTAATCATTTAGGACCTTTTTAATAATGCCCATTTTGTCCCAAACGGTTATAATTTTTCACTTGACTATAAATATGCCTTCGTTTGTATGATTAGGAAAAAGGATTAGAAAAGTGATTAAGCCAAAATCTCTCTCTACTAAAAAAATCATCATTTGCCCAAAATACTCTCAAACTTGCATCCATTTTATAAAATCTAAGATTGTCAGAGTCTCTTTTGTGTTTATGTGTTTGTTGTTCCTTGCTAATACTCTCACTTGTATGTGTACTTGAGATTATTTCTTTGGGAGCTTAGCTTAGGTTTGTCCCACGGATTTCTCCATTATAAATCTTGTGTGGGATTTAATCAAGAAAGTTTACGATATTTGCACTCCATTGCAAATATCCAATAGCTATGTTTTTGGTGTGTAAAGATTTTTCAAACAAGCAAGTAATCTTTTCAAACTAGTATTGTGCTTATTTCATTGAGGAAAATCATTTTAAAACTAGTTTGATTATTTGTTTGGCATGTTTGGAATATTGATGTGCTACTGAAATATCCTGTTTAGATTCCAAGAAATTGTTTGTATTGATTACTCTTGTGCATCATACTGATTGTATTGTATTAAATACCCTTGAGTTTCATATTAATTATACTGTGTAGAATATTGATTGAAAAAATCTTGTATCACTGAGCTTACACTATATCCATGCTATTGATATGTATGTGATTGTACATATTAGGGTACAAATCTGCTTTACGTGAAAGCATTATTTATGTACCGTTTGATTGTAAAATCTGAGTGTTTCCAGGCATGGCCTGAGAGGACGGTAATCAAGTCCGGTGAGAATTGTATGTAAAGGTTGACGTCAACCTTGTGCTAATTGATATGATTCGTATAGGTGCCGCTCCACCCGTTTAAGTGAACAAGTTATTGTGGTAATCCTTATGCTTGTTAGTTAAGGCAAGGACGTAGGCAATTGGCCGAACTTCGATAACATTTTTACGTGTCACCCTTACTTTACTGCTTTCCGGTACATGTATGTTTGATTAAATTGTCTTATTTACTTTCTGGAATACATTTACATTACTTGTACTAGATTGACCATAGAGTTGTGAATATACTAGTGTTAAGAGATTAACCTAGGATTTAAATTTTAAAAATATCAATTCACCCCTCTCTTGGGATCACGGTAAAGCTAACATACGGTGACACATGTCACAACCTCAGTAATCAGATTTTTTTTCTAGACGGTCTAAATCGTATTACGTCAGCAATCCCTGTCATCCGTCCAGATTCACTAAGGAATTGACACATGGTAGGGTGATGTCAGAAAAAAAAAAAAAAAAAAGGGAATAAAAATTCCTGCTACGTGTCACCTCTCGAGGTTGACACGTGGCCCCCACTTCCTGAATGGTTGACCCGGTCCAGACCGATTCAGACCTATTTGTTTCGAACCGTTTTATTTTATTTATTTATTTTATTAATGTAATTTTTAAATTAGTTTTCTAATTTAAAAATAAAAAAAATTCTAAATTTTGGGAAAAATTTTGAAAAACTTAGGAAAAATATTTTGAAGGTCAAAAAAATAGAAAATATATTTTTGAGCTATTTTGAACCCAAATAAATGAGAAAAAATCTTTAAAAATTCAATAAAATTTTAGAAAAATTAAAGAAATTTTTTGCAAAAATTTTAAAAAATCGAAGGGTGTTTTTAAAGATTATTTTGCTTATTATTTGACACTTTTTCTCATTTTTTGCCTATGTGTGTCCCTATGATAAAAAAAGACAATGAGATATTTACACCACATCTATATTAGCTTTGAAGGGGATTTATCTAAACAAATCTCCTCATTTAGAGGTTTTATTAGACATCCCTAAATTACACTAAAAATTTATGAAGTTGCCTAAATTCCTAACATCCCCCACTGAAGACTATTTTTTCTCTTGGTGGTTTGTACTCAATACATGCTCATCCAAACAATTGGTCAATGGAATTAATTCCCATGATGGATTTGGAATTGTCATGTCCCTTGTAACCCATGCCTATCTGAACTTCTTTTTTTATTATTAGAACTTTGTCTACCCTCCTAGGAAGAAAAAGTTAGTGTGTAGTCTTGAAAATTTTCTTTAATCTTTTACTTCTTTAAATTCATTGTTTTTGAAAGTATGAATAATCAAATCTCCATAAAAATTGATTGAATTTTAAGAGGAGGTTGATTAGAAATATAAAGGAATGAAAATTGTAATTCTATTTAGTTATGAATATTATTCACTAAAACTTTGTATGCGAGTGCTAGAGAATTAGTTGATTTTTTTAATTTAACAAGTGAATAAAAAAAAACTACATAAGACTCACCTTTACCTTTTATTTAAATTAAAAGAGAATTCATTTCATTCGATCTAAAGTAGATTGTACAAACAACTACATCAAAAACCTCCGAATCTCGTATGTTGACTCATCAGATAATCAAAATTTTCAATTGACCAAATATTTAACAATTCAAACCAATTATAGGATGTCGATTTAGTTTCACTAATCACAATTATTAAGTTTGTTGAATCAAAACTGAACCAATATATACCCTAAAATTTTATTTAAAAAAATAATAGTCATCGCTCATCACATCTATAAGAAATTAAGAATCAGAAGTTAGAATACTTCAGTAAACAACGATTATTCATGCATAAATTAATCTAGGTCTGATCATCTTGATCTCGAGTTAATAATCTCCGCCTGGGAAGAGGAGGAAGACGAGACAGCCTCACAAAATTATCGGTAGTAACCTCACAAGAATCCTTGCATGAAGAAAAACACAACTTGCCGCTGCCCTTAATCCTCACCTTAGCCCACGGCCCAACTCTGCCCTTGTCAATCTTACCACCATCGCCGGCCAAATTTCTGTTTCCGCTGCTAACGCTTTTGGTGCACTCTCTATAAGCCGCCAAGAAAGGGTCCTCCCGTCGCCAAAGCCCCTTGGAGGACGCGCTCCGGTGCGGCGGCTGCAGCGGGCACGGAGGAGGCGGCAGCTTGTTAATTACCATCCCATCAATAACATGATCATGACCATGGCCACAGCAAGGGGGTGGCGGGGGGTTAAGGGCACATGGCCCTACATCCGTCGGGCAGTCTTGGGTTGTGAGCTTGGACACTCCGGGCTCTTTCTCCCACAGGAAGGGCACGTTCCCTTGTGAATGGACTTTTCTGTGGCTCATCTTTGAATAATTTGGCGTGGGAAGGATGATGGAGGGCCGGGGGTCTTATAAAGTAAGGGCACTTCGATTTATCAATGGTCTGGGTCATGCACTTTGGGCTGTGTAACTGCAGAGACTCCTCAACAGCAAGCAAGGGTGGCGTGAAGAGGAAGAATTAAAGGGTGGTTTAATTTGCTTTTTTGGAGGAATATATACATTCAAGGGGAGAGATGATGGAATGGGAGAAATTGAACAGGAGAGTTAGGTTCTTTAATTTGTTTTCTAGTGTGTGCCCTTGAGATTGGCTAATTAATTAATAGCATATCTATTAATTATTCTTGAAGTCAGAGCCATAGCGTGCACAAAAAAATTAATTGTTTTGACTTCTGAATTTTATATCTATATAAATGATCTCAACAAAGGCAAAGTGTATAAATAGAATCACTTAATTGATATTTAGCGTGGATGAGTTATAAAGTATTTGAGGTTAAACAAGTATAATATCTTAATGGGTTTAGTTGTTTTATTTACTTCTCGTAAGAAAAGTATTAAAGAGCAAATCACAAGGGACGTGGCATCACATGATTTATTAAAATTTATTAAGTATGAAAAGATTAATTAATTCCAACAAATGATAAGATGTAACGTCACTTATGATTTGTTCTTATAATGAATAACAAAACTCTCTCTCTCTCTCTCTGTATATAGATCGTGATTACTCTAGTTAATAAATATTTGGTAAGCTATGTAAGGAAAAGGATTTGTGTGGTATGTTTCAGATGGAGCTGATGGATGCATACACGGTCATGATATTTGTCAAATTCTACAAGGAAAATGAATTGGTGACAATGACTGCAGCCATTTGCTTGAAAAAATGCAAAGTAATTTTAGTATAAAGAGATAGATAGGAGTTTGGGTTGGGGATGCATGGTAGGGATGAAGGTTAAGATGGGCGTGAGGCTGGTGGTTAAGTTTTTGGAGTCTGATTCAAGGAAGAACCCAGTCAAGGAAAATGAGATGGGTCATCATATCATGATATGGGTATTCCTACTGTTGCCTTTTTCCCAATTTCCAAAGGATTAGTTTGGGTAAAAAAAAAAAAAGGGATAAAAAAGGGAAGAAATTTATTTTAATTTATATTTTATTTTTATATTAAATACTATTTAGAAAGAAAAATTATTTTAATATGATTAAAAATTAAGAAAAATTAAATATTAAGGAAGTATGTGTAAATTAAAAAAAAAAAGGACGTAAAGCTCACTTTGGGACTTGGAAAATCTTAGGAAAAGGAAAGGAAAATAGGAAGGAATTCACTTTTTCATGTTTGGTTGTCAATGAAAGTAAGAAAGAAAATAAAAAATATATCGAATCTGTAGCGACCTGCTTATTAAATTGATTTTTTTTTTAATGGCAAATAACATACTCTGATACCATGATATTAACCTTAAGTAGCAGGAAGCAGAATCATACAAACATAATCATTATATATAATACAAAATCAATACCAGAGCACTACTGTGTTTCCCAAAATATACACTAATAACTGTTTTTCAAAAATTCCCTCAACTATACTAGGATATACAAAATGCTCCCAAAAATGATACTCACTCTCTGATAGGGCACTACAGACGCCCCTCTATTTGCGAGCCTGATCTGCTCGCCTACTTGGATCACCTGAAAAATATTTCAACACTGGGATGAGCCAACGCTCAGTAAGAAGAAATATGTTATTACTAGTGTGTGGCAAATGAGCTACTATATATCATGAAATCTGTTTCATATAAACATGAATATCTGAGTACTAAAGTACATCACAAATAATAAAGTACACCAGCCCTTTTTCCCTATTACTTGACATATCAGTATTATGGTTATAATTCAAAATACTTCTAGTGTATATAGTAGGATCCCCGTTTCTGTAAATCAATATGTAAGTAATAGTAACTGAAATTGTTCCCTGTGGCTATTTGTGTCATGACATGCTCCTCATGACGAGGTTGTGCGGCTCGTAGGCTAGATTTACCCTAACTGGCCAACCAGGAATAAATCACTGAACTCCGTCAGTCGATCTGCCCACCTCAACCCATATCTGAATGGGGAGCCTAACCTCTTCAAAGGCCTAGGTGGTCAACCGTACCACATCTTATCTGAATAGGTGGTTGCACTCATAAAGTAACATAATATCTGTAGCAACGGTACCGTGCTCTGTAGCTGTAAGTCTAATAGGGTCTGATATCATATAATATATTTTTATACATAACTAACTAATTTACCATGATTCTGAAGTAGTGAAATAACCATGATGCTGCATAACTTACTGAAATCTGAATAATCATAACATGGAACTACATATTCGTAATACTGGAATTCATATAATCATGGTACTGAGATTCATAAAATCATGGTACTGAAATATCGTAAAATCATGGTACGGAAATCCGTAAGATCATGATACTGAAGTTCGTATGACAAAAATACTGAAATTCATAAAATCAAGAAACTAAATTCATAAAACATATCCCCGTACCATATACATAATCATAATCCACACCATACTAACATACATAATTTTCGTAAAAAAATAAACTCTATAAAATTTAGAAATTTCTTAGTATAGCATATTTTCCTTACCTTAACTTTGAAAAGCTCCTACTGTACTCTAGCCCGATACCCGCAAGGCCTCCTACATAACACCCTGAAACCAATATTTATCAGAACTAAACATCAGTATTTTTTCACCTATATCATTTCCTATAACTACCAGGAAGTCAAAAATTGGATAAAAGACCTTACCCTGAAATTGGGATGATTTCCAACTCTGTTTCCCCGACGATCCGCTCCAATAGATGCGTAAAGAACTCCTCCAGGAGCATTGTGGTAGTTTCGGATCGTCGATCCGTCGACTGGTGAGGCCGGAAATGAATAGAGAAGGGAGAGAGAGTCGTAGGGAAGAGAGAGGAGAGAGAGAGCGCGGCGAGAGAATGACAAAAATCCCAGGTTTCCACTATTTATAGGACCAGGTTCGTCGACGAGACACGTCACTTCATCAACGAATCCTTCAGTAAATTTCTCAACGAAGCCCTATGTTCATCGACGAAATTCAGAGAAACCCAAACCGTCTCTCGGTATTTTCTCATCGACGAAGCCTTGTGTTCGTCGACGAAATTCTGAATATCTTCGTCGAAAAAACCCTGTGTTCGTCGACAAAATTCTAAAGATCTTCGTCGACGAAACCCTGCGTTCGTCGATGAAGCTTAGCAGTTTTTTGAAATTTTGATTATTTAATATTATCTCTAAAATGCAATGTCGTCGACGAAATCTACGGCCTCCTTCTATTTCTGTATCCATTTTCTCTCCTCCTTATGATTAAAATGCTATTATTCTTCAGGACACTACAGAATCAATGAAAAAAAGTATGATTTTACGTGCCATGTATATTTGCTTTTTCTTAAGGTTTAACCATATTAAAATAAATTTTTATTTTTAACAGTATTTGGTATAGAGAGAAAATATAGTGAAAAATAAATTTCCTTCTTTTTTTTTTCTTTTCTTAAATAAAATTCTTGATCAAATGGACCGTAAAATTTGTAGTCAAGAAAGAAAACCTTTTGCCTTTTTTTATTCTTTTCTCTTCTCCCTTCTTTCTCACACCAATTGAAAAAGTAATGAACCCTGTTGTTTAAGGTGTGGTTTTTATACTTGAAGTTTCATAAACAAAGGAAGGAAGGGGGTTGCACAACAGGGACTCATCAACGAGTGCCTTGTCATTGTCAACATGTAGATCCCTAGAGTAAAAAAAACTTAGAGTTTCTAAGATACCGAGAGCATATTTAAAGGATCATTGACGAGTGGCTAGACTAGTCGACGAGTGTCCTTTGTCTCGTTGAAGAATCCTCTGTTCTCGTCGACAAGTGTTTCTAAGCTGCGAGCAATTTTTTGAATTTTGAATTTAAACATTGGGGTGGTTGGGTAATTGGAGGGAAACCTTCGAGGGACTGTTATATATGTCATTCTGGGCGTGTATTGACAGTGAGTGTGATCATTTGTGAAGTGTATTGTGTACTTTGTTATTTCCTTAGCGAAATTCTTGTGTCATTACTTACGTGGATGCAGGCTTTCGTGAACTATGTAAATCTTATTGTTGTGCTTGTTGTTTCTTATTTTCTGGTTGAGTTTAATTTTCTTGTTGGGTTTTTATTCCACTGTGCATCCTCTATCGGATCCTTATTTACATCAAATTGGTATCAAAGCAATTGTTGTCATGGCATCGAGATCATCTTCTGCAAGATTTGATATCATCAAATTCGATAGAACCGAAAATTTTGGTTTGTAGCAAAGGAGAGTCAAGGATATCCTTGTATACTAAGGAATGGCTAAAGCTTTACTTGACGTTCAACCAGAAGGAATGGATGAGGCAACATAAGGAGATATGAAAGCAAAGTTGTTGGCTTTTTGAGTCTGATCCTTGGTTTTGACAAAGACAAACCGCAAGTTACTTATGTATGTTTCTAGTGGTTGAACACACACATAAAGGGACTGAAAATGGAAGCCAAAGACGTATAAAACTCATATGATCAAGGGTTTTCCATGAAGATTAAAGAGTAAAGAAGATTAAGAAGAAGACCTTTTGATTTTATATGTATAATGCATTTATTTTTTTATATGTTGGTCTGTAATAACTACATACATCATGCATGATGTCTTAGTGCTCAGATAGAATTGTAGATGGACCTTAGGGTTGACTTCGATCGACCTTCGGTCGACCGACGCCAGGTTTTTTAGGGTAAATTAAAATGCCTAGACCTTAGAGAGACCCTAGGACTCTGCACTTCACTTAAGGAAAATAACATGGGTAAAATATAACCTAAGTTGAAAATTGAAAGGGATTCGAGCAACCAAACTAGGAAAGTCAAATTGCCTCAATCGTTCGAACTGTTGATTAGTCAAATAGTTGACCTAACTTCGGGCAATGGAACTCAAATGATCGTAACGTCTTGGGTCAACCGAACTTATATCCTGTCCTTTTCCACCAACTCGAGCGCCCGAATGTTTACATTCAAAATACCTTCGGGCGACCGAACATGCAAGTTTGGCATATCGAACTTAAGGACGAATGACCAAATCTCGAATATTTTGAAAATCGCCTAGTTCAGCCACCTGAACCATTTTTCAAGCACCCGAAGTTCAAAATTGCCTTTTTCTTGTGTTTGTTCGGCGACCAAACCTATGGCTCAATCAACCAAAACTCTCGGGTTGGGGTATTTTTAAATGCTAAAACGGGTTTAAAATTTAATTAAACTTTTCTAATAATACCTAGCGTATCCCTAACGGTAAAAAAATTCTCTAATTCTATATATACCCCTTCATAAGCCAAGATTAATAACTTTGATTAACTCCCAAATACTCTCAAATTATTTTGTTAATCAAAGTTCCCTCAACTAATTTTTATTGCAAAAACTATTTCTTGAGGCAAATCTTTTACTCTCCAAAACTCTTTTGCTTTCATTCTTGAAAATTTATTTTACAAGAGAGCATTTTTGTTTAGGCATTTTGTTTATTCAAAAGCAATTACTCTCTCAAGCCTTCATTTTTATAAAATAATCTTTGAGAGTAAGAACAAAAGTTCTTCACCTTGTTTTGCGTTGATAAATATTTTTTTTGAAGAATTTTTGTTTAGGTTTAAATCTTTGCTGTGCATATCATATACATTATTTTTCAAAGATTGAAAATATTATTTGATAGCACCCTTTCTCTACTAAGCATTATTTCATATCATTAGAGAGTGCATTTATTTAAGCTTAAACGTGTACATTTCTGCTTGTATTTTTCAAAAGCATTTTCATGTACAAAAATATTTATATTGTATCAGTTGGGTACAGCCCGGAATTAAACTAGGGAGTTTCAGCCCCATAAGTGAAACTGATTCGGTTCAGCCCGAAAATTGAACTGGGGAGTCTCAGCCCCGTAAATGAGATGGTTCAGCTCGAAAATTGAACTAGGGTTTTCCTCGCCCCGTAAGGAGAGGATGTAAATGACTTCTGCTCCGCCTGTGCCAGTTTAAGTGAGTAGGGATAGTATAATCCTTAGGGGGTATGCCCAAGGCGGGGACGTAGGCTGGTTTGGCTAAACCTCGATAACAAATCTGTGTGTGTGTGTGTGTGTGTGTCTCTCTCTCTCTCTCTCTCTCTCTCTCTCTCTCTCTCTCTCTCTCTCTCTCTCTCTCTCTCTCTCTCTCTCTCTCTCTTATTTAATTCCTGCACTTTAATTTCAGCATGTGTATGAATGTTTATTTGATGTCATAATTATTTTACATACACGCGTGTATATTGAATGAGATATGATTTGTGGTGAATCGGCGAAATTTTTAAATTAGCCAAAAAGTTTTTAAAACCCAATTCACCCCCTCTTGAGATCACACCTATTCCAACAAAAGGTCACTTCTACAATACGCTTGTGTTTGGCCGACGAAGTTCTCTATCGTATGATGGAGGAGGATTATCCAGCGGCTATATGACAAAAGTTAGAAAGCTGGTACATGTCCAAATCACTCAATAATAAACTTTTTCTTAAGCAGTATATTTATTGGCTTAAGATGGTTGAAGGATCAAACTTAGATTTGCATATTAATGTCTTTAATCAAATCATAAGTGATTTGATGAGAGTTGATGTTAAGTTCGATGAAGATGATAAGACGTTGATCTTGCTAAACTCCTTGTCGTCAACTCATAACTATGAAAATCTGGTTACAACTCTTACGTGGGGAAAATAGACTCTTGATTTAGAAGAGGTAACAAGTGTCTTACTAAATTTTCATCAAAGGCTAAAAATGTAATGCTCCAGAAAATAATATGCATATATGTAAGAACCCGAATTTGTATTGTACAGGTTAAGTATGTAAAAAAGGGGTACAATAAGAACTCTGCAGACTTTGTCGACGAGGCCATAATTCGTCAACGAAGGTAGTGGATTTCTCGTTGACGAAATTCAGAGCTTCATCGACAAGAAAAGGCCGAGAGGCGGTAAAAATTGGAAATATCAGGGTTCATCGACGAGGCCAATGGTTCGTCGACGAATTTTATGAAAACTTCCTCGACGAGAAGACCAATTCATCGATAAAATACCTCGAGTCAAAGGTCTATAAAAAAGATATTTGGGTTTCTTCTTGGCTAAGTTATGGATATTCTCTCTCTCTCTCTCTCTCTCTCTCTCTCTCTCTCTCTCTCTCTCTCTCTCTCTCTAGATTTCGAAGCTCTGTCTCTCTCTTCGATTCCTTCACTGTTTGTCGCCCGATTCACAAATCCAAAGTGACAGCAAGAATTAGCGAAGGATTCTCTACGTTTCTAGTGGATCGGAATCTTGATTCGAGCGATTTTAGGTTCGGGTTAAAATCGAGGTAAGGCTCGGTTTTCATTTCTGATTCGATATATGTATAGTAGTACGAATTGTAAGTATGTTTAGTATTGTGATTCGTAGATTTCAAAGTGTCGGTTCGTAGTTTTGAGGACCGTAGAGTTCGTAATGGATTTCGGGTTAAGGTAAGGGGATTCTGTTTATATCAATCCATTTTTGAAATCAGGATCGGTAAGCTTGTAGGCTACGATCGTATGTATGTTTTGACTACTTATTTAGGGAAATCTATCGGGTAAAAATGCGAGATTTTTAGGTTGCAGTTTTTTGAAAAAATTGAGGATTTCGGGTATCATCTCTATTTTGGTTGGAAAACCGCTTGTCTTATTTAAAACTATATTATTAAGGTGACCGTAATCCATATTTGTATAAACTGTATACATGGAATTGTAAATGATATGATTTACCGTAAACCAAATAAGTGTGTTACGTATGAATGTATGTATGTTGTTCCAGATATTTGTGAAATAGCTATATGGCGGTTTATTACTGTATGCTGAAATGTATAGGGACGTGAGTTCCCAAAATGATTCCAAGTTTTGTGAAATTGGCTAGTGGCGGCTAATTACCGTACGCTGATAGTGGGTGGCTCTATATCCAGGGTGTGAAATATCACCAGTATGGTTCGGCTGGTCACCAAAGGTGTGATCTACACCGTTTGTAGCAATGGATTCACAGTGGGCCTCGGTCATCGCTGTGTAGTTGTCACATGGCAATGTAATCGAGGTGAGACTAGGTGACCTTGTGTAGTTGCGTATGTAGCAATGGATTCACTACTGGGCCTGAGTCATAGATCTTCGTAGTTGCATATGTAGAAACGTAACCGCTGTGAGACTGGGTGACCTTGTGTAGTTGCGTATGATGCAATAGATTCACCATTGGGTCTTGATCGTCATAGTGTAGTTGCGTATATAGCAATGTAATCGCTATGAGACGAGGTGACCTGGTGTAGTTGCGAACTAGTGTGACGACACTGACCGTACATATGTATGTATGTATGTATGTAAGTATGTATGTTGGGTATCATATGAACTAGAATGATTTTTGTGAAAATACTGGAACTGTATGAAAAAGTATGAAACTGTATGAATTGTTTCAAACTGTATCGTATGTATAGTGTTATGACGTATGTAAAATAACACTGGTATGCCACACATTGAAATAAACTGCTTTCTTCCTTACTAAGAGGTGTCTCACCCTAAACATACGTACAATATTTTTTAGGGCCTTCAGGTAGCGGTAAATAGCATCCTAACGAGTGGAAGCAAGGGTGTCGTAGCTACTGCTAGTACCTTCTAGGTACGAGTTTTGGTATCCAGATTGTCGAGATAGTTGTAGACACCTGGGGTATGTTTTGTATTATGGGAATGTATGTCCTAGTTGTATAGACTCTGGTATGATATTGTTATTGTATAAAAGACCGTATTCCGCTGCGTATGTCGATGAGTATGGAGGATTGTATGTATGTATATAGGGCAACCGTGTACCCCACGGGATCGGACCCTCATTGTATGTTGTATCATGTATGTTTTAATTGATACAAAGACAAGTTAGGTTTCTAAATTCACCTTTGTGTTCTGTTTCCGGGTTCGGGGCGTGACAATATAAGTGTATATAAACATAATTAGTATACGTGAATGCCCAAAATTAACTAGACAATGTTTAAAAATTAATTCCCTTTAATGGAGAAGCATTATGTATATTGGAGGAAAAGAAGACAGTACGATGTAGTGATCATAAAAAAATAAAAATTAAAAATTAAAAAATAAATAAATAAATAATTCTCAAATAAAATAAATTAATTAAATAATTATTATTAATTAAATAATATAATATATTAACATAATATGATATAATAAAATAATATTATAATCTAATATATATATACACACACATATGTAAACTCTCCTGAAGCTTTAGAACCTTTAGGAGAAATCAATTGATTTCAATTGCAGAGAGTACCCCCTCACGGCTCTCTCTTCTCAAACTCTCTCTCTTTCTCTTCAATTTCTCCCTGTCTCTCCATTGAATCAAAAAATGAACACCATATCCGGGTCCTAACTCCGCTCCTAAACTATAACGACCCAAAGAATAATGGTATTTAAATAATGAAAAGAAAGGAAAATGGAAATAGGAACAGAAGGAGGCAGTCGACGATGTTGCATTTTGGGTGGGATAATCCCAAGAAATTTTTCAGGCTTCATCGACGAACACAAGGGTTTCGTCGACGAGGGTGTTTCAGGATCTCATCGAGGAAGTTCTTTCTCGTCGACGAGAAGATACCAAGAGGAGATTTTTTTGGAAGTTTGAAATTCGTCAATGAGAGCTGAGGTTCGTCGATGAGTCTTCTTCTTGGCCTCGTCGACAAAATGACGTGGCTCGTCGAAGAAGGCCACAGTTTAAATAGGCCTAAAATCCATTTTTGGCCAAAATTTTCTGCGCAAAACCTCTCTCTCTCATCCTTCATTTTCTCCTCCTTCTCTCTAAGTTTTTGGGCTGAATTTCTGCCGGTTCGATGATCTGAAGCCACCACGACGCTCCTGGGAAAGTTCTCTGCAAGTCTGTCAGAGCGAATCGTCGGTGGGGCTGAGTTGGAAATCATCCCAAATCGAGGGTAAGGCTTTCTACTCAGTATTTGGTTATTTGACAGTTGTAGAAAGTGTAGTAGGCATAGAAATACTGAACTTTAGTTCTAAGGAATGTTGTTTTCAGGGTGTTGAATGGAGAACCCTGCGGGTGCAGGAGTATTTGATTTAGGGGCTTTTCAGGACACGAGTAAGGGGATAAACTAAACTAAAAATTTTATGAAAATATGTATATTGTTACAACATTTGATTTCAAGAAAATAAATATATTTATATATGATTTATATTTGGGAAATACTGCTGAAAATGATGGTATGTTAAATATATGAAAAACCTATTTCATGTGGCATAAGTAGAAATTGTGATAAAATACTGTTTTCTAGGAATATATTAATGATACAGATTTTTATAATAAAAAACCAGCGTATGGGCGAGATTTTGATATGTTTTCCGGCGTACGGGCTGAGCTATGTGTATGATTTGTCAGCGTACGGGCTGAGCCATGGATATGATTTTTCAGCGTACGGACCGTGCTATGTATATGATTTGCCAGTGTACGGGCCGAATTAGGGAAATGATTTCCATCGTTCGGGCTGTGCTATGGATATGATTTGCCGACGTACTTGCCAAGCTATGGTAAAATGTGAAATACCAGCGTACGGATTGATGATTTTCATAATATACGTATATATGCAAAATGATACGATTGATTTGATAATTAATGATATGAAATATCCATGTATCACGGTTTCAATATATGTTATATGATATCAGAACCTAGTTGGCTTGGTCTAGGCTAGCACTTGCACGGTATCGTTGCTATGTGCCCATGGTCATCATGATCATGATATATGTGTTAACGCCGCTGTACGGAGTGGTATGAGATTGGATGGTCGATGTGGTTTTTAAGAAGTGTGTGAGCGCCCCTGGTGTATGGACCAGGTCTGACAGACCCATCAGACTTACAGACTGTACTTTTGACTTGGCAGTGGTCAGCCAACCATTGTCAGGTCCCCCCTTCGGGTCACACAATCCAATCATGTAGAGATAATACATAACAACAGCCAGCTAACCTACAAGGAATATTTTTTGTATTATTATTTATATGAGATGAATTATACTATGGAAACCATTATGTTCTGCCATGATTGATTATACATGTTTTCCCAGAAATGATGTATATATAGTTTTACTGGTTACGTTTATGATTATATGTATATCACAGAAATGTTCATGTTGTCACACACTAGTGTTAGTTTATTTCCCTTAATGAGAGGTGTCTCGCCCCAAAATTTTATAAACATTTCAGGAGCCCCTAATAGGAGAGCGAGTAAAGCCCCACTGATCTAGTACTATCGATCTGCCCTTCCAGAAGGGTAAGTGTTTTGATAGGGTCGGATGTATTTTATGGGATGACCCTAAGATATCTTTTGGGTTGTTGTACTGTGTGTATATAAATACAGTTGAAGTAGTAACTCTAGTATTATGATGGATGATTTTGTATTTACGTATATGATTTTATGTTTTCCTGCTGCTTAGGCTTCCGCATTGTGTTTCTCGAAGTGGATTTATCGTTGGAAGGTCGTAGGCACCACTCGAGGGCTAAGGTAAGGGGAATAGATTGTGTTAGTTATTTTCAGAAAAATTAACCGATTAAATTGTAATATTTGATTATTAAATAGTAGTATTTGATTATTAAATTGTAGTATTTAATTAAATTATTTTTTTGGGAATATTTTGGAATTAAGTTAAACTGTAGGAATTTAATTAAATTAAATTTTTGGAGAATATTTTGGAATTAAATGAAACTACAGGGATTTGACTTTATCATATTATCAGGAACAATATATACATTTTTATGAATATTCAAGCTTATGGAAATGGAAATTTTGAAATATAATTATTAGTATGTTTTTGGGAAATCGGGTATTTTGAGTTAAGAAAATCCTAGAAGATGTTGATATGTTTAATTCTCAACAAAATAAATATTTTTCAGATAGTATTATATTATAAACTATCACTCAAATTGTGTGGCATGAGTATGATTAATTTTACTGTATAAATAAGCTTGTGAGAATATTTAAAGTGAGAATATACACAACAAAGTATGATTTTATAATGATTCTAGGAAATGTTATGATTGTGTGGAAATATGATATGTTATAAAAGTTTTATACAAGGATATGATATGATATGATAGGATTTATATGGAATTATAAATATGATAGGTTTTGTTCTTGTTTGTGAAAATGATTATTAATAATTTTGTGTTGAGGAAAATGAAGTCCTACTGATGTCGATGGGGAGGTATGCTTAGTATGGAAGTTTGTGTTATAAAGTCCTACTGATACTAATAGGAATGTATGCTCAGTATGGAAATTGTGTTATGAAATCCTATTGATGCTGATGGGGAGGTATGCTCAGTATGAAAATTTTTGTTATGAAGTCCTACTGATGCCGATGGGGAGGTATGCTTAGTATGGAAATTGTGTTATGAAATCCTACTAATGCCGATGGGGAGGTATGCTCAGTATGGAAATTTTTGTTATGAAGTCCTACTAATATCGATGGGGAGGTATGCTCAGTATGGAAATTATGTTATGAAATTTATACTGATGCCGATGGGGAGGTATGCTTAGTATGAAATTTTTTTTGTGAAGTATGTGTTGAGATCATGGTATCTATAGTAATCTGGAGAATACGTAAATATAGATTTATATAGTTAAAGAAATTTATTGAGTCAAAGAATATGTGAAGAAAATATGTGTTTTCTAATATATATATATATATATATATATATATATATATATATATATATAAGGGTGAGAACAGTTTTGCATGGTTTCTCAGACAAAGTTAATAAATTAATCGATGTTATATGATTATCCATTCAGGAAAGTTCTTTTATACATATATGTGTATTTATGTATATAGAGAAATTTATATGCCAGAGTATGTTTTTGGAAAAAAAAAAGTAAGTATTTTTAAATATATAGGTGTGAGTACAGTTTTACATGATTTCTCAAGTTAAAGTTAATTATTTAATGGATGTGTTTTTGATACACTAAAACTCATGTTGCCACACACTGATAATAATTTATTCCGTCTTACTGAGAAGTGTCTCACCCCATCATTATCTAATATTTTTTTCAGATGTCATAAGGAGCAAAACAGTAATCAGAGTAGCGCAGTGGAAGTGTGGGTAGGATAGGAGGTTTTATTTAGAATAGATCTTTTATTAAATTATTTTTTTGATGTATTTAGAATTTTAGGGCTGTTAATTGTGGTATTGGAAACGATGTTGTTATATTGGGATAATTAGTACTCTGGTAATGTGTACTGGAGGTCTTCCGCTGTATGAAATATTCAGGTCACTACAGGTAATATCAGAGAAAGGTGGTATCAAAGAAATTGAACGAAATTTTTAGGATCATCACAGTTGGTATCAGATCTTAGGATATAGATTCTGTAGACTTTAGGGATGATTATTACCAAATGATAGGTATGAAGTTGGATAAAGATAGGAATGGGTAAGTTAGGTATGGTAAGAACGATTGGATAGAGGATGCTTAGCAGAGTAAAATATAACAAGTAAATTGGAATTTTAGAGTTTTGTCTCGTAGCTGAATGCAGAAATTCATCGAGAGTTTTCTAAGATTTTTCTGGAACCATTGGAAGTTCCGAGAAAGTCATGATGAACCATTGTCATTTTTCTCTTGGAATGCTACATTATGATCTTGTCTTGTGTAAGTAGTCACTACAAGAAATGAGCTACCATTTGCAATAATGGAATATTTGAAATAGAATTTTATGCATTTTTGGAATGAGCGCACCTTTGCACATTAGAGTATACTCCTAACTCTCTATGGTTCCTTTATGATTTAGTGTGCGTGGATCTGAGAACAACTGAAAGAATATTAGTGGTGATCCTCGGAGTTAGATGCTTAGAAATCCCAGGGGTTCTTTAATGGTGAAGTCCTTGGGGATACTAATTATTATAAGGTTTTATGAAAAGTTATAGTTCTTTGGTGTATGTTAATCTCTTTCGTATTTCTTGTGCTTAAAGAAGATATTCAATCTTTCCATAAGTCAGCCATGGGTCATTAGATCACTTTCTAAGGAGAGTAGAGGGTCAAATTCAATTCTGAACTACCATAAAAATGTCACAGAAGTAAATGTAGACTTTTTCGAGCAAAAGAGGAATAGAAGATATTCTTTTATAGCTCATGAGTCAAGTATCCAATGAATTAAGAATTTCAAAGAGTGAGGATCTTTTTAAATTGGTTAAAGAAAACGAGGCAATAATAATAGGATGAATTTAAATTAAATGGGGCCACACACACAAAGGATATGGAAATAATTAATTCAGGTAAGTGTGAGAAGATCGTGCAATAAGAAATCATATTACTAACCGATAGAAATGTACGCAACACCTAAGGGAATATCAACATGTAAAAGAGACTGTGATGCATAAGGTGTTTTAAGACTCATCCCATGATTAGTTGGGCCTGTCATGTCAGATTTGAAAGTTATAATTTTTGCATTTGTTTAGTAAGACAATCTAGTATATTAAGTTGATGAGCTAAGGAAAATTTTAGTTGGAAACCATTAAAGTTCTTTAAAGTATGGAATTAGAATTCAAATAAAAGAGTGCACATATATAGTATGGCAGCGAAACTTCCACAGAATAGTGTCAGATTGAAAGAGAGCCCTTCAATTTGCAAGTAGAAAAGTTTGGATAGGGTGTTTTGTTTTCTTGGAGGAGAAAACCCAGATTTGCAGCTAATGGAGTTAGATTCCCTTATTTTGTGGTTAGATGGATTTGGGAATGTTTGCCTTCGCTTTTGAAAATTGAAGAAAAGTACTCATTACAAAAAGTTAGCGAGATAAAGACTTGGATGGGGACAAAAGAAAATTAGAATGGTAAGCTTGTAGAATTGGGTTGATAAATGAATAGCAAAGGTTCTTGCAAGAGTTGCTGGCGATTGTGGATTTGGAGAAGACGAGCGTAGTTGTGGTCCAATTTGTAAACGGTCGTCTCGAGGATGGAAGGAGGTCATATTCGATTGTTCAGATTTGCGTGAACAGTGGGGGGTAATGTGGAAATTTTGGTGGTTCTGAATGGGTATCGTTATTTGTGTCGGTGCAATGTTAATTAGAAGAGAAGTCTTTGTTGGCCTAACATGGCTTTTCAATCTTGTTTTGATGATAACAAATGAAGGATAATTTAATATGTGTTGGTTAAGTGGTGATGCTTCAAGAATGCCAAAGTTCAAAAGAAAAGCAAATGGAAAGCTCAAGGATTCATAAAGTCTTATCCATATGTAGAGAGATTCAAGAGATAGCTCAAAGCAACTCCAACATGAGTAAAATATGCGGACATTTAAAGCTAACTCAAAGCTCAAGTCAAAAGGAACATAAAGCAAAATTTCATGGAAGGCTTCAAAAATAGAGTTTTAAGATTTAGCACCATGTTGTAAGTACTTCATGTTTGAATATCTCTTGAAATATTTTTGAAACTCTTCTAAAGTAAATTATGGACTTAGAGATCTTATTTTAAACTCCAGAAAAAGTTTTATAAGAAATAGAAATAAGATAGCAAAAAAAATTTTTGAAACCTAAAATGAAAATTCTAAAGTTGGTCTACCCAGATGACTGAGGTGTATCCTCAGAAGTCTGAAGATGTACCTCAGATGACTGAAGTTTTACTTCAAATGTTTGAAGAATTTCTTCAGAAGATTGAAGAAATAGTTCAGTCTACTTTAAATTTATTTGTTGAAACACAGAACAGGCAGAACACCCTCAGAAGACTAAACCCTCAGTTTAGTCGTTTGAACTATGACTTTAGAAGAATGAACCCTCAGTTTAGTCATTTGACCCTGTGTCCAATTCAAATTTTTCAAAGTATTAAGGAACATCAGAAGAATGAACTCGATAGTTTAGTCGTCTGAACACTATTAACAGTAAAAAAAAAAAATTAAATGTTTTAAAATTCAAATAATGGTTTCTTGTGCCTCAAATTTTCTAAAAACTTGGAAAACACTCCAAGTAACCTTGGGCAACACGAAATTACTTTCAGTAGCTTATAAATAAATGGTTTTACAAATCAAATCATACCCAATAATTAAAAAATCCGCAGAAAGCTATCTTGCAATCAAAGCTCTCTCTTGCTCTACTGCTTACTTAACTGAATTGCTGATATTCTGAATTGTTAATCACCACTCTCTGAGTTCCTATTGCTGATTTCTCATCTGGAGAAGGAAGTTGGTGAATTCTAACTTGAGCTTCAATTGTATTTCAATTTGATATTTGAATATTGAAGTATCTAATGTTTTGAATTGTACTAATCTGCTATTTGTGAGAGCATTCTTGTACGCAAAAATTACTTCTTGTTTCTTGTAGTTTCTTGGATGATTCCAGGTTGTTAGATCGTTGACCGAGTATGGGGAATCACTTGGAGAGGCATTGCTCTAGCCGAATAAAGGAGTGGCTGAGTGTGGTAATCGATTGTAACGGTTTACTCCACTTGGAAAGGAGTACGATAGTGGAATCCTTTGGTGATGTTGACCAAAGGCAAGGACATAGGCTGGGGATAAGCCAAACCTTGTAAAAATCTTGGTGTTGTTTCTCTACCCTTTCCCTTTATTTTTTAGCAAACATATATATTGTGGTGTATACAAAATTGTAGGTTGCTAAAAGTACAAAACCAAGATTAAAAGAAGACTCTTAATCAAAGAAAGTATATTTTGATTAAACGTTTGTGGAAACCTAAAAAGGGAGTGCGTTGTTTAATCATTTGTGGAAATATTTATTAAGAGATTGCAAAGATATTTCATTCAAATACAAGGTTTACACTTATTCATAGGGCTACAATCCAAAAGCTGAAATCATCAAAGGGCTACAAACTTCATATTGGTTTGGTTTCTTTAGTTGTTTACTTCAAAGGTGTTTGATTGGTTATTTTATTGATCAAGTTTTGATTGCTTGTGTTGTGTTTTGTGTTGTGGATTGATTAAGTGAATAAACTTTTGTTGTATGTTTAAGTAAGATAACAAGACGTTAAAATTATTGAAAAGAATTCATTAAAATTTTAATAACCTAATTCACCCCCTCTCTTGGGCTAATTCCTTAACTTTCAGCCTTCCTTTTGGGTTCATTCAAAAAAGGTCAACTAGTGAGAAAAGGTAGTTGAGGAAGTTGCTACTGAAATTGTTGAGCCACTTCATTTGGGGTTCAACCCACAATATGTTGAGTTCGTTAAAGAAGAGAAATAGTTGTGGTCTTTGTTATTCATCTTTTGCTTTTTTACAATTTGAGGTTGAATTCTTGCTAATAGTTACCAAGAAATTATTATTAACTTCCTAATGTCAATGGTATATTCGGTTATTTATTTATGGTGATTACATTGGGGGCAAATCTTTAGAAGTCTAAAATACTATTGGTTAGGAAGCAAGATTTTAGGTTATTTAGGAAATTCATATTATTGTTTCATTGAGTTTCTTAATTTAGTTTCCTCATCTTCTAAGTATAGGTCTATGAACGTACGCATACATTAGTTTGGAGGGATTGCAATTGAGAATCAAAGTTGTTGGATATTGATCCTGTATCATTGCATGTAGGTATATTTCTTTGTTTTACAATTATGTTTTCGTACCATGGATTTCCAAAATCTTTAGTGAGATGATGAATCTCTATATATTTTTCCAAATAGTTTATCGGGGTTTATCGGGGCTGCCTCCAAAAGGAGATTGAATTTAATATTGATTTGGTGCTAAGAACAGATCCTATATTGACTACTTTATGTAGAATGACATTAACTGAACTAAGGCAACCTAAGGTGCAACTAGAAGATTTCCTTGACAAGGAATTTATTCAATCTAGTGTATCACCATGGGTTGCACCCATGTTACTTGCTAAGAAATATAAGGGGTCCTTGAAACTATGCATTGATTATTAAAAGTTGAATCAGGTTACATTAAGAATTGATATTGACTTCTAGGATTTGGTGGATTATTTGATCAATTGGAAAAATGCCAAAATTTTGTAAGATTGATATGCAATCAAGTTACCACCAATTGAGATTTCGGAATTAAACATCCCAAAGATGAGCATTAGTACACAGTATGATCACTATAAGTTTCTTGTGTTACCATTTGAGGTTATATTCAAAAATTTGCAACGACAAAATTTTTATAAGGAGGGGAGAATGTAATGCCCCAAAAAATAATATGCATATAAGTATATATAAACATAATTAGTATACGTGAATGCCGAAAATTAACTAGACAATGTTTAAAAATTAATTTCTTTTAATGGAGAAGCATTATTGTATATTGCAGGAAAGGAAGACGGTAAGATGTAGTGATTCTAAAAAAATAAAATAAAATAAATAAACAAATAAATAATTCTAAAATAAAATATAATTTATTAATTAAATTATTATTATTAATTAAATAATATAATATAATAATATATTAGTATAATATGATATAATAAAATAATATTATAATCTTATATATATGTAAACTCTCCTGAAGCTTTAGAAGCTTCACGAGAAATCAATTGATTTCAATTGCACAAAGTGTCCCCCTCACGGCTCTCTCTCTCCTCAAACTCTCTCTCTCTCTCTTCAATTTCTCCCCGTCTCTCCTCCGAATCAAAAAACAAACACCATATTCGGGTCCTAACTCCGCTCTTCGTCGTTGAGACATCGTAAACACAACTCTAAGGCTAAGGTAAGGGAAATAAATTATATGAGTTATTTTCAAAAAAACTAACCGATTAAATTGTAATATTTAATTATTAAATTCTAATATTTTATTAAAATAGATTTTTTGGAATATTTTGGAATTAAGTTAAACTGTAAGGATTTGATTAAATTATATTTTTGGAGAATATTTTGGAATTAAATAAAACTGCAGGGATTTGATTTTATCAGATTATCAGGAATAATATATATATATATATATATATATATATATATATATGTGTGTGTGTGTGTGTGTGTGTGTGTGTGTTTTTCTGAATATTTAGACTTATGGAAATGGAAATTTTGAAATATTATTATTAGTATGTTTTTGGGAAACCAGGTATTTTGAGTTAAGAAAATCCTAGAAGATGTTGATATGTTTAAGTCTTAGCAAAATTAATATTTTCTAGGCAGTATTATATTATGAACTATCACTCAATATTTTGTGGCATGAGTATGATTAATTTTACTGTATAAATAAGCTTGTGAGAATATTTAAAGTGAGAATATTTAACGATGATACACAACAAAGTATGATTTTATAATGATTCCAAGAAATGTTATGATCATGTGGAAATATGATATGTTATAACAGTTTTATACGAGGATATGATATGATATGATAGGATTTATATGGAATTATAAATATGACAGGTTTTGTTCTTCTTTGTGAAAATGATTATTAAAATTCTGTGTTAAGGAAAATGAAGTCCTACTAATGTCAATGGGGAGATATGCTCAGTATCAAAATTTGTGTTATAAAGTCTTACTGATGCCGATGGGGAGGTATGCTCAGTATAGAAATTATGTTATGAAGTCCTACTGATTCCGATGGGGAGGTAAGCTCAGTATGAAAATTGTGTTATGAAGTCCTATTGATGCCGATGGGGAGGTATGCTCAATATGAAAATTTGTGTTATGAAGTCCTACTGATGCCGATAAGGAGGTATGCTCAGTATGAAAATTTTGTCGTAAGTATGTGTTGAGATCATGGTATCTATAGGTAATATGGAGAATACGCAAATATAGATTTATGTAATTAGAGAAATTTATTGAGTCAAAGCATATGTGGAGAAGAAAATATGTGTTTATATATATAAGGGTGAGAACAGTTTTGCTTGGTTTCTCAGACAAAGTTAATAAATTAATTGATGTTATATGATTATCCATTCAGGGAAGTTCTTTTATACATATATGTGTATTTACGTGTACAGAGAAATTTATATGCCAGAATATGTTTTGGGAAGAAAGTAAGTACATATATGTGTATTTACGTGTACAGAGAAATTTATATGCCAGAATATGTTTTGGGAAGAAAGTAAGTATTTTTAAATATATAGGCGTAAGTACAGTTTTACATGATTTCTCAAGTTAAAGTTAATTATTTAATGAATGTGTTTTTGATATACTAAAACTCATGTTGCCACACACTGATAATAATTTATTCTGTCTCACTGAGAGGTGTCTTACCCCATCATTATCTAATATTATTTTCAAATGCCATGAGGAGCAACACAGTAATCAGAGTAGTGCAGTGGAAGCGTGGGTGGGATAGAAGGTTTTATTTAGAATAGATCTTTATTAAATTATATTTTTAATGTATTTAGAATTTTAGGAGTGTTCATTGTGATATTGGAAACGATGTTGTAATGTGTACTAGAGGTCTTCCGCTGTATGAAATATTCAGGTCACTACAAGTGGTATCAGAGAAATTGAACGAAACTTTTCAGGTCGTCACAAAAAATATGTGATGAAGAAGAAGGACTTGTGGTGAAAGGTAATAATGAGTGTGGCATAAGAAAGTTTAAAAGTGGGTCAAGTCAGAAATCTTGTAATCTATCTAAGAAGAAAAAGGAAATTCGATGTTATAAATACGGTAAAAAGGGGCATGTTAAACCGGAGTGTCTGGATTGGAAGAAGGGAAATGTTGAAAAGCATAAAGGGATTTCGAAGTCAGCGAATGTGTTCAAGAAGGAGGTTCAGTTTGCAGCAATGGTGATGTTCTTTTAGTTTCATCGGGGTCTGATAATTTTACGGACTCTTGGATACTTGATTCGGCATGTTCTTACCACATGACTCCAAACAAGGAGTTGTTCAGCACTTACAGGTTAGTAAATTCAGGTTCAGTTCTTATGGGTAATGATGTTTCTTGCAAGATCATTGGCATATGAAGTTTTAGGATAAAAATATTTGATGGTGCTATGAGAACCTTGAGCATTATAAGACATATACCGGAGTTGAGGAAGAGTTTGATATCACTTGGTACTTTAGACTGTAATGGTTTCAATTACAATTCCAAAGGTGGATTTATGAAAGCATGGAAAGGAGATCTAATGGTGATGAAAGGGCAAAAGTTAGATGAGAATATCTACACATTGCAGAGAACTACTATTGTAGGTGAAGCTGCAGCCGTAGATGCTGAATCTGATAAGACCGTCTAGTGGCATATGCATCTTGAGCACATGGGGGAATATGGTATGAAAGAATTACACAAGAGGAAACTCTTGAAGGTTTGAAATCATCTCAGCTAGACTTTTGCATGATTTTTGTTCTTGGAAAACAAAACAGGGCAAAATTCAAGTCATTTGTTCACAAGATGAAAGGTATTCTTGATTATGTGCATTCCAATGTTTGGGGTCCGGTTAGAGTTGCATCAAAGGGTGAACATGTGTATTATGTATGTTTTATTGATGATTACTCATAGAAAGTCTGGGTATACTTCATGCGACATAAGTCTAATACATTTGCCAGGTTCAAGATTTGGAATGCTGAAGTGGAAAACCAAACAGGGAGGAGAATCAAATGCTTGAAGTCAAATAATGGAACCGAGTACGCTGATTCTCGATTTGTGGAGTTTTATGAGCATCAGGGCACTAGGAGACACTTTTCCGTTGGTCGAACACCTAAACAAAATGGTGTGGCAGAAAGGATGAGCCAGACTCTAGCTGAGAGAGCTCGGTGTCTCGGGCTTAATGCAGGGCTACCTAAGAACTTCTGGGCCGAGGCAGTTAGTATGGTTTGTTTTCTGATAAACTGATCACCAAGGGCATCACTAGAGGGTAAAGTGGTAGAAGATGTATGAATGGGAAATGCACTAGACCACTCCGGATTGAAAGTATTTGGGTGTCCAGCCTATGTTCACGTGTCTAATGAGGAGAGGTCTAAGCTTGACCCGAAGTCACGTCGTTGCATTTTTTTAGGATATGCTAAAGGTATAAAGGGGTACAAGCTGTGGGACCTAGTGGCAAACAAGGTGATAATCAATAGGGATGTAGTCTTTGATGAGAAGGCTATGGTGAAGTGTACTCAATATAGTGATGAACAGAAATAGGAGCTAGAAAACTGGGGCAGTGATAAACATGTTGTGTAGGTGGAGTTGGAAGCTCAAGGCAACTAAAATTATCATGGTCCTATGGTTGCAGGGAGCTCTAGCTCAGGAAACCAGCAAATTGACGATCTTCCTATATGGAGATCCAGATGCACTATCAGGTCTCCGCCAAGGTATGAGTTTGAAGAGTTAGTGTCTTATACTTTTGTTACCAGTTGCAATGATCCAGCTACATTTCAAGAGGTAGTGCCTGGCCAGGAGAAAGGTAGGTGGATGGGAGCAATGATTGAGGAGATGGAATCACTACATCAAAATCAAACTTGGGATTTGGTCGAGTTTCTTGATGGGAGGAGACCGATAGGTTGCAAATGGTTATATAGGAAGAAGGAGACAATTTTAGAAAAGGAAAGAGAAAAATTCAAGCCAAGATTGGTGGCAAAAGGATGCTCACAGAATAAGAGAATACATTATGATGAGATTTTTTCACTTGTGGTCTGACATACTTCTATCAGGATTGTGTTGGGGCTGGTAACCCATTATGATCTTTATTTGTAACAAATGGATGTGAAAACAGTGTTTCTTCACGGTGACTTGGAGGAACAAATTTACATGGTAAAACCGAAGGGATTCAATGAACCAAGGAAAGAAAACTTAGTTTGTAAGTTGAAGAAATCTCTCTAAGGGTTGAAACAGTCTCCAAGGCGATGGTATAAAAAATTTTATTCTTACATGATCAAGATTTGATACAAAAGGTGTGAGTATGACTGTTGCGAATATGTGAACAAACTAGATGATGGTTCTCTTATTTTCTTGTTATTGTACGTCGATGACATGTTAATAGCTGCAAAAGATTTAACTAAGGTGAATCAGTTAAAGGAACTGTTGCATAAGGAGTTTGACATAAAGGATCTTGGTTCAGCCAAGAAAGTACTTTGGATGGAGATTCATCAGGACAGAACTACAGGGAGGTTATGATTATCTTATAGCAGTTATGTATAGAAGGTGTTGGAGAGGTTTAACATTACTGATGCAAAACCAGTGTGTACACCTCTAGCGATTCATTTTAAGTTGTCTACTGTAGATTGCCCAAGTTCAAATGAGGAATTCCGGTACATGTCAAAGATCCCCTACGCTAGTGCGGTAAGGAGTTTAATGTATGTCATGGTGTGTACGAGGCCAAATTTGGCATATGCTGTGAGCGTGGTGAGTAAGTTTCTCTCTAATCCAGGAAGACAACATTTGGAAGCCGTCAAATGGATATTCAGATACTTACAGGGTAGGTCGGGATATGGCACTATGTTTGGCAAGCAACAGGGTTGTCCTTTAGTTATGGGGTTTGTTAATGTTGACTATGCAAAAGATATGGATGATAGAAGGTCTACAATGGGTTATGTCTTTACCCTTGTAGAAGTACTTATATGTTGAAGATCCATGGTTCAATCTTTGGTGGTGTTATCCACGACTAAGGCGGAATATATAGCAGTTGCTAAAACTGCAAAGGAAGTTTTATAGCTTACCGGTTTGGTCAAAGAGTTAGGATTACAACAAGATGAAGTGGTGCTACATTGTGACAAACAAAATGTCATTTTCTTGGTGAAGAATCAGGTATACCATGCTAGAACTAAACATATTGATGTGAGGTTCCACAGGGTTCGAGAGTTGATTACTTCAAGTGAACTTATATTGGAGAAGATTCGTACTTGTGAAAATGCAGCGAATATGTTGACGAAATTGGTTACTTCTGAGAAGTTCAAGCATTGCTTGGACTTACTCCATGCCTCAAAGTGATAGAAAGGAGACATACCCAACCAAGCATTTTTCACATTCAAGGTGAAGCAGTTAAACGTGTTTTTCTGGATTCTCTTAAGGGGCGTATAATCGCCAAGGTGGAGGTTGTTGTTTAAGGTGTGACTCTTATACTTGGAGTTTCTGTTAGCTTTACCGTGATCCCAAGAGGGGGGGTGAATTGATATTTTTAAATTTTACCTTCTGAGTATTCCTCCTAGCAGCAGTATGTTCACAAGCCTAAGGTCAATCTAGTGCAAATGATGTAAATGTGCCAGAGATCAGATGAAGCAGTTTAAACAATTACACAAGTATCAGAAAGCAGTAAAGAGAAGATGACACGCGGATATGTTATCGAGGTTCGACCAACCGCCTACGTCCCCGCCTTGGCTAACCAGCACAAGGATTATCACAATACCTTGCTCACTTAAACGGGTGGAGCGTCACCTATACAAATCAGGTCAAATTACCACAGGGCTGACCTCAACCTTAACCAGGTCAATTAGCGGGGCTGACCTCAACCTTTACACCAATCCTTACCGGGCTGGATTACCGCCCCCTCAGGCCACGCCTGGAATCTCTCAGATATACAATCAAAGGTACAATACAATTGTGCTTTCAAGTAAAGCAGATATGTACCACAAATGCGCACAAACACAAACACCACAAGTGATTTAAAATGTAAGCTCTGTGTGGTCTAAATATGTCAACCTCTCAACTATGTTTTCTATCAGTGTAACACGTACATGAGAGTGTCAATAATAATCTGTGCACTTCAAAATATTTAGTCAAGAGTGTTCACACAGAATACCAAGCAAGCCTCAATATTATCAATCAATAGAATGCGTATGTGCTTGTATTGCAAAGTAGATAATCTTTGTTTTCGGTAAATGATATATATTTATAAAATTTGTACAAACAATACCACAAAGATTTATATATCACACACACACGAATATCCTTTCCCAAATATATCAATATGAACACCACAAGATATTCAAATATGTTTGAAAGTATTTTTGCAATCTCCAAACAAAAATGGACTTCCTAAGATATTGCAACTGGAGTGCAATACTTGGGATGTCACAGAGAGTCTTTCTTAGGGCAGGCTTATTGGCAAAGCCTCCTAAGAAAACTTAGGTTATGCTCTCAAAAATCGATTCAAATACACAGCAATATGAAGAGCTAACCAAAAATAAGAGACTCAATACACTTACAAATGATTTGGATAGATGAAGAGTGTAAGCTTGAGTAGGTTTTTCAAAGTAATGTAAGTAGTAGGAGGCAAATATGAGTATTCGGCTTGAGAGAAAATTTTTCTTAATTTATTTGCTAATCCGTGCTTAATCCACCAAATGAAGGAGTATATATAGACATACCAAGAATTTTGACCGTTGGGGACTTATTAGGAATTTTCAGAAAAGATTAATGACACTTAAGAGAATTTAACCCTGTTTAAAAAAAATTTTATCGCGGTAAAAAAATAGGCAACCCGAGAGGTCCGGTCGACCAAAAGTAGCTCGGTCGACCGGGACTCAAGTGGCTCGGTCGACCGAGGGCATTTTGAACTAAGGGGTCGGTCGACCGGGATAAGGCGATTTTGAAATCTCCGAGTTTCGGTCGACCGAGGCCTTTTTGAACTGCACGGCTCAGTCGACCGAGTTGTTGGGAATTCTCCCGATGCGCTTCGGTCGACCGAGTTGTTGGAGTACAAAAAGTGGTCGGTCGACCGGGACCGGGTCAAATAGTTGACCCGGACCGGTTTCGGTCGACCGGGACAATTTGAACTGTTTGTCTCGGTCGACCGAAAGTGCACCAAGTGTGCATTTCGGTCCCGAATTGACCCAACTCAATCAATTTTAAGTGCCTAATAAACATATGTGCATATGTGTGTGTCCTAAGGCCACTTGGGGTCCAATTTTGAAGACACCGAAAAAGTCCGGTGTCGGTCGACCTTCGGTCGCCCGAAGGTACACTCTAAGGTCTTTCTATGGTTCGGTTTGAGCTTACAAAGTAAATCATTCATGTGATGTGTGTGAGCTTATTACAAACCAGTACCCGAATTACTATTACAGACAGCCTAATTACTATTACAGACAAAATTCACTTAGAGATATTACAATTGGGAATATGAAATTGTCTTCAAGCTTTCACGTGCCCTTGAATGTATGTTAGTATAAACCTGCACATGAACTGGATATTTATTAAATACAATCGAGTTTGTCATTATCAAAACCAGGGTGTGACCTATAAGGTCAACAGTTTCATAAGCAAAGGAAGGAAAGGGGGTTGCACAGCAGAGACTTGTCGACGAGTGCCCTATCATCGTCGACGTGTAGATCCCGAGAGCAAGAAAAACTCAAAGTTTCTGAGATACCAAGAGCATATTTAAAGGATCATCGACGAGTAGTTAGACTAGTCGACTAGTGTCCTTCTTTGTCACGTCAACGAATCCCCTGTTCTCCTCGACAAGTGTTTCTGGGCTGCGAGCAATTTTTTGAATTTTGAATTTGAATGTTGGGGTGGTGGACTGTTATATATGTAATGCCCCGACCCACCACATGGGGCCCGGGATGCTACTTTAGTAATATCTGTATTTCTGATACCATAATCATCATATAAAAGTAGCGGAAATAATTTAAACATCCTCAAATACATTACTAGAGTTCTAACCTACCATCATACATAGAGGTATCCAAATACCCATATTACAAACTAGAAAATGAAAGAAAACTATCTCAATCCTTAAACCACTTACTACTACTAGTAGATAATTTAAACTCAGCCCTCTTAGCTTGCTAAGCACGATCCCTGGAACCTCCTGAAAAGTCAAATGATCATTGGAGTGAGACACCTCTTAGTAAGATGGATTAAGTTAATATCATGGTGTGGCCAACATGAGTTTTAGTAGAATCAGAAAATATTCATTTCTCCATTTAATCAAAAATAGCATCTGGAGAATTGTACTCACACCTCTACAGTTGGAAATACACATTCATTCCAGCCGTATAAACCAGTTTGATTAGTAGATAACATTATTTACATAAATTCACATATATGTGTAGAAGACACCCCCTGGGACAAACGACATGATTAACCACCATGACGGGTTGTGCGGCCCGAAGACTGGACTTAGCCTGAGTGATTAACCCAAACAAAGTCAAAGTAATCATCTACAAGTATGTCTGCAGGCATCTGCAAGCCCAAATGCAGGTTCGATTGCCTTACCACTTCCTGGTCCGGACACCAGGGAAGGTGCTACAACACTTCGCAGGCTAGCTGGCTGAAACACCCTACATTTCCACTACAATGTGGTTGCACCTAGCCAAACAGCTCACTAGCAATGATATCGTGCTCTCTATACAACTGGTTTTCAGGGTTCTTAAACCATATCATGTAATTTAAGTAATAAAAATTGTAATTTAAGTCTCATTTTTATCACTCAGTACAAAATTTGTCACATCACAACTCAGCATACTGCCATCATATAAAAACTCGACATACCGCCATCATATCAAAACCCCGGCCTACAGCCGTCATATCACACTTCCAATACTTTTCATAACTAGTATAGATCCCAATTTTGTTGTAATAGCATACCAATACTCAGGTTCTATTACACAGTACAACAATGTAGATCATTCTCATGCCACACGATTTTAGTATTAAAACATAATCAGATACACAACCAGGAAATACCTTATAAATCGTATGACGAAAACCAGGGTATGGTCACCTCCCTATTCTAGTTATTCAAAACATGCTTATATACATATAGATTTTTTCATGAAAATATGAAGATGATCACCCCTCACCCTTTGATTCTTTCCCAAAACACGGATATGACCATAAAACCAAACTTTCCACCATTCATCTCATTCAGAATACCGTATGATATACCCATATTTATAAAGTTCATTTTTGAACGGTTAGCTTTCGAAATAACCATTGATACCATGAAAATACATACCTACAAATAGTTTAATCTGTTCAATCGTGATAAAAGACCTAACATAACTTAATCTCCTTACCTGTTCCTAAAAATAAGTCGATTACGTTCGGAAAACGGGAAATCCTAACTTTCGAACCCGCCGTCAGAAGTGAGCCGGCAAGCCGAGAGAGGAGAGAAAAATGATCGGGGACCGATGACAAACTCCGAGTGATCTTAGAGAGAGATAGCCACGTGAAAGAGTGAGAGTAAAGAGAGAGAGTCCAAAAACCTAATTTAGAGAGAGAGAGAGAGAGAGAGGGGAATGAAAATTATGAAATAAACATACATTGCTTACTACTTAAGTAAGCTTGCCCAGAGGAAAACCGTCAATGGTTTTCTTGGGCAGTTCACTGCTCTCGATTGTTTATAGTCGTCGATGGTTTTTCTTAAGCTTAGTGAAACTGTCAACGGTTTGGGGTCCTGCCAAACTAATTTTCCTCTTTTTCATTTCTTTTTCCTTATTTCTCTTTTCTTTTATTTATTATTTTTTTTTTTTTGGGTTTGGGTCCCTACAATATATGTCATTCCAGGCGTGTATTGACAATGAGTGTGATCATTTGTGAAGTGCATTGTATACTTTGTTATTTCCTTAGTGAAATTCTTGTGTCATTACTTCCGTGGATGTAGGTTTTGTCGAACCACGTAAATTTCATTGTTGTGCTTGTTGTTTCTTATTTTCTGGTTGAGTTTAATTTGCTTGTTGCGTTTTTATTCCTCTATGCACTCTATATCTGATCCTTATTTACATTAGACTCTGAACTACCCCTCAAGTCTAACCAACAAATTCTAATTTCTAGGTGTGTCTAGATTTCCTTGCCTTCAATTTCTCTCATTTCACGCATTCCAATAGTTAAAATTTTAACGTTTTGACCATTTATGTTATATCTTTCAAGTTTAAATTTTAGAACAAGTGGAATAGAGTATATAAGATGAGAAATGTCCGTCACCAATTGACCAAACCTAGGCCCAATTTTGGTCTCCCATCAAATGGGAAAAAAAAAAATGTTAGTCTTATTCTACGATGCTTAGTCTTATTCTATGATGTTGTTCAAGATCTTACTAACGTTATAATATTCCTTCTGTCACTCTACAATTATTAAAGGTTCATTTGAATAAAAAATTTTACTTAAAAAAGGAAATAGAAGGAAAACGAGGAGAAAACTCATTTTTATTGCACTTTTTTTCTATGTTAAAAATTCTCTTAAAATTAAAAGTTTGTTTTATATAGTATGATTAAAAATTAAGAACAATCAAATATAATGATGTATAAAATTGAAACTTCATTCATGAATTCGATTTTTTTTTAAAATTTCTTTCTCGCCTTTTTTGTTAACTAAACATGAAAATATAGATTTCTTCTTTCTCTTTTTTTTTTCTCTTTTTTTAATATTTTTAAATTTTGAAATCGGGCCCAAGAGTCTACCTTGCAAGAACTCATGTGTGAATCATTTGCTAGGTAAGTACTTACTCGTACTGTTTAGTATTAATTTTCTTCCTCTTTTTCTTGTCATATGAATTTATGCTATTCAGTATTTTCCTATAAATGAACTATTTACCAAAGTAAACATACACAATTTTATATATATATATATATATATTATTCTTCTTTACAAAATATCAAAAAAATTTCCCAATTAAGAAGTCGTAAATCTCAAACCTTCTCGTTTAGAGACTAAGGATATAAGTGAGTCAAGTTTACTCGCAAGCTACTCGAATTCGATGAATCACCTAACTCAACTCTACTCAACTCGATTCTACTCGAATTCGAGTTACTTGAGTATTTTAAAGAGTCGAGCTCGAGATTAGTAATACTACTCAAGTTGAGTTTTGAGCTTACTCTAGTTCAAGTTACTTGAATATTTTAAATAGTCAACCTTAAGATTAGTAATAATACTCGAGTCGAGTTTTGAGCTTAATCAAGTTTTCAAATTTTATTATTTTATATTATATATGTTACATAATACAAATTTTATAAATATATTTAACATTATTTATGTATTATATATATTCACATATGTATTTAATATTAATTTATAATAAAGTCAAGTTTAATCTAATCTAGTTCGAATTTTATGAATTTGTAGCCTAGTTGAATTCAAGTTTAATAATCATAAAATTAATTGAGATCCAGTCGAATTTTAAAGTTAACATCTTTTAGTCAAGTCAAATTCCAACATTTTATTATATCGACTCAATTGGAATACACCCCAACTAGAGTTACCAAACTTGAACAAGAGCTAGTAGTTTTCTCTTTTTGAGTTTTTAGGTTTTCGTTGGTGATCTTAGCATGGGCTAAACCCCTCAGTTAAGCACCTCTGGTCTCACTGGGCCGGGCCGGTTCTGGGCCGACCTGGTAACTTTTCAATGGACGCTGGATAGGGCTCCGTCCGGCCGGCCCCGCGAGCCCACTAAGAGCAAAGAACATTAACATCATTTCTTCAGCTCCGTCGTTACCTTCGCTTTAGGGTTTCCGGGTTCGCGCATCTCTAAAATTGGGAGCACTCTGGCGGCGTACGTTTTCATACTCCTTCCTCTTAAGCCATCGTCGATCTGTTTTCTTGCAGTGTTGTTTTTTTAATTCTTTTTTTGTCTTTGAATGTTTGATTTTATCATTTACGAATAAGTATTGAGTTTTTTTTTTTATACATTACGAGGCTGTGATGAGCAAAATCATTTCTCTATTCTGATTTATGTTTTCTTATTCAAGACCATACGCTAATTTTGCGTTTATTGCGTCGTGATGACGGCATTTGTGCGTGTCTGAGCCTTGATTCTTGAACAAGCTTCATCCTTTTTTTCCCTTTTCTTCATGAAATTGAATCATTTCATTTTCATCGTGAATTGCAAAATTCTGAGAATTTGGAAAGTTGAGAAGGTGGGGGATGTTGGCGATGATTAGAATCTGAGCTCCTCCCACCTCCTGCACTTTTATTTTTCATTTTTTTTCTTTTAATTTTAAGGATTTTAAATTTCCTGTTCTTGACCTCTGTTCTGTTGCTGCGGAGGCACTGTGTAGTCTTGTTTTGGTTCCTATTATTCATCTGTGCTTTATTTTTTTCTTCCTTCTCTTTTCTGCTTGGCAGCCCAGAAAATCAGTCCTGAAGTCTGGGTTTTTTTTTTGGTTTTTTAAATCATTTATTTTTGTTGAAATTGTTTTTGACCTCTGTTTATTTCTTTTTTAAATTCTTTGAAATATATTTCTTTTTTGTCGTTATTGCACACTATATTTTTTCTGCAACAGAGTGTTTTGTTTTTTTTCTTATATGTTTTTTTGAATGGAAAGATCTTTAAATATTTTTTTTTTTAAATTACGACTGAGAAAATTAGTTTTCATTCGTTTTTTAATTTTAAAACATTAGAATTAACATGTTGAAATAGCTGAGAAATCAAAAATTTTGGAAATAATATTGTCTTAATTATGCATTCTATAATTTGTTTGGTATGTAAAAGGACAATGAATGAAGTAAAATCGATCTCTATAATATTGTATTGTTATATAATTTTTTAGTACATCTAATTCCATTCTACTAGAGAATTTATAATCACTATAGGTGTAAATCATGGATTTTCTTTGAGTCTTTATCTTTTTATTTTAGCGATGAATTAATTGATTAAGAGTATTCAAAAGGAGGTTTTATGGTGCATGTTGTTTGCAAATGTTATTGTATTAATTGATTAAACTAGGCACGGAGTAGAAACTAAGTTAGAATTATGGAGAGAAGCTTTGAAATCTATAGGCTTTAGGATAAGTAGAAATATGATAGAATTTAAGAAATGTAATTTTAGTAATGAGAGGAGGAATATTGGAAACAAAGTTAAACTTGATGATGAAGAAATAAATATCACTTGTAGATTTCGATACCTTAGATTTATTATGGAAGCTGAAGAAGAAATTGAAGACAATGTAATGCATAGAGTTAAAGTAGATGGGGTAAAATAAAAAAGTGTTTCAAGGGTGCTCTGTGATCGTAGAATACAATCAAAATTGAAAGGGAAGTTTTATACGACAGTTATAAGACTGACTATGCTATATGATCAAAATCTTGGGCGACAAAGAAACATACTATCAAAAAAATAAAAATTGTCGAGATGAGAATGTTTAGATGGATGAGTGGTATAATATTGAAAGATAAATTAAAGAATAAACATATTTGCGATAAGGCAAGTGTAACTCCTATAAAGGATAAAATAAAGGAGGGATGACTCAGATGATATGGACACTTGCAATGTAAGTCACATAGTACACTAGTGATGAATAGTGAGTTAGTTATTGTGGGGGGACAGTAGAAGGAGTAGGGGCAGATCTAAAATAACTTGGAAGACGATAATGAGTAAGGATTTAATATTCCTGAATCTGTCAAAAGAAATGGTCCATAATCGCATAAATTGGCAGAAAATGATTCATATAACCGACTTCACCTAGTGGGACTTAAGGCTTGGTTTTGTTGTTGTATCTTGTTCCATTCTACTACATTGCACTGAAGTAGTTTATGCATTTCAAGTCTTTGTTTTAGAAAGAAATAAAATTAAAACGAGAATTTTTTTTTATTTTTTTAAATTTAGATATTATTAAAATTAGATTTCATTTTAAAACATAAATATTAGTGAGTTGTAAAGTTAAATTTTATTTATTAAATTTTAATGTATTTACATTTTTTTTAATTTTTAAATGTGGAGAGATTGAAAAAAAAAAAGATGATATTGTTGGAATATTTTAACAAATTTTAAAGAACAAAATTATTTTTCTCCATTAAATGAGTTCTAAGCCTTTGTTGGCAAATTGAATATTAATAGAATTTTATATGATGTAGATGAAGGGGAAAAAAGTTGTGTCTGAAATGATAACTGATAAATAAGCACTCTTTAATTTTTATTATGTAGTTTGTTATAATTTATTTTATAAATTACTAAAAACTATTCTTAATAGGTTTTTTATTTGATTATATAATTAGGTTTGTGTAAAAGTATCAACAATCTAAAAAACTATTATTTGTTTATAATAATAGACATGATGGTTGTTGGGTGGTCAATAATTTGTTCGGTATGCATGTTATAGAGTAGAATTGGTCTTTTTTATTTTATATTTTTATTAGATAATTTTTATTATATTGTGCTCATAGTTCATTTTCTTTTAGTGTACGACATATTAGGTTAGGTTTTCACTGGTTTAGCATAAATTTGTTAGTCCTAATTTCAAAAGAGATGAACCCAAAACTTATTAGCTAGTTCTATTCAATTAATCTCTACAATGTGGTTTATAAGAGTTGGTCAAGTATATAAGTTCTCTACAAGATAACATTATTGGCCCTCTTTAGGCTATTTTCATCTTGGGCCTTCATGCTTCAAATAGTTTCATATTACAGAAAAGCTATTGCACTTCATAAAGATAAAGTTTATGGTAAAATTCATCTCTTTAATAGGATTTGCAAGGTCATTCTAGTATAAGTCAAAGTCACTATTAGTGACAATTGTTTCCTACTTATGATTTAACAAAGACATAATCAACTAAGCAACGTCTTCTAGGATATACACAACTTAAGAAGGTTTTTGTTTTGTTTATGACCATTTTGACGTCAACAATCAGGATTTTCATGAACCTAGTTTTGGAAACTAGATACCTTTCAAATTGAAATTCTTTATTTTGGTTCATGCTTAAGCAAAGGTTGCTCACTATTAAAGTTAGAGCAAAACATAACCTTATAATGTCTAGAGTTTGTTTTCATTGTGGTCTTGTCATGGAAACATGTATCCATGCTATTTTGAAGGCCAAATGAGTGCAGAACAAGTTCCTTTGATAAGGATTTAGTTAGATTGTTTAAGATAATCTCAAGTAATTAACAAATTTTGAAATGGCATCAAGTATTTATATTCATTTGCTATACTATTTGGACATCTTAAAACAAAGGATCATTGAAGAGAATTGTGTCAACATCAACCACCAAATCCATTTCCTTTTCAAACTACAAAAGGAAGACTTTTATTGTTTTGGATGTTAATATGGTTGTAAGTAGTTCACCTATTCTAGTTAGTCGTTATAGTCTAAATGAAGGATTTGTTGAAGTTAACACTAAATGGGTAAGTGGCTCTTCAATTATTTTTATTTATGTTGGGATTGCTATTGATTGTGTTGAGCATAGGGCATGTTTGTATTAGGCTAGATCTTACTTGTGGTTTTTGCAAACTTACACCAAAATTTGATTCCCAAAAAACATCTTAATTTATCCAAAAAGTGGATAAAATTCGTCATTCTTACTCGATCTCAGTTTCAATTTCAAAAATCTTTTATTCAACGAGAATGAAAGTAACATCTTGACCATATTTATGAAAAGGGTAATAACTGTACATGAAAGTCTTCTCTCTCAAGCCTTAGCAATCTAATTTGGGTGAATGTGCATGCTGATACCACTTGTTAGAAATAATTTTAATTCATTAGACCTAATAACTCAAGATCATCATACTATTCAATTAAGAAAACTAAATGCAGAATAAATACCTGGATCTATAAATATGTCTGATTTGATTGTCCAACAACCTTTAGTGTAGAGTTTTGATCTTCTACGGTCAAATTCTTAAAGGTCTCAAGAAAGAACGTGAAACTGTGTCTAATTTTACTTAGAGAACATAACCCTAGTAGGTTTTTCTTATATACTAGGTTATTTTAGAAGTCCAACAGTCCTAAATTAACTTAGTATTGGGTTTCTAAACATTGCAAAGTCCATACCCAATAGATGTTAAAATAACTCAAATAACATAATTGCATTTAAATATGTGAGCCCATAATAGAAAATTAAAATTTTCTAACAATCTCTCACTTGGCGATACATAAATATTGAAAATAATTACATTACCCAAATCTTAAGTGTGCACAATATAACTATTATTCTTATAACATTTCCTTAATTCAATCTTGTTTATCTCATATACTAGCATAAGATCAAAGCGGCATTCGTTACACTCATATTCGTAACTAAACTCATCAATGGTCACCACACTAATACACTCAATGGCATAGATCGAGTATGGATGTGTAGCATGGTAATATGCATGCTCCTCAACCTTAATATGCATATCCTAATTGGTTCTACCTTATTCCTTATGAGATCAACCTTAGTTCCTTAGTCCTTAGCTCTTCCAAAAGGAAAATAACATTTAGAGTCACAAATATATAAAAATGCATTCATTTATTACTTTATTTTTGCAGAAAATAAAATCAAACACAAACTCCCACTAAACCGCAACGTCGCCAAACAAGACGACACTCATACGAATAGTGTGCTCATGAAACACCTTGGGCGGTAAACCCTTGGTGAGTGGATTTGCAAATATGGAGGTTGTCCCAATATGTTCAATTAACACTTGAGGACTCTGAGCCCTTTCCTTAACCACCAAAAACTTGTTGTCAATATGCTTTGACTTGGTGGAACTTCTGTTGTTGTTTGAATACAACACCACACACTTATTGTCACAAATAGATCTTGAGCGTTTTTTCAACCCCATCCAAGATATGCAGTCTCGTGACAAAATTTCGCAGCTAAATTCCTTGATTAGATGCCTCGTAGCATGCTATAAATTCAGCTGCAATAGTTGAAGGAGCTATGAGAGTCTACTTAACACTCTTTTAGGAAATAGCCAGCAGATGGATATAACCCGAAGTGGATCTCTTGCTATCTTGGCATCTAGGGAAATTAGAATTAGAATACCCAATGATCTTAAGTTGATTTGATTTCCTATAGGTGAGCATGTAGTTTTTTGTTCTTTGAAGATACCACATAACCCTCTTGGCTATCTTCAAATGATCCAATCCTGGGTTACTCAAATATATACCTAAAATTCCAACTATGTACACCAAATCCGAACGTGTACATACCTGAGGATACATAAGACTCCCTACAGCTGACGCGTGAGGAATCGTCTGCATTTCCTTCTTTTCAACCTCGGTCTTGGGGCATTGACTTACATTGAACCTTTCTCCTTTAACTGTGGGTGTATCTCTTGGGTGACAGTCTTTCGTGTCAAATCTAGCAAGTACGCTTTTGATATAGTTTTTTTGTGATAACCCAAGTATACCTCAAGAGCAATATCAATGTATCTAAATTCCTAATACAAAAGAGGCGTCCCCAAGATCTTTCATCTCAAAATTTTTGGTCAAAAATATCTTGGTTTCGTGCAATAAGCCTATATCACTACTCCCTAGCAATATGTCATTGACATACAAAATCAAGAATATAACCTTACTCTCACTAACCTTATGGTATATACAATCATCAATCGAATTTACCTTAAAATCATACGAGATGATTACTTGATGAAACTTGCGATACCATTGACGGGAAGCTTGCTTGAGCCCCATAGATGGATTTCTTTGAGACGCGAAACGCCAGGTTTCTTGAGAAGTTAAGTTTGTGGGGGGAGATAAGGTTAGGGATATTGTCTTTGAGGAGGAATTTATTTCTCTTCCTAGTTTTGTTGTTGAACCTGTTCAAGAAACAATACAAGACAATATCATTGTACTCCTTACACAAAATGAGGATATTGCTCTAGAAGAGCAAACTCAACAACCTCAAGAAGTGATATCATTAAGGAGCCACTAAAGAAAGGAGAAGTGTGATTTCGGATGATTATATTGTCTTTCTCCAAAAACATGAGTTTGACATAGGTGTGGTGGAAGATGATCCAATTAACTTTCATCAAGTCAAACAAAGTTCTTATTCTCAAAAATGGATTGATGTCATGAATGATGAGATTAATTCCATGAAAGCAAATGACGTTTGGGATCTCGTCAAATTAGCCAAAGGTGTGAAGCTCATTGGTTGCAAATGGATATTTAAGACCAAGAGGGATTCAAGGGGTAATATTGAGAGATATAAGGCACGCCCAGTTGCTAACGGATTCACTCAGAAGGAAGACATTGATTATAAAGAGACGTTCTCTACGGTTTCATCGAAAAACTCTTTCAGGATTATAATGGCATTAGTGGGTCATTTAGACTTAGAGTTTCATCAGATGGATGTAAAAACAATGTTTCTTAATGGTGACATTGATTAAACGATTTATATGGTGCAGCCTAAAAATTTTATTTCTGGAAATCCAAAAAATATAGTCTGCAAATTAAAGGAATCTATTTATAGGCTCAAGCAAGCTTCCCGCCAATGGTATCACAAGTTTCATCAAGTAATCATCTCGTATTATTTTAAGGTAAATTCAGTTGATGATTGTGTATACCATAAGGTCAATTAGAATAAGGTTATATTCCTAGTTTTGTATGTCGATGACATATTGTTTGCGAGTAGTGATATAGGCTTATTGCATGAAACCAAGAGATTTCTGAGCACAAATTTTGAGATGAAAAATCTTGGGGAGGCCTCTTTTGTATTAGGAATTCAGATACATCGAAATCGCTCTCGAGGTATACTTAGGTTATCACATAAGAGCTATATCGAAAGGGTACTTGTTAGATTTGTCATGAAAGATTATCACCCATGAGATGCACCCATAGCTAAGGGAGAAAGGTTCACTCTCAGTCAATGCCCTAAGACTGAGGTTGAAAGTAAGGAAATGCAGAAGATTCCTTATTCGTCAGCTATAGGGAGTCTTATGTATGCTTAGGTATGTACGCATCCAAATTTAGTGTACATAGTTGGAATTTTTGGCAGATATTTGAGTAACCCGAGATTGGATTATTGGAAGGCAATCAAGAGAGTTATGAGGTATCTTCAGAGAACAATACACTACATGCTCACCTACAGGAAATCAGATCAACTTGAGATCATTGGGTATTTTGATTTTGATTTCACTAGATGTCACGACAGTAAGAGATCCACTTCGAGCTATATCTATCTGCTGGTTGGAGGTATTATTTCCTGGAAGAGTGTTAAGCAGACTCTCATAGCTCCTTCAACCATGGTAGCAGAATTTATAGCATGCTACGAGGCATATAATCAAGGAAGCCACTAGTGGCTTGGAAGGAGGTATGCTTATCGAAAGATGAAGGTGGCTTAGGGTTCTTTGATCTAAAAACATGGAACATGACACTTCTTACAAAAGCCTTGAGGTATGTTCAAGCGAAAAAGGACTCCCTATGGTCTTGATGGGTTCATCATGTGTATTTGAGAGGTGCTAATTTGTGGGAATCTACTGCTAAGCATGAAGATTTTCCACTGTTTAAGAAAACGATAATTATCAAGAACCAGATTTTGATGAGAAGTGGCAATCAACCTATTACAGGTGAAAGGCTGGTAGAAGAGTAGGAACTTGAGCACAAAAGCTCTGCGCAATGCTATAGATTCTGGAGACACAAAAAATAAGGTGCCTTGGTACAATGTGGTTTGGAAGAGTGGGAGTACACCCAAACATGCCTTCACCTTGTGGCGCGGGATTAAATGCAAGCTCCCTACACATGATAACTTAGTTTGGTTTGAGGGTGACTTAAAATGTGTTTTTTGCAAGGAGATGAATGAGGAAATTGATCATATATTTTTCAAATGTAAATACTCCTCTCGGGTATAGGATTATATCAAGAGCTAGCTAGGATTATCAAGGACTATGTCTTCCTTAAAAGCAATTGTAAAGTGGCTACATAAGGAGGCAAAGGGCAATGGAATTAAGTCAATTGGGAGAAGGATTGGATTGGCTATAAATGTTTACTTCCTTTGGCACTTCAAAAATAGAAAGAGGTTTGAAGACAAATCTATTACTACAAAGGAGCTAATTGGAGTAATACAGAGACATACCTACAGAGTGATGAATGATAGATTTGGAATGTATTATATGTAACCTTCTATGTAGTAGGTTATTTTGAATTGATGTTTTTATAGTATTAGACTATGGAGTTTTGCTATGATGTAATTTCTTTCTTGAGGTAATGCCATGCATTTGGGATGGGGTTTAATTGGCCCCTCTATCTGGGTATGCCTAGTGTAGTAAATGTACACTTTGATCTATACATTTACCTTTACGATAAAAAAAAAAAAAAAAAGAATTTAGTCTCGTAATTTTTTCACGGGGCTGCATACCTTGGACGGGGTTGAAAACCCGTTCAAGATCTATTATGACAATAAGTCCGCGGTGTTGTATTCAAACAACAACAGAAGCTTCACCAAGTCAAAGCATATTGATATCAAGTTTCTGGTGGTTAAGGAAAGGGTTTAGAGTTGTCAAGTGTCGATAGAACATATTGGGACAAATTCTATGGTTGAAGACCCATTCATCAGGGTTTAGCGCCCAAGGTCTTTCATGAGCACACTGCTCCTTTGGGTGTTGTCTTGTTTGACAATGTTGCAGTTTAGTGTGAGTTTGTATTTGATTTTATTTTCTGCAGAAATAAAGTAATAAAGAAATGCATTTTTATGTTTTTATGACTCTGAATATTATCTTCTTTTTGGAAGAGGTAAGGGCTAAGGAACTAAGGTTGATCTCATAAGAAATAAGTTAAGATCAGTTGGGATATGCATGTTATGGTTAAGGAGCATGCATATTACCATGCTACACATCCATACTTGATCTATGTCATTGAATGTATTAGTGTGGTGACCATTGATGAGTTTAGTTACAAATATGAGTGTAACGAATGCCGCTTTAATCTCATGTTATAAGGATAATAGTCATATTGTATGCACTTAAGGTTTTGGTAATATATTTGTTTCCAATATATATGTATCGCCCAAGTGGGAAATTGTTAGTAAATTTTAATTTCCTATTGTAGGCTCACATATTTTTTTAAAAAAAAAATTGTTACTAGACTATTTTAACATCTATTGGGTATAAGCTTTGCAATATGTAGAAACTCAATACTAAGTTAATTTAGGACTAATGGATTTTTAAAATTACCTAATATATAAGAAAAACCTAACAGAGCTATGGTCTCCAAGTAAAATTAGAAACAATTTCACGTTCTTTCTTTTCCTCATTAAAGAGAAGAACATAAGGCAACTTAAATATTTGACTGTGAATATCAAAACTCCCCGCTAAAAGTTGTTGAACAATCAAATCAGCACATTTATGAATCTAGATATTTATTTCGCATTTAGTTTTCTTAATTGAATAACATAATGATCTTGGATTATTATGTTTTATGGATTAAAGTTATTTCTAACAGCTAATTTGTGAATTCTTAATTTCTTTTTCTTTTCTCATTTGTACCTGAATTTTTTATTGAAAAAAAAAAAAAAAAAGCCAATTCAAGGGAATCTTGACTTAAGAATATTATGTTGTAAACTCATTCAGCAGTCGGTCCAAAACTATTTGGAAATTATTGCGAACAACTGTTTGGCCCATCTAGTTAATATACCTGCACTAGGTTTTGGTGGCTGAAACTGCCCTTTAAAAACAATTTGGTTCATTTTTTTACCACCATATGATGATTTTTAGGGATGAAAAAACGGGTTAGCAGGTTGGTTTTGGACGGGTTGTAAAAGGGAAGGGATTAAATGAGTTTGGGTTCGAGTTGACCCATTTATTAACGGGTGACTAACGTATAAATTTAAATCCGTCCATTTAATAAAAGGGTATCCATTAAGAATCTATTTAAAAATATTATTTATTTATTTAAAAAAATTTTAAAAATATTTCATATAAAGTGATATATTTTCTAAAAAAAATGGCACTCTTTTATTTTATTTATTAATCTTAACAAAAGAAACATAAAATGTAGAAATTAGTACATCTCTTTACTTAATATTTTTAAAATGCAATATATATATATAAAATTAAACTGGTCATTCGATGGGTACCTAATCTAAACCCTCCTAATCCATTTATTAAACGAGTTAGGTTTAGGTTGATCTATTTATAAATGGGTCACCTTTTAGTAAATTTGAATCTAATTTAAACGGACGGATCATAGGTCACTCATTGGGTTTCGACCTATTTTACTACACCTAATGATTACACTTTACATCAAAAAAATAAAAAAGTAAAAATTAAAAAAGAAAGAATAAAGAAGAAGAAAAGGATTTTGATTGAGAAAATGTTAGATATCAAGCAGGTACCACATCCACGTCTTGGTTGGTACCTAATAAAGCAGTGACTATGAGACATCTATATATTGCACACTTCTTTCCTTCCTAAAATTTTGAAAGTTGTTTCTTTCCTTTATAAATTGTTAGTGATGTGTAAAGTCAATTCTTGTTTATTAATATGGTGCATATTTTTTTTTATTTTCTTTTTTATTTTGCTAGATAACAAAGCATAGAAAAAATAATTATTTTGAAATTTATTTTCCTTCTCCTAATATTTTCTAAGTTGCAATTGGGGTCTTAGTGCTTGGGTTTTTGAGGTTTCACAAGTTTATTAAAGCTTGAGAATTTATAAAATATTTGAATTGTAAAATTAATAAGATTTTTTAAGATACTCAACTGAGTTGGCTTAAGAGGTAAGGACGACTTGTGACTTTGGTAACTCTAAGGTCATGAGTTGGATTCTCCCTTAAAAGTTTATCCTAATGAATTACAAGGGGTACGTATAGAATTTTCATTTTTAACTCTATTTGGTATAGAAAGAAAATATAGTGAAAAATAAGTTTTCTTCTTATTTTCTTTATCTTTTCTTTTTCTAACTAAAAATTCTTGATCAAATGGAAGTCAAGAAAGAAAATCTTTTGCCTTTTTTTATTCCTTTTCTTCTCCCCTCTTTTTCACACCAATTGAAAAAGTAATGAACATCAAACCACCCCTCAAGTCTAGCCAGCAAATTCTAATTTCTAGGTGTATTTGGATTTCCTTGCCTTCAGTTTCTCTCATTTCAGACATTCCAAAAGTTAAAATTTTAAAGTTAGTATTGTTTATGTTATATATTTCAAGTTTAAATTTTAGAACAAGCAGAAATAGAGAATATAAGATGAGAAATGTCCATCACCGATCGACTAAACCTAGGCCCAATTTTGGTCTTCCATCAAATGAAAAAAAAAAATCAATCTTATTCTACGACGATGTTCAGATTCTTACTATGGTAATAGTATTTATTCTGTCACTCTATAATCATTAAGGGTTCATGTGAAGCAAAACTTTTACTTAAAAAAAGAAATAGAAGGAAAATGAGGAACTCATTTCTATTGCACTATTTGTCTATGTTAAAAATTCTCCTGAAAATAAAAGTTTGATTTAGTATGATTAAAAATTAAGAACAACCAAATATAATGATGTATAAAATTGAAGTTTTATTCATGAATTTGATTTTTTTTTTTTTTCCTTTCTCACATTCTTTGATAACTAAGCATGAAAATATATAATTTTTTAATTTTTTAATTTTTTACCTTTTTTTAAAAATATTTTAAAATTTAAAATCGTGTCCAAGAGTCTACCTTGCAAGAACCCATGTGTGAATCATTTGCTAGGTAACTTACTCGTACTGATTAGTATTAATTTTTTTCCTCTTTTCTTGTCATATGAATTTGTGCTATTAAGTATTTTCCTATAAATGAACTATTTACCAAAGTAAACAGACTCAATTCTATATTCTTCTCTAAAAAATATCAAAATTTTTTCCCAATGAAGAAGTCGTAAATCTCAGACCTTCTCGTTCAGAGACTAAGGATATAAGTGAGTCAAACTTACTTGCAAGTTACTCGAACTTGATACATCCCCTAACTGGATTATACTCAACTCGATTCTATTTGAGTTCAAGTTACTTAGTATTTTAAACAGTCGAGCTCAAAATTAGTAATAGTACTCAAGTCGAATTTTGAGTTTAATAAAGTTTTTTTAATTTTATTATTTGTATATTATAAATGTTATATAATATATATTTTATAAATTGTTATAAAATAATACATGAATAAATAAACGTGGATAATCATAAAGTAATGAACACAAGCAAAATAAATAATAAATAAAAGTGAGACTAGATTTACATGGTTTGGTTTATACCTACTCCACAAACGGATGGGATCTGAAATCCACCATTTTAAGAGGAATTACATAATATACCTGACTTTTGTACAAATATCTCACCTTCTTACCTTACAAAATATCTCACTCTCTCTTTTCTTTCCTTCTTCTTTCTTCTCTATTTTTTGCACGCTCAATATTCTGTACTCTATATTTTGCACTCTGCACTCTTCGTTTTTTCTCACATTATCTCAATCAGGTGATTCCCTTTATATAGTCATGGGAGGAGCAAGTGGGTTTGTCTGATAATAATAATAATAGATTCACATGCATGGGAAACATAAGGGAGGTGGGGTAAGTATGATGAAGACATGGATGGTGACATCCACCATTCATTTCACAACACTCCCCCTTGGATGTCACCCATATATTAACTTATCTAACTAAGATCTTTAAGATGTTTCATTCCAATAAGATGAACCAGTCTCTTAAATGTTGTAGTTGGCAAAGCCTTGGTGAATAAATTTGCTAGATTATCACTTGATTGGATCTGTTGTACATCTATATCACCATTCTTCTGGAGGTTATGCGTATAAAAAAATTTTGGAGAGATATGCTTTGTCCTATCACCCTTTATGTATTCTTCTCTCAGTTGAGCTATACATACGGTGTTATCTTCATACAAAACTATTGGAATATCCTTGATTGATTGAAGGCTATAATTTTCTTGGATATGAGAAATCATTGATCTAAGATTGGAGGATGTTGTGGTAATCATCTGCTTCACTGATTTCCAAGATATAGTAGTTTTTTCATAAAGAAACACATATCCGGTTTGAGATTTAGCATTGTGAGGATCGAATAGATATCCAGCATTTGCATATCCTACTAGTTGAGATTTGGAATTAAACGAGTAAAATAGACCCAAATCAAATGTACCTCTCAAATAATATAGAATGTATTTAATTTCATTCCAGTGTCGCCGAGTAGGAGTAAAGCTATATCTTGCTAATAGATTCACAGTAAATGCAATGTTAGGTCTGGTACAATTTGTTAGATACATCAAAGAATCGATAGCACTTAAATATGGTATTTTTAGGATCAAGTATTTCCTCCCCCTCATCACGAAGTCAAAATGGATCTTTCTTAACATCAAGTGATTGCACCATCATTGGAGATCCCAGAGGATGAACTTTATCCATATAGAATTGTTTCAATACCTTTTCAGTATATTTAGATTGATGAATAAAAATTCCTCCATTTAAATGTTCAATCTGTAGGCCAAGATAATATTTTGTCTTTCTTAAATCTTTCATCTCAAATTCTGTCATTAAATAATTAGCAGCTTTAGTGAGCTCTTCAGGAATCCCAACTAAATTCAAATGATCAACATAAACAACAATTATAGCAAATCCGGATTTTAATCTTTTCATAAAAATGCATGGACAAATTGGATTGTTTATGAATCCTTCTTTTACTAGGTACTCACTTAATCAATTGTACCATATGCGCCCAGATTGCTTTAATCCATATAAAGAACGTTGGAGTTTGACTGAATATAAATTACTAGGTTTTGCTTCAGGAAACTCAAAACTTTCAGGGATTTTCATATAAATTTCTATCCAACGATCTATATAGGTATGTTGTTACTACGTCCATAAGACGTATGCTCAGTCGTTTAGCGACTACTAGCCCAATTTGGAATCTAAAAGTGATTGCATCCATTACAAAATAATGTCTCTTTATAATCAATTTCGGGTTTCTGCAAGAAACCTTGTGCCACAAGCCTTACTTTATATCGAGTAATTTCATTATTTTCATTTCGCTTGCGCACAAATACCCATTTGTATCCAACGGGTTGGACATCTTCTAGTGTCTAGACTACATGTCCAAAAACTTTTCCTTTTAAAAGAGAGTTTATTTTTTATGTGATAGTCTCTTTCCATTTTGGTCAATCACTTCTATATCGACATTCATCCATAAATTTTGGTTCAGGATCCACATTACTTCTGGTAATGTCAGTAGCCACTGCATATACAAATGTATTATTGACAACAACTTTATTTCTATCCCAAATTTATCATGTGTAATGTATTGAGATCTCATTATTATTTCTAGGTACCTGTCCCTTTTCAAGAGATGTCTCTTTAGGAGTTTTCTCTTCAGGAGATTCCTCTTCAAGAGGAGATTTCTCTTCAAGAATTTCTATAATAGGGATTTCGTTTTTAGGAGAAATAGGTTTGTGAATGTCGATTGGATTACTTACCTCTGTAACCTCTTCTCGAGCATTTACAGATTTCAATTTTCTCCTTCTAGGAGTTTCATCTTTTGCACCAACAGGTCTTTCATGTTTAACTTACGGCTTAGATTTATTAGCTGGCTCTTATCCTTGAGGGACATCAATACGTGCTGGAGTATTTGCAGTAGGTATATGAGATTTTAGTACTGCCTTGATATATGCAAAAGAATTAGGTAACTAATTTGCAATCCCTTGCAAATGTATAATCTTTTGAACTTCAAGTTCACATTGATTTATATGAGAATCTAAATGAGATAAACTCATTGCATTTCATGTGATTTCATGTTGTGCTTTAGGCACTAATTTTGCTCCCCATAATGCAGGGAATACCGTTTCATCAAAATGACAATCTTGAAACCGTGCTTTAAACAAATCACCCATTAAAGGTTCAAGATATCTAATAATAGAAGAAGAATCAAAACCAACATAGATACCAAGTTTACATTGAGGACTTTAGTTCTTTGAGAAAGGGCAATAGGAACATATACTGTACAACTAAAAGTTCTTAAATAAGAAATATCAGGTTGTTGCCCAGAGACTAATTGTATGGGTGAAAGATTATTATAAGCAGTTGGTCTTATACGAAACTAAACATACAGCATGAAGAATAGCATGTCCCCAAACATATATGGGCAATTTGATTCTCATAATCATAAGCTTAGCAATAAGTTGAACCCTCTTAATAAAAGATTCGGTTAAACCATTTTGTGTATGGGTATGAGCAACAAGATGTTCAATATCTATTCCAAGTAACATGCAATAGTTATCAAAAGTTTGGGATGTAAACTCACCAGCATTATCCATACAAATTGGTTTAATTGGATAATCGGGAAAATGAACTCGTAATCTAATCATTTGAGAAAGAAGTCTAACAAAGGCAACATTTTGAGTAGAAAGCAGAGAAACATGTGACCATCTAGTAGATGCATCAATTAAAACCATAAAGTATCTAAATGGTCCAGATGGTGGATGTATTAGTCTGCATATATCACCATGAATTCTTTGTAAGAAACTGGGTGACTCAAAATTTACTTTCGAAACAGATGGTTTGATAATGAATTCCCCTTAAGAGCAAGCAATACACATGAAATCTCTAGACAAAAGAATCTTCTAGTTCTTTAGTGGATGACCATATGAGTTTTCAATGATTCTTCGCATCATTACAGCTCCAAGATTTCCAAGACGATTATGCCAAAGTGTAAATAACTTTAGGTCATTGCACTTCTGGTGCAAGACATTATATGATTCAACTGTTTTAATTTTTGTATAATATAGTCCAGAAGATAAGGTTGGCAACTTTTCTAAAATTTGTTTTTTCCCAGAAATAATGGAAATAATGTAAAGAAATTCTTTAGTGCCTTCATTTGTGATTTCAATATAATACCCATTGAGTCTTAAATCTTTAAAACTTAACAGATTTCTTTTAGATCTGCTAGAGTATAAAGCTTCATCGATTTGTAATAAAGTACCATTAGGTAACTTTATATTAACTTTTCCGGATCCTTCAATCAAATTTGTAGACTTGGATATTGTATTAACATTTGTTGATGATATTTTCAAATAATAAAAATATTTTCTATTTCGAAAACTGTGTGTGTTGTAGCGCTGTCAGCTAAACAAACTTCTTCCATAGATATCTTAGACTCGTTCAAAGCTTTAAGATAATTTTCACTACAGCAAATATTTTAAAAACTCATTACTATAATAATAGCAACAATTTATCAAAATACAGTATCACTTACTATATATATGTCCTAAAATATTACATTATTATTTTCATCTGAATTTACAAGGAAATCAACAACATCAAGATACACAGAGTTAGACTATTTAGTATCAAGGTCCATTGGAACAATATTATTGGAAAAATTTATTTCAATTTCTTTACTCTTTTCCAGACTAAAAATATAAGATTTATTCGCAAAATTAAAGTTAACAAAGTTAAGTTTGCACTAAAAAATATGAAAAATGGGAAAGCTATGGATAACATCCAAATTGAAGTTTGGAAATGTTTGGGTGATAATGGAATTATATGGTTAACTAATTTATTTAATACAATTGTAAAAACTAAGAAAATACTAGATGAATGGAGGAAAAACACTTTAATACCTATATACAAAAATAAATGAGATATTCAAAATTGTAATAACTATCGTGGAATTCAACTTATGAGTTATACGATGAAACTATGAGAAAGGGTAGTTGAACAAAGATTAAGGTTAGAAACGAAGATCTTAGAAAATCAATTTGTTTTTATGCTTGGGAGATCTACCATAGAAGCTATTTCTTTTTTAAAAAGATTAATGGAAATTTTTAGGAAAAAGAAGAGGGACTTGCATATGATATTTATTGACCTTGAAAAAGCATATGATAGGATACTTAGGAAAGTTCTATGGTGGGTTTTAGAAAAAAGGGTGTATGTTGTAGGTATACCGATGTCATTAAGGATATGTACAATGGAGTAATGACTAGTGTAAGGACTATAGATGGAGAAACTAGAGAATTTTCAATTACCATAGGTGTACATTAAGGATCTGCTTTGAGTCCTTATCTTTTTGCTTTAGTGATGGATCAATTGACTAAGAGTATTCAAAAGGAGGTTTCATGGTGTATGTTGTTTACAGATGATATTGTATTAATTGACGAAACTAGGGACGGAGTAGAGACTGAGTTAGAATTATGGAGAGAAACTTTATAATCTAAAGGCTTTAGGATAAATAGAAATAAAACATAATATATGAAATGTAATTTTAATAATAATAGGAGGAATATTGGAAACAAAGTTAAAATTGATGATGAAGAAATAAATAGCACTTGTAGATTTCGATACCTTGGATCTATTATGCAAACTAAAGAAGAAATTGAAGATGATGTAATGCATAGAGTTAAAACAGGTTAGGTAAAATGGAGAAGTGCTTCAAGTGTGTTATGTGATCATAAAATACCCTTAAAATTGAAAGGGAAGTTTTATAGGACAACTATAAGACCAGCTATGCTATATGGATCGGAATGTTGGGCGACGAAGAAACATAATATCCAAAAAGTAAAAGTTGCCGAGATGAGAATGCTTAGATGGATGAGTGGTATAACATTGAAAGATAAATTAAGGAATAAACATATTCGTGGTAAGTTAGGTGTAGCTCCTATAGAAGATAAGATAAGGGAGGGACGACTCAAATGGTATGGACACTTGCAATGTAGACCTTATAGTGCACCTGTGAGGAAGAGTGACTTAGTTACGATGGGGGGTAGTAGAAGGAGTAGGGTTAGACCTAAAATAACTTGGGAGGAGATAGTGAGTAAGGATTTAATATCCTTGAATCTATCAAAAGAAATGGTTCATGATCGCATAAATTGGCGGAAAAGGATTCATATAGTCGACTCCACTTAGTGGGACTAAGGCTTGGTTTTGTTGTTGTTGTTGTTGTTGTTGTTGTTGTTGTTGTTGTTTTTTTACTCTTTTCCTTTTCTTTTATGGATGCTTGGTATAAATCTACCAAGTGTCTGGGTGTACGATAGGTTTGCGATCAAAGACCTTTTTCTCCGCATTTGTGACATTTAGTTTCATAGTGTTTGGGTTGCTGATTTTGATTATTTGCCCTCTCTGGGGCTCATCCCTCTTCTGGGGGTTTGTTACCTCACGTCAATGCTAGTAATTATTTTGACCACGGTCGCGACCATACCCACGACCATTCCTGCGGCGTTGCCTCGACCACGAGATGTGTTTACATTCACTTCAGGGAATGGGGTCGAACCAGTTGGATAAGTTTGGTGATTTCTCATCAAAAGCTCGTTATTTTGTTCAGCAACAAGAAGCCATGATATAAGTTCGAAAAATTTAGTAAATTTCCTTTCCCTATATTGTTGTCGCAGAAGCACATTAGTGGGATGGGAAGTAGTTAAAAAAATTTCTAACATGTCTTCATCAGTAATATTTTCTCCGCATAACTTCAGCTTCGAGCTAATTTTATGTAGAGCTGAGTTATATTCACTGACAATTTTAAAATCTTGCAACCTTAGGTGCAACCATTCATATCGAGCTTTTGATAAAATCACTGTTTTTTGATGGTCAAACCTATCCTTTAAATTTCTCCATAGGACAAGTGGGTCTTTAACAGTGAGGTATTCCGTTTTTAATTCTTCTTCTAAATGATGTCAGATAAAGATCATGACTTTAGCGCGATCTTGCTGGGATGCGATATTTCCATCTAATATTGTATTTCCTAAGTTCATTGCATTCAAATGGATTTCCATATCAAGAATCCATGAGAGATAGTTATTGCCTTTGATGTTAAGGGGAACAAACTCAACTTTGCTTAAGCTCGACATCTGAATAAATTAACAATAATAAAGCGATTTAGAAAAGTGAAACATACTAACTGAAATAATACAAAAATAGTAATATAATATTTTTTTCGGGAGATTAAAAATATATCCTCTTTAAGAGGTAAACAATTATTATCTCTTCTGGAGATTAAACATATTATCTCTTCAGGAGACTTATCCCTTCGGGAGATTAAATATATAGCCTCTTCAAGAGGACTATTTTACCATCTCTTCTGAAGATTGGTAATATATAGGCAGTATAGAAATAAAACCAGTCATTGAGGCGGTATTAATAAACAAAAATAAAACTGTCCATTAAGACGGTATATATATAAATATATCATTTCCGTAGAGTATCGTGCTGATAACGTGTTATAAAATAATACAGGAATAAATAAACGTGGATAATTAGAAAGTAATGAAAACCAGTAAAATAAAAATAATAATAAATAATAAATAAAAGTGAGACCGGATTTTTGTGATTCGGTTTATACCTACTCCATGGACGAATGAGATCTGAAATCCACTATTTTAAAAGAAATTACAAAATATACCTGACATTTATACAAATATCTCATTTTCTTACCTTACAAAATATCTCACTTTCTCTTTTCTCTCCTGCTTCTTTCTTCTCTATTTTCTACACACTCAATATTCTGCACTTTGTATTTTGCACTCTGCATTCTTTGTTTTTTCTCACATTATCTCAATCAGGTGATTCCCTTTATATAGTCGTGAGAAGAGCAAGTGAGTTTGTCTGATAATAATAATGGATTCACATGCATGGGAAACATTAGGGAGATGAGGCAGGTATGATGAAAACATGGATGGTGATATCCGCAATTCATTTCACAACATAAATATATTTAATATTATATGTATATTATATATATTTATATATGTATTTAATATTAATTTATAATAAAGTCAAGTTTAATCAAATCAAGTTCGATTTTTATGAACTTGTAACCTAGTCAAATTCAAGTTTAATAATTATAAAGTCAATCTAGTTGAATTTTGAAGTTAATATTTTTTAGTCAAGTAAAATTCGAATATTTTATTATCCCAACTTGAATACAACCCTACTATTTATTAAGCTTGAACAAGTCAAAGTAATTTTTATCTTTTTGAGTTTGTTGGTTTTCGTTGATCTTAGCATGGGCTAAACCCCTCAGTTATTAAGCACCCCTGGTCAGACTGGGCCGGGCCGGGCGGGGCCGGTTCTGGGCCGACCTGGTAACTTTTCATTGGACGCTGGATAGGGCTCCGTCCAGCCGGCCCCGCAAGCCCACTTTTAAGAGAAAAGAACGTTAACATCATTTGTTCAGCTCCGTCCTCACCTTCGCTTTAGGGTTTCCGGGTTCGCGCATATCTAAAATTGGGAGCATTCTAGCAGCGTACGTTTTCATACTCCTTCCTCTTAAGCCACCGTCGATCTGTTTTCTTGCAGTGTTTTTTTTTTTTTCTTTTTTTTTTCTTTTTTTTTTCTTTGAATGTTTGATTTTATCATTTACGAACTCATTACTGAGTTTTTTTTTTTTTTTTGATACATTACGAGGCTGTGATGAGAAAATTCGTTTCTCGATTCTGATTTATTCAAGACCATACGCTAGTTTTGCGTTTATTGCGTCGTGATGACGGCATTTGTGCGTGTCTGAGCCTTGATTCTTGAACAAGCTTCATCCTTTTTGCCCTTTTCTTCATGAAATTGAATCATTTCATTTTCATCATGAATTGCAAAATTCCGAGAATTTGGAAAGTTGAGAAGGTGGGGGATGTTGGCGATGATTAGAATCTGAGCTCCTCCCACCTCCTGCACTTCTATTTTTCATTTTTTTTTTCATTTTAAGGATTTTTAATTTCCTGTTCTTGACCTCTGTTCTGTTGCTGCGGAGGCACTATGTAGTCTTGTTTTGGTTCCTATTATTCATCTGTTATTTAATTTTTTTCAACCCTCTCTTTTCTGCTTGGCAACCCAGAAAATCAGACTTGAAGTCTGCGTTTCTCTTTTTTTTTGTTGAAATTGTTTTTGACCTCTGTTTATTTCTTTTTTAAACTCTTTGAAATATATTTCTTTTTTTTTTTTTCATTATTGCACACTAGTTTTTCTGCAACTTAGTGTTTTTTTTTTTTCTTTTAATGGAAAGAAGAAGAGAAAAAGAAGAAGAGATTTACCCACTCTTTAAATATATCTTTTAAAAAAAATTTACGACTCTGAAAATTAGTTTTCATTCGTTCTATAATTTTAAAACATTATAATTAACGTGCTGAAATAGCTGAGAAATAAAAAATTTTGGAAATAATATTATGTCTCACTTATGCATTCTATAATTTTTCAGTGCATCTTATTCCATTCTACTACATTGCACCGAAGGAGTTTATGCATTTCAGGTATCTGTTATAGTAAGAAATAAAATTAAAACGAGGAATTTAAATATTAGTGAGCTGTGAAGTTAAATTTTATTTATTAATTTTTTACATATTTACATATTTTTAATTTTTAAATGTTGAGAGATTGAAAACAAAATAGATGATACGGTTGGAATTTTTTTAACAAATTTTAAAGAACAAAATTAATTTTCTCCATTAAATGAGCTCCAAGCCTTTGTTGGCGAATTGAATATTAATAGAATTTTACATAATGTAGATGAAGGGGAAAGAAGTTGTGACAGAAATGATAAGTTATAAGCACTCTTTAATTTTTATTATGTAGTTTATTAAAATATATTTTATAAATTACTAAAAAACTATTCTTCATAAGTTCCTACAAATTAAAATTCTTTATTTTGGTTCATGCTTAAGCAAAGGTTGCTCACTAATGAAGTTAGAACAAAACATAACCTTATAATGTCTGGAGTTTGTTTTCATTATGGTCTTGTCATGGAAACAGGTATTCATGGTATTTGGGATTGTTTGAAGGCCAAATGAGTGCAAAACAAGTTCCTTTGATAAGGATTTAGTTGGATTGCTTTAGATAATCTCAAGCAATTAACAAATTTTGAAATGGCATCAAGTATTTATATTCATTTGTTGTACTATTTGGACGTCTTAAAACAAGAGATCATTGAAGAGAATTGTGTCAACATCAACCACCAAATCCATTTCCTTTTCAAACTACAATAAAATTGGCACAAGACTTTTATTGTTTTTATGTTAATATGCTTGTAAGTAGTTCACCTATTATGGTTAGTCAGGATGGTCCAAGTGAAGGTTTTGTTGAAGTCAACATTAAATGGGTAAGTGGCTCTTCAATTTTTATTTTTTTTTTAAATTTATGTTGGGATTTCTATTGATAGTGTTGAGCATAGGGAGCGCTTGTATTAGGCTAGATCTTACTTGTGGTTTTCGCAAACTTCACCAAAATTTGATTCCCAAAAAACATCTTTAACTTATCCAAAAAGTGGATAAAATTTGAAAAATCTTTTATTCAACTAGAATGAAGTACCATCTTGACCATATTTATGAAAAGGATAACAATTGTACATGAAAGCCTTCTCTCTCAAGCCTTCGCAATCTAATATGGGTGAATGTTTTTGTTGATACCACTTGTTAGAAATAACTTTATTCCATAAAATCTAATAACCCAAGATCATCATGTTATTCAATTAAGAAAGCTAAATGCATAATAAATACCTAGATTCATAGATGTGTCTGATTTGATTGTTCAACAACCTTAAGTAGCAAAGAGTTTTGATCTTTCACAGTTAAATCCTTAAGCGTCTCACTTGTATTCTTTTCTTTAGATGGAGAAAAGAATGTGAAATTATTTCTGATTTGACTTGAGAACCACAACCATATTAGGTTGTCCTTATATACTAGGATATTTTAGAAGTCTATCAGTCCTAAATTAACTTAGTATTAAGTTTCTACACATTGTGAAGCTCATACCCAATAGATGTTAAAATAGACCATTAACATAATTGCTTTTAAATATGTGAATCAACAATATGAAATTAATATTTCCTAACAATCTCTCACTTAGGCGATACATAAACATCGAAAACAATTATATTACCCAAACCTTAAGTGTACACAATATAACTATTATCTTTATAACATCTCCTTAATTTAATTTTGTTCATCTCGTATACTAGTATGAGATCAAAGCGGTATTCGTTACACTCATATTCATAACTAAACTTATCAATGGTCACCACACTAATACACTCAATGGCATAGATCAAGTATGAATGTGTAGCATGGTAATATGCATGCTCCTTAATCTTAACATGCATATTCCAATTGGTTCTACCTTATTCCTTATGAGATCAACCTTAATTCCTTAGTCCTTAGCTCTTCCAAAAGGAATATGACAACATTCAGTGTCTACTTTATTTTTGCAGAAAATAAAACCAAATACAAACTCCAACTAAACGGCAACATCATCAAACAAGACGACACCTATATAAGCAGTGTGCTTATGAAACACCTTGGGCGGTTATCCCTTGGTGAGTGGATCTACAATCATGGAGTTTGTCCTAATATGTTCTATCGACACTCGATGACTTTGAACCCTTTCCTTAACCACTAGAAACTTGATGTCAATATGCTTTGACTTGGTGGAGCTTTCGTTGTTTTTGGAATAGCAGACTTATTGTCACAATAGATCTTGAGCGTTTTTCAACCCCGTCCAAGATATGCAGCCCCATGACAAAATTTCGCAACCAAATTACTTAATTAGATGTCTCGTAGCATGATATAAATTCTACTACCATGGTCAAAGGAGTTATGAGAGTCTGGTTAACACTCTTCCAGGAAATAGCACCTCCAGTTAGTAGATAGATATAGCCCGAAGTGGATCTTTTGCTGTCTTGACATCCAGCGAAAATAGAATTAGAATACCCAATGATCTCAAGTTGATCAGATTTCCTGTAGGTGAGCAAGTAGTATTTTGTTCTCTAAACATACCTCATAACCGTCTTGGCTGCCTTCCAATGATCAAATCCTGGGTTACTCAAATTCTGCATAAAATTCTAACTATGTATGCTAAATCTGGACACATACATACCTGAGCATATATAAGACTCCCTACAACTGACGCATAAGGAATATTATGCATTTCCTTCTTTTCAACCTCAGTCTTGGGCCATTGATTGAGACTGAACCTTTCTCCCTTAGTTGTGGGTGTATCTCTTGGGTGATAATCTTTCATGCCAAATCTAACAAGTACCCTTTTGATATAGCTCTTTTGTGATAACCCTAGTATGTCTCAAGAGCGATCTCAATGTATCTGAATTCCGAATACAAAAGATGCGTCCCTAAGATCTTTCATCTCAAAATTTTTGGTCAAAAATCTCTTGGTTTCATGCAATAAGCCTATATCACTACTCACTAGCAATATGTCATTGACATACAAAACCAAGAATATAACCTAGCTTCCACTGACCTTATGGTATACACAATCATCAATTGAATTTACCTTAAAATCATACGAGATGATTACTTGATAAAACTTGTGATACCATTGACGGGAAGCTTGCTTGAGCTGATAGATGAATTTCTTTAATTTGCAGACTATATTTTTCGAATTTTCAAAAAAAATTTTCGAGCTGCACCATATAAATCGTTTCATCAATTTCACCATTGAGAAATGCTGTCTTTACATCCATCTAATAAAGCTCCAAGTCCAAATGAGCCACCAATGTCATTATAATGTTGAAAGTGTCTTTCAATGAAACTAGAGAGAAAGTCTCTTTATAATCAATGTCTTCCTTCTAAGTGAATCCCTTAGCAACTAGACGTGCCTTATATCTCTCAATATTACCCCTTGAATCCCTCTTGGTCTTAAATATCCATTTTCAACCAATGGGCTTCACACCTTCGGGTAATTTGACGAGATCTCAAACGTCATTTGCTTTCATAGAATTCATCTCATCATTCATGGCATCAATCCACTTCTAAAAATGAGAACTTTGTTTGACTTGATGGAAGTTGATTGGATCATATTCCACCACACCTATGTCAAACTCATGTTCTTAGAGAAAGATAATATAATAATCCAAAATCGCACTTATCCTTTCTTTAGTGGATCTCCTTAATGACATCACTTCTTGAGGTTGTTGAGTTTGCTTTTCTATAGCAATATCCTCATTTTGTGTAGAGAGTACAATAATATTGTCTTGTATTGTTTCTTGAATAGGTTCAATAGCAATACTAGGAAGAGAACTTAACTCCTCCTCAAAGACAATATTCTTAACCTTATCTCCCCACCCCCACAAACTCAACTTCATAAAGAAACCTAGCGTTTGTCTCAAAGAAGGTCCTTGTCGAGGAATCATAAAACTTATAACCCTTTGACCTTTCAGTGTACCCAACAAAGTAGCAGCTAATTGTCTTTATTGTTAACCTTGCTTCGGATTGATCGATGCTCTTGGGTTGCCCTATTATTTTTACTGTGGTTAAAATATTTAAACTGGGTTAATTGTGTTAAAATTTTTTAAAATATTTATAATAATTCTTTATGTGTCCTGAATGATTATATTTTTGGGAAACTCTATATATACTCCCTCTTTGGAATGATTAGCATCGGATTAACAATCTTAATTAAGAAAAATCCTCTAAAATTCGAAAATCTCTCGTACTTATTTTTTAGCCTACTACACTCATTCTAACCAGATTTTTGTGTTTAAATCTCTTTGTAAGTGTGATTGAGTGTTGTTCTCATTAGGCTTAAGTTTTCTCTTATTCTTGTTGATTGAGATTATTTTATTAGAGAGTTAAGCTTGAAGTTTCCCTATGAGACTTAGCAATAAGTCTTCCCTAGGAATACTTCATTGAGTTTTTGAGTTTTGCATTGTCATTGCAATACTCAAGGAGTTCACTTTGGATTTTGATTGCTAAAATATTTTACAAATCATTCTCAAAGTATCTCTTATGCTTATATTTGATAAATATATATTTTGAGATATTGCTAATATTTTCGAAGTTGCAATTGGGGTCTTAGTGCTTGCGTTCTTGAGGCTTCACAAGTTCAATAAAAGCTTTAAGAATTTATAAAATATTTGAATTGTAAAATTAATAAGATATCTAAAATTATCATGAATAAATTCTTCTCATTTTGATTTGTTTCATTTACTTAATAAGATTTTATTTCCATCATTAACTTATGAATATATCATATTTATTGCTACATGTTTTTTTATTTAAAAATATATTTAAATTTAGTATAGATTTTTCACACCAACCTATACTATATTGCAAGACATCCAATATATTTTTCATGTCATCCATTCCCTTACTATATTTTTGAGACATACAAGTAAACTAGCAAACCTTATTCAGACTTACTTATTTACTCTCTCCTCTCATTCCTTTATCACAATATATATATATATATATATATATATATATATATATATATATATATATATATATTTTTAAATAAAGTTTGTAACCTAAAATTCATCAACATGCTTATCATCAAAGTTATCTTTCTTCGACAATTAAAAAAAAATTCAATAACAGACTAATTTCATAATTTGAAATATAATCTAGTCTGCATTTTGCATTAATTGATCTAATGACATAATATAGTTGAGATTCAAATCTCTCCAATAACAATTTTTTAGTTAAAATTAAACTTTTATCATAAATTATTAATAAAGTTGAATGGTGGAGAGTAATGGACTAGTTATCTAAATGACGTAGTTGAGTACTTGAAAAATAACAATTATTAATAATTGCCTTTCAAACAAGTAATGTAATTTTTATTAATAAAAAATATATCATACACAATATACCATAATATATAATATTTTAAAATATATATTATAATATAATTATTTAAATATTGTGCATTGGATATATACTTGGCAAAATAGATCAGGTCTAGACCTAACAAAATGGATAAAAATCCGTTAATCCAAACTGAGTCGGTTGGTAGATTTAAGATTTTATTTGATGAATATCTACTTATCCACTAACAACTAATGTTTAAATTCATCGATAATTCGATATGTTCATGCTTATTAGGCATAAAATCAATTAACATAAGTTCTATTGGCCAATGCCTAGTCCCATATTCTTAAGTCGTACACAGCAATATGTGTCTCTAAGTCTACCCTATGCACACATTCAAACTTAAACTCAAATACTCAATTTATTTTTTTATCAAAATAAAAGTCTCTAAAAAATTTAAAAAAAATTAACAAAAAAAAAATCAATCTTATTCTATGATGGTGTTCAGAATCATACTAAGGTGATGGTATTTATTTTATCACTCTAAAATCATTAACAATTCATCTGAATCAAGAATTTTACTTAAGAAACGAAATGGAAGGACAACGAGGAGAAAACTCTTTTCTATTACACTTTTTTCTAAGTTAAAAATTCTCTTATAAATAAAAGTTTGCTTTAGTAGGATTAAAATTGAAGAACAACCAAATATAATGATGTATAAAATTTAAATTTTATTCATAAATTTGTTTTTTTTTTTTTTTTACTACTACCTATGATTTAACAATGACAGAATCAATTGAACAATTCTTCTAGGGTATACACAACTTAAGAAGGCTTTGGTTTTATTTATGACCATTTTGATGTCGATAATCAGGGTTTTCATGAACCTAGTTTTAGAAACTAGATTATTTACAAATTGAAATTCTTTATTTTGGTTCATGCTTAAGCAAAGGTTGTTCATTAAGGAAGTTAGAGCAAAACATAACTTTTTTATGTCTGGAATTTGTTTTCATTGTGTGGTCTTGTCATGGAAATAGTCATCCATGCTATTTTGGATTGTTTGAAGGCCAAATGAGTAGAGAACAAGTTGCTTTGATAAGGATATAGTTGGACGTGCCTAAAATAATCTCAAGTAATTGCCAAATTTTGAAATGACGTCAAGTATTTATTTTCATTTGCTGTACTATTTGGACATCTTAAAACAAGCGACCATTGAAGAGAATTGTGTCAACATCGACCACCAAATCCATTTCCTTTTCAAACTACAAAAAGATTGGCGGAAGACTTCTATTGTTTTGGATGTTAATATAGTTGTAAGTAGTTCACCTATTTGAGTTTCAACTTTTTTATTTATGTTGGGATTGCTTTTGATAGTATTGAGCATAGGGAATGTTTGTATTCGGCTAGATCTTGCTTGTGGTTTTCGCAACTTACACCAAAATTTGATTCCCAAAAAACTTCTTTAACTTATTCGAAAATTCGATAAAATTCATCATTCTTACTCAGTCTCAGTTTCAATTTCAAAAATATTTTATTCAATGAGAATGAAAATACCATCTTAACCATATTTATAGAAAGGATACCAATTGTACATTAAAGCCTTCTCTCTCAAGCTTTTGACAATTGAATGCTTCCCTGGTGGGCTCCTTGAGGCTTAAGGTAGTCGGTCCAAACCTATTTGGAAATTATTGCCAGTACCGTTACGCCCATTTAGTTAATATACCTGCACTAGGTTTTGGTGGCTAAAACAGCCCCTTAAAACAATTTGGTTCATTCTCATACCTCCATATGATTATTACTAGGGGTGCCAAAATGGGTTCCCAGGTCGGATTTGGACGGATTGTAAATGAATAAGAATTAAACAAGTTTGAGTTTGGATTCGAGTTGATTCATTTATTAATAGGTGGCTAACATATAAATTCAAAAATGTACGTTTAATAAACGGGTACTTGTTAAGAATCCATTTAAAAATATAATTTATTTATTTTTAATTTTTTTTTAAATATTTTGTACAAAGTGACATATTCTTTAAAAAAAAAAACAGCACTCTTTTATTTTATTTATTAATGTCTTAACAAAAAAAATATAAAATATAGAAAATAGTATATCCATTTAATTAATATTTTTTTAATGCAATACACACACACAATATATATATATATATATTAAATTAAATGGGTCACCCGGTGGGTACCTAACCCACACCTGCTTAATATGTTTTATTAAACGGGTCGGGTTCAGGTTGATCAGTTTATAAATGAATCACCTTCTATTAAACTCGAACCTTATTTAAACGAGCAGGTCACAAATCACTCGTCGGGTTCCGACTTGTTTTACCACATCTAATGACTATGCTTACACTAAAAAATAAAAAAATAAAAATTTAAAAAGAAAGAAAGAAGAAGAAGAAGGATAAGAAGAAGAATTAGATTGAGAAAATATTGGGTATCAAGCAAATACCACATCAGCTTCTTAGTAGGTACCTAATAAAGCAATGACTATGAGATATATATATATATATATATATATATATCAAGCTTTAAGAAATTATAAAATATTTGAATTATAAAATTAATAAGATTTTCTAAGATTATCATGAATAAATTCTTCTCATTTTGTATTATTTCATTTATTTACGTCATTAACTTACAAATATGTCATATTTATTGCTACATGTTTTTATATTTAAAAATATATTTAAATTTAGTAGATATTTTTCACACCAATGCTATATTGCAAGACATCCACTATATTTTTCATGTCCTCCATTCCCTTACTATATTTTTGAGAAATACAAACTTTATTCTAACTTACTTTATTCTCTTCTCTAATTCCTTTATCCCAATATTTTTTTAAAAAAAAAATTAAAGATTGCAACCTAAAATTCATCAACAATATATATATTTTTTTTTACTTAAAAGACGGTGGCACCTCCATTTATTTATTAATATATCTTTACTTTTGTCGGAAGAATAGCATGGTTACAAGATAAAATAAAAGGGAGAGTACAGAAAAATTCTCTCAAAACTAGCAACCAACCAAATTAGGACAACAAAACTAAACAACATGCTTCTCATCAAAGTTATCTTTCTTCAACATTTAAAAAAAAGAAATTCAATAACAAGCTAATTTCATAATTTGAAACATGATCTAGTCTACATTTGCGTTAATTGATCTAATGACAAAAATTAGTTGGATTCAAGTCTCTCCACTAACAAATTTTTAGTTAAAATTAAACTTTGATAATAAATTATTAATTAAGTTGAATGATGGTGAGTAATGGACTAGTTATCTAAATGACGCAATTGAGTACCCGAAAGACCTTGAACACTAATATATTATATTTAAAAAATAAATATAATATAATGATAATTACCTTTCAAATAAATAATTTAATTATTATTAATTAACAATATATGATACACAATGTACGATAGTATATAATATTTTAAAATATATATTATAATATAATTATTTAAATATTGTGCATTGGATATAGGCTTAGCAAAATAAATCGGGTCAAATAATTCGTGGTGGATTAGGCGGGTTATCAGGTAAGGAAATTGTAATACATATCCAACTCAATTAAGAGTCAGATTTATGACGGTTCGGATCAGATAATCCATGGTGGATGACAGATAATTTGTCATTCTCTTCCCAAATATAATTTTTTTACCATCCGAACAATTTATTTCATAAAATAATAACTAACATTATTTTTAAAATTATAATTTGGTAAATTGTTAAACATTTAATAACCAATCATTAAATTATAATTTTTATTTTTTAAGATCATGAATTTTAGGATTTTATTTTGATAATGAGAATTAGATATTTAGGCTTGAGTTTAGGTGGGGACATTGGATAGACTTAGAAGCACATATAATAGCGTTAGTGGGAGAGTTAAAAGTATAGAATTGGGTCTTGGCCAATTGAGCTTATATTGACTTGGTTAATGCATATTAAATTATCTATGACTTTATACATTAATTATTAATGGATTAAACGATATCTATCCATCGAATAAAACTTGCAATCTATCAATCAACTCGTTTAAGGGCAGATAAAAAAATTTTAAAATCATATCCAACTCATTTAATGAATGGATCAATTATGGGTTAGTTTAAGTAGGTCAAATTCAATTTAAATGTAACAATGTAATAGTATACTATAGTTAGCTGAGTAATCATTTAAAGTATATATATAAATATATATATATAAGAGATAACTTTCAAAATTTTACGGAGAAAAGAAGTACAAAATATATATGTCACATAATTATGAATTTATTAAATACTATCGTATTAACTAGAATGCTGATATGATATCTGCTCGACACATAATAAACACAAGAATGAAATTGATGCAGGAATTAAAATTTAGATGGGTAGGTAGTTGATTAATAATGTGAATATGTTGTTGCATTTCAATGTGCTTGAGAAGTGGCTGCCAAAATGGAATGGAAATAAATGATATTATAGGAATATCCAAGAATTTAAAACTTAACTTTTACATTTTCTTATTTTTGCATTTCCAAATTGTTATCATATAAATACCAGTTATTGTCATATTTTAAATTTCAACCCACCTTTGGTATCATTATCAAAAATTATTAGGACAAAAATTAGAAATAAAAGCTAAAAATTAAAAATTAAAATTAAAAAACTAGAAACCAAAAATTCGTTTGGTTAACATTTATATAATTAGTATAGCTTTAAATCAAATAATACTATAAAAATATGATTAAAAATAATAATATTACAAATAACATACATTAAAAAATACCATAATAAAAATGAAAATTATTTTAATTATTCTACTTAATTATTATAGTTTTAAATTTTACTTTACAATAAATATATTGTTGAATATGACAACTGAAAAAATAATAAAAATATTTTGTAATTGGCTTTATTACTATTTTTTAAAATTCATGCATATTTTTATTTTAATTATATTTAAATTCATATTATTATTTTATTTTAATCTTTATTTAGAATAGTATAAAATGAATGATTTAATCCAAAAAAAAATATTTCTAGATATTAAAATTTCTCACAACAATGTCAAAACAATCAAAAATAATAAAATCTTATTTTCAATTTTTTTCACAAACAGTTAAAAAATCAAAAAAAAAATAAATTAAAAACTAACAAAATAAATAAACACATTTTTATAATATTTTTTTTTTCAATATACAGAAATAAAAACAGGAAATAGAAAACAACAATGATACCAAACAAGCCTTTAATAAACTTACCAAATTGCTTCACCTATCAAATGATATACAAATAAACTTTTTGTTTAAAACATATTAGATTCTAAGTAATCATTAATTTATGGTTTTCATTAAAAAAAAGAAAATAAACATTTGTAAAAGCATATCAACTTATAAAGTTAGGATGGTCTAACCCGATTAATTTAGAGCAGAATTTTACCATAAATACAAACTCTTAAACCCAAAACCACAACTTGACTGTTCAGTTCAATTTGCATTTTAAAACTACGAGTATCTTTAATATAATTTTTCAAAAGTTATTTTAAGAAAAACATTTAGAGGACTTATTCGCACATAGTCCTTTTTCATCATATCCATCTCATTTTATTTTGTCGATAAATAAAAGGAAATGTAATAAAAATAAATTTTATTATAATTTTTTCTCACTTTTCTCATATTAAATCACCCAAGCCACATGATAAAAATAAAAGCTACTAGCCTTTTGAAAAGTGAGAAGGCATTTTTTCAAATGCTTCACATGACTTTTCATTTAAAAAGGCATGCCATAAGCTTGTTGAAAGTGAGATGCATGTCACAGCTAGTCTATGGGCTGGAGCCCACCCAGGCACACCCCGATCTCATTTGAAGACATTAAATAACTAACTTTCGTCTAAAAAAGGAAAACTGCTCCAAACATAAAAACCACCTCCTAAAAGGCCGTCTGTTTACGACAGAGGAAAAATGGAAACCAGCAGTTCTAAGAGGATAAGGAAAGAACATAACATATACTCTTCGCTTCACAAGACTTCAGTCTCCCGCGAATCACAAATATAAAAACCAGAAACAGTCAATGCCCTCGCCGGAGTCTGCGAGTCCCTAAACCATACACATTTTCAAACCATGTCATAAAAGAAACATAAGACAAACTAATAAGAAAACCCAGTTACTCTAGACCACCCTCTCACTCAATATCGACCCATCTTCCTTTCTTCAGACATTCTTTCTGCTATCTCAATCTTTTCCCATCCAGTCATGGGACCTTCATAAGGATGGTACAGAGCAGGAACTTGCAAGAGTTGAACCAAACACATCATCACAAAGGCTAGCCCCCTCATGGGTCATTTTGTTCTCAGCTATTGGGCTGCTTCCTGAGCTGCTGTTCGAAAGTGATACGAAAGTCGTCTTCTGCAAGACTCCTGTCGGAGAAGATCCCAGCTGGGGGCTACCATCCCAAGCTTCGGACATGAGGTTAAGACCAGATGAATTCCTGCAGCCCATGGCAGTGGCAGTGTTCTTCAAGACCTCACCCAAAGGACCACCCATTGAACTTCCCCAGGAGATTGGTATCCAGTTCGCTTGCTTTTGCATTGTCGGTTCAATGAAGTCATTGTTCACCCCCAAGCCCACTTGGGCAGGGTCAAACTCCCGAGACAGCCTCAATGGTGAGACAGCAAGTCTCTCCCGTGTTGGCGAGGAAGAGGATGATGAGAAGTCCGATGAGCCCACAGGGATCGACATTGAGAGCTGGGTCCAGTCTGATTTCAGTTCTCCGGGCCAGGGGATTACTGAGCGATTAGCGGACTGGTCCTTGGGCCAGTCATCAATGAATTGGCGAACTGGGTGTTGATCTTGGGTCTCTTGGCCATTGAAGTGCATGAAAAAACTACCATTTCTATCGTTCATGTAGGTGCCTTTTTGTGAAGGATTGGGGATCGAGACCAAGCCAAAGTCTGACTGGGAAGATTCTTCAAAAGGGTTCCTTTGTTTGGGAATGGAGAGAGAGGACTCTCGAGGATTTAGGCCGATGGAGGGAGATACCATGGAGAGGGCCTGTGGATCTGGCATTCTGTCGCACACATTGTTTTTCAGAAAGAAGCCTAAATAGTAATCTAAACACTAAAAGGACAAAAACCACAAACTATTACGACCAAAAAAATATATATATATCCTTACTATCCATGATTCTTGATAAAAACATAAGTAGAAAAACCAGGAACGATTAAAAAATTTCAAAATCTATATGACAAGTAGCTTAATAGGGTCCACTCATGATTGTCTCACCACTATACATATAGGTAGGAAAAGGGCTCAATGGACTAGGGTCCCGCCAGTTTCATTTTCATTCATGCACTTTCACTTTCTAGCCATTGATTTCAGTGGCCTTAAGTAAACTATTGAAATCCAAGGATGAAAGAACTCCTCGCCATGAAATTACATGAGAATTAGGGAGATCCTAATCCAATGGGTCCCCTCTCAATCTGTGCATCATGCGGCGAGATATCATGTGACGGACCCACCAAGCAATTCAAGCAAATGATCATCCAAAAATTTTCATGAAAACTTAAAGTAGCATTTTTCTTTTCAAAAGGATGTTAGGCCTCAATTTGGGAAAATTAGAAATGAAACAAACATAATGAAATCCTCCTACACAAGGAATCTCAAGTCTAAGCCAGTATGAAATATCACTATCATCAAAGGAAAGATTAAATAATGAGGTCAACTTAAAAGTAAAGGAAAAGGAAGAGAACCAACAGCACGCATATACTATTCCAGTAAAACATTAAACTGTATAATACTCAAAAAAGGGTCAATGAGAAATAATCAATCAGAAAAATGAAGGTCAAACCCATGAAGTAAGGGATACTTCACCTATTCGCAAAGGCTTCCATAGAAGGATTGGCTGCAGCAGGCTGCAAACCTTTGAGCTTGTGCTGCACTGTATTAGCAAGGCTGTTGGATGTGCCACCGCTGGACAATATCGATGCTGAGACAGAGGAAGTCACCGGCACCACCTTTGAATTCGAGGAATTCATGGATCCGGAGAGAGCATGGCCAGTCTGGCCTTCCACAGGCTTTCTTGAACGATGGCGGCCCCTGTTTATGTGCCTTTCACAGTACTTCTGGTCGGCAACAGCATCTCTAGAGCACCGCCATTTCTTCCCATCTGTTCGACGACACCTCCCAGGCTCAGGATCAGTGTTGCTGGAGAAACCCAGACGGAAAGAACCCCATCCCACTAAACCATTGGAAAAAGAAACAGTTTTAAGGGGCAGAAAGCCATAGATAGAAAGATTTAGCCGGAGCAACAAAAAATGGTATCAATCAAATCAAGTTAATTAATGAGTCTGCTCATCCTGGACTAATATAAATCTAAAACTTTCTAAAAAAAAATACGCACAGAAGTCCTTGGTTAGCACCAGATGCAGTAAGACATACATAACAGCACAAAATTGGACATACCGTGGAATTAGACGTGAAAAAACACCCTATGAACATAAAGGGTAACATGATATATGCTTCTCTCATCAAATATTCCAGAATTTCAATTGACATGTGTGTGTGTGCGTGCTAAGGTGGGCAAGGTGTTAGATACATCTCTTTAAGGTAAACCAGATGCTATTAGAGAATAGAACAGGATTACATGAATTAGGAGGCAAGGATGCGGCAGATGTTCCGGACAGCCCAAATGGACTGATGGATTTTTTGAGGGCAAGGAGCAAATTGGATGGTACAGGCACATTTGCTGTGAGGTACTTGTAGATCAAGGCCTGGTGTTCCAACTCAATCCACTGCGAAGGAGTAAATGGTCCTCTGACCGCCGCAAAGGCCCCATGCATACTCGCGTTCAAGCTTCCAGAACCATAACCTGAAGCACATACACTAAGAAGATAACTCGTCCACAATCATATAAAGAAGACAACTCATTGCAATTAAAATTTTCTACTCCAGCAGGAAAAAAAAAAAAAAAAGTTATGGAAACAAAGCATGAGTTGCTACTTGCTTCCGCTATCCCTTTCCCTCACTTTCTTTCCCTATCAATCTGGATTGACCTACTTTCACCAAAAATCAAAGCACAAGAGAGGGAAAAAAATTCACCTTTTCCTTGACAAGACTCAAAAATGAAATTTTTTTACATGAAAAGACCCTCCACAAGGCCATCAAGCTAAAAACATCAGCAGCTACACCCATCTCGCAAAATCAAGAATCAAACAAAACCCACATTCCAATTTGGCCAAAACAAATAGGAAAATAGCAGTCTTCCCCGGTTGATGGATTCACATTTTTAGCCCAAACCCATCCCACAGAAAACAAATAAAAACATACAAAGAGTTGGTTTACCTGCATTTCTAGAGTGAGCAGGGGTTGGGTGCAGAAGGTAGTTAGGAAAGGCACTGCTCTGTGAGCTCCTATCAACTAATCCCCCATCTTTACCGACAAAGGAAACATCTGGTTTGGCCGAAGAGAAGCTCAGCATGTGGTGCTGCTGCTGCTGCTGCTGGCGAGCATCATCAGAGACCCCATGAGACAAATTAGATCTCAACAAAGGAATGCCCTGAGGAAGCAACATTGTCTTCGAGAGTCCAAAATCATCAGTAGTAGTCCTGGGCATTTTTGAGTTCATCATCCTCCAGAACTCATCTTCAGCGGACCCAGATCTCTGTTGCTTCACCAACCCAGATCCGCGCTCGTTCAGCTTGGGCTCAGGGTCCGGAATCCGACAAGGAGCTCCATCTTCTTGAGCACCCCTCAACCCCTCCAAGCTCACAGTACCCCTAAAATCCATGGATCCCTGAAAGAAGAGCTCATGGCATGGAAGATGGAAGGTCCATCGTTGGCAAAAGGCGCATCTCAAAGGAAGCGTCTGTTAGAGAAGATGAGCTTGTAAGGAGTGACCTATAAGTAGGAAACCAGAAAAAGATTTTTAGAGAGAGAGAGTTGAAACTGATGGGCAGACACCAATGTAAAAACGCTCTCAGCATCTCGGACATGCTTATTTATTTATTTATTTATTGCCAAATTGTCGATATTCTTTACTACTTTTTGGGTTTTTTTTTTTTTGAAATAAAACTTACTACCTTATACTCATTATTTTAGTTCTATTTTATTGCACATTATAATAAATTATTTGTGTTTTGTATGTTAATAAAAATATCTTAAAAAAATTTCTTTCTAAAATTTCAAAAATCTCATAAATATTTGTTAAAATTTTAAAGTAATTACGAACTTCCTCTAATTTTTTATATACTTATGCCAACTCAAAAGCTTACTTTTTTGTAAAATATAAGAAAATATTTGTCTATTTTGAATAAGTTTTAAGTAGGTCAATAAAATTTCTAAAATTTTAATAAAAATCATTATTATTTTACCATCCATCATAAAAAAAATCATATGTTTTGTCATATCTTACTTAAAATGATTTTACAGCATTTGATTCATATTAATTGATAAATATTTAAGCATAAAACTATTAGTACCCGCTCCTAACCAATAACAAAAAAATCCGAATAATATTTTTTTATTTCTCTTCCAAATATCTAATATAAAAACATCAAACTTTAATCATCATCATATCTCTTTATATATGAATTTCAGATTTTCTTGGTATGAAACTCATTATCCTTAATTAGGTTAAACACAAATTTTAGTTTTTATAAATTTAAATAAATATAATATGAAATTATATTAAATTTAAAATGATGAATTGAATATTTTATTTTAAATTTATTAGTTTATGGGGATGGGGGATGGGGGATGGGAGAGGGGGAGCAGAGTTGCAGTGGGGGTAGATTATCAAACTCTCCACCTAACACTAGAGAATGGAGAGGGGACAGAGGTGGGGGGGCGGGGGGGATAGGAGCTTTCAGACCATTAAATTTTATCGAAAATGTTGAGAATATTTAATTGTAAAATCATGGGCTTTTTCTTTCCTGGGGGTGCATTCTGGTTAGTTGGGAGACATTCAAATCTCACTTGTTGTCTTGGATTTTTGTCAAGAAATTGCAACCACCTCCTAGGTTGACAAAATGGAACGTGTTCGGACGGATCATAAATGAGTTGGATTAAGCAAGTTCAGATTAAACTCACCCATTTATTAACGGATAAATATTATGTAAATTTAAATCCGTTCGTTTGATAAAAATGTCATAAAAGAGTCATTCATTTAAAAAATATAATTTATTTATTTTAAAAAATTTTAAACATTTCATACAAAATGATATATTTAAAAAATATATTTTATTTTATTTTTAAATAGATCATAAATGTAGGAATATGGGGTTTTAGGCGAATGATTTTTATTTTTATTTAAAATTAATTTTTTTAAATACATCAAGTAATTTTAGTTGTACTGCATGTGCACTCCATCCACCAAACATGTGAATTCCATGAAACTAATAGAGATGGAGAATGGTGAATACATGCATGTGGATGAGGTAACGAGTTGAGAAATAAACAGTTAAGTTAAATCTCAGGGACTAGAGAGAGAGAGGTCATGCGCGGGTCTATAATCTATATATACATATAGGCGCATAGGTTTTATTGTATGGAGAGGTACTAAGTATTGACACAATAACTAGTAGTTATAAATAATGTTAACATTATTATATTAAAAAAAAATTTATGGCCCCAAAATTTTTGGAGACCTAAGCAAGCACCTCAATGGCCTTAATGAAGAGTCGGCCCTGCATAAACGGGTCACCCGTCGGGTGGATTGACCCGAACTCATCTAACTCGTTTAATAAACAAGTCAAGCTCAGGTTGACCCATTTAAATATGGGTCAACTTGTATTAAACTCAAATTCGATTTAAATGGGTGGGTCACAGATCACCCATCGGGTTTCGACCCATTTTACCACCCCTATCCCTTACCATATTTACACATTATTATTATTATTATTATTGATATTTAAATAAACAAATCTCGATCTAAGTTTAAGAATTAATGACAATAATTATGCAATCGTTATGACATTTTTCACTTTTTATTTTATTATTTTTTCCGTTTATATTTATTATAAAGGTGCATGTAAGTAGTTATTTTATGGACAACAAATTATAAAGTTATCTAGTTGTGAGACAGTTAATTCTATATCTTGTTGTTAAATTCTCAATAAATGATCTATTATTTTGTTATTGGTTTCGTCAAATTGTAATAATATGCTAACCAAATCCAACAAAATGTAAACTAAAACTTAAATTATTGTGTTTAATAAATGCAAAAAAATTCCATAAAAAATATACTAGTTTAACATTAATGAGATGGTAGAAGGTAGGAAAATATATAAAGTAATTTTTATGGAGGATTTTTAGATATAATTAAGAGGTAATTCCTTAAAATGTAGTATTTTTTTTTTTTCATAAAAAAATCTAACAGATCTAACCTAGCTAACGAGAATAGTCCATCTCTCATTGTACACCCTTTTCACATCTCTAAAAATTAAAACTTGAAAAGTTAAAAAAAAAAAATCAACATAAAAAGTTTTAAAAATTGATTATCGTGCTACCTCGTTTGGGACAAGTTAAATTAATTTAACATTAATGAAAAATTTGGCAATTATTCAAGATTTTTTCTATTTCTATAATAACTTAACAATTATTTGCAATCTAGGCTTTATGCTTGTTCCGATTTTAGAAATAATAATAACAATAATAATGCAATCAACAATCAGTTTAAGAAAATATATACATTTTGAAGAGTCCAAACAAATGGTGATGAGTTAAACGAATAACGATGTAAATTTACTTTTTGTTAAGCTATACTTTGATTTTAGATTCTGACTTTACTCCTTTTATAAAAATAAAGGATGCATTATTTACCTTTAATTAACTAATAAAAACTTTTATTTGTCATTTTGAACTTCATTAATTCATGAATGGTTTTTTACTTATAATTACCCTTTTTTGTAAATAAAAATAAAATTTGTTGAATAAGAGCACAATTAAATATGAGAGAAGAAAAAAATCATTCTAACACAAATGAAAGAAGTTCAAAAGAGTAAATATGTATATATGAGAGTATGTTAGCTAGTAAATTGAGAGATTAAAGATAGAATGTTAGCTAGTAAATTGAGAGATTAAAGATAGAATTAAATCGTAATTAGATTTTTGGAAAAAAATTATAAGTATGCTTTTATAATCTAGTTCAAAAGTACTTATGTCACTCCCGATCAATCAAAATTAGGGTTTGCTTTAGAGTTGGTATTTTTTCACATATATTTTATGTTTTTATAGGATATTTCATTGTAAATTGTCAATGTCTTCAAATTAAAAACTCATTTTAAAAATAGGTCAATAATATAACATCTCAAGCATGACAAAAGAAAGTGACGCTAAAGTAAGAATTTAAAAGTATGAATAAATTTTCTTTTACTATTTTGAACATATTTTTTGTTATTTTTCCACTTCCTTTAATACTTGAATGCTACATTTTGGAGTAAAAATATGTTCATAATAATATATAAATATGTTTTCCATATTCCCTAAGACATGCAATTAAAAAGCACATGCATTCACATTTAAAAGTAATAATAATTGTTTCAAATAATATTTAAAAGTCTTGATCTTTCACGTATATTGTCTTTCAATGGTGATGAACGAGCATTTTAGTGGGGGGCATTCCCTAAATTTACCAAAAACTCCTCTTTTCAAAATTTTAAATGAATACACTTATATGCACTCTATTAAAACTTGATATACATTGTTGGTCCACAACCTAACAGTTTAAATTTTTAGGTAAAGTAGTAATCTAACATGGTGTCAGAGCTGGCTACTATGAGGTCCTAAGTTATAATCTCGTTGTTCGCATTTAATATGTGACATTATTGTATATTTATCTCTTCACGTACTGTCGAATTGCACGTGCGGGGAGTGTTAAAACTTGATATATATTGTTAGTTCATAATCTAACAACTTAAGTTTTTAAGTAAAGTAATAATCTAACACACTCGAATATACATTGTTTGCTATTGCAATGGAAAGAAACTCATATTTCATCATAAATGTTAACAAAAGATTTCTCATGACTTGAACCTAACACTTCCAACATGAAAGTCCCATCTTTTCAAAAAATCAAACTTTATACATCTAACATATAAAAATTTACATGAAGAAACTAAATTAGGGTTTTATTCAGTATTTCTTTAAAAAAAATTAGAAGAGGAAAAAATACTAAAAGAAAAAAAAATGGGGTGAGAGAAATATGAATTCCCTAGTCATAAAAGGCAAGTAACTTAAATTAGGGTTTTATTTAATAAAATTTAAAAGTAAGATTAAAAATAAAAACATTGATTACGAAAGATTACAATTGAATGATTTAAATAATTTTTTGTTTCCTCCATCCATCCAAATCCCCTTAATATTTTACGTTGTTTTGGAAGTATCTGTGCATGCGTTACGAAGCACTTAGGACAGAAATTAAATTATAGTAACGGAAGCCACTCTTGATTCTTCTGTGGGACGAGTCTTGCCCTTGTCGCTTTGAAACTAGTTACGTGTGTGCAGGTGATTGGACGGAGTGTGTGACATGAGAAAGAGGCGGATTTTCGGTTTTTTGTGCCAGCTCAAAGTTGACCTGTTCATCATTTCGTAGAAAGCCACATAATGCCGTGCCATTTTGAATGGCCTAAAAATAACGCTTACGTGCCTATGCGGTGTACAGGTGGCATCCATGCAGGCAGCGTGCTGCAAGCTGGGTTTCATTTTATGGGCCCCACTTGAGATGTTACTTGAAACTGAAAGTTGTCGTCTAAGATGGCTCAATAATGCTAAGAGTTGTGGTGAAAATTATTTTTTTTATATTTTAAAATTTTATTAAATATTTTTTTTTTTTGTTTTTAATTTTTAATGTATGTATAAAAATTGGGAAGAATTTTTCTATTAGTTTTAACTTGTTCATACAAATATTTAAAAATTAAAAAAAAAACAATAAAATTATTATTATTATTATTATTATTATTATTATTATTATTATTATTTTTGGATATCGCCAGGTGTCCACGTCCGTTTTACGGACCGTGACTAATCCAATGCCCCGTGATACTTGCCCCACAGCACCACGAGGATGTAAATTCAGAAGCCTAAAGGAAGACTCAAACCCGTAAGGCGCAAAGACTGACCTCGTGAGAGGCGTTCCCAGAGGACGAGCTTACCACCTGAATCACGCCCTGGGGGCAATAAAATTATTTTTGTTTACAATTAAGAAGGCTTTTATTATTTTTATTTTTTATAATTTTAAAAATTATAGCGTCACATATGTCACATTTTCATGTTCAATCAATATTAAAATCTCTCGTGAAACAAAAATTTTACAATTATTTTGAAAGGTGATATTTATTTATTTATTTGGAGAATCTTATTTTTATTTCTATTTTTGTATGTTTCCACAATTTCAATTTTACTTTTCTATAAGAAAATTAACTTGATATTTAATTTGCAAGATTTAAGATGTCTTCTTACATTATAATTCTTGAAAATCATGATATATTCGTTGAGTTTGACTCTTGAGTGTTAGTGACATAATAAGAGTCTCATGTATAGTGCAACATCATATATATTGTTGATGTATAGATTTGTGCATGTTGATGCTAAAAATTGAATCCTGCTCTCCATGTTCACAAATCGTGATTTTTTTTTCGTTCTAGGTATTTTTCATAGTTATCCACTTATGCCCTGACGACAGTGGAGATATGCTCATCAAGAACTCCTATACCTTATGTCTTTTAAACTGAAATAACCTTCTTTTTCATAGACGTTTCTTAGGGTTACCACCTCCTATCTTAATGGTGGTAATGACCTACTCATTAAGGCTTTTTGCCCAAGTTACCACCTCATGATCTCTAACTTTAGCAATCTTATCTTTCATAGGTATGTCTCAAGGGTACCACCTCTAGAGATAAACTCCACTTCAAAAATTTTTGCAAGGTTAATTTTGGTCTTTGATACTTGGACCATTTTCTCAAATGGGTCTATTTGATTTTTGTGTTTGATCTTTCTATCGAAAGAACCTATTTGCCCCTTCTTCCAAGTTGGCTTAATTGGCCTATTGAACTTTATCATTTTACCAAGCGGACCAATTTAGTATATTAGGCTTGACCATTTTGCAAATTTTCTTTAGTTGGGCCTATTTGGCCTTCCGCACTTGGCTATTCTACTAGTTTTATTTAGTCGGCATAGTAGCCTATTAGGATATTCTTTTCCCCTTGGTATTTTTTTTTAAAAAAAAATATTTTCTTGGATATAGCTCACTAAAAATAAATACTTTCTCACATTACTAGCATATTTTTTTTGTGTTCTTATAAACAGTTGTTCATTTGTCTTTCCTATTTTGCAATATGTAATTTTTATGACTATTTGTCCTTGTGTCATGGACATAGAGTTCTTAAAGGCCAAAAAAGAATCACTCTTTCCAAAATATGTTGAAAGTTTCAAGGAGTCATACAAGTACGGCAATAAGACTACACTAAGTTCAGCCCAACTATACTCATCTTCATCCAAGGAAATGCTCAAGTGTTTAATTCAGTGATCAAGTTTCTTGGCACAAAGCCCTTGAACCAACTAAAGTCATCATTGAGGAACTCAAACTTAAATGATAAAGGAGATAAACTCACATTCCATTAGTGTTGAGGGCAATTCTCATCCCCATAGTACAATCAAGGTCTAGGATGACACCACCCAATTGTATAACCAATGACCAAGAAGAATGAGCACCCAAATTAACTTCCGAGCTGAGAGTACCATGTGTTTCATTCTCAAATGGATCTTCCATGTGGTTCCCAATAAGCCTAGGACACCCCTCGAGGATGTCAAGAGCCCGCCCCTGAGCACTCCTCAAACTGCTCACGTGGTACCCAAAAGGATACTGGGGGAGGCAAGCAATGGTAGATCCAAAATATTTTTTCAGTGGGGGCATACAATATATAAATAAATAAATAAATAGGTAATTTTTTCCCTATATTTCTTGCACATTTAAAAAATGTATACATTCACATTTAACACTAGTAATAATTGTTTCAAATAAAATTATTTATCAAAAAATTTAGGTCTTTCGTGTTTCTTGTCTTTCAAATTGGGGCAAATGAGTAACTTTAGTGGGAACATCTCCTTAATTAACCCAAAAAAAATTATTTATTTTATAATTTTTCATGGGGCACCTCCTCCCACTCATATGTATGTACGTTTTCAACTAAAGGCAGGCCGCTCACCTGGTGTTTTCCAAAACGTCATGTCTCCAAAATATTCCCTTTTATGTACAAGTAACGACCAAGGATCTAATGACTACGTACACATCTTAGGTTCGAAAACACTACCATCAATACAATCTAGATCAATCACACATCACAAAGACAATACCAAAATCATTCCCATGATAACTACATGGTAGAATCCAAGTTAACTAACCTTCCCTCCAAGTCAGAATTATACATCAAAACCATGTGTCGGGGTTGCAATACTCCAAAACCTTGACATTTCGCCCATTCCATCTTATCATTGTCCTCGTTGATGAACATGCATGATCCAACTTCTAGTTGACTCTTAGAACCACAAAGTAGGGGGTTTTATCACCATCCACAATCCAAATTTCTTCATAGGAGCCAAACTTGTCTCTAATCACACAGTAGACTTGGTCCCAAACTAACTTGAAGATGTTCGTGCAACACATCTTTGAACCTAAGGTCTTCAACCCTTACTTAATTTCCAAACCCAAAAGCAACTTTCTTTGAGTACCATACTCAAATCTATGATCCAACCTAATACTTCCCACATACAGTTTCATAACCAAACCATAAGCTGACTGCCAACCAACATACCAACAATTCAGAAGATGGCAACACCCCACTTAGAAGACAAACTCACAAATCCTAGATATAGATCCATATTACAACCTTTTTTCTCTTAAAACTCAAATTAGTTCCTCTCGGGGAGAAAGATAAAATTTTTTTTTTTTTTTAAATCTTGTATTGATCACAATTCCCCTCATAACCCAATTTTGATACTTTGTATTATACCATCTTCTAATGAACAATACAACTCCTTTCTCATAGTAGGAGGATCATGTTCTAAACCCTAATTAACCACAAATCAAACTGAAGGCTTCTTTATTTCTCAAAACTTATAAAGATTTTAGCATCCCAATACCACCTCAATGTCCCATACCAACCTTATCCTTCCAAGGATAGATCCTATCTCGGAGGTTCGCCAAGTCTGACCATCAAGCCTCTTCGTAGTTAACCAATAAAGTAAACCTCAAAACTCAAAACCAACATATCAATTCCAAGATGGGTTCTCACCCAAGAGTCTAAGAAATAACTCCAAATATGATTCCACACTCTAGAGTCTTTTCCATACAATCAATTTTAAAACTATAGGGTTACCATGTATAGTGAAACTTCCGAGCATGGTACAGACATATCATTCCTCAAGTCCTCAAGGTTCAATTTCAAGTCACACCTCCAATTAAAATCTTTAGTATCATTGCCAAACTTTTATGTCCTTGGACATACGAAGCTCAAATATAACAAAAGCTCCAAATTCCCAATCACTTGTCCTTTGACAAACCAGTCTCAACCACAATTTGTCTTGGTTAACACTATGATATCTTTGCTTCGTAGCTCATACTCAAACTTACATCTAAAAGGCGGCCTTCTCACTCGATCGTGTCGTATGAACCTACACAATAACAACAAATAGAAAAGCCATCTAGCCAATACAACTTATGTACTTATTGGGAACATGGCTCAAATGCCCTTTAGCATAGGTCATTGATAAGGCTAAAAAGAAAATAATTGAGAAATGCTCCTATCAATTCCAAGATCTTGGTCTCCGACCACGTTCGCACTTGGAACTCAAGTCATAAAAGAACCTTTGGGTTCCAACAATGTCTAATAAGCAACGTTCACAGTTTCCTTCAAGTCTATACCCCGACTAAGTAAATGTCACCACTATAACCAACACAAAGTTGCACTTGTGGCTTGAGGACTATCTTCCTAGGATGGTAACAACTTATTCTTCCTCATAGATCCTAAAATTTTACCTCTCATTGTGGGTATGAACTTTATGAGTTTTATGAAAGAAACCCTTGGCCAAACTCCTACAAACGTCCACTTCCACTAGATCTAAGAGTATCACCTAGGCTTGTGGAATAAGGATACCACAAAGTTTCAACGAATAACCCTACAAGTTCTAATTCTAATCACAATAGGATGACTCCCAAAATATGGCTACAATACCCTCCTCAAGGGCACAAGGTACACTTGTCGTTCCCCTCCATCAACCCTCATCTCTTCTCAAGGGTACAAGGCACCATCAAGTGTCCTAATATTCATAAAATACACATTAAAGACCAACATTAACTTCATTTGCCGCAAACAAGTCACATAAAAAGAGGGGAGTGCAAGACAAAAACCTACCCAAAGATAGCTTGCTCCTTCCCCCACTCAATATGTAACGCCCCGAAACATACACACCTCTGATACCACATCTGTAACGTATCTCTAATACCACAATTGTAACTACCCAAAACCCAGTGGGGTCCAAAGTACACCTTTCCATATCAAAATTTAAAACAAACAGTAGAAACACAATAAACCTCAAATACCATACCAGATTACTAAAACCATCACCATTATTACATAGGTATCTCCCCAAAAACAATATTACATCCCAAGGTACACAAAAATATCTAGCTCAGTTTCATACAAACACTTACCCTAACTATACTATCTACACCCCACTCTGAAGCTCCTAAGCCTGATTCCCTATTTGCCCTAAAATATGAAGATAGTTAATGGGGTGAGACACCTCTCAGTAAGATGGAATAGATTATTATCAGTGTGTGGCTAACATGAGTTTTAGTGTACACAAACATATCCATTTATTTAATTTTAACTAAAAATAACATTTATAAACTGTACTCACACCAGTATAGTTGAAAACATATATTTCCCTTCAGTTATTATCTTCGACTCAAAAATAGCCCCAAATATATAAATCTACAATTATGTCTAAAAGAACCTCCGTAATTGGACCATCATCATGTATAACCCCTATGATCGGGTTGTGCAGTCCGAAGACTAGACTTAGCCTTGGCTAGCCTACCACCAAGCTAAGTCAAAGTATCTCATCTGTAAGTCTGATTTGCCTACCACAACCTGATCCGGACTCTAGAAGGGTACAAAAATTCTTCGCGGCCAAATCGACTATCCCATGGCCTACACTTCCACAACAGTGTAGCTGCACTAACTTTCTCACTAGCTATGGTATCGAACTTTGCACCGGTCCATCAAGGTTCTTAGAACATAAAATGCAATAAACATAAATAAAATAGATAACATGATCATAATTATGAACACATGATTTGCAATAATCCCTCCCCATCATTCTCAACACATAAATTTCTCAACACTTACGTGATTAGTATATCACCGTGAAATTCACAATCTTTGCATAATTCTCAGCATTTCAAGAACTTGGTATAAAACCAAAACTCAGTATAAAACCACATTTCAATATAAAACCATAGTTTTCGCCATGTAATACCATAACAATTCCCACAGGTTTAATTATGTAGTAAAATAAGTCATTCTCATGCCACACTTATTTGAGTGTTAAATCAAAATATGACCGGTATAGATTGCTGAAAATAGAGGTATAATCACCTCCACAATTTAATATAATTCCAAAAATATGTTTTACGAGAAAAAGGAGATGATCACCCTACTCACTTTAACCTTTCCCAAATACTTGTATAATAACCAAAAAATCATCCACATATTCAAGTTTAATCAGTTCAATTTCTAAAATATACTGACATAATCTATTGCCCTTACCTAAAAACCAAAGATAGGCCTACCACAATCCTAAAATAGAGCCTACAACTTCCGAAAGACGAAACCCAAATTTCCTTAAAACTGGCTGAGGAGAGAGAAACAATCAGAGAGGAGAGAGAGAGAGAGGATCAGAGAGTGGGAGTGGAGACCTGGGAGAGCTTAGGAGAGAGAGAAACACAAGAGAGTGAGAGTGGAAAGAGAGAGAGAGAGAGAGAGAGAGAGAGAGAGAGAGAGAGAGGATTTAAAAAAAACATAAGATCCTCCCCACTTAAAGGCCCTTGGCAACCTAAAACCGTCGATGGTTTTCCTGAAACCGTCGACGGTTTGGTCTTATACCAAACCACTTTTTCCATGTTCTTACATAAATATTCTCGGTTGTTTGAAACCGTTGACGAATTCCCTGAGCTCCTTGAAACCATCGATGGTTTGGTCTTGTACCAAACCAAATTATTATTATTATTATTATTATTTGGGTCCTTACACAATATCATCAACTAAATTCCCACAATCATGTTGATGTTGATAGTGTTAATCTTATTTTCATTCAAAATCAAGAGATCCACTATGATACTAATTGTCATGGACGTGGAGATCTCAAAGGCCAAAAGAAATCACCCTCAAGGAATCATGCCCATGCAGTAGGTAAGACTACACCAAGTCCAACCCAATCATACCCATCATAATATGAGGAAACACTCAATGTCTAATCCAGTGATCAAGTCTCATGACATGATGGCCTATAAACCAACTAAGGTCATCATTGGAGAATTATACTTGAATGGGGAAGGAGATAAACTCACATTCCTCCAGTACTGAGGGTAACTCTTATCCAAACAATACAATCAGCGTTTAGGATGACACTGCCCAACTGTATAGCCAATGACCAAGAAGGACAAACAGCCAAATTAATCTTTGGGCTGAGAGCACCGTGCAATCTCATTCTCAAATCGATCGCTCGTGGGGCTCCTAATAAACCCAAGACACCCCTTGAGGATGTCAAAAGTCTGCCCTTAAAGACTTCTCAGGGTGCTTATGTACTACGCAATAGGGTATTAGCGAAGGTAGGTTGCTCACCTAGTGTTTCCCCAAAAGTCATGTATTCAAAATATTTTCGTTTATGTACGAGTAACTACCAAGGATCTAATGATCACACATATTAGGTTTGACAACACAACCATCAATACTATTTGGACCAACCACAATGTCACAAAGACATATCGAGACTATAGACACCCCATTTTGTCCAACATTATATAGCCAAACTTGAGGAATTTTTGTTCTTTAATTTGTTCTTTTTAGTCATAATTTTTAAGTGTCATCCAAGGTCTTCACATAGTGCGGGTCTCTCATTTTTTATTATCTTAATCTCATTAGGTGGAATTTAGTTTTCATTAATTGGATTTTTTGTACAAAATTTGTACATGCATTCATAAGCAATATATATACATCATACAAATTAAAAATTGAGTCTTCAAGTCTTGGGTTGATGTGTTATGCTTTCTTCATCACCTACACATGCAAGAAGGATTTTCAATGTTAGTTCACGATTAAGGCAGAGTGGGCCCATTTTTGGCCAATTTTATAATTCAAATTTAGCGTGGGCCATATCATGCCCATTTTTGAAAAGGTGGTATGGGGCTTGATTCTAACATATTTAAAAGGTCAATTTTAGGCTTAGTTTTTGAAAATTAAACTCATTTTGGGTTGGTGACAGATTTGAAACCCAACCCTAGGTGCCTTTTTCACAGCTATTTTCTAGGGGAGACAAGGCATACTTAGCCTTTCCCTTTCCCAGGCACCAATTCCTAAGGTGGTTGGTTCCTATGGCCAACCACCTTCATTCATTTCCTAGTGATTATTTTGCCTATAAGTAGGGCAGGTAGACAGTGAAAAGAGAGAGGAGGATTGAAATTGAAATTGGAGAGACAAAAATTGAAAAAGACTATAATTTGTAAAAAAAAAAAATGCTCAAAAATTTAAAAAGAAAATAAGGCCAAGAGAATGAAAGAAAGGGAGCGAGGAAAAAGGAAACTAGAAAAAAGGAATTCAAGTAGAGTAAGCGAAGCAGAGAAAAAATACAAAGAGCTTAAAGACCCAATTGACAAAAAGCCTAAAACGGTTAATACAACAACCCTAAACATCACTGTTAAAGTTTTGAATTTTCAGTTAAAAATCAAGTTCAAAACATTTTACAGAAGAAACCCCGAATGGAGCTATTAAATTCCCAAATAAAGCCCCAAAATTCCTCAAATCTCATCTAATCAGATTGCCAAAATTTTGAATATAGAATCCCAAAAATAAGATCAAATCTCCCTAAGGTAATCCCCCAAAAATTCTAGCTAAAATACCCAAACAAAAGCACCAAAATTTGACCAAAATCCCTATGCAATTCCTATAATAGATCCATGGTTTTGACTTGGATCCGAAAAAAAGGACTCAAAAACCCGGGTCAAAATACCCAAACCTGGGTTAAAGACCCAAATCTAAAACCAAAACCCAACTTAGGGACCCGTGTCCAAGTCATCTGACCTAATTACGCAAACCCAGGTCGACGTTGACCTAGGTTAATTGTCTTAGCCCCCGCCCATGAACCCAAAACCTTAAATTCCCAAATCCTCACGGGATCCAACCTAATGAACTTGACCTAATCCAAGTTAAGCCCCAACCTGATTAAACCCAAGCTAATATTGGCTTTTCTAGGTTTCATCCTGTTTTGATCATGACAAACCAAAGCATCTAATTGTGCTACTAAGTATGTTTACAAGTATCAAGGTATTAAGCACAATAACAGATGCAAATTAGAAAGTCATGAAGTGTACAAGACGATGATAATTGGCTACGAACATGGAGCATATTAAGACCAATATTGAAGACTATGAAGATATTTATAGAGCTCATAAAGTCCAAACTTGAAGAATTTAAAGAATTTATTTCATGTATTTTGCAAATAGGACCTATGTAAGTACACTTTCATTGATTAGGTGAATAAGCTCATAGGTGACCTTAGTTGGACCCTAGGCACTCTATATTCCATTGAAAAACATTTTTAAGATATGCAAAAAAATTGTTTCAAAGTGTTGAAAATCATTTTACAAATGTGCAAAAATTATTTCAAAGTGTTAAAATCATTTTTGGGAATGAAAACCCCAAAACAAGTTTTGCAAAATTCCCTTCATGTTTATGTTGCTGCACTAATGAACAATTTTATCAATCAATTAGTTCTCATTCTAAAAAATGTTCAACATGAAAGTTTTGGGATGTTCTCTTAGCTTTATTTTGATACCACGAAAGTCCCATTTGGAGTTTTCTAGAAAAAGTTATGCTCAAAATACTGAAAGGTGTCCATAGCGGAAAATCCAAAATCTAGGTGAATGAAAATCGCAGACCCAGCATCCAGGGGACCGGACCTACGCCTTGGGCGACCAGACCTCTCTGGAAAAGCAGTGTAACTGCCGAAAGATGTCTAGTTTTCAAAATAAACAATTATTTTCAACCCCAAACGGTCATAAAATGACTAGTAGGTCATTTTGGTTATAAATAAAAGATCTCTAACTTGTTTTAACAAGAAGAAAAAGAGAGATACACATCTATCATAAAAATCCAAGTTTTTGTTCCTTTGTTGTAAATCTTTCTCAAGCACTTTTCAATTTCTTTGTTTATCCTTCAAGTGTTCACCTTCTAGAGTCTCCTTTGAGCTTCATTCATATTCATTTTAGAGTGCATTAGATTTGTGTTTCAAGTGTACTCATTCGCTCAATCAATGAACATTCATTGTACAACTTCTATTTTTCTTTCTACAAACGATGGTTCGGGTGTGAATCATGCCAAGCAAGGAGATATTGCTTGGAGATGTATCTCTGCCTACAAAAAAGGATTGTAAAGGCATCTCCGCCTGTACGGAGGGATTGTAAAGGTGTCTCCGCCAAGTGAAGGAGGGAGGTGGCTCCGCCTATTGAAAGGAATGGATAGTGAAATTATCAAGTGGTTTTCTTAAGGCAAGGACATAGGGTAGTATAGCCGAACCTTGTAAAATTCAGGTTCTATTCTCTTTTCCTTAATCTCTTTAAATTGAGCATATTCATATTTGTTCATATTTGTTGTGGATATTGATTGCATGTGCATATTTAAATCACTTGCCCAAACCGTTGTTAAAATTGTTTAAGTATTTGCTTAAATTTTTTAAATACCCAATTCACCCCCCCCCCCTCTTGGGACTATACCATTTCTAACAATTGGTATCAGAGTCCGGTTACAATAAACTTAACCATATTAGTATAAAGATCTTATGGCTCATATTGGTGTATCTCTGTTTTGTAAAGGACAAACCTCAACCAGGCCTCCAATGTTTTGTGGTGTAAATTACACCACTTGGAAACAAAGAATGAGTATTTTTATCAAAACAATGGATTTGAGAGCTTAGAGAGTAATTGTTCAAGGGAACTATGTTCCAATGAAAATTGTTAATAATAAAGGATTTCCCAAACTAGAAAATGAATTGGATGATAATGACATTACATTAATTCAAATCAATTTTAGTGCTATGGACATATTTTATTGTGCTTTAGATACTAATGAATTTAATAGGATCATGACTTATCAAAGTGCTAAGGAAATTTGGGAAGAGTTAGAAATGACTTATGAAGGAACCAAAGAAAAGAAGGCTACCACTTGGGATGATTCAAGCTTAAATGATGAAGAAGAGGCAAATTGTTGCCTAATGGCATTAAACAATGAAGAGGTACACATGTCTCTATCTACCTCATTTAATTATTGTAACGAATCTTGTGGTGAATCATGTGATAATTCTTGTGATGAAAGCATGTCTTCTTACAAAGAACTACAAAAAAGAATTATTTAATATTTACGAGATTCTAGTTAAATTGTCTAAAAAGAACACAATTTTGAAAAACCAAAATAAAAGCTTGGAAAAGGAATTCAAAAGTTTAAAAGAATCTCATGTCACTTTTGAAGAGGAAAAGAGTGTGAAAATCACTAGCTTAGAAAGAAAGGTAGAAGATTATTCTAAAGTAATTTCCAAATTTACTAGTGAGAAGGATAACTCCAATAAATCCTTAGTAATCAAAAGAAATAGCTTTTTGAAAAAAGATTTGGGTTTATCTTCTAAATCCTATGGTCATAATTATTTTTATAAAAATAGGATTAACAAGCCAAATCCCTCAAACAAAACATGCCTATATTGTGAAAGAAAATGCCACATTTATTGCACTTGCCCATCTAGAGGGGCTAGAGGCAAAGAAAGAAAATGGTATGAGTTGTCAAGAAAACAAACCCCTTAGGACCCAAGGAAAAATAGGTACCAAAACGAGTCACATAACTTTTTTTTGAATAGTTCTTCCTTAGATCTTAGGATTAGTTATTAAGAATTAAGTAGACTCAACCATACGTACATGAAAAGGGGATAGTGATGACTATGTACTTGGACAGTGGATAGTGCTCAAAATGTCAAACCCCAGTATACACATATGCTATATTGAGGACTTTAGAGAATTAAGTGAATATGAAAAATTCAAATGATAAATCCAATATGATCTTTTAACTATATATATCATTGCTGATTGGTTAATATATGAAGTATTGGCTATAGCTCAAGGGATAAGATAGCATGCTAGCTTAGGACTAGAAAGGAATGAAAAAAGATCTGCTTTGATGGGACATTTATCTCCACATAAATCTATATCATTCCTCCAAAATGTCAAAAGTAAAGATTAAGGGCTTAACTAGCCTATTTGAGGGTTACAATAGAAATATTTTTATTTTTTTGGAACCTTGTATTTCTTAGATGAATAACATAGATCATCTACTATTGAATAAAATCTCAGTAGCATGCTCTAGAAAATCCACTTCTGATGGACAAAGGTGTTTTTCTTAGTCAGACATTTCTAAATGCTTTATGCATGTTTAATAGGAATATCAAATGTTTAGCATATCTTGTCCATCACACAAAATTGAGTTTTTCAGGAATTAATCATAGTATTGTGTACCATCCAACCCTAAACTCATGTTAGAATATTAATCCTTGATCAAAATTTAGTAATCACTTATAAATCAACATGTCAAAATCTGCTAGTGAAACCTTCTCAAACCTAGTCATAAGCACAAATTATCATGATTAATTCTTAAACTGCTAGTGCTTATTAAAATACATCCTACTATGATAAAAAAGAAAAAAAGGATTCAAGGTTTTCAATAAGTAAAAATAAAATATTCCCTTTGTGCTTAATATGTGAAAAATTCCCTAATTATTACAAAACCTTCTTTTCCGTAGGAACACTTTACCAAACATCGATCATATTCGGTAAAGAATTATCCTTTCATAATTTCGTATCCTTGCTCAGTTACGAGCCTCTATAGATTAGTGATGCATTAGCACACGAAGAGATTCTGATACAAGTATTAGATCGGAAAGTTCAGCAGTTACGGACTAAGGAAATACCGCTAGTGAAGGTATTATGGCGTAACCATGCAGTGGAGGAAGTTTCATAGGAACTAGAGTCAGAAATACGCCAGAAGTACCCGCAGTTATTTTATGGTACGTAAGTAGGTATAGTGGTATAGGTGGTTCAGATTAAATAGTATGGTTTGCGGGAGAGTTTTGTATGTGTATGTAATCTTCCGAAACATCATATCGTAACCACGGTATTCCTCCACCATATGTAAAGGTATGTAATAAACTTGAGTTGGAGCCGCTATGTGGGTGGTTGTCGACTCTTCAGTAGAACGGAGTTGAAAGATGAGATTATGCTTAGATACAGTTAATAAAATTCGATGATGAAATTCTTATAAGGAGGGGAGATTGTAGAGACCCGAACCTGTAAAATAAATAAGAAAAAGGTAACAAGAGAATTATAGCTGGGTTTGTCGGCGAAGGTAGTATGTTCGTTGACAAAGTCTCTTTAGTTCTTCATCTCCGAAATTTAGAGCGTTGTCAATGAAGAAGTATAGAATGAGCCAAAGAAAATATTCGGATGGGGTTCGTCGACGAAGGTAGAACTTTGTCCACGAACTGAGTAGCTGGTTCGTCGATGAAGGCGCCGCCTCAGGAGTTTCTTGGGGCTAGTTGGGTGTTACCATCGTTTCGTTGAGGGATTCTCAGCATTATCAAGACCTCTGACAGGACTAACTAGGAAGAATGTCAGATTTGAGTGGGACGAAAGCTGTGGGCAAAGTTTCCAGGAATTGAAGCAGAGGTTAGTCACAGCATCAGTATTGGTCATCCCTTAGGGGGTGAGGATTATGTAAGAACCCGAATCATGATATTTGGGTTAATTATATAAAATAAGAGTAAATTGGTAAATTGGGCAAGCTTTGTCGACGAAGCCAAGGTTCGTCGACGAAGTCCCTTTTATTCTTGGCTACAAAATTCAATGTCTCATCGATGAAAAGATGCCAAGGGATTTTGGAAAAATCTGGAATCTCAGGCTCATCGACAAGGCCACCGTCTCATTGACGAATTTTCTAGCAGACTCGTCGACGAGGACGGCCGAGTCAAAGGTTCTATAAAAGATCTATTTGGTTGCTTTGGGGCTAAGTTAGCTAAAGTTCTCTCCCTCTCTCTCTAGAATTTGGAGCTCTCTTTTAGATTTCTTCACCATTCGTCGCTTGATTCGTAAATCTAACATTACTGCAAGGATCAGGGAAGGATTCTCTACGTTTTTAGCGAATCAGAATCTCATTTTGAGTATTTTTGGGTTTTGGTACAAAATCGAGGTAAGGTTCAGTTTTCATTTCTGTTTTGAAATATGTGTAGTAGTACAAATTGTAAGGAAGTATTTTTCTTGGTTGTTTAGCTTTTGGTGTTTCGGTTTGTAGTTTTGGGAGCCATAGAGTTTGTGGTTTGATTTCGAGTTAAGGTAAGGGGATTCTATTTATATCAGTTTATTTTTTAATTGAGATCAGTAAACATGTAGGTTACGATCGTATGTATGATTTGACTACTTATTTGGAAAAATCTATCGGGTAAAAATGCGGGATTTTCGGGTTATAATTTTTGGGAAATTTGGGATTTTGGGTATCATCTCTACTTGATTTAGAAAATCGTTGGTTATATTTAAATTGTATTATTGAGATGACCATAATCCATATTTGCATAAAATTGTGTTCTTGAACTGAAAATGATATGATTTGCCATAAACCAAATAAGTGTGGAATGTATGGTTGTATGTAATTGTTTCAGGTATTTTGTAAAACAACTAGTGGTGACTAATTACCATACGCTGATGAGTATAGGAACGTGAGTTCCAAAATGATTCCAATTTTTGTGAAATCAGCTAGTGGCGGCTAATTATCGTACGCTGAAACAGCTATGTGGCTGCTAATTACCGTATGCTACGCTATGTACCGGTTCATTACCATAGGCGAGAGTGTCCGGCTCTATATCCGAGGGTGTGAAATATCACTAGTGTGTTACGGCTGGTTACTGATAGGTGTGAGCTACATTGTATTGGCGACGTACCACTGTGAGGCTTCAGTTATCATAGGATGTCGGTTGCTTGAGTGTGATGACACTGACCGTATGTTTGGGTATCGTATGTACTGGAATGGATTTGTGAAAATTCTGGAACTGTATAGAACCGTATGAAACTGTATGGAAATGTTTCGAACTGTATCGTATCGTATTGTATGGTGTTATGATTTACATAAAATAACACTGGTGTGCCACACACTGATATAACATGTTTTCTTCCTTACTGAGAGGTGTCTCACTCTGAATGTATATACAATGTTTTTCAGGTCCTTCGGGTAGCCGAAACTAGCATCCAGGCATCTAGAAGCGGGGGTGTCGTTTAGCTACATTTAGTGCCTGATTAGGTATGAGTTTTGTAACCAGGTTGTCATGATGGTTTTTGTAGACACCTGGGATATGTTTTGTAATTATGGGAATGCATATCCTAGTATTGTATAGACTCTGGTATGGTATGGTATACGAATAGATTGAACATTTTCCATTACGTAATTAATGGGTATGGATACGTATAGGTATGTGTATAGGGTTTCTGTATACCCCACGGGGTCGGACCCTCTTATTGTATCGTATCATGTATGTTTTAATTGATACAAAGACATGTTAGGTTCCTACATTCACACATGGGACCCATCCGCGGGTTCGGGGCGTGACAATTATGTCATTTACAGTGATGCGTCCTTGAAAGGACTTGGCTGTGTATTGATGCAGCATGGCAGGGTGGTGGCGTATGCTTTCAGACAGTTGAAAGAATATGAAAAGAACTACCCTACCCATGATCTTGAATTGGCTACAGTTATACACGCATTGAAGATTTTGAGGCATTATCTGTATGGTGAGCGATGTGAGATCTTTTTCGACCACAAGAGTTTGAAATACTTTTTCACGCAGAAGGAATTGAATATGAGACAGAGGAGGTGGTTAGAGTTAATTAAGGATTTTGATTGTACTATCAGTTACCACCCAGGGAAAGCAAACGTGGTAGCTGATGCATTGAGCAAAAAGTCGGGGGAATTAGTGTTGGCGGCTATGGAGATCCAGTATCTGATTATGATGGATCTGGAGAGACTCGGCATTGAATTAGTTGAGAGTGAGTCTCAGGTATGTATCGCTAGTTTAGTAGTGCAACCTACTCTGCAGGAAATGATTAAAGCTGCTCAGAAGGAAGACCTAGAATTAGCAGAGGTGATGGACAGAGTGCAAAGTGGTCAGGGGGAAGAATTCAGTATTGCAGATGACAGAGCTTTGCGGTTCCATTCCAGATTATGCGTTCCTACCGATACTGAGATCAGAAATACTATTTTAGAGGAGGCTCACAGATCTTTGTACACAGTTTATCCTGGTAGTACAAAGATGTATAGGGACCTGCGAGATTCGTGCTGATGGAGTGGTATGAAGAAAGAGATTGTTGAGTATGTAGCCCAGTGTTTGACGTGCCAATAGGTAAAAACTAAGCACCAGAGGGCTATAGGGTAGTTGCAGCCGTTATTTATCTCAGAGTGGAAGTGGGATCATATATCTATGGATTTTGTGTCAAAACTACCGACAGTGTTGCACAATCAAAATGCCATTTGGGTGATTGTTGACCGTTTGACTAAGACTGCCCACTTTTTACCTATCAAGATCAGCTACTCTCTCAACCAGTTGGTAGAGATTTATATTTAGGAGATAGTTCATTCTCACGGGGTGCCAGTATCTATTGTATTAGATCGAGACCCGCATTTCACGTAACATTTTTGGAAGAGTTTACAGGAAGCATTAAGGTCTCAGTTATCGTTTAGCACGACATTTCATCCTCAGTCATACGGGCAGATTAAGAGGACAATATAAATATTAGAGGATATGCTCCAAGCGTGCGTATTAGATTTTGGGGGTAATTGGACTCAATTCATGCCGCTGGGGGAATTTGTTTATAATAATAGTTATCAGACCAGCATTGGCTTAGCACCGTTTGAAGCACTGTATGGTAGGAAATGTCGTTCTCCTTTATTCTGGGATGAGATGGGTGAGCAGTGTGTTGTGGGGCCAGAGCTGGTATAGCAAGCGTGTGATAAAGTTTGACTTATCAGAGATAGAATTAGTGTAGCTCAGAGCTGAGAGAAGAGTTATGCTGATAATCGCTACAAGAATCTGGAATTTGATATGGGTGATCATGTATTTTTGAAGATAGCTCCGTTGAAAGAGGTTATGCAATTTGGAAAGAAAGGTAAACTTAGTCCTAGGTTAATCGGTCCATTTGAAATTTTAGATAAAATGGGGCCAATTGCCTACAGGTTAGCTTTACCACCTGTATTATCTAGGATGCATGACGTATTCCACATTTCCATGTTGAGGAAGTACGTCCTAGATCCTTCTCATATTATCAGCTATAGTGAATTAGAACTTAGTGATTCACTGGTGTATGAGGAGGTACCAGTACAGATTCTATATAGGAAAGTGCAGGAGTTACGTAACAAAAAGATTCCTCTAGTAAAAGTTTTGTGGAGGAATCATGTAGTGGAAGAGGCTTCTTGAGAATCCGAGGAGCGGATAAAGCAAAAGTATCCGCAATTATTTCAAGAAGTTTAAGTAGTTAGGTGATATTTCTTTCGCAAGTACATATAATAGTTAGTACGTAGCATTCTAGTTTTGGGGGAAATTTTCTTTTGTGTATGTAATCTTCCAAGACTCAAAATGTAACCACGGTATTCCTCTGCCATAAGTGAGGGTAAGTAATAAAATAAGTAGACCCTTTTGTTTAAGGAATGATGAATTATGTGAATAGCAAATTTCGAGGACAAAATTTTATAAGGAGGGGAGAATGTAGTGATCAAGGGAAAATTATGGTATTTAAAATGGAAGAAGGAGAGAAAAGAATTGAAATTTGGGAAATATGCAGAGCCTCGTCGACCAACACAGGGGGCTCATCGACGAGAGAACAGGAGGGGATCGTCGACGAGGGATCATTTCGTCGACGAGAAAATACCAAGAGGATATTTTAAATATTTATGAATTTCATCGACGAGGAAGGAGTTCGTCGATGAGTTGTCTTCATGACCTCGTCAATGAGGTGACGTGGCTCGTCAACGAAGGCCAATGTATAAATATGTTTAACCTTCATTTTTTGCCGAAATTTTCTGCGCGGACCTCATTTTCTCTCTCCTCTTCGGTTCTCCTTCCTTCTCTCCCAATTTCTAGGCCGATCTTTTGCCAGATTGACAATCTAAAGCCACCACAACCCTCCTGGGGAATTTCTCTGCATATTTTGCTAGAGTGGATTGTCAGTGGGTCGAGTTCGGAATTCATCCCAGATTCAGGATAAAGCTTTCTACTCACTATTTGACTTCCTAACAGTTGTAGAAAGTGTAGTACGCGTAGAAATATTGAAGTTTAGTTTTGGGAATATTATTTCCAGGGTGTTGAACGGGGAACCCTATAGGTGCAGGACTGTTTATCTTAGGGGCTTTTCAAGAATCAAGTAATGGGATAAACTAAGTTAGTTGTTTTATAAAAATTATAAGTAAAATTGTATAACATTTGATTTTAGGAAGATTTATATATATATATATGGGTAATATGTTGGGAAATACTGTTGAAAGTGATGATATGTTCTGGATATATATATATAATACCCATTTTGTGTTGCATGAGTAGATTTTATGATAAATTACTGTTTTTTGGGAATATGATAATGATATGGATTTTATAATGAAAAATCGGCGTACGAGCCGAGAATTTTATATATGTTTTGTCGACGTACAGACCGAGCTATGGATATGATTTTCCGGCATACGGAACGATCTATGGATATGTTCTGCCAACGTACAGACCGAGCTATTGATATGTTTTGCCGGCGTACAGGCCGAACTATGGATATGTTTTGCCAGCGTACGGGCTGAACTATGGTAAAATATGAAATGCTGGCGTACGGGCCGATTATTTTTATGATGTATATATATATGTAAAATGATATGATGATATTGATTTGGTAATTAATGGTATGAAATATCCATATATCATATTTTCATTATATGCTCTATGTTTTCAGGTTTTCAAAACCTGGTTGGCTTGGTTTAGGCTAGCACTTGCACGGTATCACTGCTATGTGTTCATGATCATTATGATATTGTGTTAACGCTGCTGTACGGAGTAACATAAGGATGGATAGTCGATGTGGTTTTAAGAAGCATGAGCACCCCTGGTGTACGGAACAGGTCTGGTAGACCCATCGAACTTACAGACTGTACTATTGACTTGGCAATGGCCGGCCAACCATTGTCAGGTCCCTCCTTCGGGCCACACAACCCAATCATGTGGGGGTAATACATGACAACAGCCAGCTAGCCTACCAAGGTTTCTTTCGTATTATTATATTATGAGATGAATTATGCTATGAAAATTCATTATGTTCTGCCATGTTATGATTATACATGTTTTTCCCAGAAATGATACATACATATTTACTAGATATGCTTATATATGCTCTTGTGTATAACACGGTTAAACTCATGTTGTCACACACTAATATTAGTTTATTTCCCTTACTAAGAGGTGTCTCAACCTGGATTACATGAAATTTTCAGGAGCCCCTGATAGGAGAGCGGAAAAAGCTCCGCTGAGATAGTTACGACTGATCTGTCCTCTCTGAAGGGTATGTATATTGTGATAGGGTCAAATGGATTTTTGTGGAAAGTGACCCTAGGACTCTTTTGGGTGGTTTACATATGTAATTACAGTGGATATAGTAACTCTGGCATTGTGATGGATGGTATTGTATATGGTATTATGAGTTATTTATGATTTTATGTTTCTTGCTGCTTAGGCTTTCGTACTATATTTTTTATGTATCCCTGGCACCCATAGGTTCAGGTTGATTATGATAGGGCTTGTAATGTTGATTTTATTATATTATGAAAAAAAATAATTTGGAAATTAAGCAAGTCGTTACAATAACCCTCCCATACTACATCAACACACACCCAAGTCCCTTCTGGGATGCGTCACTGTATATAACAAATTCATCTTCTCCTAATGGAGTAGATAATACCGGTGCAGTGACTAGCCACTGCTTTAACTTCTGGAAGCTCTGCTCACACTCATCGGTCCATTCAAACTTCACATTTTTCCTAGTGAGTCGTGTTAATGGACTCGATATTATGGAAAAACTATCTACAAAATGCCGGTAGTACCCTGTCAGACCAAGGAAACCCTGTCTTCATGAACATTTCCTGGTATCACCCAATTCACCACTGCTCCTATTTTGCTTGGATCTACTGATATGCCATCTCCGGAGATCACATTCCCAAGGAAAGTGACCTACCTCAGCCAAAAATTACATTTCTTGAATTTAGCATATAGCTTCTTTTCTCTCAGTACCAGCAATACTAATTTCAAATGATCTTCATGCGCTTCAAAACTCTTTGAGTAAACCAGTACATCACCAATAAATACTAGAACAAACTGGTCTAGGTACTGGTGGAACACCCAATTCATCAAATCCATAAATACTGTGGGTGCATTAGTCAGACCAAATGACATAATTAGAAATTCATAGTGGCCATATCTGTTCCTGAATGTCGTCTTCGGAATATCCTTTGCTTTAACTTTCACCTGGTGATATCCCGACTAAAGGTCAATCTTGGAGTAAACGTGGGTCCCCTGGAGCTGATCAAATAAATCATCAATTCTGGGAAGATGATATTTATTCTTGATTGTCACTTTATTTATATCTCTATAATCAATGCACATCCTCATAGTCCCGTATTTCTTCTTCATGAATAGGACTGGTGCTCCCTAAGGCGACACACTAGGCCTAATAAAACCTTTATCCAACAACTCTTGCAATTGATCTTTCAATTCTTTCAGTTCTGCTGGAGCCATTCTGTAGGGTGCTTTAGATATTGATACTGTTCTTAGGAGTAAATCTTTGGCAAATTCAGTATCCCTATCTTGTGGTAAGTCAAGTAACTCTTCTAGAAATACATCTAGAAACTCTCTGACTACTGGAATATCAACAAGTTTTAATTCTTCCTCTAGCATCTCCTTTATGTAAGCTACATACCCCTAACAACCATCCTGAAGTAGCCTCCTGGCCTGAATAGCTGACACTAATTGTGGCGAGGCATGCACACGCGATCCCACAAACCTGAATTCCCGGGGGTCTGCAAATCACCTCTTTTTAATGGTAATCAATGCTGGCGTAGTTAGCTGCCAGCCAGTCCATACCCAATATTATATCGAATCCTTGTATATCTAACACTACAAGATCGGCTAGTAATATTTTCTCCTGAATGCACACTGGATAGTTTAAAAGCACTCTTCTACACCTCACTACTGATCCAATTGGCGTGGTTACTGACAAATCAGTATTGTTGGCCTTACAAGATTTAAAATCTTGTTTTAAAGCTAACAAACAAGTGGAACTTAGCATATTTGGTTAAGTGATGATTTCAGGGCTCACATATGTGAAAGCAAGGTCAAAGTGCTCACAAGGATCAAATGAAACTTAAAGAATCAAAAGCATGATTTTAAAGATGATATGTTAAAAATTGAAGTCAAGATGGAACCAAAGAAGCAAAGCAAGAGAGCCAAAGAAAAGCAAAGTGTTCAAAGCAAAACAAGTATGAAGACTTAAGTGTTTCAAAATGTCAAATGTCCTAGAAGTATTTATATAAGTGCTTCATAGTTTAAATATCTTTTGAAATATTGTTGAACCTCTTTAGGGGATATTTATAGACTTAGAGACCTATTTTAAAATCCCAGAAAATGTTTTATGAAAGATCAAATTAAGAAAGCAAAACTAATTTTGAAAAACTAAAAATGAAAAACCAGAAAGTGGATTGGTTAACTGAATGACCAGAAAAACACTGGGTTTACTCAGCCGAATGACAGGAAAACACTAGAATGAATAACTGCCTAGCCGACTGACATGCCCAGCCGATTGACCATTTTTGAACTGTTTCAAGCCAATCGACTAACATTTATTTGGGTTAAATTCTGAACAGACAGAAAGGTGTCAACCACCTGTCCAGCCAACTGACCCTGTGAAAAACATTACCCAGTCACCTGTCCAGCCGATTGAATCTATGGCATTTCAAATTTTTGAACCTAATGGGAAAATTCTAAAAATTATTTTTTCAAATGTGAATGTTATAAAAACTTGGAGGACACTCCAAGTAGCTTGGGAAACAAGGAAACTAATCCTAAAAAGCCTATAAATACTACCTTAATCCCAAGAAATTAACAACACAGGTAAAGACACAACATACTTGCATTCAAATTCTCAATCTTTCTCAAAGTTCTCTATTGCTCATACTCTTGCTAGGGGATTATCTAAATTGCTACTAAAACATCAACCTACGGTTTTCGTACTGAGTTTTCTCAATCACTATAGAACCTTTGGTGAATTCTACACTTGAGCTTCAATTCTATTTCTTATTGGTATTTAAATTATTGAAGTACCTAGTGCTGAAATTGTACTAACTTGCTCTTTGTAAGAGTATACTTGTATGCAGATTGTATCTTATGTTTCTTGTAGTTCTTTGACGTTCGAAGGTGTTTGGAGCATTTGCAAAGTGAGGGGATATGGCCTAGAGAAGCGGGCTCTAGCCTAGTGAAGGAGTGACCAAATGAGGGCATATCACTTGGAGAGGCAGGCTCTAGCCTATTGAAGGAGCGTATAAACGGTGTTGTTCCACCTAGCAAAGGAACTGGTTTTAGTGAATCATTTGGTGGTTTTCCAAAGGCAAGGACATAGGCTGAGTATTAGACGAACCTCGTAAAAGTCATGATCTCACTCTCTCTTTCCCTTACTCTCTTTACATTCAACATATATAAACTGTGTGGATGATTTAATTTTCTTAATTATACAAACTACATAATTTGGAAGTTAAATAAAAGTTTAATTTTGATTTGGGATTGCGGAAACCGAAAGGGAGTACATTGGTTGATCAAAACTTTGCGAAAACCTCAAAAGGAAGTATGTTGGTTGGTTAACACCCAAAGACAAATTAACTAAAGAGTTTATTTAAATTCTAAGTTGCTTGGGAATTGAGTTGTGGTTTGCATTGAAGGAACAATTTCATATATACAGGGCTTGGTTCAAATTCACATTCATTACAGGGCTTGAATATAAATTTATATACCCAAGGCTGACAACAAAAGTTGAAAGTTGTATCTAATATATTAATTAAATATATTGTGGTTGAATGGTTTAAAGTATGATATTGATTGAAGTGTTTTTATATTCCAAAGCTGTGGTTAAGCTTACATTCTAAATATTTGCTCAGAAGTGCTGAATCTTGCAAGCATTCATCAATTTTAATAGTGCTGCAGTTAACTTGTACTTGGCAAATCAATTGGTTGTTTGATTGAGCTTTGTTTTGATTACTTGTATTGTGTGGTTGTGGATTGAATAAAAGAACATTAATTTTTATTAACAAGAAGTTAAGAAATCTTTGAAAGAATTAAAAGAGGTTAAGAATTCTTTAAAATATTTGAAAGAAATTTTAATAACCCAATTCACCCCCCTTTTGGGACTACACCTTTGTTTTCAAGTATATAGCAACTGTGTCTCAATACCAGTCAAGTTGATATATCCCAATGATACGAACGAATGGGTGGCACTCGAGTCAAATAAAACAATAGCTTTATATGATAAAGCAATAATCATACCTGTCACAACGTCACCTGCAGCCTCAGCATCTCATGGCGTCAACGCATAGACTCTCGCAGGAGCTATGTTCCTCTACTAGATGCCACCTTTGGGTGCCTGGATATTCCTTCCAAATGGTCTGAGAGCAAGAGTAGTACTATACTGCATATGACAGTCCCAAGCTATATGACCCGATCCACCACATCGGTAGCAGATATTTTTCTCCCTGCTCGACATTCTCCTCTATGTCTCTTTTCACTTGTAAGATAAACTGGATATGCTTGCTCACCCTAAACCTCCCGTCTCCCTGTCTCCTACCTCGGAGCTCTGCTGTATCTGTCTCCCCTCCAAGGGCCTCTGCTGGACCATGCCTGGAATCCCAGAGGCATGGGCCTTTGACTCGACGTATCAACATCCCTCTGGCTGCTCTTCTCTACCACTGTGGCCTATCCACTAATTCATAGAAGTATTGCACCTTTTGTGACGACTTCAAAATTCATACCGTTTATATATATATATCCATATCCATAACTAGGCAACGAAAACAAATATCATGCAACCATTTACATATTTACCATGCAATACCAGAATTCTATATATATACAAACCATGGTCACACAAAAATACCCATCCAGCATCGTCTACTCAAAAATATACAGCTCTGACAAAAACTCATCCTATAACCAGGGTGAACTAACTACTTTCTATCTACGAGCCTGATCTGCTCGCTTAGCTGGCTCACCTGAAAAATGATAAAGTAATAGGGTGATTCGACGCTCAGTAAGTGGAAATATGCTATTACTAGTGTGTGACAACTAAGTTAAGAATACTTAAAAATAACAACTAAACTGTAATGCAATAAATAATCTGTAAAGCATATCTTTCTTTCTTAATTTAAAATATACTGTATCGTCTGTATTTTCTACTTTTCATACTGATAATATCATATTATACTCATCATATACTGTAAAACTGTATACATATATATATATATATATATATATATATATATATATATATAACTGTACTTATTCCCTAGGACTCTGTACGTCATGATTTGACCCCTCATGACAGGGTTGTACGGCCTGGAGGCGGGACCCTATCTGGTTGGCCCTCCAGATAAGTCAATAAACTCTACACTACCTCAGCCTGGCCAAACTGCATCCTCTCCTAGGCGCGGGACTGGCTGCTACCTCGTCTAACTGGCCCCCTCTACCCAGCGTACTGAGAAGTTGCATCCTCTCCAAGCACAGTTAGACAGTACCCACACACTATCTGAGATATGTGGTTGCACTCTATCTGTATATAGCAATGGTACCGTGCTCTATAATCTATATTTATACTGTATCTGTATGTAATATTTTCACAAGGATCTGATACTATATACATATATACATATATACTCATTTATTGTTTTCTTCATCATGTTTCCAAAATTACCATAACTCTATCTTTCTGTACTGTAAATGCTATAGTCTCTGTATACTGAATCTGTAGCATCTTGATGCTACCTCTATATATCTATTTGTATACTCTGTCTATATACTCTGTCTGTATACTCTGTACGTTATGGTAATAGGAAACATGGTATACTATAACTCTGTATATACTGTTCTGTATAAAGCTATAATATAAATACTGATCTAAGTAAAACTATATGCATGTATATGTATATATGTATTTATCTGTTTCATAAAACTATTCATATGAAGACTGTATATGCATGTAAATTTCTCTGTAAATATAAATCTATGTCTGTATAATCTATTTATCTGCAATACTGGGAAAAACCATATAAATTGTACATGCTATTTATATTTGCGTATTCAGTATAGTATGATGCATTATAAGGGCTATACAAATTCCTTCATCTCATGAAAATCACTTAGGCCACACAATCATTTAAACTCATATTCCATAAAAATTGTATAATAAACTGGCATAAATATATATTTATGAAATCGCTATTAACTTTATTAAAACTCCTAGTATAGCATATTTCCCTTACTTTAACTTTGGAAAACCCCTTAAAACTTCTGACTCTATACCCACAGGATTCCTAACTCAACATCCTGAAAACACAATCCCCCAGAACAAAACATCAGTATTTCTTAGCCTACATCATTTCCTATAACTGCCAGGAAGTCAAAAACTGAATAAAAGACCTTACCCTGAATTTGGGATGAAATCCAACTTCGTTTTCCTGACAATCCGCTCTGCAGACTTGTACAGAATTTCGGCAGGAGTGTCGTGGTAGCTTTGGATCATCGATTCGGTGACTGGTGGGGCCGAATCGAAGAGAGAAGGGAGAGAGAATCGTAGAGAGAGAGAGAGAGAGAGAGAGAGGGGGCGCTGAAAAATGGGTAAAAATCCTGGTTTCCCCCCATTTATACTGTCAGATTCGTCGACGAGACACGTCACCTCATCGATGAGTCTTTCATTAAATTCATCGATGAGTCCCTGTATTCGTCAACGAAATTCAGGCTGCTCCATACCCCCTCTCGGTATTTTCTCGTCGACGATGCCCTGAATTCGTCGACAAATTTCCTTATGTACTCGTCGACAAAACCCTGTATTCGTCAACGAGTTTCCTTATGCACTAGTCAACAAGTTCTGACAATCTCTTGAAATTATTTTTATCTTCAAAATGCGATGTCGTTGACGAACGCGGAGCGTTTGTCAACGAAGTCTACTACCTCTTTCTGTTCCTATTTCCATTTTTCGCTCTCTTTAATATTTAAATACCAGTATTTTTTGGGTTGTTACACCTTTAGTACTGCCACCTATCTATGAATGTCATGTCTCAAACCCCTCTCAAACATTCTCGCCTTCTTCACCTTATCTAGAACGATGTAGGGAGCAAAACGTAATAGTTCGATAAACTTTGCTGCATATTGTTGAACCGTCTGTTGCCCCTGTGTCAGATTTATAAATTCTGCTATCTTAGATTCTCTAATAGTAGGAGGAAAATAACGATCAAAGAACATCTCCTTGAAACGGTTCCATGACATGACCACTGGTATAGGTCTCTGTTCCTCAAGCAATTTCACGGCTGTCCACCATCTCTCTGCTACACCTGTCAACTTATATGTGGCATAGAGGACCCTCTGTTCATTAGTGCAGTGAAGTACCGCCAATATTTTCTTAATCTCCTACATCTAGTTTTCAGCAACTGCAGAATCAACTCCTCCTAAAAACGTGGAAGGATTCATTTTAGTGAACTTCTCTATAGTGCAGCCCAGGTTTGCAGCTGGTCTTCCTTGCTCCCTAGAGTTCCATGCAATCTCAACCATAACCTGCTGAGCCACACTATGCAGAATTGCATCTAAATCACCACCACCAACACTAGAGGGACCTACACCATCATCACCACTGGCATGAGCACTGCTACCCCTAGGGTCTATCCTGAAAATAAAATAAACATAGTCTAAGGACCCTGTCTGCAAAACATAACTAACATATTTATTTAACTGAAATATTATATCATCAATTTAATCTAATGTCCTTATTCTTCAATTTAAGATTCAGCCCGGTAATTGAAAAATACAATCCGACAATAGTTTATTATGGCTTTCCCAAAATCGTCACCTTAGGAAAAACATAGAAACCACTACAAAAATCTTGCTTCCCGATTACGGAACAAAACCCTAAATGCTCATCTTAATTTCCCCAGCATTGACTCTCTAACTTCCTGATCTACTTATATACTCTAGTATTCTTTCCGCTGCACACTAAAGTGTACAAAACCTAACAACCTAGGCTCTGATACCAAAATGTAACGCCCTAACTTAGGAACCATTTTTTTTCATAAAATATTATTACTCTAATAATATTATGATACCATAATACATAGTCAAAGTCAACCCAGACCCATAAGTACCGGGGATTTACCTATTTATACATTCCTATTACCCAAGCAGCGGAACCAAATTACACTTTACATATATACAATACTAGAGTTTCATTATTTCTACATATGCACATATATACACCAAAAATCCATCATGAGTCTGACTTGACTACTTACCCTGCAACTGTGTAGTACCTACGAATTCCTCTATCATGAAGCTCGCTCCACTTGTCTATCGGGATTTCCTGAAATATTTGTAATGCTAGGGTGAGACACCTCTCAATAAGGGAAATAGACTAATATCGGTATATGGCAATGTGAGTATTATCATATTATAAACATATACTGCAAATAATGTAATTGTAATATATACATATCTTAAGTTGTAACTAATATCATATGAAAATCTCTACTTTCAAACATACTACATCATAATGAATTTTCTTATCTTAAAAATCATCTGTTAAATTTGTATTTTACTGAAATTATGCCCTGAATGTAAATTTGTGTATTATGACTCCACCCCTCATGATCTGAGTTGTGCAGTCCATAGGCTGAATTTAACGATGGTTGGCCTACCAGGTTAAGTCAAACATAACATAACTATGCACGATTGCCCACCCAACCTGGCCTGCCCAGCCTACTACACCGGCAACCTCTAGGGATCAATAACACATTGGGTATCCTACTACACCGCCTACACTTCTGGGCTAATCGGCCACTGACCCACACTTCCTGAACAGTGTAGTTGCACCATCGGCTATACCCAATTTGGTCTGCCTACCCTACTCACCGACAACCTCTGGGGGTTGGCACTCAGTGGGTATCCTACTACACCTATCTGATTAACTAGCTACGGTACCAAGCTCTTAACATACGTAACCATCCGGGTTCTGTTGCCATATAATACATTTCATATAATATATATATTTCTATTCGTAAATAAGATTTTTATATTTTTGAAATAAAATTTGGCTTTTACATATTCCTAAATAAAAATTATTATTTCATAATTTTGAATCATATCATCATAATAAAACTGATCACGGCATCTGTGTCGACTGTCATATCATGGCATCTGCGCCGGTTATCATATCTCGGCATCTGCGCCAACTATCATATTGTAATATACTAGAAATATCTTTAACTTTTGTACTGTTTATGATTTTCTATAAAATTCTGTAAAATCATATATATTCTATGAAATACTAACATTTCTAACATATGTTATTACATTTAATTTATACTCATGTCACACGAGTGAGTTCTACTCTGTATAATACTATAACATGCTATAGAATCTATTTTTTATGTTCAACATCAGTATTCCCAAAAATACATTAATCATTAGTATTCCCAAAAATGCATTATATATAGGTTGCTTGCCACATGGCCTCATCAACGAGACACGTGTACTCGTCGACGAGTCACATAAGGGTGTTCATCGATAAAGATAATGAGTTCGTCGATGAACCCTTAATGGCCTTAATCCCTGCTTTAGGTGTCTTCTTGTCGACGAGACACGTGTACTTCGTCGATGAGATCTAGAAGGACGTTCGTCGATGAGAACCTTGGGTTCATCGACGAATGCTTGTTGTAGCTCCTTTAATAAAATTCCTTTTCCTTCTTTTCTTTTATTATTATATTTTTCGGGTCTCTACACAGATGGCCACGACCACAATCCAGATTCACAATAAATTTTAATAAAAAAATATTTCCTGACCCTGAAATTTCCTAAAAGCCAAAAAGGGCATCAGTCATAACATATAGATGCATGAGGTTTGAAATAAATTCATAAATTAATGAAAAAAAGAAAACCAGCTGCAAAAAAGCAAGAGAAAAGCTCACTTGATTAGACGAGGGTGCTTTAGATTTGTGGGGGCCTATCATGTTAAACAGCGAGAGATTTATATACATAAAGGCAAAGAAAACAGAAATGAAGGTGTTTGGGGAGGCAGAAAAAGGAAGAAAGAAGGAAGGAAAGAAAGAAAGAAATGAGAAAGAGAAAGAAAGGGCAAGGCAGAAAATGTTGGGACGTTGGGTGGAATAGGTAGCAATCGGCAGGCCACTCCAGAATCTGCAGTGTTGGATGGCGAATCAGGGATTGGAGAGTTAGAGATAGGAAACCTCACCTAGGTTTCATTTTGTATACGGGTGACCCGACCTGAACCCATCTAAACCATTTAATAAATTGGTCGGGTCCGGATTGACCTATTTTTAAATGGGTCAGCTAATATTAAACCCAAATCCGGTTTAAACGGGCGGGTTACAGATTACCTGTCAGGTTTTAACCTGTTTTACCATCGCTATGGTAGCCCTAGTTTTTTTCTCGCCTTTGCCTCCCCTGAACTAGGTCAACCCAATTTGACTTGGGTCAAGTCTAGTTGACCTGTTAACCTGGTTCAAACCGATTGAATTGTTTGACCCTCTAAATCACCGATTTTTTATTATTTATTTAATAAATCAATTTTTAATTCTTTTGTTTAAAAAATATTGTGAAAAATTGATTAAAAATCATAAAAAATTAGAGAAAAATAAATAAAAGTTCCCTAAGCCATTTTTTACTAAAGGGCAAAAAAAAAATTTAATCCAAAAAAGTAAAGAAAAATAGAGAAAATTCTTTAAAAATCTTGAAAAATTGCAAAAAAAATTATAAAAATAATGAAAGCTTCTCGAAAAAAGTTTTGGGACCATTCTTACTAAATTTTGATCAATTTTCAGTAGTTTTTCTTATGTGGTTTGTGTAAGTGTCCCCATTTGTTGCATGAATGCATGTTTTGCCTTTTCTTTTATGCATGTGTATGTCTACATGCTTGGGTGCATGTGTGCACTTCCTCAATGAAGAAACTAAAAAAAAAAATGTGGATGTTTAATCTTAAATTATCTCCTAGAGGGGGGAGGGGGGAGATTCTAACCGAATCACTTTCTCTTTAGTGATTCTTTAAGAATCTTTAGATTTTGGTGTACACCTTTCATGTATTAGTTTTTTAAAGTTGTGATTTTAATTGCATGTTGTAAATATGTTTAGTCTTTCCATTATCCTTACTTATCTTGTTGAATTATTGATTGAAAAACCTTAATGTATTTTCCTTTAAATCTCAAAGGCTATGTCTTTGCATGCTTGTGAGGTTTGAAGGTAGAAAGTCAGTCTTCTAGAAAATAAAGGTAAGGTAATGAACATATTTTAAAACTAAAGAGAAATCATAAATAAATAATCCTCGAAAGGATCACCGGGAATTGTGTTTTTTGCACACTTTTGAGGTTTTAAGGTGAGGATAGTTTTTACCCTTTGCAGGGTTATCCAATATTTAAAGGTTAGGAAAATAATTAAGTTGAAAGTCACTTCGTTATGAATGTAATCTTAGGCTAAATGGAATCCATTGTATTATATCGGAAGAGAAAAAGAAGAGAGTGAGATCCTAAAGTAAAGAAAGAAAAAGCAAAAAATGTGAGAAATAGAAAGAAAAGTAGGAAAATTAGGTCAAGTTAATTTATGTATATATGTCAAAAGACAAAAAGTGTAATATAAGTAAAAGTAAAATAATTTGTCTAAGCATCAATTTTACATAATTATCGTCATATGCGAAGGACCAAGATGTTTTGTCTTATATAAGTATTTGTAATATTAATAAAGGAAGACCCAACTAACCAAAATAAGTTCACCCTCACTATATTTTTCTTTGTTTCCAAAATAATCTTTTCTTATATTTTTTTTTAACAAACGCTCATATGTGAAAGAAATTCTTTTACTATGTTAATGGATTTTCATTTTCTAAAATATCCCTCTAAAATTTTGAATTGCTTAAAATACTAATAGAAAAATTAAGGCTCTTTTAGTTGTTAAAAATATTTGTCATTTTCTATGTTTTATTTTTCAAAGAATTATAAAAATTTTAGGTTATTTTTAGTTTTCCAGTATTCATATTAAAAAGTACAAAATAAAAAAAAATTGTTTAAAAATGTATAAAACAACTTTTCATTTTATTTTTAGATTTCAAAATAATTATAAAAAAATAATTTTTTTTGAAAAAAAATATATAAGGTAATATTCACGATAAAATATTTTGAAGCTGAACTTGAATTTGCAAATCAAAGTTTAATATCCATATTCCATTCTCTCATTCACAAAACATGAGTTATAAAATCTAGAAAATAATGACAAGATATTTTTCAACTTTCCTATTAATTTTGAAAAAAAAAATTAAAAAATAAAGTGATATATTTGTAATTGTTTAAAAATTTAGAAATTAAAAAGAAAACTATTTTCATGAATAAATATTGTCAAAACTTTTTATTATTGTTCATCAATGTCATACAAATGTTATAAAAATAAAAATTTAGCTAACTTTTTTTTTAAAATGATTTTTAATAAAAATAAAAACTATTTTCCACAATCAAATGGACCTATATATATATACACACACACACACACACATATGTGTGTGTCTCCTTATGTATGATATATATACACACAAAGATATGTATGTAAGATTCCTTTCTATTATATTTGTCTCTCAACATTTTGAAATAAATAAGAAAAATAAATTATATTATAAGTAAAAAAAATAAAAATATTTTATACAAAAACTATATAAAAAAATTACATGAAAACATATCGTCTACTCACCCCCACAAATAAAATAAATAAATAAGTAAGAACTTGTACCACCCCAATTAATGTTCCAACAAAGCCATGCTGCACAGCTGGAGAGTAAATGAAATCAAGCAGGCAAAGGTATGGATACTTAATAACCCAATTTATTGTTTAATTCCAACATTAAAAGAAGGAGAAATGGAGGGGAGGCTGGGGTGCATCCAAGCGTAGGGTATGGCTCATGTGAAAGAGCATGAAAACTCCAAAACTAGGCTAGCCTGGCAAAGACATGTATTTATTGTATGCCTGCTGCTGTGTCTTCTTAAAGGCACCCCACCACTAAGTAGCCATAGCCAAGTAGGGTACCCTGCCACCCTCCAACTCAAGCTACCATTTGACCTACGAATACTGTATTTATTAAGGGATAAACTTTGTTTAAGGGCTCTTTGCTCATTCCCACCATCCCCACCTGACCTTTAATTTTTATGCTTCTCTGCGGGGTGCTTTAATTTGTAACCATTGATCTTGCTAGCTAACGGAAGCCCTAAAAGAATATCAAGATTGTGTTCTAAGTTCATCTGTCCTCTAGAAGCAAAAAAAAAAAAAAAAATATGAAAAATAAAACTTTAATGTCTTGAGGGTATGTGTTTGGTGTAATTAATAAAACGTTACATAAGGTTTCAAGAGTTAATACTATTATTAAATGAGGATGGGAAACTTCCTTAGTCCCCTGCAAAAAAGAATTATAATACATGACAGGGCTTTTTGAAACGGCATAAAATAGGTATTAAATTTATTACGAAAAATGTTTTTTGCGTTTTGTATACTGCTTTTAATTTATTTCTTTATTTGATATTGTTAGTGCATTAATTACCCTTTGAGAATGAGCTTTTATTTTAATTAGGAGCTTAAAAAAATGGCTATCATTCATTTTTTGGATGCATTAAATAGAGAGTGGCAAAACTTGAGGATATGTCTACTCATCATACACGCCTGTACTACTAAGTTAGTGGATATCGAGTCATTGACTAGGGTTGGCAAAACGGGTCGAAACCCAACGGGTGACGTATGACCCACCCGTTGAGACCATGTTTGAGTTTTGATACAAGCTGACCCGTTTATAAGCAGGACAGCCTGGACCCGACCTGTTTATTAAATGGGTTTGGCGGGTTTGAGTTAGGTCACCTGTCGGGTGACCCATTTATGACTCGTTAAAAAATAAAATGAAGGAGTGTTTTTTTTAATTAAATATATATATCATTTTATATGAAATGTTTAAAAAATTTTAAAATAAATAAATTATATTTTTTAAACGGATGAACCGTTTATTAAACGGGCGGGTTTGGGTTACATAGTTGCCGCCCGTTAATAAATGGGGTCAATCCGACCCATTTATGACCCGTCCAAATTCGGCTCGTTAACTCGTTTTGTCACCCCTAATATCGACTATCAAAATTTATTTTTTTAAAAGTTACTTTTTAAAATTTTTTAATAGTAACCAAACACACAATTAAGCATTAAAAGTTTGTCAAGAACAACATTTTGATTTTCTTTTAATCCTATTTTAAACCTAATTTCTTATGTAAAAATCTCTATTTTATTGTTGGTTTTGAATTAGCATGTCCTTTCAGATGAAAATAGATCAATGATGGAAACATTTAAATGGCTTAAGACTCAGTGAATCTAACTTATCTATTAAGTTATTTCTCATTAAGTTGTTTAGTTATATTTGTTCTTTATTTATTTGAAAATGGAATTTTTGAGAATCTCATTTTTGATGATACAGTATCTGTCTGTCTCATGAAAATATTTTTAATTGTTTGGTTCACGTTGTAAGAATTTCTATATCTATGTTTGGTTCAACATGAGTATCTTGGTAGATATTTTAAGAAGATGACTAATATGCTCTTAATATGTTTGTAATGAAGATATTAACAATTATATTTTTCAACATAAAAACATATTAATAGTATGTACTTAATTAAATTTATATTTTAAAATTTTCAAATAATCATAAATTTAAAATACGTAACATTTAATAATCGACTGATTGAGGGCAATATAGTATCTAAGTACTAACTTTCTATAAAATATTAATAAAATTATTTTTATTTAATAAATTATCAATGTCAATAAACATAAATATTAATAATTTTAATAGATATTTTAAATATTGTCTAATTATAAATTAATTATTTTTTTATTAATATTTGTAATTAACTTTTTTAATAAAAAAATTAACTACAATTCATGTTCATTAATATTTTAAATACTATTTTAATATTTATAGTTAAATTTTAATTATTTATTAATTAATAATAAATTGAAACTTTATAATTAATATTTTAATTAAAATTTTATATATTTTTTCTAATAAAAAATATTTATGCCAATTTAAATTTTTTACTTTTAGTTTATTAGTAATTTATTATTTTAAATCTAATAATAGAACGTAATTATAATATATTATAGGGACATTACTGTCCAAAATTCAAAATAGTGAGGGCAATTTGGTCTAAAAAGTAGGATTTTCATGAAAATAAGATTCTCATAACTTATTCATGAGAGAAGTGAGAATAAGATACCTATATTTTATGGGAATCATTATATTCTCATGAATGTGAATACGTTCATCAGATTCTCATGCTCAAACAAACGTGGGAATGAGATGTCATGGGCATCACATTTTTAAGAATCTTAAAAGATATCGTGAATTAAATGCCCCCTGAATGTATTAGGTTGGTCCAACCAATGTGATGAAATTTACTTATTCAAATGATAAAATAAAATAAAATAACAATAAAAATAAAAAAGCAAAAGGATGTTTGAAAGTTGACCTTATGCTATTATGCAAAAAATTTCAATGGCAAGCTTATTTTCGAGGCTAATTAATTTGTCTTAATTTGTTTATGCATTAGAGGAGGCAAAATCTTTCTAATTCATACATCATTAACTTTGCAACTTGGTAGTTTCTTTCTTGAAAATCCCTTGTAAAATAATGTGAATGGTTCGCTTTTTCTAAGCATGCTCATATTATTTTTTTTCAAATTCATTTTCGATTATAGGGAAAGTTGATTTGAAAATTATTTATTAGTAATAAAACATTAGGGATATATATGCCAATAAAGACCTCATTTTATGGATGGATACATTCCACCGGAGAAATTATACAGGGGAGCTCCCCCTCCACATATCTGTGTGTCTATTTCCTTAATTATATACTTATTAAAAATGAATCTTTCTTTGATATTAATGAATGTATGACCAATTTGTCACATGTCTAACATTAAAGAAACAGACACACGAACACATGGAGGGGGAGGTCCCCTATATAATTTCTCCATTGCACTGCACATATTTTATGATTTTCATAGTATAATTATCACTAAATATTAAATTTTAAATATAAAATATATTCATAAATGTAATTATTTTTATATTTTATTTTGTCACTGTATCTATATGTTAAGACAGAATTTATGCAACTCATATGTTTTTTTTTAAAGCACCAACTAGCTATCTTTGTCAATTATTGAATTTAGATTCATGACTTTTAAATTAATAAAGTGTAAATATTTAAAATTATTTGGTAAATACATGTTTGAAGTTTGAGAAAATGACCCATTTCAAATCACACGAAAAAATAGAAATTAGATTTGTAGTCTTTTTTGGAAGGGTGATACGCAATAAATAAAATTAGTTATGACAACTAAAAGTATTTTAAGTGATTTTGTAACTTTTTCTAAATATTTTTGAGTCAATTTTAATTTTTTTTGGCAAGAAACAGTTTGAAAATTTTTGCAATGTTTTCAATTCAATTAATTTTAGAACGTTAATTTTCTAATATATTGAGATATAAGGATCGTTCATAAATGATTGGCTTCTGGATTGTTTTTTTCGAGGGAAAAGAGAAGATATTGATTTTATATTTTGAAATGAATTGAGTTAAAGAGATAGTTTATTATTGGTTGATTTGGATATAAGAATATTAATTTTTTATTAGAATATATTTACCTAGAAATCATTATTTGGTTCATAATACAATCTCAATGATCTCATTACACATCTTTAAAATACTTCTTAAAAAAATAACAAATTAAACTTTTTTATTTTTACTGTTAAACACATGAAATTTGCAAAAAAAAAAAAAAATCATATAAAAAGATAATAGTGTTATAAAAATTTATATGATGATATAAAAGATTATCAAATGAAAACATAGCTATTAAAACAGAGTAAATTTTTTTTAAACATTTAAACAATCTTGAAAAATTTTAAGAAACTATTAAAATTAGATATAAAATATGAACTTGTTATGGCCAGGAATTGATTTCAAGAAATTCTTTCAATTTTTGTATTTTTTTGGACATTTTTTTTATTTAGGAAAATGCAAACACACATTTTTTTTTCTTTTTTTGGCATTAAATAGTTTTTTTTTAAATAACTTTTAGTTTAGTTTGTGAAATAGATATACTCGTTGAAATAAGATGAAATATAGTGAAAATTTCAAAAAATGTAGGTAAGAACGATTCCTTGTGTAATAATCTCAGGTCTAACTTCGATGAGGTATTGTCTACTTTAACTCATTGGTTTCATGATTTTGTCTTATAAAAGATGTCTCACATAGTTAGATCATGAACGTACCATCCTTATAAATTCAAAATCTCCCTTGTATGCATTCGATGTGAGACCATGACATGCTCTCATATCCATCTTTGATGTCCCTGTTAGAGTAGTTCACATCTCTATGTAGGATTTTACTTGCATGATAGTATTCCGAGGGTGACTCTGATACAAAATGTAACAATTTCAAGCCCAACTCTGGTGAGGTATTGTTTGTTTTGATCCACTAGTCTCGCAATTTTTTAATAGACATCTCACATAATTGGAACTTGAACTAAAGTGAGACGGTGACACCTTACCCGCTTCTCATTATATCATTCAACATGTAATAAGAAAAGAATAGACATTTGCATGGTGAAATTTGAGAAGAGCTATTCATTGTCTATTCCTTGTTATGGACTCATAAATTTAAAGTTTCACAGTGTTATTTTCTTTTTTGTATCAAAATATTATTTTATGTAATTAATTATAACTAATCTATAATAACTAGTGTATTATTAGGAACAAATATTTCACAAACCAAACTTGTGGTATATGTTTTAAAATTAATTATTTTTAGAATGACGATTTAATAAATCTTAAATCTTGAAATTGTTTGTAAACAAGTTGAGGTTTGGACTGTTTTGAAGCAATAGAGAGAATTGTACTGGAATGTTGACTTATGAATCTTTCGTTAGTGGCCCGACTCTGATTGGGGAGCATCAAATGATTATTTACTAGGATATTACATTTTAAAATTTATTAACCACAATGCGCATGTGTGTGGGTGTTTTGCATAAATGATTTCACTTAACTTATATTTCAATATTTTAATGTTAGGAATCTATGAGGAAAAAAAAAAAACACACACACACACACACACACACATCAGAAAAATAGATGACACCAGAAATTATGTGGTTCTGTCTAGATTGACCTACGTCCGCGGATCACACCACAATCTACTATGAAATCAGGAAAAAAATACAAACTCTCAGGTAGCTCTCTCTACACTCTTCCTCACTCTCTTTTCTACATTCTACCTCTTTTCTCTGTGCATTTTTCACTCTTACACACACCTCTATATATAGATGGCTGAAGGAATTACAATAAATTGGCGGACACAACTTAACGCGGCTCTAGGTTGCACGTGGCACCAGCTCACACACGCGTCTCCTGACTCTAGCTACTCAACAATCTCCCACTAGGATACGGAGACGCCTCCTCAACCAGTATATTAAATGATGTGTTCAAATATGTCTTTAGATATGAAGACCAACTGAAGTTGAACACAACTTCAGCTTCTCTGTAGTCACTATCTTTGTCAACATATATGCCAGATTTCTACTACCTTGGATTTTTTCCAATGTCAACACTCAATCCTCTAATAGAGATCTGACGAAATGATAATGTAATCTAATGTGTTTGGTTCTGGAATGAAATGCAAAGTTCTTTGCCAAATGTATCGCACTCTGACTGTCACTGTACAAAACATTTCTTTCCTACTTTATTCCGAACTCTATTAACAAACCTTGAAACCAAATCATCTCTTTACTTGCTTCTGTCACTGCTACGTATTCAGCTTCTATAGTGGATAGAACAACAATCTGTATCTGTGACATCCAACTAATAGTTGTTGTGCCAACAGTGAATATATATCCAGTGGTGCTTTTGCGATGATCAATTTTACCTACAAAATCAGCATGTACATACCCTTGAATTTTCAAGTCGTTTTTTGCCGAAACATAGGTACTTATCAATAGTGTCATGTAGATATCTCAAAATCCACTTCACTACTTCCCAATGAGTTTTCCCTAGATTTGACATATATCTGCTGACAGCTCCCACTGCTTGGCCAATATTTGTTCTGGTACCAACCATAGCATACATGAGACTTCCAACGGCTGAGGCGTATGGTACCTTAGCCATGAAATCTTTTTCTTCATATGTCTGGGAAGACTGATCCTTAGACAGACGGAAGTGACCATGCAACTTATCTCTAGAGATCCGCATCCCAAGAATCTGCTTTGCAGGACCCAAGTCTTCCATGTCAAACTTCTCTAACAATTGCTGCTTCAATTTTCTGATCTCTTCTATATCTGATCCTGCGACTAACATATCATCAACATATAACAATAGGATAATATAGCTAGTATGATACCTCTTGAAGTAACAATACTGGTCGGCATTGCACTTCTGAAAATTTTTCCTTTGCGTACAACTGTCAAATTTCTTGTACCATTGCCTAGGAGCTTGTTTGAGACCATACAAGTTATTCTTCAATCTGCACATAAGATTCTCTTTACCTTTAATTGAGTAACCTTTTGGTTGTTACATATAAATTTCCTCATCAAGGTCACCGTGAAGAAATGACGTCTTCACGTCCAACTACTCAAGATGTAAGCCCTCTGAGACAACAATACTCAAGACAGATCTGATGGTTGTCGGCTTCACAACCGGTGCAAAAATATCAGTGTAGTCAATTCTTTCCTTCTACTCAAAACCTTTGACTACTAACTGGGCTTTATACCTCTTGGATCCATCATGCTCTTCTTTGATCCTGTACACTCATTTGTTGTGAAGAGTCTTCATACCTTTGGGCAACTTAGCTAGTTCTCATGTTTTGTCGGAGGTAAGAGACTTCATCTCGTCTTTCATGGCATGCTCCCACTTGCTCGAATCTCCTGCCTGACATACTTCAACATTTCATTTAGGTTATCCTTCATCTGTAAAAAGTAAATCACATACCTCCTATTTGGTACATGCTGCCTAGAAGATCTCCTAAGCTCTGGAACTGGAGTAGGAGGTAGTGGTGCAACAATTTGCTCCATAGGTTCCTCTACCTGAGGATTCTTGGTGTTTAGCTGACGTGTCCTTTCACCTTCTGGGACATCATCCACATTTACATAGGTTGTTTCAAACTCTTTAGGTTCTATTGTGTGTCTATCTTTGTACATTACCATTTCATCAAAAATCACATCACTGCTTCTGATCACCTTTTTGTTTTCATCATCCCAACTGTGATACCCATATTCATCTCCACCATAACCGACGAAGGTACGTTTCCGAGATTTTGGATCAAGCTTATTCCTGACATGATCATTGATATGTACATATGCAACACAACCAAAAACTCTCAAATGTGAAAGTATTACCTCTTTACCGCTCCATACTTCTGGTAGTCTATAGTCCAATGATACTGATGGACTCTTGTTAATCAAGTAAGATGTTGTGTTGACTGCTTCTTCCAAAACATCTTTAGTAAGTCTGACTGCATACGCATGCTTCTGGCTTTTTTGTCAACGATCTGTTCATCCATTCGGCTACGCCATTGTGCTTAGGTGTACCTTCTTTCCATTCTGATATCATGCTCATAGTAGAATTTCTTGAACCCGGTGTCATCATACTCACCACCGTTATCGATTCTCAGCTTCTTGATTTTCAAACTAGTTTCATTTTCAACCATTGCTTTCCAAATTTTAAAAGCATCAAAGACATCATATATGTTTTTCAGGGTGTAAACCCGTACCTTTCGAGAATCATCGTCAATAAATGTTACGAAGTAATGCTTCCCAGTTATGGATGAAATGGTCGTTGGTCCCCTTACATCTGAATGGACTAGCTCAAGTCTCTTATTCTTTGGGGTACTAGTGTTCGTCTGAAAACTGACCCTTTTCTGTTTCCCAAGAGTGCAATCCTCACATGTGTCAATCTTCATTGACTGTAAATTACTCAACTTTCCTTTCGAGTGCATCACCTCGAGTCCCTTCTCACTCAGGTGTCCGAGTTGTTGATGTCAAATGTTGTTATCATCATTTCTTGTAGCAATTGTAATAGACATGCATGCATTAGGGGTTACATAAAGAGTTCGACTTTTCTTTCCTCTTGCAATCGTCAGTGCACTCGTCGAAATCTTCCATTTATCACCAATGAAAGTTGTGTTATATTCTTTATCTGCCAGTTGACCAAGAAAACACTAATTGAGCCTTGTACGTACAGGCATCATCAGACATCATAACATACTACAATCCAACTTGGCCATCACCACCCTGATCCTTTTTGACCAGTGGCCCTTTGTACCAAGCCTACTACTAGGTACCCACACTGAACAATAACTACGTGTGGTTGCACTGTACCTCTGTTTTGGCAACGGTATCGAGCCAACATAATATAAGCTTTTTAAGGCTTCATATACTATTGAGACAAGCTGCAGTCCCAATATCATATATACAATTTACATTAAAACATAATAACCTGTGCAATTTCAGTATTTTCACAATCTCATTCATGCATACTTTCATTCATACTGTGGTAAAAATCGGCTCGTAACCTCTTGATTTTACCCTTTTCTCATACTTGGCACAGTATCTAATCGCCACTTGTTTTCTGCCATTTCTAATAACCACTTGGAACCTTAGTTCCCATAGTTCATATACATGCATCTCAAATCAGTATAGAATCAATTCATATCATACGTCACATTTATTTGATCATATATATACATTTCATATAAAATGGTTCGAAAAATATCATTTCTATTGCTATTAAGAGTTTCAAGCATCTCCTACTTTAATTTTAGTGCAAATAAAGTAGTTTAATAAATTTGAAGATCATATGCCAAAAAACCCCATTTTTTTCAAAACCGTAAAATCATGAAAACCATAAAAATCAGCATTTATACCCGGTAAAACTTTGCAAATAAGCAGTCAATAAGTACATATAAATATAAACTACATATCCTGTGGTTTCTTTTTCTAAAAATACTAATGTAAACAAAACCCCTTACCTTAATCCCGAAAACCGAAACACGAACGGATCGATCCAAAACAATGACCCGGGATCCTCGAAACCTAAAAACCGAAGAACATTATTTCACTATAATCTCGAATACTACATAACTACCGAATCGAAAACGAAATCAGATCTTTACCTCAATTTTAGAGAAAAATCCGCAAATCCTCAAATCGAAAATCTGATCCTCTATAACTGTAGAGATTCTCCTCCTAGCCCACGTAATGATGTCAGATTGTTGATTCCGGCAATAGACGGCACAGAATCCTAGAGAGTGAGAGGGTTGGTTCGAGTTCTAGAGAGAGAGAGAGAGAGAGAGTATGGGGTAACTTAGCATGGAAGAAAAGGATATTCTATTTAGAACTTGGTTGACCCGGCCAGCCTTGTCAACAAGTTGGAGTTCTTGTCGACGAGCCGAAGAAGGTCGCTCGTGGCCGAGAAGGTGACCTCGTCGACGAGCCTGAGATTTCAGAATCTCTGAAAATCCCTCGATAACTCCTTGTCAACGAGCCCCTATGTCTCGTCGTTGAGCCATAGAAGAAACCTCGTCGACGAGAAATGGAGCCTCATCAACGAGATCTATTGTTTTATCCTTTTTATTTTCCTTTCTCTTTTCTTTATTTATTTTCCAGATTCGGGTCCCTACATATGTTGACTAAGATTGTGATAACAATCAAATTCAAACATTATTTGGACTTTATCAATATCCTACAAGTGTGAATATTTCTAAAAGGCGTCGATGATGTGGAACTCCAGAAAATATTGGTGACTGAAAAATTTATTGAATTTATCGTAAAGGTGGAGATTTGTTGGTTTTTGTTTATCCCCCATCGGTGGGAAGGTTGTTTGAAGTTTTTTGTTCGTCCCATATTGGTAGGAAATGTTATTTGAACTTGAGGTTGAAGCTATATAAAGAGCTCACCTCTCTTTTTGTAAACACACCTCAAAGTTGTAAAGTGTCTGGAAGTAGTAGATTGATCCTCGGCACCCAAGGACATAGATAATTCTGTACCGAACCTCGTTAAATTCTTGTGTTGTTCTTTATTGCTGTTTTTTATTATTAGTTTCTGCATTACTTTAGTTTTTATATATTCAATAACATTAGTTGTAGTATTGGTGTTTGACACAAGTGGGGTGCCCGACACAACAACTTGGTCATTGACTAACTTATAGCAATGTTTCATTTAATAAATATTGTTATTAAGCTTAAAGGTTATGCTTACTGTACAATCCATTAGCTATCAAACACTTAATTAAGTCTCATTTGAATTGGTAATAAAATTTGTTAAAAAAATGGGTAAGAGGTTAATAAGAAAAATATTTGAACCAAATCAGTGCAATCATGTTTGAATCTTCCCTTTGAATTTAGATAAAGTCATCTATATCCACAACCTATTATTTTGCACAATTAATTATTTGTAGAAGTAATCCAATAGTTGTTTTCAAAATTTTTACATTAACAAACCAATATAATACATTAATAACAAAGCAAAAGCTGTCCAGGCAAAATAACACATTTGTTTAGCCTCATAATTACAGTACAAACAACATCTTATTGCATTCTTAGAAGCATATTGATATAGTAAGGATGAAATTTTATCCAACTTAATTGATGCCCTCCATAAACAATCCAAAGATTCTAATTTGCAATAGAAAATCAGTAGGCAGTTGAAGAATAATCAATAAATAACATTAATAAAGAAATAAAATGAATTGATAGTAGGAACTAAGACTTAAAAGGAAAAAAAAAAATAGTAGGTTGGAGAGACAACTAGCTAAAAATTCACAAAGATGAGAGGAAATTTAGAATCTATAATTCGATAACACAGTAAAATACAAGACGCATTACAAAGCTAAAATTTTGATTTATATTTTATCCATATAGAATTTTTTTTCTTCACAACTATTCTTGTTAAACTGATTTCTTTCCTTTTCACAATTTGTATATATATATATATATATATATATATATATATATAGAGAGAGAGAGAGAGAGAGAGAGAGAGATATCTTGTGTCGGGCACCCCACTTGTGCCAAACACCAATTCTATAACTATTGCTATGGAATATATATATATTCAAAACTAAAGTAGCGCAGAAACTAATAATAAAAGACAACAATAAAGAATAGGACAAGAATTTATGAGGTTCAGTACAGAATTACTTACGTCCTCGAGCGTTGACGAACAAAGGTTCAACAACTTTCTCACCGATGTGGGACAAACAAAAAACTTCAAATAACCTTCCCACTAATGTAGGACAAATAAAAACTAACAACTCTCTACCTTGACAATAAATTCAACAAATTTTTCAATTACTAAATGTAAATACATATCTAATAGTTGATCGACGTTTATTTAGATCACCTGCAAAATCAGAATTCACATATCAAACAACACGTTGACCAATAATATTATTTTTCTCAAAACTATACCAACATCAATAGTACTCAAAATGTATCGTAAAATCCATTTCACTACTTTCCAATGTCTTTTACCCGGATCATGCATAATATCAGGTCTTGTACAAACCATTGCATACATCAGATGACCAATTGCACTTGCATAAGGAACTTGAGATATATACTTACGTTCCTCATATGAATTAGGAGATAAAGATGCACTAAGTTTCAAGTGAGGAGCAAGTAGAGTACTAATAGGTTTTGATTGCTCAAACATGCCAAAACTTTGTACTACCTTCTTCAATTACTATTAATGAGTCAAATTGATTCTTCCTCTCATTCTGTCTCTGCATATCTTCATGCTAAGTATCTTCTTTGTTTCATCAAGATCTTTCATCTCAAACTCTTGATTTAATTGACTTTTTAGTTTGTTGATTTCTTCTTTGTTCTTTGAAGCTATCAACATAGTATCAACATACAAGAGTAAATATATAAAAGATTCATTTTGTAGTTTGCAAAAATAAACACAATGATCATGTTTAGTTCTAATGTATTTGTGACCAATCATAAACTGATGAAAATTGTTTGTACCATTGTCTTGGAGACTGTTTTAAACCATACAACGATTTTCACAGTTTGCATACCCAATTTTCTTTTTCAGCAACCTTAAATCTATCTAACTAAGTCATACAAATTTCCTCTTCCAAATCACCATGTAAAAATGCATTTTTTACATTAAGCTAAATTAGTTCAAGATCAAATTGTGCTACCAAAACCAACAAAATTTGAATGGAAAAATGTTTAACAAATAGAGAGAATACTTCATTATAATCAATACCTTCCTTCTGTGTGTAGCCCTTAGCTACCAATCTAACTTTGAAGCGAAACATTATTTACATCTGGAAATCTTTCTTTCTTTACATAAACCCATTTGCAACCAATTACTTTCTTACTCTTGGGCAGTTGGGCTAGCTCCCAAGTCTAATTCTGATGAAAAGACTATATTTCTTCATTTACCGCTCTTTTCCACTTATCTGATTTAGAGTTCCTCATTGCTTCTTTGAAAGTGTAAGGAACATCATCATCTACAATTGGCAGTGCATAGACCACTATGTCAGTATACCAAGTAGGTTTTTCGAATTTCTTATATTTGTTTCTGAGAAACAATTGATTCTTGTTGTTGTGAAGATTCTCAGATTGAAAATCTCCTATTTTTGTACACTTTTCCCCACTATAACTGGAGAGTTACATCGTATAGCCTCCTATCTCACTGGATTTCCCATAATTGTCTCAACCTCCACCTGTTGTTGAGTACCACTGGTCTTTTCTTTAACTGGTGACTCCTTATGTATTGTCTTATTTATCATCACAAGTTCATCAAAATTCACATCCCTACTTAAAATCATTTTTTTTTTCATATCTAGATAGCAAAGATGATATCCTTTGACTCCTGCACTAATCCTCAAGAATATTGTTTTCTTAGCTCTAGGATCCAACTTAGATTCTTTAACATGATAATAAGCAACAACACCAAATATATGTAAAGAATCATAATTATTAGCAGGTTCTTCATACCATACGTCATAAGGTGTTTTTCCCTTAATAGCAGATGATGGTAGGCGGTTGATGAGATGATATGCATACCTAATAGTCTTAGCCCAAAACCTTTTTTCAAACCTAACATTAGACAATATACATCGACCTTTCTCCAAAAAAGTTTGATTCATGTGCTTTATCGCCCCATTCTGTTGTGGTGTATTTCTAATTATAAAGTGTCGAGCAATACCTTCATCTTGACATACCTTCACAAATGAATAACTTGTGTATTCACCACTGTTATCTTATCTAAGTCGTTTGATCTTTATGCTAGTTTGAGTTTCAACCATTTTTTTCCACCTAAGGAAAATATCACACACTTCATTTTTATTCTTAATAGCATACACCCAAACTCTTCTGGAAAAATTATCAACAAAAGTGAAAAAATAATGCATACAACCTAATGAAATAGTTTTGGTAGGCCCCTATACATCAGTATGGATGTAGTCTAAAATACCTTCAGTTCGGTGGGTTGCAGTGCCAAATTTCACTCTTGCCTGTTATCCCATAATACAATGTTAACAAAACTCAAGCTTACCTACCTTTGCACCCTTCAATAAACCTCTCTTAACCAATTATTGCAAATATTTTTTACCCGAATGTGCCAATCGCATATACTATAACCTGGTTGTATCTGAACCTGCATCTTTCTTAGAAATAAGTCAATAATTGTACTACCTTGAAAATAATACAAGTTATTTTTCCTAGTACCTTTCATCAACCCAAGCGTAACTGGTTTAACCTTTATGGTTTCATCTTTCAAAGTAATAGTGAACCCTTTAGGTTCTAAGGCACCCAATGAGATCGAATTTTTCTTTAGGCTTGGAATATATCTTACATCAGTAAAGGTTTTAACAATTCTATCTTGACATTTCAACTATATTGAACCTATTCCAGTTGTTTTAAATGTATTATTATTTCCCATAAAAAGAACCCCACGACCTAATTTTTTAAAATTAGAAAATTATTCCTTATTGGAACACATGTGATAGAAACAACTAGAATCCAAAATCCACTCACCACAGTAATGTGTCGAAGATGTTCTAACAAGAGAAAAATCTTACTCACTTCCATCATGCTTGGCTATACCGACATTAGAATGTGCTTTACCCTTATTCTTTGAATTTTTCCATCAAAATTCAACAAATCGTCCAAAATTTTATTGAAAGCATTTATGTTGTCATCTATAGAAATTTCTAGTTGATACGGGGAGCAAAACAATTTCTTTTTCAGATAGAGTGGATTTTTCAGATTCTTGGTCATAAATGTATCTTCCAATTTCTTCCACAATTCCTTTGCACATGTCTCCCTCATAACACAACATTTTTTATTTTTAGCAAGACACAAACGAATTGTACCACATGCCTGATGATTAATCTTTTCCCAATCTCTGCCGCCCCTTTCCTCTGGTTTATCATCTAGAGCAATATTTCATTCCTGTTGGTACATCGTGTGTAGAGATCCGAAGAATTAAGTAAATAAAAGAAAGTAGAGAAAAGGATTATTTTTTAAAAGGTTCTTGGGACCTTCGACGTGGATTCGTGTCTCGTCGACGAGAACTTACTGAGAGGGGTTTAGTAGAGCCTGAATTTCATCAACGAGGGTTACGAGTTCATCAATGAACTCCCTTCATGGACTCGTCGACGAGGTGACGTGTCTCGTCGACGAATCTGCACCTTATAAATATGATGAACTCTGGTTTTTCAGCGAAAATTTTGCATGAAACCCTCTCTCTCTCTCTCTCTAAACCTCATCTATCCTTCCTTCTCTCTAGATTTTCGGCTTCTTCCTGCGCCAGTTCGACGATCGGAAGTCGCCACGCTACTCCTGGGAATATTCTCTATAAGTTTGCTAGAGTAGTTCATTAGTTAGGCCAGCTTGGGCACCATCCCAAAATCTAGGTAAGTTGGTTATTTTAGGTTTTATAAGTTATTTGGTATTTATAGACTAAGGAAAATGTAGTAGATGAGATAATACTGGAATTTTTTTGGGAAAATGTGAATTTCAGGGTGTTGAGCTGGGAACACCACAGGTGTAGGTTTGGTTAAATTTGTGCGCTTCTCAGCAAGTCAGGTAAGGGGATAAACTAAGTCAGCATTTTTCATGAAATTATTTATTATTATACAACATTTATTTTTAGAAAAATATGTATGATATGGAACTGTGTTTGGAAATACTGCTATTGAACAAGTAAATAGTTTTAATACATTTTGTCTGGAAATATGATTTTAGTTCAAAATTTTATGTTAGAATATTATTTACACTTGTGTGGCATGAGTATGATTTCCCATGAAAATTATGTTATACCAAAATAGTATGTTTTCTTCAAAATAAGCATGTTATGACAATTTTCAAAAAAAAAAAAAAAAAAAAAAACGATACAGGAACTATGGTTTTGAAGTATTATGTTAAAAATTATAGAAATATCAAGATTCAATATATTTTGTTTTATGCCGGTGCAGATGCCATGATTTATACGATATGATATGCCGGCACAGATGCCATGATTTATATGTTATGATATGCTGGCGCAGATGCCATGATTTATGTTGGCATAAATGTCGTAATCATGTATGTTATGTCAAGAATTCATGAAAATATGATCATGTTAAATATTTCTATGAAATATGAAACAGTTATGTATCAGTATCATGAAATGTATTATATGTTATCAGAACCCGGATGACTTAGTTTAGTTTCACGAAGCACGGTACCGTAGCTATATGTTCAAGATCATGATTATTGTTGACTCTATGAGTTCAATCCGATTTTAATAATGACAAATCACTTGGTATTTGATCTGTGCATTGAGATTGTGAACAGGAAAAATATTTACCATGCACGGAAGGTTAGTAAGTCATGGAAGCCATGAAAATTAAAGAATATACATCTTGGCACAATCCATGGAACTAAAAGAGTTGAAGAATGAAGATGCAAGCGGCAAGTTCAAGATTGTCATGGGAATGGGTATTTAGAACTGAATGTATTTACATATTTCATATGATTTAATTCGAAACTCAAAACATATCCTAGACTGACCTTAGGACTCATGCATCTCATGAACATATTTAGGGGATATTTATGGACTTAAAGATTGTTTTTGAAACCCCGGAAAATATTTTATAAAAGAGCCAAGAAAGAGAGCAAAATAGATTTTGGAAACTAAAAAGAAAAATCTAGAAAATGCACTATTCAAAAGACCGAACTCCCTGTTCAGTCGTCTGAAGTGTCAACTTTAGAAGATCGAAGTTAAGCTCAGTCATCTAAAGAATTTCTTCAGAAGACCGAAGATTAAGTCCAGTCGTTTGAAGAATTACTAGAGAAACACAGAAACAGACAGAAGCACACCAGAAGACTAAACCCTGACTTCAGTCGTCTGAACCCGCAAGTTCAGAAATCTGAACCCCAACTTCAGTCGTCTAACCTTGTGTCCAGGTTAATTTTTCAAAGCTCTAAGGAATTTCAGTCTTCTAAGCTCTTCACCTCAGTCGTCTGAATATACGAGAAGATTAAAAATTTGATTTTTAATGAGAGAACACACGAGTTATTTTCACAATCAAGTTGATCCAATGGGTAGAAATCATCCTAAGAGTAAGGTTACCTATATAATCAACATCTAAACCCTAGTGCCCCCAAGAGAAACAACCTTTGGCATACGATTAAGTATATTGTTAGATTAGAACTGAAACTTTTTGTTGACTTTTTGAGTCCGATCCCAATTTTGATGCTGACAAAGCACAAGTATCTTATGTGTGCATTTAGTATGTGAACAGGTCTACATGTCTGCACGGATATAAGATATAGGAGAAATGGAAGCCAAGATAGATCTTCAAGCCTACATACAACTTGGCGCATTCCATAAAGAGAAGAGCAAAAGAGGAAGACATTTATTTCTTGTTGTATTGCATTTAATTTTTATATATTTGATCTGTAATAATGCATGCATCTGTATGATATGTTTTGAATGCTCAGAAAGGTCATAGACTGACCATAGGGACCGACCGTATCTTAGGGCACCCTTCGAACGACCGAAGGTCTATCGACGGTGGGTTTTGACCTTAGATAGACCTTAGGTTCCCACATATTGTGCACAAAGTCCCCTATATCACTCTTCATATCAGGGGAGTTAATTTTGGCTAAAGTGGACTTAATTGAAAATGCTGAGTGTATTCAGGCAACTGAACCCTGGACAGGTCAAAAGTTTGACTTGGTTCAGGTGACCGAACCAAATTGAACTGATCTGCCTCGGGCGACCGAACCTCTGTCAGTATACTTTTTACCTTCCCTGGGCGCCCGAACTCTGTGTTCAAAATGGCCTCGGGCGACCGAACTTTGCGCCGGGCTCTCGAATTGTGCACAAAAATTTCTGACTTTGGTTCAGCTAACTAAACCTAGACTCGGGCGCCCAAACTCTTTAAAATACCTTTTTTAGCTTAGTCTGTTCGAGTGACCGAACCTTAGGTCGGGCACCCGAATCGCGCGGGTTAATTTATTTTTATCGAGATTATTTTAATTAAACATCATTAATCTTTTTATAAAATGACTTATGTGTCCCCAACGGTCATAATTTTCAGAAAATCTATAAATACCTCCTCATTTGCTTTGATTAATAACTTTGATTAACATAAAATTCTCTCTAATCCTTGGTTAATCATAGTTCCCACAAAATGCCTTTTATTGTTTAAATCACTCTTTTGGGGCAAAATATTTTGTACAAATCTCTCCATCTCTCTTTCATGCATTTATTTCAAAATCAATTTATTGAGGAGAGTAATTTATTTAGGGCATTCTAATTGCTTTTACTCTCACATACCTTTCATCTTTGAAATATATTTTTGAGAGTATTGCTTAGGGTTTCTCCCCAGTTATTTCTTTGGTAAATATATTTTAGGAGAAAATCATTTATTGCACAAATGTTTTCTTGAGCCTAACTCTTAGATTCTCCAAATAGTTTTCATTTGCATAAATCTTTGTTGGAGAACATATTACTCATATTTCACACACATATATTATTTGTGCAAAAATCATTGAAAGGGCAAAACCCTAGGTTCTCCTATATTGTTATTGAAATATCTTTTTGGAAAAAATATTTTATTAGGGTTTAAATATAGTTAAACACACTTACTCCCTTGAGCATTATTTCATATTATTGGAGTGTGTATTTTCATGAGCTTAATGTGTACATTTCTGCTTATATGTTTTAGAAGCATTTTCATGTACAAAATCGTTTTGATGTAACAGTTGGGTTTAACCCGTTAATTGAACTGGGGAGTCTCAGCCCCGTAAATAAGATCGGTTTGGTTTAGCCCAAAATTGAACTGGGGAGTCTCAGCCCTCTAACTAGTTTGGCTCAGCCCAGCAATTGAGCTGGGGTTTTCTTCGCCCCGTAAGGAGAGGATGTAAAAGGTTTCTGCTTTGCCTAATTAAGTGAGCAGGTTTAGTGGAATCCTTGGGAGGGTATGCCCAAGGCAGGGATGTAGGCTAGTTTTGTAACGACTTGCTTAATCTCCATGTTTTTTTTTTTTTTTTAACATAACATTTAAAATGCTCTGATACCAAATTGAATCCTCAACCTAAGCAGCAAGAAGCAGAAATCATATAGACATAACCATAAATCATTATATACAATACCAGAATTCTGAAATGTTTTCCAAAATATACAAATATAACTGTATCCCAAAATACCCTCAACTAGCTAGGACTATACAAAAATACTCCCACAATACTCACTTTACTGTCAGGGCTGTACTAAAACTCCTCTATCTGCAAGTCTGGTCTACTCACCTACCTGGATCACCTGAAAAATGGTTCAACACTGGGATGAGCCAATGCTCAGTAAGACGAAATATGCTATTACTAGTGTGTGGCAAATGAGTAACAATATTATGAAAATTTGTTTTCATATAATCATGTATAACTGGATACTTAAGTGCAGTACAAGTAATAAAATACACCACCCTTTCCATGTTGCTTAACATAACAGTATTGTAGGTTACTATTCAAAGTACTTCTAGTGTACATAAGTATGTTCCCTGTTTGTGCAAATTTGTACATACGTAATAGTAACTGAAAACTTTCCCTGTGGATAACTGTGTGTCATGATTTAACCCCTCATGATAGGGTTGTGCGGCCCGTAGGCGAGATTTACCTTAGCTGGTCAACCAGGAATGAATCACTATATTTCATCGGTCTGATCTGCCCATCTCAACCCACATCTGATGGGGAGCCTGTCCATGTCAAGGGCCTAGGTGATCGACCTACTACCACGTATTATCTAAATAGGTGGTTGCACTCATAACATAAATATATGTAGCAACACTACTGTGCTCTATAACTGCATAGTCCAACAGGGTCTGATATTATATAATATATCTTTATATATCACTATCTGATTTACCATGATTTTGAAATAACTGTAATAACTATGATGCTGCATACTGTAGCTGTAATTCATACATCATAATACTGAGAACTGTATAATCATAACACTGAAACTACATAATCATAATACTGAAATTCGTATAATCATGGTACTAGAATTCATATAATCATGGTACTGAAATTCATAAAATCATAATACTGAAATTCATAAAACATATCTCTGTACTATATTCATATTCTCAAGCCACACCATACTATAATACATAATATCTATAATTTAATAAACTGTATAATATTTTAAAATTACCTAGCATAGCATATTTCCCTTACCTGACTACTAGAAAGCCCCTATGGTGTACTAGCCTAACACCCGCAGGGCCTCCTACATAACACCTTGAAAACAACGTTTGTCAGAACAAAATATCAGTATTTCTGCGCCTATATCATTTCTTATAACTGTCATAAGGCCAAAAATGGGCTAAAAGGTCTTACCCTGAATTTGGGATGAAATTCAACTTCGTTTCACCAACGATTCGCTCCAGCAGACTTGCAGAGAACTTCGCCAGGAGCGTCGTGGTGGTTTCGGATCGTCGATCCGGCGACTGGTGGGGCTGTAATCTAAGAGAGGAGGGAGAGAGTTCGTAGAAAAGAGAGAAAAGCGTTAAAACTAAATAAAAATCTGAGTTTGCACTATTTATAGGGCCAGATTCGTTGACGAGACACGTCACCTCGTTGACGAGTCCTTTAGTAAATTCATCGACGAACCGGATTCGGGCTACTCTAAATTTCATCGACGAACCCCTGTATTCGTCGATGAAATTCAGAGTAGCCCAAATCCGTCTCTCGGTATTTTCTCGTCAATGAAATCTTGCTCTCGTCAACGAGATCCTGAAGACCTTCGTCGACGAAACCCTGTATTCGTTGATGAATTTTCTTATGCACTCATCGACGAACCCCTGTGTTCGTCAATGAGTCCTGAGAATTCCTTGAAATTATTATTATTATCATTATCTCCAAAATGCGATGTCATCGACGAACATGGAGCGTTCGTCGACGAAATCTACTGCCTCCTACTATTCCTGTTTCCATTTTCCTCCCTTTTTATTATTAAAATACTATTATTCTTCGGGTCACTACAGTTTGGCCGAACCTCGATAACAAATCTTGTGTCTCTCTCTCCCTATCTCATTTAAATTACTGCACTTTAAATTCAGTATGTGCATGCCTATTTATTTATTGTTATATTTAGTTGCATGCACACATTTACATTCAATGAGATACATGTGAATGCATGAACCAATACCTTAATCATTTTACATACACACATTTAATATTGAATAGGATATGATATGTGGTGAATCGGCGTAATTGTTTAAATTTGGGAAAAATGTTTTAAAACCCAATTCACCCCCCTCTTGGAATCACACCAATTCCAACACTTTTGCTTGAGATTTCAAAGTTTATACATCAAATCTGAGCTAAGGCTATCTTGATCTTCTAAGGCAATCTAGCAATCGTTGTGCTTTCATTTTGGTATTGAGGTTTGGTAAATCGATCTGCTTGTTAATATTTATTCTCATAGAGTTTTTCATCTAAATTGATTTGCTTGTTGATATTTGTTTTCAAAGAGCTTTTCATCTTAAAATCCATTATTGAATATTTGTTGAGAGGTTGATTTTGAGTGTGCATATATTAAATCGTTTTGACAAGATCACTACTTGAGAAAAGTTTTTTAGCCATTGGTTAAATATTTTTTATTCAAGTGAGTTTTCTTTTAAAGACTTGATATTTTCGATATTACAAAACTACTTGATTGAATATCCTTAGTGTTCTTAATTACATATATTATTGAGGGATATTTTCTAAAAAATATTATATTAGGTTTGTTGATCTTTGGAACTCATATCATATATATACATATATTTGCATATTACAAAGATCATATTGTGTTTGGATACTTGGAAGAAAACTTATTAATTTAGATCTTTACTGTATTCAAGACAAATTTTTTAATAAGATCGCGCTTGGTATTTGTGCATCTAATAAGTTGAACTAGAATCCTAATTTCTCCAAAGTTTTTACTTATACCATTATTTTGGGAGATTTAATAAACGGGAAGTTGTGTGAAGCATATCATTCATATAATGATTATATCGTTACATACATACCGAGCTTCAAGTTTCATCATATGGATATGTGTTAGGTTTTCAATTGTACTCACTAGCTTTGTTAGAAGTAATATTGAGTTGTTTTGCAGATTTGAAATTCTAAATTGTAATCACGGTTCGGGTTGTGAACCGAGTGAGGAGGAAGCTGTGCCTGCAGCGGATGTAAGGGAAGCTCCGTCTCCGTTAAAGGAGTAGGGATTTAGTGGAATCCTTGAGTGGGTTGCTCAAGGCGAGGACGTAGGGCGGATTGACTGAACCTCATAAAAAATGTGTTTGCCTTCTCTCTTCCTTTACTCCTTTTAATTTCCGCAACGCATTTCATTACTTATCTTGCATGTGTGTATGTTGAATAATCCGACACGCACTTGATAATTAATTGGGTAAAATAGAATTCATTGAGATAATAATTTGAATCTGTGTCAAACCTCTACAATTAATTGATTAAATATAGAAATAAGGATTAAGTGGTAAATAATATTAAATATTTTTAAAAATACCCAATTTACCCCCCTCTTGGGATTACACTTAAATTAACAATTATGTTAGTGCTACCACACATATTAGATAGAGTGTGGGAGATGGCAATCTATGTGACTTCATGGTAATGCAAGTGTCCCACTGGCAGTCCAGACCAGGTGAGGGCAAGCCCATCGTACTTACAAACTGATGTTGACTTAGTGTGGTCGGCCAGCCATTGCCAGGTCCCGCCTTCGTGTCGCATAACCCTGTCATGTGGGGGGTAAGACATGACATCAGCTAACTATTCATCCTGGGTAATATTTCAAGTATTGTACAGTTATATAAGATGATTTACATGATTTAGAAATACAATATGATATGTTATGTTTTATTCATAAATCATACAGACAATTTTTACTAGATAAGATTTATGTACTGTTTATATTTATCACGAGAATACTATACATACAGTTTTACATGTTATACCAATAAGTACAGTTCATGTTTAAGTCACTTTAACACTTATGTTACTACACACTAATGTTAGTTTATCTCCCTTACTGAGAGGTGTCTCACCCCAACATCACAAACATTTTAGGAAATCTAGATAGGAGGGCAGGTAAAGCCCCGCAGCAGCAGAGGTTAACCGTGTTATCCTGTTAGAAGAGTAAGTAGGTGAGCTAGGGTCAAATGAGTTTTGAGATTATGACCCTAGGATACTTTTTGGGTCTTTTGTGGATGATTGTATATATATGATAAATTTAGTAGAACTCGGGTATGGTTTCTGGTGTTGTATAACATATATATAATTTTATGTTTTCCGCTACTTAGGTATTAGAGTTGTATGATAGATATATCCCTGGTACCCATGGGTTCAGGTTTATCACAATTATGATTGTTTAATAGGATATTACAATTACTATGTATGTTATTATGTGAAAAAAAATTAATTATATGATAAAATAGGCAGGTCGTTACATATTCACATACCAAAATTATTGGTACCATCAAATTTCTCCACCTCAAACCAAGCATTAGTTATTGTCTTTGAAAATGATGATGAAGCTGTTGGGGTTGTAGTTTTTGTCATATTCCAAAACTATATATCAAATAGCAATTCAACATAATAGAAGGCCTAGGATGAATAGTACCACCCTTATCCCAATTTTGTCTACCCTATATATACTATGAAATTCCACTTTGACCAAACCGACCTCTAGGGAGCGATTGAGTCGCAATGGTCTTTGAGCACTCACTTAGACAAGGTCTTTCTTAGACATAAAAAATGGAATTAAAGATCCTAACAGAGAAGTACCTCTGTATTGACACTATTCAACTTGGCTCTAATACCAATTGTTGTACTGAGTATCCCATTTGTGCCAAACACGAATTCTACAACTATTGTTATTGAATATATAATCAAAACTAAAATAATGTAGAAACTAATACTAAAAGATAACAATAAAAAATAAGGCAAAAATTCACAAGGTTCAGAACAGAATTATCCACGTCCTCAAGTGTTGACGATCAATCCACTACTTCTAGAAAAATTACAACTTGGGCAAATTTCATATTACTAATAGTAATTAGAAATATTCTATAGTACAAATACTGTTTGTAATTCTACAAATTTGAGGTGTGATTACAAATGGAGAGGAGAGCTCTTTATATAACTTCATCTTAAAGGTTCAAACAACAATCTCACCAATGTGGGACAAACAAAAAACTTCAAACAACCTTCCCACCGATATGGGACAAAACAAAAACCAACAAGAGAGAGGTTGGAATAAAAAGAATGAAGATTTTGAGAAAAAGAAGATAGTGTTGCTGGGTTTAAATGAAAGAGAAAGGGAAGATAGGAGAGTTGTCACATAAAAGGAGTGTAATTTTGTATATATAACTAATTATATTAATTAATTTATAATATAAGAAATTTAATTTTTATTTATCAAAATAAACTTAGTAAAGCAATTGAGATCAATAGAGAGAGAGAGAGAGAGAGAGAGAGAGAGAGAGAGAGAGAGAGAGAGAGAGAGAGAGAGAGAGAGAGAGAGAGAGATTTTACGTCTAAACTCATTAATACTAGTTGCTAATCTTTCGAACTCACTTTCTAAAATAAAAAAAAATTATTAAGCTTGTATCCCTAATGATTTTATGTTTGGTTAGCGTGACTTTATATGTTCGAAACAATAGTATTTTGAAATTGATGCTAAGACAACAACTTTGGGAATATTACTTTTTCACAAAACTTTGGGAAATATATATGTCATTTTTTCTTTGATGGAACAAAAAAAAAAAAAAAAAAAAAAAGGTAAACCAAGTCTTAAGTTTTGCTAGATAGAGTCAACTAAATGACAATTTTTTCGACAAATTTAGGGACCATTTAGTATTATTGTCAACAATTAAAGAAACGAAAACTAAAAATAAAAAACAAAAACCAAAAATTAGAAACCAACAACTTGTTTCATTAACATTTATAAAACTCATATAAATTAAAAACTTAATTAAAAATATGCTCATTTTTATATTTAAATATTATCAAATTATAATTAAAATAATAAAATTACAAATAATACACATTAAAAATCAATATAATAAATATAATTTATTATAGTTATTTTACTTAATTGCTCTATTTTCAAAATTTAATTTACAGTAAAAATTTTATTAGACATTATGATTGAAAAATAATAAAAGTATTTTTTAATTGACTTTATTATTATTTTTTAAAATTTATATATATTTTTATTTTAATTATATTTAAATGCATATGGTCATTTAATTTTGATTTTAATTTAAAAGTGTATAAAATGAATAATTTAATAAAAAAAATTATTTTTAGATATTAAAATTTCAAACAACAGGTTGTCAAAATAACTGTAAATTATAAAATTTTATTTTTTAGTTTTTTGGCAAATACTTGAAAATCGACAATAAAAACATAAAACAACATAAATAAATACATTTTTATAATCTATTTTTTCATGGTAAAAAAATAGAAATAGAAAAAAGCAAACAATTAGAGTTATTAAGGGCTTGTTTGGTATCGTTACTGTTTCCTATTTTTTGTTTTCGTTTCTCTATAGTGAAAAAAAAGATTATAAAAACAGGTTTATTTATGTTAGTTTTCTATTTTTGTTTCCAATTTTTAATTGTTTGCAAAAGAATTGAAAACTCGATTTTATAATTTTCATTTGTTTTGACAACTTATTGTTGGAAATTTTAATATTTAGAAATATTTTTTTTGGAATAAATTAATCATTTTATACACTTTTAAATTAAAATCAAAATTAAATGATCAAATAAATTTAATATAATTAAAATAAAAATATACATAAAAATTTTAAAAATAATAATAAAACCAATTACATAATACTTTTACTATTTTTCAATTGTCATGTTTAATAAAAATTTTATTGTAAAAAGATTTTTTAAAGTAGAACAATTAAGTAAATAAATATAATAAAATCAATTTTTATTATAGTAATTTTTTAATTTATTTTTTGTAATTTTATTATTTAAATATTTTGATTTAAAATGGAAATAAATAATTTTTAATTTATATAAATTTTATAAATATTAAGTAAACAGAATTTTTATTTTTTATTTTTTATTTTTATTTTTTATTTTCGTTCTTCTAATTTTTGATTTTTAAGAGTCACACCAAACGACCTGAAAGAGCCAAAACGGTCCCCCATCAAACAACTGGCCTTCATCCACGTGTGCCTGCCTCCGACAAAAGATCTCTGAGCGGCGACTACTTTCTTCCTCTGAAGTCTGAATCTTCTCCCGTTCCTCAAGCTCTGCTCTGCAGTATTGTGTTCACAGCGAGAGCCAATTACTTCTCTGCAAAGAGAAAGCAGAGAGGTGTGCAGGCCAGGCCGGCCAACTGCTTCGGATTTCAATCATAGGGTTTAGGGACAGATCAGCGTCAAGCCATGGCTCTGCTGATGCTATCATCGCCACCTCAAACCCCAGCAGTGCTTCAAAACCCTCTTCCTCATCCTTCCTCCCCATGGCGATTCCCTAAAGGTCCCTCTTTCAATTCACCTGCTTCCTCCGTCTCTTCGACTGCCGCTGCCCGCCGCTCCTCAACTTCATCGACTGATCGGATTTGGAGCGGCAGATCCCGCCTCGTGGCAAGAGCAGCCGCTGCTTCCGAATTTGAGGACAGCGTCGGCGACGCCCTCGCCGATGTTGCCGTTTTCACCGCCGCGGATGGCCAGCCCGTCCTGTTCAATAATCTCTGGGATCAGAACGAGGTGAGATCATCCTTGCTTGATTCTTCTAATTGGTCTGTTTTGAGTTTTGAATGTTCCCAATTTATGGTTCTTTCGTGAACATATTTCGGGCATAAGTTATCCGTGCAGCCGTGCCTGCTAAATGGTCTAATTATAATTCTAAATTTATTTTATTAATTTAAATCCACTGATGAAGGAGATAAACTTTCACTGTGAATGAAAGACGCTAGCTTTTTATTCGACAGAGATATGAGCCTGCTTAGAGTCGACTGATCAAAATAGGGTTAGAATAAATATGAAACATGGTCGCTTTGATTTTCATTGCAGACCAAAAATTAAGGAGTAAGTACTTCAAATTTGTTTGTTGTTAGTTTCATCTTCCGCCATTAAATTGCATATGAACCAATATCACCAGTCATATGTTGTTGTCATCATTACCGAACATTTTAGAGGATTGTTAGTGTTGTTGCCAAAGCTTGTCGCATCATCTAAGATGCTTCGCAACTTGTTAGGAAGGATGAAAAGTGTGACTAGGGAGGCCCTAATGGCCTTTGGTGACCTCTTTGATGCTTAAGTAGTAAGAGGAATTTGAAAAACAATGCATAAAGAATGAACTAACCCCATTGTGAGAGGGGAGGCTTTCTTTCATGCCCATCCTTGTTGCTTGTGCGCCACATGGTGGGCTTTAGTTGTTCGTCTCTCAGTTGCCTTTAGGTATGGAGAAATAGTGCCTTTGCCAGGTGCAAACCACGTGGTAGGCATTGGCTATTCATGCCTTAATCGCCTTTGATTCTCCCATGCCATTGGGTATGATAGTTCCTTTGCCTTCACGAGCCAAACTTGTTCAGTACATTATGCTCACCAGTCGCCTGTGACTGCTAGTCTCGTGGGCATGGGATGGTTACCATCTTGTATATACTAGTGTAGGTTTATTTTTCAAAAATAGTTTTGTTCTACGCTAAAAAAGAGATTATGATTCCTCGGACAAATAGATGTTTCCTAGTGCCAATTGAAAATTGCATAAAAAACTTTTTAGAGGAGGGTGAGTGGTCATCAATTTGTAAAACTCACTAGTCATTGTAAATGTGTTTAGCCTACTTGCTTCCCTCACTAGGCACATATTGTTAACAAATATATTGCTTTAATGAATTACTTTGCTTCAATGTTTACCGCTTGCTTATCATTGCTCTCATGAATTGCTTAGTGCTTCCGCTTACATTTCTTTCAATGACAATGAAAATGTTCTATTAATAAATCGTGATAAATTTTTGTCTGGCTAGTTAAGTAAAAGTGCTTTAGTTAGCGCTGCAAAACCCTTCACAAAAGTGTGAAATACTCAGCCCGTGACACGTGGTATTAGAGCTCGGTTAATTCCTGTGTGAATTCAGTTGTTTTCGTTGTGGGATTGGGAAGCTTTGGTGAGAGACCATGCCAACTGATGTTAAGAGAATTAGGGTGTTAAAAGCATAGGTTGAGATGACATTCAACAATGTGGCCGTAGAGATGGCCCAAATTTCCAAATGTGTTGATGAATTGGAAGGATCTCAAAAACATCAACAAAGTTCCATGGTGGAATTGTTAGAGGACTTTCATGATATTGTAGAGTCCTTGCAGTCTAAGATAGTTGATTTTACTGTGAAGGTGAATGTGATGGTTCTTGTTATGGGAAACTTTAACACTCTGGAGTTTAGTAGGACCAAGGTACCAAAACCTAGAATGTATGGGGGTGCCTGTGATGCCTAGGGGTTGGAGAACTTCTTGTTTGATATGGAGCAGTACTTTTGCGCTATAAGGATGGACTCAGAGCAGGTGAAAGTGAATACTATGACTATGTACTTGTTCATGATGCTAAATTGTGGTGAAGTACCAAGTACGATGACATTGAGAATGGACGTTGTGTCATTGGTTGTTGGGTAGACTTGAAGAGAGAACTCAAGATTTAATTCTTTCCATAGAATGTTGAGTACAATGCTAGAATAGAACTGAGAGACCTCAAGCATATTGGGTCAATCAAAGAATACGTGAAACAATTTTTTGCTTTTATGTCAGATATTCGGGACATGTCAAAGAAGGACAAGTTGTTTTATTTGCTTGAGTGGTTGAAACTGTGGACAATAACAGAACTTCATAGACAAAGAGTTCAAGATTTGTCTACCGCACAAGCTGTTGCAGAACACTTGACTGACTAGGTTGGAAATAATTCTGCTTTGTCCAAAGAGAGCGCATGGATGGAATCAGTGAAAATTCTTTCAAGAAGGGCAGACTCAAAAGCGGAGGAGATGACAGTAAGGCGTCAACTTCAAAGAAAGTTTCGTCATCTCGAGCATCCAACCACCCAATGGTAAGGCTAAGATTACATGCTTCTTATGTCGAGGTTCTCATAGAGTTGTTGAGTGCCCTCACAAGTCATTATTTAATGCCTTACAAGTTTCCATTGCGGAGGGGCACTAGAGGATGATAAGGATGAGGAAGATACTTGGAGGATGGGTGCAATGTGGCTAGTGAATGCATTGGAGAGGCAAGCAAAAGAACCAAAAATTATACAGACAAAAGGGTTGATATTTGTGGACTCGAGGATCAATGGGAAGAGCACATGTGCTATGGTTGATACCGGGGCTATCCCTAACTTTGTTTCACAGGTAGAAGCAAGGAGACTTAACTTATCCTTGGAGAAGGATTCGGGTTGCATGGAAGCGGTTAACTCTACACCCCTACCTACTTTGGAGTGGCTAAACAAATTACTTGGAAGTTTGGGCAGTGGGAAGGACATGCGAATTTCATATCTGTGCCATTATATGATTTTCAAGTCATTCTTCAAATGGAATTCTTAAGGGAGACCAAGGTAGTGCTAATGCCTTTTTTTGGTTCCCTTTGTCCGATGGGAGACCACCCTTGCATGGTGTAAGTCGTTGTGAAGAAAGGTGACTATGAGAAGTTCCTTTTTGCCATGCAACTCAAGAAAGGATTGAGGAAGGGGGAACAAACGTATCTAGTCATGCTGGTGGTAGATGAAGAAGTAGGCTAAGAGTTGGTGCCTATGACCATCTATGCTGTGTTGGATAAGTACAAAAAGGTGATGCCAGATAAGCTACCTCATAACTTACCTCCACGACAGAGTGTGGAGCATGAGATCGAGTTGTTTTTAGGAGTTAAACCATTTGCTAAGGGGCCGTATTGGATGACACCGCTGGAGAAGGTAGAGTTAAGAAAGCAACTTGATGAACTGTTGGAAGTGTGATATATTCGTCCTTTCAAAGCACCATTCGGAGCACCGGTGTCGTTTCAGAGGAAATATAATGGAAGCATGTAGATGTGTGTAGACTATCATGCACTCAACAAGGTGATAGTGTACAACAAGTATTCTATTTCGTTGATTGCCAATCTATTTGATTAGCCGAGTCATGCAAAGTACTTCACCAAATTTGACTTGAGGTTAGGTTACTATTATGTGAGAATAGTTGATGGGGATGAACGGAAGATAACTTATGCAACACGGTATGGGGCATATGAGTTCTTGGTGATGCCATTTGGGTTGACGAATGCGCCTGTGACGTTCTGTACCTTGATGAACCAGGTATTTCGTGAGTACCTCAACAAGCTTGTCGTGGTATACCTGGATGATATAGTTGTCTATATTTTGCTGGAGGAACATAAAGAGCATCTACGGTAGGTGTTGGACAGGCTAAAGGAGAAGAGTTTGTATGTGAAGAAAGAGAAGTGTTCTTTCGCTCTGTGAAACATAAAATGCCTTAGCCATGTGATTCAACAAGTTTATATAAGAATGGATATGTAGAAGTTAAGAGCCATTCAAGAATGGAAGATCCCAATGATAGTGAAGGAGTTGCATTCCTTTCTTGATCTTGCCAATTATTATAGAAAGTTTGTTGAGGAGTACTTGAGGAGAACTGCTCCTTTAACTGAACTGCTAAAGAAGGGTTAGGGGTGGAACTGGACAACATGGTTTTAAATCGCGGTAGGGGGTAGCGTAATGTAACGGTAATGAGTGTAGCGGAAAGCGGAAGTTACATAACAGGATTTGGGTGTAAGGACTGTGAATTTTTTTCATGCAAACACAACCTTATGCATATTAGTATATTTGCATTTTTTAAGCTTTTAACCATTCGTAGAAAGCATTTGTGTATCTTGGATCCTTTAGGTCAACTAATTAAGTTGTTTGGTGAGGGCAAGAAATTTACATTTGTTTTAAACCACCATTGACAAAAAATTATGAGTGGGTGTTTGTATTTATATTTTTTCATTATTCTTATGTGTGATAAATTAATTAATAAAACAAAATCTGTTTATCAACTATATTAATCTATTAAACCCATAAGACATGAATAAGATAAATATACAATAACTAGAAAAGAAAAGAAGCTTGAAATTGAAAAATATAGAACATAAATATTGAATTGCCAATATTATTAAAATAAAATATTTTTTTAGCAAATTAGTATTATCACATTATATATATTTTTGCCATAACAGTCCTATGGTGGTTACGTAACAACTGTAGTAGCCTTTACATAATGGTCGTAGTCTATAATGGCTGCTGCGGGCGTGATTTTTCGTCCCACCGATCTCGCAGTGTGTAATGGTAACAGGAACCCCAAAAAAGGTTACGTAACGGCATTGCATAATGGTTGTGGCCATTATTTAAAACCATGTTGTGATAGAGAAGTACTAGGGAGCCTTTGAAGTTTGATGACTTGAAGGATGCCATAATGAGAGATTCGGTACTTGCTTTTCCAAACGTTATAAAACCCTTCGAGGTACACAAAAATGTATCAATTACACCCTTGGAGGAATCTTGTTACAGGTGGGACATCATGTTGTGTGCGTACGAGAGCCGTACGCTTACTGAAGCGGAACGGAAGTACACAACTTAGAAGAAGGAGATGCTAGCGGCAATCCATTGTGTTCATGTGTGGCGACATTACCTACTTGGGTTGAGGTTTGTGGTGAAACGAATAACTTACAACCTGTTTGGTATCATTGTTGTTTTTTGTTTTTTGTTTTCATTTCTCTGTAATGAAGAAACAGATTGTAAAAACGTGTTGTTTACGTTGTCAGTTTTCTGTTTCTGTTGCCGGTTTTTGGCTGTTTGTCAAAAAACTGAAAGCAAGATGTTATGGTTTTCAGTTGTTTTAGCAACTTGTTGCAAGCAATTTTAATATCCGGAAATAGTGTTTTTGGATTAAATTAATCATTTTATGCACTTTTAAATGAAAATTAAAAAAATAAATGATCATATAAATTTAAATATAATTAAAATAAAAATATACATAAATTTTTAAAAATAATAATAAAGCCAATTACAAAATACTTTTACTATTTTTCAATTGTTATGTCTAATAAAATTTTTATTGTAAAGTAAAATTTGAAAGTAGAACGATTGAATAAAATAATTATAATAAATTTATTTTTATTATATTATTTTTTTAATGTGTATTATTTGTAATTTTATTATTTTCATCATATTTTTGTCATGTTATTTGATTTAAAGATGAAAATGAGTATTTTTTAATTAAGTTTCAAATTTGTATTAGTTTTATAAATGTTAACCAAACAGGTTGCTGGTTTCTAGTTTTTAGTTTCTATTTTTGGTTTTTGGTTTTTGTTTCTGGTTTCTGTTTCCCTAATTTTTGACAGTGATACCAAACGGGCCCTTAGGTGTTAGCCACTTCTTTACATAGTCAAAGTTATCACCCAAGTAGAGCTAATGGTAGGAATTTTTGGCAAAATTTAATTTCTCATTTGAGCACAAGACCCCCGCCCGGGGGGGGGGGGGGGAGGATGAGCCAAGTTGTAGATGCGCTTAGTAGGAAGGCTAAGCTGGAGGCCTTACAAATGGTAACACACTTGACGTTGAGTGTAGTTACCATGACGATGCGGAAGCGCATCAAGGAGAACTTGGTCAAAGATCCAGTTGTCCAAAACCTCATGAAGCTGACAGAAGATGGCAAAGCATGCTAGTTCAGGATGGAAGACAGATTATTGATGACTCATGATAGCCACTTCTTTGTGCCACAACCTGGATATCTGAGAAAGACATTGTTGAGAGAATGTCATGATACCATGTGGGTCGAACATTGGATGGCAATGCACTTTGGTGTCACTTGAGGTATTATTAGCCGCGCACGCATGATGTGGTTGATTATACCCGAACTTGTCTCACCTGCGAACAAGACAAGGTGGAGCGGAAGAAGGTTGCTGGACTGCTGGAGCCCCTACTAGTACCAACTAGACTGTGGGAGAGTGTTTCACTGGACTTCATCACCAACTTGCTTAGAGTGGGAGATGCAAGGTCTATGCTTGTGGTCATATACATGTTTTTGAAGTATGATACTTTCATACCTGCACTGAAATACTGTTTGGCAGAGGAGATGACACAACTGTTCTTCAATCATTTTGTGAAATATTGGGGTGTTCCCTAAGATATTATCAGTGACCAAGAGACTCTAGATTCACTGGCAACTTCTAGACATAATTTTTTAGAATCCTTGATTCACAACTTGACATTTCTTCAAGTTGTCGTCCATAGACATACGTACATACGGAGAGATTCAACAGGCTACTACCTACCCGAGTTATCATCCACAAATGGACGGACGGACGGAAAGATTCAATGGGCTGCTATCTTCTAGAACAGTACTTGCACCATTTTGTCAATGCCAATCAAAAGAATTGGGTGCATGACTCAGTTATGTTTTAATACCCAAAAGAGATCAACCATCAACAAGAGTCCTTTTGAGCTTGTTATAGACCAGCTGCCGCTGTTATCGCACATAATGGACAAGCCATACAAGCCAGCAGCCATTGTTACCACACACAATGGACAAGCCATATAGAGGAAAGAGTCCTAAAGCGTACATCTTTACCAAGGAATGGAGACAGAATGCAGAGATCACTCGAGTCTACTTGAAGAAAGCTTCAAAGGGGATGAAGTGGGCACATTAGGGGAGAAGACTGTTGCATTTCAACGTGGGTGACTTGGTGCTTGTTAAGTTTAATCCTGAACAGATCAATTCACTACGAGGATGAGATAGGAGACTTCTTCGTAAATATGAAAGACTAGTCCCCATCTTGGCTAAAGTTGGGAAGACTTCTTGCAAGATTGACCCTTTAGCTTGGATGAAAGTGGATCTTGTGTTTCATGTCAGTTGCCTCAAGCCGTTCAATGCCGACATCGAAGATCCTAGTAGAAGTCAGTCAACCAGAGCATTAGTGAATATAGTGCAACTTGACAGATGAGAAGTTGAAGTCATCCTTATAGACAGAGAGTTCACATCCTCAAGGAAGAAGCAGCACGAGTTCTTAGTGAAGTGGAAAGGCCTTGGAGATGAAGAAATCAATTGGATTTCTGCAGAAGATATGAAACCATTCCTGGACAAAGTTGAAGAGTACCTAGCATCAAAGTCTACAAGGATGTCAATTGCATGAGTGGGGGAGCGTCATGAGCCAAGCTTGTTTAGGGCATTATGCTCGCCTGTGACCGCTTGTCTCGTGGGCATGATATGGGTTATCATCTTGTATATACTAGTGTAGGTTTATTTTTCAAAGATAGCTTTGTTCTAAGCTAAAAGTGGGAGTATGACTCCTCGGATAAATTGATGTTAACTAGTGCCAAAGTGAGAATTGCATAGACAACTCTTTAGGGGAGTGTGAGTGTTCATCAATTTGTAAAACTCACTAGTCATTGTAAATGTGTTTAGCCTACTTGCCTCCCTTGCTAGACACGCATTGTTAATAGAGTTGTTGCTTTAATGAATTGCGTTGCTTCGATGTTTATTGCTTGCTTGCCATTGCTTTCATGAATTGCTTATTGCTTTCGCTTACATTTCTTTCAATGACAATGGAAGTTTTATGTTGGTAAACCATGTAAACTTTCAGCTGGCTAGTAAAGCAAAAGTGCTTTAGCTGGCACCACACAACCCTTCACAAAAGTGTGAAATACCCGGCTTGTAACATCATGCATAGGCCTAGGGTAGCAAACGAGTCGAGCCACTTAGTGCCAAGGTTATTAAAATCAGTAACCTACATATGATCTCTAAGATGATTTGTGGGATTAGATTGTAAAATTGGATCAGAAGATTCTACTAAATACATTGATAAATATGAAAAATGCATTTGTATATTGTTTTTTCTTTTAAATAAATTTATATGATATAAAACCTACAAAGTTGGCTAATAAGTGTTGGAGACTCAAGAAATTACAAGTATCTACTGTAGGGCCCTTATATTGCAAAAAGAAATAAGATGAAGTTTTCAAATTGTTCCATTTCTAACTTAATCAAACCGGCTTATATAATAAAAATGAAAAAAAAAAAAAAAACGTATTTTTTTAATAAAAATTAGTCAAGAAGCAACATATAACGTTAATATGCATTTTTATAACACAAGCTAAACGATCAAGTTAGCTTCTATCTTAAATGTCATTATCCAAGCCATCATTTGTCTCATTAGTATAGCTATGACTTCCTTCGAAGCTCTCTCTTTTTGCATTCCTAGGGACCCTGGAGCTTTTTGCAATCTCTCTCATCCCTTTGCAGCTTTCTGTCGTTGTTTCACTGCTTTGAGTCGAAGCCTTAGTCACTTGCAACCACACTCTCCTCCCCTTGTAGCAGTCTATTGTTGTTCCCTAGTAGCTTTATTGTTTTTTCGTCGAAGCACTAGAGTCCATCTTGAATCTCTCTCGTTGATCCCTTGCTTCCATTCAAAGCTCTCTCGTCTCAAACCTTGGCTTTAGCCTCTTCCTTGTTTAGCTACAGTCCTTCCCGTGCTCTTCCTCTTTCCGTTATGCGATGAGATGGCAATTTGGCCATCTTCATTGAAAGGAAGTTCTTCGACTTAGCTTTGATGGTGAGAAGGTTGACCTCCTTAGGGTTACTGAAAATTGCAAGGGTAGGAGTGTCTCCATTTTTCTTGATGTGGGTGAAACCAAATGGACCCTTTTTGTCCTGAAAGAATTCTGGAGCTCCCTTAGCATCAGGCCTTCTTCTTGGTTTTGATGTTGGGGTCAAAGGAGAAGACGCTACTGCTCCAACTTAAAGATTATTGTTTTGGCAAGTTCCTTGCCCTAATCGAAATCAATGAAGGAGGCTGGAGTGGGTAATCACCATTCCGAAGGGTCTTGATTTGAATGGTTGGTCTAAATTTTGCTCAGCTGCAAAGAAGCTAGGTTGTAGAGTGATCCCTAGCATTCCAGCTCCTTCAATGGTGTCTTTTCTGTTCTAGTTGAGCCTCCCCGCTGTTCCTAGTAGAAAATATTTTCTGTCTCTCTCAAAGGTTGATTGTGCGTGCCTTCACTGTGGGGGGCTATATCAGGTTTTCCATCACCAAGTCTTAGTCATGAGGACATGTGTTCCTTCGATCAAGTTGTTTGTGAGGCTGGTAAGGTTCTTCCCTCCAAAACTTCTAGCGACAATGTTGTTAGTCTTTTACCTTGTGCAAGTTTCAAGGAGTTGGGGGCTTGTCTTTTTTTGAGCCCCTCTTGTTCAAGCCCAAGTGGTTTCAGTTTTGGTCTCCCTCTTTCTAGGCCCCCCTCCCTTGCTCTGCCTGTTAAACCTGGCCTTCACTCATTTCTCCTCAAGATGTGGCCTTTTCGATTCTTTGGACTTGTAGCAAGTTCCTTTTGGGTCTTCTAACTCACAACAAGTCAAGAAAAACACGGTGGAGCAGGCTTGGCTTGTTTTGGATGGCGAGCCTCTCATTCCAGCTTATGAGGTGGATAAGTTAGCAATCGTCCCTACAGGCTACAGCAGCCACAAAGCTGTTAGTTGTTGATGACAGCTCCCCCTTCTCTGCCTTTAAGGGAATTAAATGAATTAGGCCTTGGTAGCACCGATTTCAATTTGCAGGTGTCAAATTGGGTGCTTTGCAAAATGAATTTGGTAAGACTATCACGGTATCCTTCGAAGGCTTCGAAGAAAGAGTAAGGCGGTTATTTGAGGAAATTGAGAAAAAAAATAAGGGAAGGCTCAATTTCAGGGAAAAAATTGCATGGCAGAAGTTGCTTAAAAGGTATAAGTAGAGAATTAAAGAGACTGGAATGCTCGGTGAACTATCACAAGTTAGGAGGGTATTCTGATGCAGGAGAGGCTAGAAGTAGATGGGTTGGTGATCTGTTCCTATTTTGAGGAAGTTAATCTCTTGGAATATAAGGGGAATAAATGAGAAATCAAAAAGATCTGCAATCAGATTATTCCTCAACGACTGGAAAGGGGATGTTATTTGCTTTTAGGAACAAAGTGAATTCCATGGATAGAAAATTGGTTTATAGTTTATGAGGAATTAAGAATTGTAAATGGATGCGTTGAATAAAAGGGCAGCCCAGTGCACAAAGCTCCCACGTAAGTGGGTCCGGGGAAGGGGTGGACCACAATTCTTGAAGTGGCTTGGAGTGAAGCAAATCTAGGGCTCTTTGTTTGAAGGAGGGAGCTAAAAACACCAATTTCTTCCATTGTGTAGCTAATGTGCACCGAAGATTCAATATGATAACAAGAGTAGAAATGGAGGAAGAGATATTGATAGATTGGGGGGGGGGGGGGGATTCAAGTGTCGCATTGGCAACTTTTTTAAAACCTTGTACACAGAAGCAGAGTCTTCGAGACCAATAGTTGATGGTATTATGTTCAAAAACCTGAGCCTCTCCATAGCCCGGTAGCTTGAGACTTGAGAGGCCTTTTGAGGAAGTGGAAATTATTCGAGCCCTTAAGAGTTGCAATGGGGATAAAGCGCTTGGTATGGGTTTAATATGGATTTCTTCTAAAGGTACTGGGATTTTCTCGAGCAGGACATCATTGGGGTTTCCGAAGACTTCCATAGAATGAACAATTTTGTGTCTAGCATGGTTTTGATCGTGGTAGCGGGGTAGCGTAATGTAACGGTAACAAGTGTAACCGGGAAGCAGAAGTAGCGGATGTTACATAATAGGAAGCGGGTGTAACGACTGTGAATTTTTTTCAAGCACACACAACCATGTGCATATTAGCGTACTTGCATGTTTTAAGATTTTAATCCTTCTTCCTTTAGTTCGACTAACTAAGTTATTTGGTAAGGGAAACAAGTTTACATTTGTTTTGAACCACCATTGATAGAAAAATTATGTGTGTGTGCGTATTTATATTTCTCATTGTTTTTATCTATGATAAATTCTTATGTGCGCTAAATTAAATAATAAAACAAAATGCATTATACACTCCATTAATCTATTAGACACATAAGACATACAAATAATGCAAATATAAAATAACTTAAAAACAAGAAGGTTGAAATTGAAAAATAATTTTCCGCAACTTCCCTGGACCCCGCATACGTGGGAGCTTTGTGCATCGAGCTGCCCTATTTTTTGTTTTCATCCTCATAATAATCTTTCCCCCCCTCTTGCCACATGGTATATTGAGAATGATTTATGAAAGAAAGGGGAAAAGTGAGAAGAAAAAGTAAAAAAAAAATAAAATTTTTGGCGTAATAGTCTTGTAACGGTTATGTAACGGCCGAAGCGGCCTTTACGTAACGGTCACGGTCTGTAACGTCCGCTACAGCCGTGACTTCTTGTCCCACCGATTTCGCGGTGTGTAATGGTATCGGTAACTCAAAAATTTGTTACGTAGAGGCGTTACGTAACGGTCGCGGCCGTTATTTAAAACCATGGATTGTCTAGTATCCACTCAAACTTTATCTCTTTGATTCCTAAGAAACTGGGGACTTGCAATATCAAAGATTTTTGCTCGATCAGCTTGGTTGGCAGCTTATACAAAATCTTGTCCAAAGTCCTAGCAACCAGGCTCAAACATGCAAACTCGGAAGTTGTTGGTAAGCACCAACATGCCTTCATTGTAAGTAGGCAAATCATGGATGCTACTCTGATTGCCAATGAAGTTGTTGATGCCTACATTAAGGAATGGAAAAGAGGAGCAACATGTAAGCTGGGTATGGAGAAGGCTTTTGAGTTTTGACCGCATTACCTGGAGTTTTTTTCCTGTACATTTTAGAAGAATGGTTTTGGAGAATCTTGGTGCAAGATGGATCCGGCAGTGTATATCAACACTGTTCTCTTTGGTTCTGGTTATGGCTGTCCTACTGATTTCTTTAGATCATCTTGTGGTCTATGGCAAGGTGACCCCTTTTCCCCTCTTCTATTTATCGTGGTCATGGAAGTGCCGAGTCTTATGATAACTAGTGCAAATGAAAGGTGGCCTTCTAAAGGGTCTTTGCATTGGAAGGAACATTGATTCCATGGAAATCACCCACCTCCTTTTTGTAGATGACACTATCACTTTTTTGTGAGGATGAGCCGAAGCTAATTATTAATCTTAGATGCATCCTCCTTGGTTTTGAAGCGGTTTTAGGCTTAAAAGTGAATTTGTGCAAAAGTGAAATCATTCCATTGGGGACTGGCGATTTGGTCCTTTACTTGCAGATATCCTTGGCTGTACTTGTTGCCTTTTCTATCATCTATCTTGGCCTCCCTTTGGGAGCAAATTTTAAGGACAAGGGTACTTGGGATCAAGGACTTAAATTTTGGTTGAAATGTCAAAATTTCGAGGGGCCCCAAAAGGAAATTGAGATATAGATTTGAGTTTGCATAAATTCGACCGAAATTTTGAGATTTCGGTAAATTTGAACGAAAATTTGAAAATATTGAACAAAATTTCCAAAAATTCGGCTGTACTTCGAAATTTTTTGAAAATCATGGGAAAAAAAAAATTGGAGGGGGTGGGGGGGGGGGAGGATTTCAGTGCTGTTCTGAGTGTTCTCTAACTTTATTTTGCTTTTCCCACGTGATTTGTTGGCTCTTTTTGTGCAAGTTGTGCAACCCGTGAGTGTATACAATGGAAAAAAAAGATTTGCAGAAATGTTCTGCAGATTCAAGCCAACAATTCCACAAATTCATCAAAGGCTTAAGACCATATGGGCGACCACTACCAGTGAAAATATCTACACAAATTTTTTCTATAAATTAGCTTCATGCAGCAGTAGGATACATACCTTTGGGACCTTGAGAAAAGCCTTCTTCTTCTTCTTCTTCCATCTTCCATCTTCCATCTTCAAACTTAGAAAAAAAAAAAAAACCCTAGATTCTAGCTGCCTCCTGGCCCTAACTTCGAACTCCGAAAAGCCCTAGCCTTTGGATCCCCTCCTGTGCTTTGACCCTTCGCCCCTATGCCTCTAACCTTCGGCTTCACCCTCCACCTCTATCGTCGTTGCAGACTTGCAGCCAGCAGCAAGAACTCCCATCGCTGCAATCTTCCTCTTGGCTGAGGCTCTCGTAGAGCTGCGAACAAGAAACGAGTCATATGACCCAGTTGTAGACTCGAGACTCGAGTCCTTTGTCCATCTCCACGAGCAGCAGCGGCAGCACAAAAAAAGATTGGGTTGATTCGGCTGAAAGCCTCAAAGGCAAATTGCTGGTTTAAATTTTAAATTTCATGTTTTAACTTATATGTTTTTTTATTTACTCAAAATCTCCCTTCTCCCTAATATATATACGAGATTACCCTCTCCCATTTACCCCCTTAATCAGCCTACAATGCTACTTGCTAGTAAATATAGTAAATAGTAAGTTTAGTAACTAAATAAAATTAAAATAATTTACTAGTTATTATCTTATTATAGTATAAATTAATAAATTATTTCATTTATTTTAATATTTTAATTTTCAAAGTTTATTACTTAATAGTAATTTTTTAAAAATTATCATTAATTTTTTAATTTTAATTTAATAATTTAATATTTTTCTTAGTTATTAATTTATCTTTATTTAGCATCTAAATATTGTTTCTTTTAAAATTGTAGAGTAACATTCAAATAAATTTTTTTTAAAACAAATTTAGAGTAATTTAACACCTAATCATTATAGCCTAGTAATTAAATAAATTAAAGTAATTTACTACTTATTTGCTCAATATAGTTTAAATTATTTTATTTATTTGACTAATTTAATTTTCATAATTTATTAGTAATTTTGTACATTATCATTAAATTTCGTAAATTTAATTTAATATTTTAATGTTTGTCTTATTTATTAATTTTATATTGATAATAAAACATCTTAAATAATTTTCTTTAAAATTGTTGACTAATTTAACACCTAATAACCTTGTAGGAAAGTAAAATTATCTACAAAAATTTTTGAAGGAAGAAAACAAAAGATCCAGCATGGGAACATGGGTACCCGATGTCCAATGTAAAGAATGGATTTATTTGCAAATACTGCGGAATACGAATGAAGAGTGGTGGTGCAACAAGATTAAAAATGCACCTAGCAAATTATGACCCATAGCATAATATAAAATTCTACGAACATAGTACCTCCAGAAGTAAAGTACGAAATGCGAGTTGTTTTAGAAAGAAAAGCAACAGCTAAGGCAAAGAAAATAGAAAGAATGGAGGAAATAAAAAATGAATTACGTAGGAACTTGATGCAACCACAAAAAATTGATGAAGAGGACAATGCTAACGATATTGCATACCCGCTCGACATTTCTCCTTATGAAAGGTCTACATATCGTCAAACATTCTTTGCTTCAAAACAGATGGAATGGGAAAGAGACCAATCCCATAGGTTTGCAGGTAGCCAACAAGGAGGCAGCTCTGGGGCTGGTAGTAGTGGAGGGCAACCTCCGATGAGGCGATCTCAAAGTGTGAGAGAGCTAGAAACAGAGCCATATATTTCAAAGCCTTCTCAATATTACAAGTCAGATGCAACAAAACAAAAAATTTATTCAAAGGAGTTTAAAAAAAAGAAGAAATGAATATGTTGATTTCAAAGTTTTTTATATATGATAATGTTCCACATGAGAAGGCAAAATCATCTCATTTTAAAAGCATGGTATGGAGTTGCTAATCAGCAAGAACGGGAGTTGATCCACCGACTCCCTCTGAAATTAGACCAAAATACCTTGATTTAGAGGTAAAAAAAATGGAAGGTCACGTAGAAGAAGTGAAGAAAAAGTGGGCCACGTATGGCTGTACTGTAATGTGTGATGGATGGACAAGCCCTACAAAATTATCCATCATAAATTTCATGGTTTACTCGAAAGGAAGCATAATTTTTCTAAAGTCAGTAGATTCTTCTGACAAAATAAAAGACCATGAATACCTATATTCCCTGTTAAAACATGTTGTGCAAGAGGTAGGAAAACAACATGTTGTCCAGGTGGTGATCGAAAATGGCAGTGCCTACAAAAAAGCGGGTCTAAAATTAATGAAAAAATTCGACATGTATTGGATTCCTTGTGCTGCCCATTGTATTGATCTCATTTTTGAGGAGATCGGAAAAAGAGAGGCAATAAGCACAGTGATCTTGCAGGGGAGACAGATCACTAATTTTATATATAACCATGGATGGTTGCTTGCTAAAATGAGGGAGCACTGTCAAAGGGATACTGTGCGTCCAGGAGCCACATGATTTGCTACAAACTACATTACCCTTGATAGCCTAAAAAAAAAAAAAAAGAAGTAGGTTTAAAATTTCCATTCACATATGATGAATGGGCCGGGTATGCTCTTAGTCGAACAAAATTGGGTAGAGAAATTGAAAGCACAGTTCTTAACCATCAATTTTGGGATAGAGTGGCAAAAGTTTGTAACATTTATGAGCCTATATATCGAGTATTGCAAACAGTCGATAGTGAAGTGTGGCCAACATTAGGAGTTGTGTTTGAAGCAATAAGGGTGATGAAAGAGGCCATTGAAGTAGGTGCAAGAAGTGCAAGATGGGTTCTGAAAGTAATTAATGACCAGTGGAAAAGAACCCCTGAACATCCTCTTCATGCAGCAGGTATAAAATATTTATAAATTTCAAGAAATTCATATATCAAGTTACTTATTACATATTTATATTTTACTTTATTCCAAAATGTCTATACAAAGGTGGTGTTGGGGAAGATCCTTATTTTCTTGATGCAGTTCATAAAGTTTTTAAGCCACATTTCTCTGGCTTGTATCAAATTGGAAATGAGGTATATTTTTAAAATAAAAATCAAATAAAATAAGTCTTAGTCCATGTTTAATTATTCGATAACATTTTTTTTAGATTATTCTATTTAGAGATGCTAAAAGAAGCCTCGGAGAAGTAGTTGCTAAAACAGCTAGGGCAACCATGGCACCTGGTAGTATTTATATATGAATGTAAAATACAAATTTACAAACTTCAAGTACAATCTACTAAGTACTAACTTATGTTTTTAAAATATCTTGCACAGCTGATTGGTGGATGATGTGTGGATCAAGTGCTCCAACCCAAAGGAAGCTAGCATTGCTCATTTTTTCACAAACTGCATCTTCATCACCTTGTGAATGAAATTGGAGCACATTTGCACTTATTCACACAAAGCAAAGAAATAGACTAGCCTACACCATACTTCAGTAGCTTGTTTTTTGTTATTACAACATGAAGCTTCGAATAAGAGATATGGAGGCCGAAATGGACAAAGTGGTTGAACAAGATTCCCTGGACCCTCTTGACATATCAGATAAAAGTCCCCACCCATAAATGGCCAAGCATGCACGAGATAACTTTGGCATTGATGTTAATCAGGTGATTTTAGAAGAAGTAATATCTAGTAGTGATGATTCACTAATGAATCTTAGGTCTAGATATGAAACTTCATCCACTATGCTTTCTAGTGGTGATGATGATAATGACGGTGACGATGCTGGCGGTGATAGATCTAACCCCGGCGATAGCAGTGGGCAAGGTGGTGATGATGGGGATTATGGAGGAATTGAGGGATGACAAGATTATAGACCATAAGTGGAATATACACGTCTTCCTCAACTAGAAGATGAGGGTCATAGAGAGAAATGCGTCCAGTTGATAGGCAGTACAATTGTAGAAAGGGAAAAGGGAAGATGCATCAAATAGAAGAGGATACCTTTTCCTTTAGTATGGAATCTATGAGTATAGGAACAAAACATGACTCTAATAGTTATAGTGGTTATAAATCTACACAGAACAGCTTCTCACAATCTACACATGCCAACTGTTTCCGTATGCATATGAGCAGACACGACAATATGGAAATTGACAACCACATGCCTATGGGTATGGACAAACAGGCCAAGAATATGGGTATGACCAGTATGCAAATGCAAAACAATCCTATGGACATACACAACAAGTAGATCCTACAAGAAGACATCCTAGTCCAAGAAGATCTTCTGGCCGAGTAGAAATTGCCATGAACTAGATGACTATGGAGGAGTATGAACAACACTACACCTATATTCAATATTTTGGAAATTATATGACATGGAGTGATTATTGTAAACAATATATGTCATCTCGAAATCCCAATGATAGGGATAGGAGAGATGACTTTGAGCCACCAAGAAAGTCCTTGTGGTATTAAATCATTAAATGTATGATATTTATTCAAAATGTAGTTGTTTAAATGATAATTTGTTGCCTTAAATCATTAAAGAAATAGCTTCAAAACTTTATAATCATTGAATGTTCTTCACTTCATAGTTTGTTTCGCGATATGCAGTTTAATATCCTGCACACTAAAAACTTGTCATATATGCATTTTTGTAATGTATTTTGATACCATATTAAGCATAATCATCTATTTTAATATTTCCTAAAGTTTTATTGTAAATTTCCATCATTTACTATAAATTTTTTTAATTTCTTTAAATCAAAATCGAAATTGAAATTTCCATCGAAATCGAAATTTAAGTCCTTGCCTACTGCATAGGTTGCTGCAAAATGCTTGATTGACTATGTTGGAGAGAGTTCCACCACGCCTAAGCAGAATAGCATGCTGGATGGAAATCGTGGAAAGTCTTTCAAGAGGGCCAAAAAAATAGGGGAGTTGACACCAAGGCTTTTGCTTAACCATGTCGTATCAGGCTTTCAACATATCCAATGATAAGGGTAAGTTGGCTTGCTTTTAAAGTCAGAGGCTTTTGATAGATTTGCTGATATCCCTCACAAGTCATTGCTTAATGCCTTTCAAGCTATCATTATAGAGGGGAAGACAAGGATAGGATGAGGAGGAAACCTTCAGGATGGGTGTAATGCAATTACTCAAATGTGTTGGAGAGGTAGATGAAAGAACAAAAAAATTATCCAAGCTAAAGGGTTAATGTTTGTGGGTTTGTGGATCGATGGGAAGAGCACCCATATTATGGTGGATATCGGGGCTACCCTCAACTTTGTCTTATAGAGAGAGTGCAGAGATTCAACTTTAAAGTGCAGAAGGACTCAGGAGCATGAAATCAGTTAACTTTGCAACCTAACCTACTTTGGGGGTAGCCAAGCAAGTAATTATGAAACTTGGATCGTGGACAGGATGTGCGAATTTCACATGGATGTTTTCCAAGTGTTACATGGAATGGAATTGTTAAGGGGGAGAGTAAGACAATATCAATGCCCTTTGATGGCTCCCTTTGTTTGATGGGAGATCATTCTTGCATGGTGCAAATTGTTGCAAAGAAAAGGGGCGACAAGAAGTTCCTCTTAGCCGTGCAACTAAAGAAAGGATTGTAAAGGGGTGAAACGACAAATTTTTCTTTGTTAGTGGTGGATAAAGATGTAGGACAAAAGTGGGTACCTACTACAATTCAAGATGTGTTGGAAGAGTACAAAGTTGTCATGTTGGATAGGCTACCACACAACTTTCTTTCGTGATGAGGTGTGAAACATGAGATCGAGTTGTTACTAGGGGTGAAGTCTCTTGTTAAAAAGCCATATTAAATGGCGCCTCTAGAGTTAGTCAAGTTAAGAAGCAACTTGATGAGTTGTAGGAAGCAGGTTAATATGACCTTTCAAAGCACCATTTGGAGCACCAATGTTGTTTTATAGAAAACATAATGGGAGCAAACGGATGTTTGTTGACTACCACACACTCAATAAAGTGATTGTGTGCAACAAGTATCCCATTCCACTAATTGTTGATTTGTTCGATTAGTCAAGTCATGTCAAGGACATCACTAAACTTGACTTGTGGCTAGGCTACTATTAGACAATGATAGCAGATGGTGTTGACTCTGTGTGATACAGTATGTGGTATATGAATTCTTGGTTATGCCTTTTGGGTTGTTGAATGCACAAGCGACTTTCTGCACATTGATGAATCAAGCGTTTCATAACTTCCTCAACAAGTTTTTGTGGCATATGTGGGTGACATTGTTGCCTATAACTCCACTCTGGAGGAACATGAAGAGCATCTATAGAAAGTCTTTGACAGGTTGAAGGAGAACAACCTTTATGTGAAGAAAGAGAAGTGCTTTTTGCTTAGAAGAGTATCAAATTTCTTGGTTATGTGGTTGAACAAGGTTGTATTCGTATGTATGTGGAGAATATGAGAGCAGTTCAAGATTGGAAGATCCCAAAGACAATCAAGGAGCTGTTTTCCTTTCTTGAACTTGCTAATCACTATTGCAAGTTCGTGGAGGGTACTCGAGGAGGACTACCTCATTAAGTAAATTGTTGAAGAAAGGTCATAGCTAGAAGTAGAGCTAGAAGGGAGTATGAAATTTCTTGGTTATGTGGTTGAACAAGGTTTTATTTGGATGGATGTGGAGAATATGAGAGTAGTTCAAGATTGGAAGATCCCAAAGACAATCAAGGAGCTTTTTTTCCTTTCTTGAACTTGCCAATCACTATTGCAAGTTCGTGGAGGGTACTCGAGGAGGACTGCCTCATTAAGTAAATTATTGAAGAAAGGTCACAGCTGGAAGTAGAGCTAGAAGGAGTGCTAAGGAGCCTTTGAAAATTTGAAGGAAGTCATGATGTGGGATTCACTACTTGCTTTTCTAGACATTATGAAGCCCTTAGAGGTACAGAAAGATGTGTTAAATTGTACTCTTGGTGGAGTCTTGTTACAAGATGGACATCTTGTAGCGTATGAGAGCTATAAGCTTAGTCAAGCTGAGCGGAACTACCCAACTCAAGAGGAGGAGATGCATTTCTTGCTTGACTTCAAGTTAATGGTGAAAACAGATAACTTAGTTTTCAGTCATTCTCTATACAACTTAAGTCATCCCCAAGCAGACACATTGGAAAAATTCCATGTGTGTTTGATTTCTCTTTGAAGCACAAGTTGGGATGGATGAATTAAGTCATAAATGCACCGAGTAGGGAGGCTGCGTTTGTTGCCTTATAGCTGGTAACGCTTAATGGTAAGGTAGCACATTAAAGAGAACCTTATCAAAGATCCAGGTTCTTAAAACCTTATAAAGTTTGTGGAAGAGGGCAAAGCCCGCCAATTTTGGTAAGAGGATGATTGGTAACCAGCTTTTTGTGCATCGAGCTAGTGACTTGAGGAAGACATTGTTGCGCGAGTGTCATGACACCCTTTGGGCAGACCACCTTAGATGACGTCGAAGTTTGGCATTGTTGAAGGAAAGGTATTGCTGGTCACACATGCATGATGGGTTGGTTGAGTATACGTTTCCTGTCTTACTTGTCAGCAAGGCAAGGTTGAATAGAAAGAAGATTGCGGAGTTGTTGAAGCCTTTTCAAGTACTAATGAGACTGTGGAAGAGTGTCTTACTTGACTTTGTCACTGTCGATGCCCAGTTTGCTAGGGCTTACTTTTAGAGTTCCCTCCCTCTATTCTACTAATTATAAGATTCATCTACATATTTTGAAGGTCCAAAGGCCTTCTAGTCTTTGGTGATAAAATTACCAAAATACCACTAGCCCCCTAGAGGGTCTCTTGGCATCTTTTGCGAAAGTGTGGGGTTAGTTTGATCAAAGTCGGGTGATTCTCGATTAATTGAGCAAACTAATTGAGGGTTCTCCATCTCTTTCTAAACTTTCATGAGCATATTTTGGGTTTGGATTAATTCTGCTTCAATTTCACTTTTTTAAGCTTTGAACCATCTTTTATTGAGATATAAGGTCCAACTATTATTTTCCTTTTTAGAATGGGGCTATAGTTGTGTCTAAACACCCCTTTTGGGCAAAAGAGGAAATTTCCCTTCATTATCCTGATAGATTCTTTTGGTTGAGAACAAGACTTGGCAGCGAGGTTCCTCTCTCTCTCTCTATCTCTCTCTCCCCTGTTCAAGGTACACCCCTATCTCTTTCTTTATATTGGGTACCCATGATTTTTTTTGTGTGAATTCCGGCTCATGTTATCTCAACAAAATCATACCTTTGCCATAAAAGAATGTGTTTTTTTGTTTTTTGCATGTGATAGCATGTTTCCAATCTTACCATGCTCCATGTTGATTATGTTCACAGTTTGCTTAGTCTAAACATGATAAAAGCAGTAGGCTTAGGATTAATGTAATTTGACTTAGAAGGCTATGTTCAAAGGAGAGGGAGGAGATGAATTTCACTATGAATCAAATGGAGGTGAAAGTGGAGATGGATAATATGCTCAAACTCGCTCTGACAAAGAAGCCACAGCACTGAAAACCCTGCAAACTTCGTGTATGTATGATCAGTGAGTGCAATGGATTGGATATCTTCAATTCCTAATCTTAGGCCCATTATGGGGGTAGAGTGGAGCATGGCTTCTCTAGTTTGTTTGCCACATCGCCAGAGTTTAGTCCTGGAGTGTTGGAGCAGAGCCCGTAGACTGATTATTAAGCTAAGAATGATATAATAGATTTTGAAGATTTTCTAGACTATGGAACACTGTATAAACAGCAAGGATTTGGCCCTTGCTACGGATGACCTGTCTGGTTTTTATATTTCTTTCTATTTTGTGTTTGTAGTCTAAGTTTCTATCCCAAAATTATATTTGGTAATCTAATGTTTGGAGACCTGAAATTTGTAACTTTTCCTAGACATGCAGAAAAGTTCTATACCATGGTTTCACCCAAGTGTATTTTTATCAGCATTGGAACTTAACCATTTTTTTTTTTAATAAATAATTTCAGGGAATGGCTGTTGTTGCGCTTTTAAGGCATTTTGGATGTGTTTGCTGGTATATTACTAATTAATTTAAAACCATTATATATATATATATATATTGCTGCATTTGTTATGACTTGTCCTTTCTTGTGCTCCTTTTGGTTTGCATTTATTCAGCTGGGAACTTGCTTCAGATTTAAAAGAATGGAAACCAAGATTCGATTCTGCTGGTGTTAAACTAATTGCTGTTGGTGTTGGTACTCCTGACAAAGCCCGTATTCTTGCTGAGAGGGTATCTTTTCTCCTTCTGTTTCTGTTACAATTGTGTCACCTCCAATTTCAAGGAAAAAAAATGTATTTTAATATAGCCACTTTGCTTTACTTTATAGTCTTAATAGTTTATATACTATAACAGGGTTCATTTTCATTATTATTTATCAGATAGATTGGAACTATGGTTAAGTAATGTTTTTTCTAATTTGATATTACTTCGTGATTTCCACCCCCCCCCCCCCCACTATATTGCATTATTCTAGCATGCACCTGCATATAGCCTCTCTTGTTTGTCACAGTGCCACTGTGTTCTAAACAAACTTCGATTTTTGTGGAGGGTTTTTATTTTGAATTGGAATTTTTAATAGTCTACCAAGTGAACTAGCAGTAATAAGATGCTTTAGAAATTGGGGCCTTAGACATGATCGGAACTTGCAACAGTCCAGGTTCTATATTTGTTCGTGGGAGAATATCTGACAACATGGGGATACCTGTTATTAACTTGGGAGTTGTTACTGAGGAAGTTTTCCCTACATTGCTATCAAGCGGATTTGTGGCATGCCCTTTGTGGCTTTTTAAGACTCTTTCTGAAGTTGTAATTGTGTTTTAGACTCTTAAGCATTTTCCTTTTTATTCCCCTTATACACTGGTGCCTAGCATCTTGTTTCTTCAATAAAACTTTTATTGACTAGTTCATTTATTGGCTAGTCAGTACTTGCTTAAAATACCCGACCAGCAGAAGCAGGCTAGCATCACTGTGTTTGCTACAACACCAAACATGATATACTGGTGTATTAAGAACTATCCAATGTTTGTAGATATTTTATTGTGGTTCTTTCTTACATCAAAGAACTATTTAATTATTTATACGAGAGTGCAGTTATTTTTAATTTACAATTCTGAAATTCGGATTTATATTTGTGGGCTATCTTATCCTCGTCAAGCCTTATTGCGAAATGCAAGTTGTGACAACAAAGCCTAAAGCCTTGCTGATCTTCTCCTCGTCAATAACTTTCCTCAGTGCACATTTTTACAGTATCAAGTGCCCTAGAGTGCTGGAGTACTTTTTCTTAGAACTCTTAATTACAATTATACAATATCAATGGTAGACATGATTTGACTCACCAGTTAAGACATTGAAACAACCAGGTGATTCCAAATATTCAATTGCCAAATTCTGTTGGAGATTGAATTCAGATTCTCTCATTTGCAAATGTGGTCTGGTTTAAACGTGTTCAAAATTTTTTCTTTCCTAATTTTACTGTTTAATTACTGAACATGTTTGTCTATATATTATTTATTTAGCACTAAGTGAGATAATAAAGAAACAACCCAAAAAAACCATAAACAATCAGCTCCCATTTGAAGCTAGAACCCCCAACTTGATGCAAAATTGATTCAGGTAGGGCGTAAGATTCTTGGATTCCTGGTAATTTTCTTCCATCTTCACATGATACATCTTCTTGCAAAACATCAAAAGAAGGAATAGTCTTAACCATCTTTTGTTAGTAAGGCAGTCAATGGTGCAGCACTTCCAATGGGGAAATACACTTTCCACTTGCATGGAATGTTTGTTTTGCAGAATGAAATGGGGTAGGAAAGGAATGGAATGAAAATTTGAATGGAAGGCATGATGATATTAAGTAGAAAATTTTGATTCTATTCCTTTTGCCATGCCATTTTCTATGTACCAAATGTGTAATAGTTTTAAGTAAGCATTGATGCCCCCTTAAACTTGTGATTGTTTCAATTCTTCTCCGCAGTCAATCTGCATAATAGAACATATAAATAACAAATTTATCCTCAGTATAAATTTTTTGAAGTACCCTAGCAGCATAGACTTATGCTGTGTTTGGGAGCATGGATTTCAAGCTTTGGATTTGGATTTGGACAAAATTCAATATAATTTTGTATTACATCTCATCTAAATCCACACAAATCCAAGTTCAAAATTTCTCTTAAACATAGGGTTTTTATTTTTACAAAAAGTCTGTTTATGTGAAAAGTTGAGGACAAATTTGTATCCTACATTTTTCTTACAATGGAGTAGAAGTTCCTGGTCATGGTGGGGTGGCACTAGAGAGACTGGGGGGAAGGGTTGGAACAAGTTAAAAGGTCTGGGAATAAGTAAATAATGAAAGTTCTGGGAGTGGACCCGCGGGTCATTTCAGCATTTGGGAGTCTTCGGTTGTGGCCTGTTTGGGATAGGTGGGCATTGAAACTTATCCAAAGCTTTAATGTTGTGTTTAGAACCATGACCTTGGACCTGGATTTGTGTGTGAGAACTTGGATGAAACTTAGCACTGCATTTATCAAAATCAACACAAATCCAAATACAAGGGCTGAACTCCAAAGCTCCCAAATATAGAGTAACTCTGTGTTTGAAAGTATGAATTTTGAATTTTGGATTTTGGATTTGGATTTGGACTTGAACAAATTTTAATACAATTTTATATTACATCTTATCCAAATCCAATATAACTCCAATCCAAGGCCTATCCAAACATAGATTAAGTGTATTTTACCCATTCAGAAATTATGAAGTCATCTTTCTCTGAAGGGACAGAGACAACAGCTGCATGTACGACTTAAATAAGCAATAAATAAATCACTAGCATCCAAAATTACAAAGCAAGCATAAACCTCCTTGCCATGGTAGTCCCTGATGATGTGTCGTGCAAAGTTGAGGGTCTTGCTGCAGCATCAAAGTTGATTTTGATTGATTCACCTGAGGATCCTACCAAGGCTTCTGATCCTTCTACTTTTGACTGGGGGACATCACAACCTCCATTTTTCTTTGCTCCAGCAGGAAATCTTGGATTGTCTGAGATCTTGCCTATGGCATTCAAAACTAATATTGCAAAAACATACATTATTTCCTTGATTGTGTTTACCATATACCCTGTTTTTTTTTTTTACTTTTTTTTGGAGCTTATTCTTTTTTAGCTAATGTTTTATGACAGTTACCATTTCCATTGGATTGCCTTTATGCCGACCCTGATAGAAAGGTAAGATGCTTCTGCCATCACAATTGTGTTCACCCTTTTTTAATTTTTTATTATTTTAATTTTTTTTTTCTTTTGTGATTTTAAATTATGAGAAATACATCTTTTGTGTCAGGCATATGACGTCTTGGGCTTGTACTATGGTATTGGCCGCACATTCTTCAACCCAGCAAGCGTAATTTTATTTTTCAATTTTCTAGAAACTATCTATTCTAATGTGATTTTATTTGCACTGTGTATAATGTACATCCAACTGTAATTTGATAGGCGAAGGTCTTTTCAAGATTTGAGGCTTTCCAGAAAGCTTTGAAGAACTATACAATTGAAGCCACCCCAGATGATAGAAGCACTGTCCTGCAACAGGTTTGTGCGAGTCTAACCTGACATCGAGGATTTATATTCACTTAATATTAGGCCGTGGCATTTGCTTTGATGGCTGAGGCATTTCATATTTGTTTACTTTTCTTCTCCCCTGTTTAGGGAGGAATGTTCGTCTTCAAAGGGAAGCAGCTGTTGTATGCCCGGAAAGATGAAGGGACAGGTGATCATGCTCCTTTAGATGATATTTTCAACATCTGCTGCAAGGTCCCAGTCGCATAAAGATGCATCGTGTAGAAAGTACTGTTCAGCTTTTATGAATCACCACCACCAGGTAAATAAATCATGTCCCTGTGGTTCAGGTCGCAATGACAAGAATTTTACTTTGCGTCCTTTGATTAAAGTAATAGAATGTTTCAATGTTTCATATATGAAAATGAATTTTGTAAATTAGAACATTACTGTGCAGTCCCAATTCATCTCTAGTATGGCTTGAAGCCTGCGTTGTGCTTGCCTGGTTTGTGTCCCTCACTGTTATTTCAGCATTGAAAATGCCTCAAGTCTTAAGATTTGAAGTGTCTTCTTTGGTCAGATTCTACATTGCATGTTCTGATTTGAATCCTCTTGAAGAGAAAACGTTCTAAGCATAACCTGCAAGATGTATGTATTCTGCGGAGCATGAATTTTTTCTTTTCAAAATGATGAATGGATAAAACTTTCTAATCACCAACTTAAAGAGAGATTATAGGAAAACAATGGTCTAAAGGTCAGCTGCTTGGACACAAGGAAGGCCATCGACTATCCAGATGAAGACCTTTTAGTTATTTATTTATTTATTTTTATTATTATTATTATTATTATTATTATTATTATTATTATTATTTGTGGTCTTGTTGGTCTATTGAGAAGTCTAATTTGAAATTTGAAGGTCTACTTAGTTGTGGAAAACCGTTCTCATTTTTCATTTTAGCTTTTCAAAGAATTACAAAACTTAGTTAATTTTTAAGTTTTACAACATTTGTATGCAAAAAATGAATAAATTTTTTTTTTTTTGGTACTATTAGCCTGTGGAAATAGTTTTATTTTTTATTTTTATTTTAAATAATTACAAAAATATCAACTTAATTTTAAATTTTTTGAATTTGTATAGAAAAGTTAAAAAGCATCATTTTACAATTTTTAAGATTTTAGATTTCATGTTTTTTTATTTGAGAGTGAAATTTAGATTTTGGAATAATACCTTATATAATCCCAAATACTATCTAATATCTAATTTCTTGGAGCATATTCCGATTTGTGATCTCAAATACTACCTTATATAATTTTTTAATTTTTTATACTTATTTTAAAATTTAGAAATAGAAATAAAAAATTATTTTGCGCAATTGAACAAATATTTGAATTTTTTTTACCATTTTAATAATTGTCTTGAAAAATTTTAAAAATAAGTAGGAATTTTATACTTTTTAGAAAAAATTAAGAAGAAAATGTTTTTTCATAATTAAACAAGTCCAAAAAAATTTGGATATGAGACCTTTCATTATCTAAATGTTGGAACAAGAATAGAATATTTATGGGACAAATAATCTTCTATTTTTAAAGGTTAAAACTAGTTTTAAAATCCAACTTTCTATACAACTTTTAAAGTTACCTTTTGCTTAACTCTAGTTAAATTTAACAATTTATTAAGCCCTTATATAGGACAATGTGAGAATATTATGTGGAAGAATGGTAAGAAAATAATAATAAGAAATTTTTTTTTTAAAATCTTGTCACAACGTCTCGGAGGGGTCAACTTATAAAATATAAGCGCGTTGAATATCCAAATTGTCTTAAACCAAATAATGAACTCAATCATTAAAAAAAGGAGTATTATATGTGACGAGAAATAGGTCATGATATAGTCCAATGGAGTCACTATTAATATATTTTTACCCTAGTTGAGGTTAGAACATCTATTTAATGTACCACTAGTTTGTTAGCTCTAAGTTATTCCTAAGTTCAAGGAAATCGATAATTAATAGTCTGTGTTATTAGGTCGGATTCGAGAGTATAGTTATGTAAAGAGAAGGTACTAACATTCCTTTATACTCGTCCAATTGATGTATCTGATTTGTGACGACCCAATTTTTGTACCATTTTTTCCTCATACAATTAACAATAATAATCAATCTATCAAATATCTTTGATACCATTTATCAATATAATTCGACCCGAAGTGGGGCACCAGGTAATTTGTCCATCAATACATACAATCCATGCAGCGGAATACACAAAGTGTTTGGGTCTATATAACTCATGACTGTTTATTTTTCATTTCATTTCATTTCATTTCTCATATTTATATTTTAACCAATGAGTATCCACCAGCATATAGCACAATGTGTTTATAACTCATGGCTGTTCATCATATTATAACATACAATTATCGTGTCTGTAATAAGGAACCATCCTAAGGATATTCACGTCACATCGTCATGTATTCGCCCCACATGATTGGGTTGTGCTGCCTGTAGGCGGGACCTAGCCATGACTGACATATCAGGTTAGATCAAAACTAAATGCGTTTGTAATACGATTGGCCTACCTAATCCTGATTCGGACCCTAGGGGGTAACTCTACTCTTCACAGGTCCAATCGACTGTCTTGCCACACTCTATACAAGATGTGTGGTTGTATTAACACATATGCTAGCAACGGTACCGTGCTCTCTGTATAATTTTGGTCAATCAGGATTCTCATTTCTACATTTTTGTATTCATTTTTCATCACATCTATATATCTCATCTTATCTGTATAATTCTCATCATATCTGTATATATATATATATATATATATATCTCATCTTATCATTTTTGCATAAAACATCTTTATGTATATCACATATCATCATTTCTATATAAACACATCTGTGTATATCACATATCATCATTTCTATATAAACACATGTGTATATATCATATCATCATTTTTGTATAAAAAAACATATATGTGTATAAATCTCATATCATCATATCTATATAAAACATATATGAGTTTCTCTTATCTTCATAGCTGTATAAAACATATTAGTATATCTCATATTATCATATTTGTATATCTCATAACTTCATTATTGTATAAAATCATATATGTGTTTCTCATAGATCATTTCTCAGTGCAAATCATATATTTTAGTATCAATCACATTCTAGTATGTTGACTTTATAGGTCATATCCTGTTTTGATAATGACAAATATCTTTGAATCTTACCCGTGCCCTGAGTTTGTGTACATGAACATTTTTAGCACGCAAGGGTAAGGATACGGTGGAGGCCATGAAGAACTCAATGCTCACATCATATGGTGGTGTTTGGAGAAGCAAAGGAAATGAAGACAAAACATTTTTCAATTGTATTTGTTGTTTAATTCATTTGGGTTTGTATTATGGTTTGTAATAATTAATGCATCGCATGCATGATAGGTTGAATAAACTCAATGACTATGGAAAAGACTTCAGTTGACAGACGCCAGGTTTTTAGGCTAAATTAAAAAGCCTGGGCCGTAGATTGACCATAGGTCCCCATGAACATAATGAAAAATTCCTAAAAGATTAAATATCACACTTACACTTGTAGGGACAAAACTTATAAGGCAAATTAGCACTTAACTTGAAGCTTGAAAGGGCTTGAGCTGATCGAACTCGGCGCGTTAAAAATGCCTCAGTCAACTGAATAGGTAAAGAGCCAATGAGTTGACTTGGCTCGGGCTACTAGTCCAAATTGAACGTATTGTTCACGGTTAACCGAACATAAAAGCTGACATTTTTTACCGTCCCCGGCCGATGGAATGTTTAGTTCAAAATAGGCTCGGTCAACCGAATTATGGAGTTCGGTAGACCAAATTGTGCATCGGTCGAACGAACCTCGATCTTTTGGAAAATTGCCTTGGCCCAGCCACCTGAACTTTTTCTCGGGCACTCGAACTTGAAAAATTAACTTTTTTGTCTTTGTCTGTTCGAGCGATCGGTCCTAAGGATCTGGCAACTGAAACTCTTGGGTTGCCATATTTTTGCCGTGAGTAATTAAGGGTAATTGAGGTTAAAAATTGATAAAACATTTTTAATAATTCCCTTTGTGTCTTAACGAGTATATTTTTATCAAAGGCCATATATACGTTCATTTGCAAAAATTAGCGATTGATTAAGACTTTGATTATCAAAATATCTTCTGAAATTTCTTGAGCCCTACTTTCACATTCAAGCTTACATACTCCACCAATTCTCATTCCTTTGCAAAAACAATTTTGGTGAGAGTATTTTGAGATAACCTACATTGCCACTACAAGTTTACACTCTCATTTGTGTTAATTGATTTTGTGATTTTCTTGAGAGTAAGCCAAAAGTTTTCTCCTACAATTTAATCCATAAATTATTTTGTGGGGAAACTTTCATAAGCTTGTGAGTCTTTGCATTCTTGTTGCAAGACTCAAGAGCTTGCCATTTGTTGTGAAGAAAATATTTTTGACAAGCTGATTTTCTAAATATCTCGTGTGCTTATCTTTTGAAAAAACATTTATGAGATTTTTGCTTGGGTATTTTAGATCTTTGATATTGAGCACTGTGATTGATATTGTTATTTTGAATCAAAGATCCCTACACATACCCTCTCACAGTGTGATTGCTTTACTTGCATTATCTTGAGAGTAGGTATATATATTCTACATTGAGCTTATAATATCCTATCATATTGAAGTGCATTGGTTATATTGATACAAATCCATTTATTGGAGAAACACGTATATTGTACACAAAATTTGTGTGTCATTATCTATTGTATTCTAGGTGTGGCTTGAGGGGGTGTTAATCTAATCCGTAAGGATTGACTGTAAAGGTTGAGGTCAGCCCTAGTAATTTGAACTGGTGTTGTATACGATGCCGCTCCACCCGTTAAGTGAGCTTTAGTGGATTCCTTGGGCTTGAGAGTTGGAGGCGGGGACGTAGACACTTTTGCCGAACCTCGATAATACATCTGATGTCACTTTTATTTTATCTACTTTACTATATTGTGCTTGCTTGTTAAATTCATCTGAAGCAAATTGATTGCAATTGCATCTATTGGTTTATTTCATATATGCTCTAGATTGACCCTAGGTTTGTGAAATACTATTGTTGGTTAGTTTACCTAGGCAAGAAATAAATTTAAATATCTAATTCACACCCCTCTTTGGATTACAGTAAAATCAATAATTGGTATCAGAGTCGAGTTGCATAGACTTAAACGTTCTTTTGTAAAAGATCAAAATGACTATTATTGGTGTATCCCAATCTTGTGAGGGTAGGTTCTATATAAAGCCTCCACTGTTTTATGGTGAAAATTTCACCGAGTGGAAATTTAGAATGACTATTTATATCAAAGCATTAAATTGGAGGATTTGGAAAGTAATTGCTCAGGGAAATGTTGTGCCTATGAAAATTATTGATAATGTTGAAATTACCAAACCTGAAAATGAGTTGAATGAGAATGACATAGATTCACTGCAAATAAATTTTGATGCCATGAACAATTTATTGTATGCTTTAGATTCTAACATCCTTCATGAAGTTATGACATGTCAAAATGCAAAAGAAATATGGGAGGAACTCGAAAAGAGATATGCAGAAACTAAGCTAGAAAAGGCTATCACTCCCAGTTATTCATGCTCAAAGGATCATGGTGGAGAAAATCAGTGCTTTATAGCTTTAACCAACAAAGAGGTAAATTCGTCTCCTCCCACCTCATGAAATGATTCATGCAATGATTGTTTTAAATCTGATGATACTTCTAGTAGTGAAAATTGTAGTGAATCTAGTGATGATAGCATGCGAACTTATAAGGAACTTAAAAAGGAATATTTTAGAACTCATAAGTCTCTTGTTAAAATTAACAAGCAATATATGTTGTTGAAAGATAAGAATGAAGCTTTATTAAAAGATCTAGAATCTAAAATTCTTATTGTAAAAGAAAACGATTTGAAAATCATAAAATTAGATAATAAAAATGCAATGTTGAATAAAGAGCTTAAAGATTTAAGATCCAAAGTTTCTATTGAAAATGAAAAGGATCTTCAAATCTCTGAACTTGAGTGTAAAGTAGACACCATGACCAAAGGATTTGAAAATTGTAAAGTGTTTGCAAGGGCTTAAAAGATTTAAAAATTCAAGGCCTAGAAAGAAGATTAGAAGACCAAGTTAAGATCATCCACAAATTTACTAAGGGCTAAGAAAACTTTGAAAAATTATTAGGCTCCTAAAAGATGACCTTTGACAAAGAAGGTATAGGTTTTGACGGCATTGAAAACAGGAAAAGAAAGAACCTATACACGAGGTACTTTGTAAGAGAATCTAAACATTATGCTAATACCTCCTTCGGTTCATATACTCACACCACATGTGTCTTGTGTTAAAAGAAGGGACACATAAAATTTGATTGACTGTTTAAAAGAAAATGTGTGAAACTCAAACGAGTATGGAAAGTCAAAGAATTACCGACTCTTAACCCATCGAGAATTAAAGACAGAAAAATGATATGAGTTGTTAAGAAAACAAATCCCTTGAAATTCAAGGAAGAATTTACCCAAATAGGAATTATATGATCACACAATTCTTCCTTAGCATTCAGGGTTAGCTATAGGGGGTAGAGATGACTATAGGCTTGGGAAGTGGTTTAGGCTTCAAATGTCAAATCTTAGTATATGCACTCACTACTATTATTATACTAAGAACCATAGAGAAGCAAGCCCATACGAAAATTTAAGTGTTTTATCCAATTTGAATTTAATTCATATATATCATAATGATGGGGTAAAATATAAAAATATATTGGTTATAGCTAACTAAAGTAAACTCCACCTCCGAATGGATAAAACATATCTGCTAGGTAATTAATTCTAAATATTTAACTCACACTTAAATATAAATATTTTGAGTTAAACACAGTTTGTCCATTGCACAAAATTGAGCTTTAGGGAATTCATCATGTTCTATATATCATATCCCTAAACTCATTTTTCTTCTCCTAAAAGCCCGCTAAAAATTTTAGCCATCTCTCTAGGCTTAAGCACTGGCTATCATAAATTCCTATTCTTCTGGTGCTTATTTAAAGACATTCTTCTTGTAATCAATATTAGAGACATCCACTAAGGGATTCAAGTTTCATAGTTAAATCAAATTTTCCTTTTGAGTTTAAAATTTGAATTTTTCTAATCTTGGTTCACTCATTTCCTCCATAGGATCTCTTTACCACTACACGATCATATTTGGTAAAATTTCATTCATTCACTGGTCTGTATCCTACTCCAAATCATGATCATATCATAGGGATACTTTCCAATAGTGGCAAACTAGTAATGACTAAAGAGTATCATTTATTAGATATTCATATACTCTTCTGAGTTCAAGCAAATTTAATTGTATAAAAGTATATATTCAATCTCATCTTGTAAGCTCCTGTCTTTAAATCAAATCAGTTAGAGCTTTTGTTTGTATTAAGTCTGTCACGCGCTGAAATTCATAAGAGGCATATTCAAGATTATGACCATGAAGAAGTATTGCTTGTAACTTTTTGGTCCTCTAAGCCTTAGCATGATAAGTCAAGTTTAAATCATTGAAAATCTAAGGCTTTTGGCAAATGCATAAAATGGTGATAGAGCAAAACGTAGGGGCAGCATTTATCGTTGTATTGTCATGACTAAATTAAATGTTCTCATAGTTATATTTTATATCCATATGCCTTCGTAAGCACAGCACTGAACATTCACTATCCACCCTTGTTTAATGTCTATGCTTATCTGTTGGATAGTTTATTGAATTTGAGCATGAATAACAATTGAGCTATACTGAATATTGTGAGTTGATTGTCTACTTAACTGCATGCTCATATAGAACTCGATTTGAATATGAATTGCTTGCATGCTTATACACATAGCTTGAATTAACAAGTAATATCTAAAGCTTGTGTATACCATTGAATTCATTGCTGGTTAAGTGATTTAAATTGTTTGATTCAAATGTCATATGGATGATGCAAAATCCTTATGACCTATATGATATAACCAGGTTTGAAAGTAGGTTCTTCTGGAAAACGTTCTATTTTTAAATGGAATGCTGTCCAAATTTTTCTAAAAATCACATATATCTCTTTTTTGGAAAATTTGAACACTATGGACTTGCATGCTTCATCGTTTTGTTTTTGAGTTCAAAGGTTTGTTTGCGCTCCTAAAACATCACAATTATGGGCGTCATGATTATATTCAGTGTGGATTGTTCTGGTGTCGTCTGAACACCTCGAAGGACTTGATATTAAAAACTTTGTTGCTTGTGTGTTCCAAATCTTCCATCTAAGCTAGCCTTCTAATTGAAAGGGGGATGTGACTCTTGAGTTTGTGTGACATTCTCACTAAACCACTTTAAGAGGATAGATATATCTAGATCAGACGTGAATTAGGTTTAATGCACAATAGAGATGCCACCTAGAAATATGATTGAGTGTATAAAGTGAGGGGGACCTACTTAACTTGTAAAACTACGGCTCTGAAATGACAAATAATTTCTCACATCAATTATTAATATACTTCATACTTTGTGAGTTTATTTTTGTTATCCATTTTGCACTGTATGACAATACTATCTTTTGGATGTTGGAAATAATGTCCTCATGATATAAATTGCTTTGATCCCTACTAAACTACTTGAGTTGATTGATGAGGATTATTATAAACTTTTTGTTGAAATTAGTCAAGTAATTGATATATATATATTTGGGAAATGCTCTATTTTCAAAAGGTATGCTGCCAAAATTTTTAAATATTTTCCTAAAAATATATCTTGTATTTGAATTATCATTATCCAATACATGCTTATAAGCTTCTATCTAAGGTTATTTTCAAATAATTGCATCTTTTCTACCTTAGCCCTTTTGTTAATGCCAAAAGGGGGAGAAGTAGGCAAAATTGGGCAAACAAATACAATTTGATTGCATGATTTTGTGTCTTCCTTTCCTTATATGATTAAGCTTTATTATAAATTCCTTTTATGCATACTCTCAATGGAAGCCTTTCATGGCAATACCCATTTTTGCTTAAAATATTTGTCATCATTAAAAAGGGGGAGAATGTTGACCTCATAGGTCATATTCTGTTTTGATAATGACAAATATCTTTGTATCTTACTTGTGCCCTAAGTTTGTGTACATGACCACTCCTAGCACGCAAGGGTAAGGATACGGTGGAGGCCATGAAGAACTCAATGCTCACATCATATGGTGGCGTTTGGAGAAGCAAAGGAAGTGAAGACAAAACATTTTTCAATTGTATTTGTTGTTTAATTCATTTGGGTTTGTTATATGGTCTGTAATAATTAATGCATCGCATGCATGATAGGTTGAATAAACTCAACGACCATAGAAAAGACTTCAGTCGACAGACGCCAGGTTTTTAGGTTAAATTAAAAAGCCTGGGTCGTAGATGGACCATAGGTCCCCATGCACATAATGAAAAATCCCTAAAAGATTAAATATCACACTTACAATTATAGGGACAAAACTTATAAGGCCAATCAAGACTTAACTTGAAGTTTGAAAGGGCTTCGACTGACCGAACTCGGCGCGTTAAAAATGTCTCGATCGACCGAATAGGCAAAGAGTCAATGAGTTGACTTGGCTCGAGCGACCGGTCCAAAATAGGCTCGATCAACCGACTTATGGAGTTCAAAATAGGCTCGGGCAATCGGTCCCTGGCCGACAGAACGTTTGGTTCAAAATAGGCTCGGTCAACCGAATTATGGAGTTTGGCAGACCGAACTTTGCACTAGTCGACCGAACCTCGATCTTTTGGAAAATTGTCTTGGCCCAGCCACCCAAACTTTTTCTCGGGTATCCGAATTTGAAAAATTAACTTTTCTGTCTGTGTCTATTCGGGCGATCGGCCCTAAGGACTAGGCGACCGAAACTCTCGGGTTGCCACATTTTTGCCGCGGGTAATTAAAGGTAATTGAGGTTAAAAATTGATTAAACATTTTTAATAATTCCCTTTGTGTCTTAACGGGTATATTTTTATCAAGGTTATATATATTCGTTCATTTACAAAAATTAGGGATTGATTAAGACTTTGATTATCAAAATATCCTCTGAAATTCCTTGAGCCCTACTTTCACATTCAAGCTTACATACTCCACCCATTCTCATTCCTTTGTAAAAACAATTTTAGTGAGAGTATTTTGAGATAACCTACACTGCCACTACAAGCTTACACTCTCATTTGTGTTGATTGATTTTGTGATTTTCTTGAGAGTAAGCCAAAATTTTTCTCCCGTGATTTAATCCATAAATTTATTTTGTGGGGAAACTTTCATAAGCTTGTGAGTCTTTGCATTCTTGTTGCAAGACTCAAGAGCTTGTCCTTTGTTGTGAAGAAAATATTTTAACAAACTAATTTTCTAAATATCTTGTGTGCTTATCTTTTGAAAAAACATTTACGAGATTTTTGTTTGGGTATTTCAGATCTTTGATATTGAGCACTGTGATTAATATTGTTATTTTGAATCAAAGATCCCTGCACATACCCTCACACAATGTGATTGCTTTACTTGCATTATCTTGAGAGTAGGTATATAATCTGAATTGAGCTTATAATATCCTATCATATTGAAGTGCATTGATTATACTGGTACAAATTTGCTTATTGGAGAAGCACGTATATTGTACACAAAATTTGTGTTTTATTATCTGTTGTATTCTAGGTGTGACCTAAGGGGGTGTTAATCTAGCCCGTAAGGATTGGTTGTAAAGGTTGAGGTCAACCTTGGTAATTTGACCTGATATTGCATATGGTGCCGCTCCACCCATTAAGTGAGCTTTAGTGGAATCCTTAGGCTTGAGAGTTAGAGGCAGGGACGTAGGCACTTTTGCCGAACCTCGATAACACATTTGATGTCACTTTTATTTTATCTACTTTACTATATTGTGCCTGCTTGTTTAAATTCATCTGAAGCAAATTGATTGCAATTGCATCTATTTGTTTATTTCATATATGCTCTAGATTGACCCTAGGTTTGTGAAATACTGTTGTTGGTTAGTTGACTTAGGCAAGAAAAAATTTAAATATCCAATTCACCCCCCTATTTGAATTACAGTAAAATCAACAATTGGTATTAGAGCCGAGTTTCATAGACTTAAAAGTTCTTCTGTAAAAGATCAAAATGACTCATGTTGGTGTATTCCAATCTTGTGAGGGTAGGTTCTGTAGAAAGCCTCCAATGTTTTATGGTGAAAATTTCACCGAGTGGAAATTTAGAATGACCATTTATATTGAAGCATTAAATTAGAGGATTTGGAAAGTAATTGTTCAGGGAAATGTTGTGCCTATGAAAATTATTGATAATGCTGAAATTCCCAAATTTGAAAATGAGTTGAAGGAGAATGACATGGATTAAATGCAAATAAATTTTGATGTCATGAACACTTTATTATATGTTTAGATTCTAACATCCTTCATGAAGTTATGACATGTCAAAATGTTAAAGAAATATGGGAGGAACTCGAAAAGAGATATGCAGAAACTAAGCCATAAAAGGCTATGACTCTCAGTTATTCAAACTCAAAGGATCATGGTGGAGAAAATCAGTACTTTATAGTTTTAACTGACGAAGAGGTAAATTCGTCTCCCTCCACCTCATTAAATGATTTATGCAATGATTGTGTTAAATCTAACGATGCTTCTAGTAGTGAATATTGTAGTGAATCTGATGATGATAGCATTCGAACTTATGAGGAACTTAAAAAGAAATATTTTAGAACTCATAAGTCTCTTGTTAAAATTAACAAACAATAAATGTCGTTGAAACATAAGAACGAAGCTTTATTAAAAGATTTAGAATCTAAAATTCTCATTGTAAAAGAAAATGATTTGAAAATCATAAGATTAGATAACAAGAATGCAATGTTGAATAAAGAGCTTAAAGATTTAAGATCCAAAGTTTCTATTGAAAATGAAAAGAATTCGTGGTGGTGTTCATTTTTCGATTTGATTTACGGATGGAGAATAGTTTTAGAGAGAGAGAGAGAGAGTGAGGCCGTGAGGAAAGAGAGAGAGAGCATGCAATTCGGCCATGGGAGAAATGTGAAGGGGAGGGGGCGAATTCCATAAAGTTGAATTGGAGATGGGATTCCAATTCCAATTGCAATATGATGATAGATTGCATTTAATGCACCAACCTCATATAACTATATTATATTATAATATTAGTATTATATATATATATATATATCCTATCATCTAATTCATGAATTATACTATTCATTTCCTTATCTTATTTATTAATCACCTAATTAATTAATTAATTAATATATATTTTTATAAATTATTTTTATTATTATAATTATTATTAAGATCATTCCACTAATCTTATATAACTAGTTTTGGGGTCATTACATTATCTCCTCATAAAAATTTCGTCCTCGAAATTTTCTAATCATTACTTATTAACCAAGTACTTATTTGAACAGTTATACTTACCTGACTAGCGCCGGTCCTCGTTGAATAATTGTGGGCACCTCTGGCGTATTTCCTCTTCTAATTCTCATGAGACTTCCTCAACTGCATGATTACGCTAGAGTACTTTGACTAATGAAATTTTCTTGATACATAGTTCTTGCTCTTTTTGGTCTAGAATCCGAACTGGCACCTCATTATACTATAAAGCATCTTTGACTTTCAATGACTCATTGTTTATCATATGCAAAAGATTCTAGACATACTTTTCCATCATGGACACAAGGAGTACATCCATTACTTAATTAACTTTAATTGAGAAATCATGTAGAACTGTATTTGCAACCATATATTTTCTTCTCATACATACTTTGGTTTAATAAATTTTTCTATTTACATGAATATATATATATATATATATATATATATATGTATGTATGTATGTATATTTAATACCGCAGTTATCATATCTTTCCCCACAACTTAGTATGATCTCATAATATAATTGTCATGCTATTACTATGTATGTATATTTAATATTGCAGTTATCATCTCTTTCCCCACAACTTAGTAAGATCTCATAATATAATTGTCATGCTATTACTCTATATTAATACTGTCATGCTATAACTCTGTTAAATTCTATCATACTATAACTCTGTATAACCACTGTCATATCATTATTCTGTATTAACCTCATGCCACATAATTTGGGTAATAGTTCATAATATAATATTTTGCCAATTTACTCATAAAGTAGTCAACTCTGATTGAAAGATAATGGGTAGTCCTCGTCAATCGGTTTACTACTACCCAAACTAGCATTTAGCCCATACAGTCAGGTGGCAATCCTGTGACAAAGTTCATAGAAATATGCTCCCATTTTCATTCTGGAATATGAAGTGGTTGCAATGGTCTTGCTAGCATGTCAAACACTGCCCTACATATCAGGCCAAATACACACCCAAGTCCTCTCAGAGACGCGTCACTATAGATTATAAATCCACCATCTCTTGATGGAATAGTCCAAACCGGTGCAGTGACAAGTTGCTACTTCAATTCTTGGAAGCTCTACTCACAATCATCATTCCACTCAAATTTTGCATTCTTCCTCGTCAACCGTGTTAGAGGACCCGTTAATTTCGAAAATCCTTTCAAAAACCAGAGATAGTCCTTTGCCAAACCCAAGAAACTCCTAACCTCCTGAACATTTTTTGGTCTTACCCAATCAACTACTGCCTCTATTTTGCTAGGGTCCACTGAGATACCATCCCTGGATATCATGTGTCCAAGGAATGCAACTTTCTCTAACCAGAATTCACATTTTTTGAATTTAACATATAACTTCCTTTCTCTCAGCACCTGAAAAACTATCCTCAACTGTTCCTTATTTTTCTTGGGGCTCTTGGAATACACCAAAATGTCGTCGATAAAAATCACAACAAACTGATCCAGGTACTGATGGAAGACCCTATTCATCAAGTCCATGAATACGACATGAGCATTTGTCAGTCCGAACAGCATAACCAGTAACTCATAATGGTCATACCAAGTCCGGAATGCTGTCATTGGAACATCCTCTGCCTTGACCTTTACTTGATGGTACCCAGACCGTAGATCAATTTTAGAAAAAAATATGTGTCCCGTGTAGTTGGTCAAACAAATCATCAATGTGGGGAAGCAGATATTTATTCTTAATTGTCACTTTAGTTATCTCTCTGTAGTCGACACACATTCTCATCGACCTATTCTTATTTCTTACAAACAATACCGGCGCTCCCCAGGGTGACACCCTAGGCTTGATAAACCTCTTGTCAAACAAATCTTGTAGCTGCTCTTTTAACTCTATTAATTCTTTCGGCGCCATTCTGTATGGAGCTTTAGAAATCGGCGCTGTTCCTAGAGATAGTTCAATAGCAAACTCTACCTTACGATCAGGTTGCAGTCACGATAAATCCTCCGGAAGCACATCAAGAAAATCTCTCACTATTGAGATATCATCCAACTTCAATTCCCATTGCGACACTTCTTTTACACAGGCCAGGTACCCCTGGAATCCCTCCCTAAGCAACCTCCTCGCCTGCATGGTTGATAATATCTGTGGTGGAGTGCGCACTCATAACCCCACAAATATGTACTCTTGCTCTCGTAGAGGTCTGAATGCTACCTCTTTCTGATAGCAATCAATTTTGGCATAGTGAGCAGCTAGCTAGTCCATTCCCAGAATTACCTCGAAACCATGCATATCAAGAACTACAAAGTTAGCTGGCAAAGACCTCTTTTGAATATTGATCGGACAATCTTTGAGTACCTTTTTATACAACATTATGGTCCCAGTCGGTGTAGCCATTGATAAACTAAAATCTAGTGGTTGAGTTTCTATTCCACAGAACTTGATAAACTCCCAGGCTTTGAAGGAGTGAGTCGCCCCTGAATCAAATAAAATAATAGCTTAATATGAAAAAATTGAAATGACACCTATCACCACATCGCCTGCTGCCTCTGCGTCTCCCGGTGTTAGAGCATAGACCTGCGTCGGGGCGATATTCCTCTATTGACTACCTTGGGGTGCCTGGTTATCTCCTCGGTACAGTCTAGGAGCAGGCGCATTGTTTAGTGGTGCACGATAGTCTCGTGCTATGTGTTTGGGTCGATTGCATCGGTAACAAATCACCTCTCTGTCCCGGAATTCTCCTGGATGTCTCCTGTGGCACCTGGGACAAGGAGGGTGCAACAGTATGCCCTGTACAGTTTGGTCTCCTAACCCCTGTCTCTGACTTCTTCTGCCACCATGCCTCTTCCAAGGCCTTTAACTGGTTCCTGCTTGAAAATTTGGAGGCGTGGGCCTCTTCCTCTAGCTCTATGTCCCAACACCTCTCTGTAGGCTGGTTTCTATAACTGTGAATTTATCTACTAGTTCTAAAAAAGTCTAGACCTGAAAAGCAACTACTTGCTCATATATAATCTGTCTCAAGTCTTCCTCAAATTTCCTCGCCTTCTTCTCCTCATCCGGCACCATGTATGGGGCAAATCGGGACAACTCTATAAATCTGTGTTGGCCTTACTTGATGATAACAAATCAGAGGAACTTAACATATTTGATTAAGTGATGATACTTCAGAACTCAAGTATATGAATATAAGGTCAAGTGCACACAAGGATTATTGAAAGCATATACTCCAAAGAAAGAAGATCTCATAAATCTTATACTATTAAAATATGGATTCAAAGATGATTTGATGAAGCTTAAAGTGAATTGAAGTTGGAAGTCAAGATAGACTCAAGAGATGGAAAAACATGAATACTTAAGTGCTTAGAATGTCAAAGTCTTAAGAAAGTCTTATGTAAGTTGTAATGACTTGAAGAATTTTGATATTTAAATAATAAAGAGGGAGGGAAATGGAAACAGAAACAGAAGGAGACAGCAGACTTTGCGTTCGTTGCACTTTGGGCTTGTCGACGAGTAGATACCAAGAATATATTTGGGCGACTATGAATTTTGTCAATGAGGGGGGAAGTTCGTCAATGAGTTGCCTTCTTGACCTCGTCGACGAGGTGATGTGGCTTGTCGACGAAGGCCATAGTATAAATAGAGTGAAACTCAATTTTTATGCATAAAATTTATCGAAATCCTCTCTCTCCTCTCCCCTACTGTTCTTCTTCCTTTTTTCTTCAATTCCGGCCCTGTCGTTTACCAGATCGATGATCTGAGGCCACCACAACACTCCTGGGGAAGTTCTCCCTAAGTCTGTCAGAGCGAATCGTCAGTGAGACGAAGTTGAATTTCATCTCAGATTCAGGGTAAGGTTTTTTTTGTCAAAGTTTGACTTTCCAGCAGTTATACGAAATGTAGTACACAAGGAAATAGTGATATTTTGTTCTAAGATATATGATTTTCAGGGTGTTGAGTGGGGAGCCGTGAAGGTGTAGTACCCGTCATAGTAGGGAATTTTAGCAGGAATCAGGTAAGGGAAATATGCTATGCTAGGCAAACCTATTATGATTCAGTATAAATTATATATTTTCAGGAAATTATTATTCAAATTATTTATGCAGTTTTAGAGCTTGATAATGTTGATATTTGATTGTGTGGCATGAGTTAGTATTAGCTCAGTACAAGGTTTCCATAATTTTCAGAATACCATGATTTTCAACATACGTGTAGAAAATTGTATTTTGTAGTATTTTCAGAATATTATGATATACCTATTTCAAAACCATAACATTCAATTCATACAGTAAATCAGATATTTCAGTTATTCAGGTACGCAGATATCTCAGAAACTCAGTTATTATAGTTTACTCAACCATTTATATGATGTTATGGTTATTTCAGTTGTTACAAAATTATGGTAAAAGCAGTATTTTAGAAATATTAGTTATTTATATATAATATCAGATCCTGATGGACCATATTCAGCCAGCAGAGCACGGTACCGTAGCTATATTCAGTTCAGAGTGCAACTCCTATTCAGATAATATGTGGTATTCAGAAATCGATTGTGCCTATGTTGTGGATATACTTCCCATCAGATATGGGTTGAGAGGGTCGATCTTACTGTCGAAGTTCAGTTGACTTACCCTGATCGGCCAGCCAGGTTAGGTCCTGCTTTCGGGCCGCATAACCCCGTCATGAGGGGTTAATGCATGACTTCAGTTATCCATCCAGGGAATTTTCACAGTTATTATTTATATATATTATGATCAGATTTACAGACGACAGTTATACTTTTAAGTATTATCAGTATTATGAATAGAACATTCTGAATAATCAGTTTATGTTAATCTACTTAAGCATGTTTTATATGATAACATGTATTTAGGTTTTCTCAGTTTGTTATATATAGTACTTGTTTTAGATCAAATTTTCCAAGTATATGACTCACTTGTTACACCCTAGTAATAGCATGTTTCTTCTTATTGAGCGTCGCCTCATCCCATTTAATTAATATTTTTTTAGGTGATTGAACTAGGCGAGCAGATCAAACTCACAGTTAAAGGGGCTACAATGCTACCCTGCCAGTAGGGTGAGTGTATTTGGGAAAGAGAGGTATTTTTGTGTAACCCTAGTTCAGTTATGTATGTAAATCATTTAGGGATATTTAGCACTTTGGTGTTGTATTGTATATGTATATGGTTGTGGATACTTGACTTCAGCTTCTCACTGCTTAGGTTGATGTTTTATTTCATCAGGAGTTATCAATGCAGTTTAGCTTAAAATATATAAATATATAAAATTTTAGCTGGTTGTTACACAAGTACTTCAATTTAAAGTTCAATATGAATGCATTGAAGCTCTTTAGGAATAATAAAGACCTAGAGACCTATTTTTAAGACCTTGAAAAATATTTTTCAATGTTATAAATTAAAAGGCCCAAAGAGCAAAAAGAGTTTTTGAAATAAAAGTCTTATAGAAAACAAGTTTTTCAAATGCTTAGGTGCCTGACCTAAAATAGACAGGCGACTGACCTTTTTGTGTTTTTTAAGATTGGCAAACATAAAGGTGCCAAGCGCCTCAACTTAACCTGGCAGGTGCCTGACCTTGACAATTGAGGCAACTGACCTTGTTTTTTCAGGCGACTTACTGTACACTGACTTTTTAAATAAAACTGGATCTGAACTAGACAGGTGCCTGACTCTTTTACGACAAGTGATTGCCATTCGAAACTTTTTACAAGTTCAGTGTGGGAAAATTTCTAAATTTGGTTTCTTAGGCTCCAAACTTCGTGCAAACTTAGGAAACACTCCAAGTAAACGTGGGGAACAAGGAATACACTTTTTAAACTCTATATATATCCCTCAAGGCAAAGATTTTAAATCACTAAGAAATTATTCAGCAATTAAATACTCTCAAGTGCTCTTAATTCTCAAAGACTATCTTGCTCACATCTTACTGATATTTTTCTGCTGAGTTTTGCGCTGAAATTCTCACACCGAAATTGAGCGTAAATTATGAATCTTTCAATCATAGAAAGATCATACCGGTGATAAGTTTACTTTGAGTTTCAATTTCATTGCATATTGATATTTACTTTGAAGTATACTCTGTGCTTAAAATTGTACTAATCTACTCTTTTGAGAGTGTCATTGTACACCAAATTGTTTCTTGTTTCTCTTGTAGTTTTTGACCATTCAAGGTTGGTGGAATCGTTGTTCTAAGCGTGGGGTATCGCTTGGAGAGGGGGCTCCATCCTAAAGGAGGGATTGTAACGGTTTGTTCTGCCCATAAATGAATGCTATAGTGGAATCCTTAGTTGGTCTTGCCTAAGGCGAGGACGTAGGCTGGGTATAAGCTAAACCTCATAAAAAACTTGGTCTCACTCTCTTTCCCTAAACTCTCTTTAATTTTATTCTCATATATAATTGCATGGTTGTTAATTTCAAATCTATAAATTGTGTGGATTGAATATTAAATAAACCAAAAATTAATTTGACTTTGGGATTATGGAAACCAAACGGGAGTACGTCGGTTGATCAATACTTTTTGCGGAAATCATAAGGGAGTACGTTGATTGATTAACACCCAAGACTCATTAATTGAAAGTTTATTTAAAATATGAGTTTTAGAAGAGTGTTGGAATTTTCAATTGTGCTTCATTAAAACAAGGCTTTTATCAAAGTCTACTTTTAGTTACTCAATCGTTGAATCATGGATGCTTTTCCGAATTCATTCTTTGGTGTGGATCTTGTTTTGGTTATCTTGTTGAGAGGATTGAATTATTCAAAAGCTGAAAGCATTACATTGCGAATCATTGGTTTGTGTTGATTGAATCAATCTATTGGTTGGGTGTTAATCGACATTACCACAAGATCAAGTTGATTTACTCATTCTTAAAGTTTTAAAAGTGAATATTGATTTCTAGTTGATATTGTAATTCAAATTATCCTTATTTGAGTACTAAACTTACAATAAGTCGAGAATCTATAAAAGTAATTAAAAGAAACTTTTAAAACCCAATTCACCCCCCTTTTGGGACTGAACCTTAGTTTTCAATTGGTATCAGAGTGAGGTTGTAGCAAATCTTAACCTAGAAGCTGCACAAAGATCTTTATGGCACACCTAGGCGTAGCTCCCTTTGCTGAGGGTCAATCCTCATATAGACCTTCTCTTTTTTGCGGAGTCAACTATACTTTTTGGAAACAATGAATGAGGATATACCTGCAAACCATGGCTTGGAAAGCTTGGAAAGTTGTCACACATGGTGACCTTGTCCCTACCAAGAACATAGATAACAAAGAAATACCTAAAGAGGAAAAAGAGATGACCGACAATGACCATAAGATGTTGCAAGTAAATTCAAGTGCCATAAATGCTTTATATTTTGCTCTTGATGTAAATGAATTCAATAGGGTCATGACATGTAAATCAGCTAAAGAAATATGGGATAAACTCGAGGTAACCTATGAAGAAACGCTTGATGTTAAAAATAATAGAATCGACATGCTCACAAGAGAGTATGAGGCCTTTAGGATGAATTCGAACGAAACCATCACTAGTATGTACACTAGGTTCACCCATATAATAAACTCCCTTAATGCCTTAGGAAAGAATTACTCAACTTATGAAATGATCCGAAAAATTCTTAGAGGACTTCCACCGATTTGGGAACCTAAGGCCTCTGCAATAACTGAAGGAAGAAACTTAAAAAACACCTCCCTAAATGAATTAATAGGTTCTCTACTCACTTATGAGATGACAATAAATGAAATAAGTGAAAAATATAAAGCCCAGAAATCTATTGCATTTGAAGCCTCAAGTGAAAGCTCTAGTGATGAAGATGAAGAAGAGATGGATGTAAAATGGAATAGCTTTCATAACCAAGAAACTTGCAAAAATCCTTAGAAAGAAGAATAAATTTACAAGAAAAATCCGGAACTCAAAATCAGATGAAGATGAAGAGAAGGAAATCAGTAAGAAGAAAACAAAAGCTGAACTTCCAATATGTTATAATTGTAAGAAAGTTAGACAAATAAAATCGGATTGTCCACAACTTAAGAAAAATTCCAAAAAGAAAAAGAAAAGAGCAATAAAAGCCACCACATGAGATAATATTAGTACAATTAGTTCAGATAGTGAATCAAGTGACCAAGAAGTTGCTTATACTTTCTTTATGGCATGGGACAATGATGAAGAACGAAACTCCCCATCCAAATCATTTAATGATTATAGTGGTGATTCATCTAATGAATCCAATGATGAGAATATGACATTTTATGAAGAACTACAAAGTGAATTATTCAAAGCTCATAAGATTTTAGTTAAAGTAACTAAACGATACACTTCATTAAAAAATAAGAATGAAGTTGTAATGAAAGAATTAGAATCTAAAAATCTTGTTGAAAGAGAAAATGATTTAAAAATCAAGAAATTAGAAAATAAGAATGAAAATATGATAAAAGAATTAGAAGATCTAAGATCCCAAACTTCCATTGATAATGAGAAAGATCTATATATTTTTGCACTAGAAAACAAAATCAGCAAGATGTCTTAAGACCAAGTAAAACTGCAAGAAAAGGGTAAAAATATACAAAACTCAGAAATCTGTGATCTTAAGAGAAAAATGGAGGATCAAATCAAAATAATCTACAACTTCACTAAACGAAAAGAAAATCTTGATAAAATGATTGGCGCACAAAAAATGTCCTTGAATATAGAAGGCATAGGATTCAATGGAGTTCAAAATACAAGGAAAAAGAACCTTTACATGGGTTACTTTGCAAAAGCCTCCAAAGATTATGGTAGTACCTCCTCAAATGCTTACACACATACCACATGTTTTCTATGTAATGAGAAAGGATACATTAAGTTTAAATGTCCATTAAAAAGAAAGGGTACAAAAATCAGATAAGTTTGGAGAATAATAGAATCAACTCTTGGTAAACCATCCGGACCCACGAAAGTATGGGTACCTAGATAAAAAGCCCAGTTCACAAACTAAGGACTCCAAAGATATTAGGATTGGTAATTCCCTTTTTAGAAATTGTTGACCTTATAGGTCACGCTCGATTTTGATTATGACAAATACTCATAATATCTAATGGGTATTTGAGATTATGTGCAGGAACCTCAATTGTCAAGATTAAGATGCACGTGAAAGCAAATAAAGCTTGAAGACCAATTCATGTTTTCGATTGTAATATATATTCAGTTGTGTAATTGGTCTGTAATAGTAATTAGGGCTTTTTGTATGTAATAATCACACACATCACATGCATGGTCAAATACGTAAGCTCAAAATAAAAATGACCTTATAATGACCTTAGGGTTTTGGTCGACCGACATCGAATTTTTTTAGTGTCTTCAAAAGGACTCAAAAATGACCCTAGGATACTCACCCTTACATTTATTTGTGATAGACACTTGAATAGAGTGTTTGTGAATCAAAATAGGACCGAAATGCACACTTTGTGCACCTTTGGTCGACTGACTTAGGCAGTTCATTTTGCCCCGGTCGACTGAACCGGTCTGGGTCAACCAGTTGACCACAACCCAATCGACCGAATCAGATTAGTTCAAAAACACCCGGTCCACTGAACCTCTTAGAAGTCAAACATTTGACCATCTAGTCGATCGAGCCAAAATTGCATACCAACTACTTGGTCGACTTAGGGTCCTCGGGAGAAATCCCAACGGTCTAGTCGACCAAGAGACTCAGTTCATTCTCCTTTGGTCGATCAAACCGTGCGAATTGAAAAATTTGCCTTCCCTTGGTTGATCAACCGAACAGTTCAAAAATGGCCCGATTGACCGAACCATTTGAACTTCGGTCGACCAAAATGGTTTCTGGTCGACCAGACGTCTCAGGTTGCCCTGATTTTTTACCGTGGTTAAAATATTTTAAACAGGGTTAAATTTGCTAAAATGTCATTAAACTTTCTTAATAATTCCCAATAGGCCCCCAATGGTTATATTTCATGGGGTGTCTATAAATACCCACTCATTTGGGATTATTAGAGAGGATTAGTCACTTTGATTAGGAGAGATTCTCTGAAATTTCCAAAACCTATAATACTTATATCTAAGCCCCAACCACTCATACTTACCTTCTCTTATCGCCAAAAGTCATTTGTAAGTTGATTGAGTGATTGTTTTGAAAGGTTTGCTCTCCTTGCGTGTTTGATTGAAACGATTTTCTTGAAAGCCAAACCTAAGTGTTTTTAGGGGGTTTTGTTCATAAGCCTATCCTAAGAAGACTTACCTAAACTTCTGAGAATTGCATTTGTGTTGCAATTTCTTAGAAAGCTTGTATTTGTTTTTGGATTGCAAAACGTTTTCAAAACATACTCAAATATCTTGTGTGATTTATCTTGACATATTTGTGAAAATATATTTGAGTTTGTAATATTGATCTTTGCTGCACTATTTATTAACTTACATATCCTTTTTTGAATACAAAGATTAAATATCCTTTTGTAAACCAAACATATACATTACTAGAGCATCATATGATTGAGAAAATCTGCTGATTGAAATATACATATATATTGTTTGGCTAGTATTTTTGTGTGAGCTATTAGATTGAACACATATTGTGATACAAAGATCATACTAGTTGACACTCTCACGTACTCATTACACAGATAGCAAATATTTTGAGAGTTAAAATATTAGACCACATTGAGCTTACATATTAAATCATCGTGTGGTGTATATGACTGAGCGCATCCGAGTACATATCTACTTTGCACGAAAGTACAATCACTGTACCGATATTTCTTGATCGCAAATACTATTGTATTTCCAAGCACGGGCCTGAAGAGGGAGACTAGCCCTTTGAAATAGTCCTGAACTGGCTTAGACCCGGTTAGGAAAGCTAGGTGCGCCATCCTGGTAAGGCGTGTAGGTTGAGGTTAGCCCCACTAGTTGACCTGGTTAAGGTTGAAGTCAGTCCTGTGGTAATTGACCTAATTGTATTCGGTGCTGCTCCACCCTTAAGTGAGCTATTAGTGGAATCCTCAAGCTTGCAAGCTAGAGGCAGGAACGTAGGCACAGTTGGCGGAACCCCGATAACAAATCGTGTGTTTGTTTATATTTCCGCACTTTATATTTACTGCAAGTGTATGTTATTATGTGAATGATGCACTTGATTTAAATTTCCATATATTATATTTACCGGCGTATTTGGAACTGCATAGAAAGACCCTAAGTTGTAATATTCTACTAACATCTAGTTCAACCTAGGAGAAAAGTTTAAAAAAATTCCAATTCACCCCCCCTCTTGGGAATACACCAATTCTAACAGAAATTAAGAAAGCTAAATCTATACTAAAATGAAAAGGAATGCCTTCATAGCCTACAAGATTTAAGATAACCAATTCAAATATAAGAATAAAATTTCTCCTTGTTCAATATATGGAAAGCTACTTAATCCAAGGATATTGAACTAGTTGAAATAGAAAATCTTAAAGAAGAGTTTATGCGCTTATTGACAACTATAACATTGAAACAAATGAATACAAAAATAGTATTGTTGGCCACAAATCAAGAAAGCTTGGATTGTACAAGGCTTAACTTAGAAAGTATTGAGATTTGAAAAGCCATATAAAATTTGGTATTCATATGCAAAAGAATTATCTGAAATCAAAAGAAATAAAATCTGAAGCAAATTGAGCTTATTGCATAAGAATTTCAAATAAGGAATAAGGATAAGTGTTTGAAGAAAACATGAGCATGAGCATACAAATCTAATGGTAATGCAAGATGCATATATATATATTTTGTGAAACTGAACACTAAGCTGGGTTGAAATATATTTTTGTTGTGCTCAGTTCTTTTATTTGTTTTTCTCTTGACCATCTTAAGTTCACATGCTGACGTTGTATTATGTTATATATTTTTTGGCATAATGAATAATGGATGACCATGTTTTGATTAAAATATATGCTGACTTATGGACCTTGTTATTGTGATCTAAATGCGAACATATTTTTTAGTCCTTAGTACTTTTGCATAATATTTCTTTTCGGCTTATTTTTTTTTTATAACAAAACTAAATGTAAGCAAACTGAGCATGAGCATGACATGATAAATTCAAAAGCATGATTGATAATCTTGACATCTTCATGAATACATAATATATACTTCATGAATGAAATTATAAATTTATTGAATATGAAATACATTTTATTCAGGGGGAGTTAGATTTGTTACATAATGATATCATGACTTACAAAAATTACTGAAAAATCTGATATAAAATTGTTTGTGTTTTATCATGTTATTTTGGGGACTTATTGTCTATCTTTTTATGCATGATGAATGCAAAGTTTTTATTTTGTGCCTTCACTTGATATATACTTTTGCTTATGGTTGCTCTTTGCCTTAGCAATTATATATATTTCTTGATGTCTTACTCTTTTTGATTGATGTCAAAAGGGGGAGAATTTTTGGGCAAAAATTGAGCATGACACTAGCATGACATACCTAAGCATGTATATTGACTCAACTATGAAATGATATATATAAGCATGATAATTGTTCTTAAATTATGACATGATGTAATATTAAGCTAATCTTGATATATGAGAATGATATTGAAATTGATCATGAATTTTGATATGCTTATTAAGATTGATCTTGATATTGCAAATATTGTTAAGTTGATGCTTATTGTAAGGGGGGGCCTTTTTAAGGCTTACTTATTTTTACTCCTTGTTTTTCATCATAAAAAAGGGAGTGATTGTTCACCTTACAAGGGTTAAAATCTTGTTTTGATAATAACAAATTAGAGGAACTTAGGATATTTGGTTACGTGATGATACTTTAGGACTTAAGTATGTGAATACAAGATCAAGTGCACACAAGGATTATTGAAAGCTTATTATCCAAAGAAAGAAGATCTCATAAAGCATATATTATTAAAGCATGGATTCAAAGATGATTTGATGAAGCTTAAAGTGAATTGAAGTTGAAAGTCAAGATAGACTCAAGAGATGGAAAAGCATGAACACTTGAGTACTTAGAATGTCAAAGTCTTAAGGAAGTCTTATGTAAGTACTTCAATTTAAAGTTCAATATAAATGCATTGAAGCTCTTTAGGAATAATAAAGACCTAGGGACCTATTTTTAAGACCTTGAAAAATGTTTTTCAAAGTTATAAATTCAAAGGCCCAAAGAGCAAAAAGAGTTTTTAAAATAAAAGTCTTAAAAAAACAAGTTTTTCAAATGCTCACGCACCTGACCTAAAACGAATAGGTGACTGACGTTTTTGTGTTTTTTAAGATTGGTAAACAGAAGGGTGCCAGACGCCTCAACTTAGCCTGATAGGCGCCTGACCTTAACAACTGAGGTGACTGACCTTGTTTTGCCAGGCGACTGACTGTACACTGACTTTTTAAATAAAATTGGATCTGAACTAGACAGGCACCTGACCCTTTTAAGACAGGCAACTGCCATTCGAAACTTTTTAAAAGTTCAGTGCGGGAAATTTTCTAAATTTGGTTTCTTGGACTCCAAACTTCGTGCAAACTTAGGAAACACTCCAGGTAAACTTGGGGAATAAGGAATACACTTTTTAAACTCTATATATAGCCCCTAAGGCAAAGATTTTAAATCACCAAGAAATTATTTAGCAATTAAATACTCTCAAGTGCTCTCAATTCTCAAAGGCTATCTTGCTCACATCTTGCTAATATTCTCTACCGAGTTTTTTGCTGAAATTCTCACACCAAAATTGAGCGTAAATTATGAATCTTTCAATCATAGAAAGATCATAACGGTGATAAGTTTACTTTGAGCTTCAATTTCACTGCATATTGAAATTTACTTTGAAGTATACTTTGTACTTAAAATTGTACTAGTCTACTCTTTTGAGAGTGTCATTGTACACCAAATTGTTTCTTTTTTCTCTTGTAGTTTTTGACGGTTCAAGGTTGGTTGAATCATTGTTTCAGCCCGTAAAGGAATGCTATAGTGGAATCCTTAGGTGGTCTTGCCTAAGGCGAGGACGTAGGCTGGGTATAAGTTGAACCTCGTAAAAAACTCAGTCTCACTCTATTTCCCTGAACTCTCTTTAATTTATGCACATATATAAATGCGTGGTTGTTAATTTCAAATCTATAAATTGTGTGGATTGGATATTAAATAAACCAAAAATTAATTTGACTTTGGGATTTCAGAAACCAAATGGGAGTATGTTGGTTGATCAATACTTTTTTGCAGAAATCGTAAGGGAGTACGTTGATTGATTAACACCCAAGACTCATTAATTGAAAGTTTATTTAAAATATGAGTTTTGGAAGAGTGTTGGAATTTTCAATTGTGCTTCAGTAAAACAAGGCTTTTATCAAACTTTACTTTGAGTTACTCAATCGCCGAATCTTGGATGCTTTGCTGAATTCATTCTTTAGTGTGAATCTTGTTTTGGTTATCTTGTTGAGAGGATTGAATTATTCAAAAGCTGAAAGCATTACATTGTGAATCAGTGGTATGTGTTGATTGAATCAATCTATTGGTTGGGTGTTAATTGACATTACTGCAAGATCAAGTTGATTTACTCTTTCTTAAAGTTTTAAAAGTGAATATTGATTTCTAGCTAATATTGTAATTCAAATTATCCTTTTTTGAGTACTAAACTTAGAGTAAGTTGAAAATCTATAAAAGGAGTTAAAAGAAACTTTTATAACCCAATTCACCCCCCTTTTGGGACTACACAATAGTTTTCAATCTAGCTGTGTACTACTGGACCATCAAGTGTTTTGCTGCTTTAGCATTTTTGGTAGTAGTGGAGAAATACTGCTCAAGGAATACCTCCCAGAAGACGCTCCATATCATAGCAATAGGCACCGACCTCTACTCCTCCAGTAATTTCACTTACCTCCACCATCATTTTGCCTTCCTAGTCAACTTAAAAGTGGCAAATGATACTCTTTGCTCCTCAGTGCAAGGGAGAACTGACAACGTTTCCTCAATCTCTTGGACCCAATTCTCTGCCACAAATGGGTCTGCCCCTTCAGAGAATGACGGGGGATTCATACATGTAAACTGTTCAATCGTATAGCCCCATTCCCTCGAACTCCTGGCCATTTCTGCCATCACTTCCTGGGTGACACTACGTAGCACTGCATCTGAATCTATGCTGCCCATATTAGATGGCCCTGCTTCATCACCACCACCAACATTCGTATTGATGTTTCCAGGGTCCATCCTCAAATTGGAACAAAACAGTCTTAGAACCCTATCATCATAACACAACTAATACACTCATATGATTAAAAACCATAAGACATTCTCCTATAACCATTCATTTTAACGTCCTTATTCCCAATTTAAGATTCAGTCTTACCACTCAGAAACAAGAATCAGTGATAATTTACCATGACTTTCCTGAAATCGTCACTTTAGGAAAATCACAAAAACCATCTTGAAATTTCCCGCCTTCAAGCTACAAGATAAAATCCTAAATTTCAATCTTATCCTCCAAAAATGACTGACTCATATCCTAGTTTACCTATCTTCTACTCTCATCAAGATCCATTCCTATACTCTAGTATTGTATTCCGCTGAAGTCAGCAGAACTTAGTAACTTAGGCTCTGATACCAAACTATGAAACCCTATTTATGTACCATTTTTTTTTCCATACCATAAACAATAATAATCAATCTATCAAATATCTTTGATACCATATATCAATATGACTCGACCCAAAGTAGGGTACCAAGTAGTCTGTCCATCAATACATACAATCCATGTAGTGGAATAAACAAAGTTTTTGGGTCCCAAATACAATACTAGAGTGCTATAACCTCAATATATATATATATACATCCCAAAAATTCACAAAATACTCTAAGGGTTATACAAAACATATCACCAACTCTAAACACTTACCTTGAATACTAGGATAACAAGATCTCCTCTATCTCGGAGCTCTCTTTGCTTATCTATTCCGATTTCCTGAAATGTTCAAACTATAGGTGAGACACCTCTCAGTAAGATGGAATAAATTATTGACAATGTGTTGCAACATGAGTTTTGTTATATCATAACACATTCATTTAAATAATTATATCAATTGAGAAAAACATACAAATATGTACTCATAATCATATTTATATATAAATCATAGTTTCATAAACTTCCATATCATTTCTCATAATCATATATCAACTTGTTTCCATAAGCTTTCGTTTCTCACAATCATATTCTAGCTCATGTGTATCCACCAGTATGCAACACAATGCGTCTATAACTCATGTTTGTTCCTTTTTCATTTCATTTCATTTCTCATATTCCTATTCTTGCTCATTAGTATCCACCAGCATATAGCACAACGCATCTGTAACTCATGGTTGTTCATCATATTATAACATACAATTATCGCGTCTGTAATAAGGAACCATTGTGAGGATATTCATGTCACATCGTCATGCATTCAACCCATGTGACTGGATTGTGCGGCCCGTAGGCGGGACCTAACCATGGCTGGCCTATCAGGTTAGATCAAAACTAAACACGTCTGTTGTACAATTGGCCTACCCAATCTTGGTCCGGACTCCGGGGGGTAACTCTACTCTTCACAAGCCCAATCGACTGTCTCGCCACAGTCTATACAAGACGTGTGGTTGCACTAACACATATGCTAGCAACGGTACCGTGCTCTCTGTTTATCTTTGGTCCATCAGGATTCTTATTTCCACATTTCTGTATTCATTTTTCATCACATTTGTATATCTTATCATATCTGTATAATTCTCATCATATCTATGTATATCTCATCTTATCATTTTTGTATAAAACGTCTTTGTGTATATCACATATCATCATTTCTATATAAACACATTTGTGTTTATCACGTATCATCATTTCAGTATAAAACATATTTATATTTCTCATATCATCATTTCTGTATAAAAAAACATATCTGTGTATAACTCTCAAATCATCATATCTATATAAAACATATCTGAGTATTTCAAATCTTCATAGTTGTATAAAACATATCAGTATGTCTCATATTATCATATCTGTATAAAAACATATCTGTATATCTGATAGCTTCATTACTATATAAAATCATATCTGTGTTTCTCATAGATCATTTCTCAGTGCAAATCATATATTTCAATATCAATCACATTCCCATTATAAAACTGTTATTTCATATTCCTCATGCCACACAATTTTAGACTGACAATCATAATATAATAATCACAGGGAAAATATCTATAATATGCTTTTTCTAAAACCATATACAGTATTTTCAATTTCATATATTTTAAATCAACCAGTTAATTTCCAAAAAATATCTGTTATAATTTATTTCCTTTACCTGCTTACTGAGAGGGTGCTTGCTAAGATTTCTAAACTAACGTCCATGGCGTTCAAAGCTCAAAACCCTGAAATCATATTTTCTCAATTTAATCACCTCAAGCCCATAATTACAACTATCTTAATATTCTTAGGCTCACATGATCCCATTAACCGATTATTCTAAAAAAAAACGCGGGTATAATCCACTTCCCATATTTAAATTTAATTTCTAACATATTTAAAAACACCAATATGATCAAATTCCCGCAGTTTAATATAATTTCAAAATATTTCTCAAAAATCTATTTAATCAAATCCCTGAAATTTAACTTAATTCGAAAATATTCCCAAAAAATCTAATATATTCAAATCCTGCAATTTAATTTAATCTCAAGAATATTTCCAAATATATAATATGATCCAATTATGCAGTTTAATTTAATCATATGAATATTTCCAAATATCTAATATAATCCAATCCTACAGTTTAATTTAATCTCAGGAATATTTCCAAAAGTCTAATATAATCCAATCCTACGGTTTAATTTAATCTCAAGAATATCTCCAAAAATTTAATATAATCAAATACTACAATTTATTCGGTTAAATTTTTAAAACAACAAATATAATTTGTACTCCTCACATTAACCTTGGAGTGGTGCCTAAAATTTTTAAATAAAATCTGCTTAAATTAACTTGCTTAGAATCAAAGTCGGGACCTTGTGGTGATGTTTGTTTTTCGATTTGACTTATGGATGGAGAATAATTTTAGAGAGAGAGAGTGAGGTCGTGAGGAGAGAGACAGAGCATGCAATTTGGCCATGGGAGAAAGTGAAGGGGAGGGGGCGAATTCCTGAAAGTTGAATTGGATATGGGATTCCAATTCCAATTGGAATCTGATGATAGATTGCATTTGATGCACCCACCTTCTATAACCATATTATATTATAATATTAGTATATATATATATCCTATCATCTAATTCATGAATTATACTATTCATTTCCTTATCTTATTTAATTAATCACCTAATTAATTAATTAATTATTATTATTATTATTATTATTATTATTATTATTATTATTATTATTATTATTATTCTACTAATCTTGTATAACTATTTTTGGAGTCGTTACATGATTAGCCTAAGATTACCTTTAAGGTTAATCGATCAAGATTTAGACCTTTTTTTTTTATATTCAATTATCAAGCCATAATATATTGGGCAACCTTACAAAAGATAGAGGCTACCCTCCCCTTCATTTCCCTCGAGATATTGAAAGGCATGCAATGACACAACCCTTAACAATATATATTAGGATTAATTGTTTATTTTATTCCAGATTAAAGATTTGCTTCACTTGACCTTTAAATATCGAAAGGTCGTGCGAAAGATAAAAACCCCCCTCACCTCTAATTTCCTAAGAGCCTGCGAAAACATAACTCCCAAGTTCAGAGGAAAGTTCATTATGGAAGTCATTTCAATATCTCAATGTATGCAATCAAGAGATAAAGTCATTATTCAAAACATGCAAGTTATACATTTATAAAATACATACAAAAAGTATGCACGAGAAGTGTGCCCCTAAATTGAGGAGTCTAATAGAATTACTATCGAGTAAGTCCTGAAGTAATTCTACTAGAATCCTTGCGCCGCGATGATCGAGGATTACAAAATCCCAATTCATCATATACCTCCTCATCATGCAAGCACATGAATACAAAAGAAAGAGAAACACAGTCAAGTGATATGCAAAATTATGCAATAAGCAAGTAACATAGGAAAAACTACCGAATAATGACCAAAATTAAGCAAAAAAAGGTCCTAGAATTTTTCTAATTTTTTTCTCTATTTTTTGAATTGTTCTACATTTTTTAAAAAAAAATTTAAAGAAACTTTTCCAACTTTTATTTATTTATGTGATTTTCAAATATTTTTTTTTCTGAGTCAAATAGACTAATAAAATTTTTCCTATTTTTTTTTTCTAATTTTTGTAATTTTTTTTTTGCAAATTTTTTCATTTTTTTGGATTTTAAATGAATTAAAAATAAAATTTTAAAATTAGTTTTTAATAAATAAATAAACTGAACATAGTTGACTCAGGCGACTAACAATTTATCAGAATTTTTTTTAAGAGACAGAATGGTTTCAGTCGCTTGTCCAGCCGACTGACTAGTACAAAAATGACCCAGTTGAGTGAGTCAGCCGACTGACTCTATGGAGATTTTAAATTTGAACTATACGAGAAGTTTTTCAAAAATAATTCTATGATTTAATATGTTTTGAAAAGTTGCCTAAATATTCCATGTTAAATGAGGAAACTTTTCTTTAAGAAGTATATAAATACCTCTCTTACTCAATGAAAAAATACGCTCAAGCAATACACGCTTTCTACGTTAAAGTTCTCATAAAACTCATACTTGCTCACACTCTTGCTGGGGGAAACTCTACGAAATTTCTGGTTGATTAAAGAGCCTTAGTTCTAATTTGCAACTAAAATCTCTATATCAATAAGAAAGAACCATTGATGACTTCTAAACCTTGAGTTTCATATTTTCTATTTAGTTTTGGTTTTGAAGTACGATTAGTGATTTAATTTATACAACTTGCTTTATGTTTAAGAGTGTTTTTGTACACAGATATCCATTCATTTCTACTAGATCTTTGACGGTTCAAGGTATAGTTGGATCGTTGCACCAAGCATAGGTTATTGCTTGGAGAGATTTCTCTTCCTAAAAAAGAGGTTGGTTATTGTAAAGGATTTTGTTCTACCTGAAAGGAACAAGGTATAGTGAAATCCTTAGGTGGTTGACCTAAGGCGAGGACGTAGGCTGGGGTAAGTCGAACCTCATAAAAATGTCGTCTCACTCTTTGCTTTTATTCTCTTTAAATTCTAGTAACAATATAAACTGCGTGGATGTGTTAATCTTACAAACAACCTTTGATATTAAATAAACCTAAGATTAAAATTGATTAGATTGATTATCATTGATTGCGAAAACCGAAAGGGAATACGTTGGTTAATCAACTCCTAAATTCTTTTAACTAAGGGTTTATTTAAAATCTGAGTTATTGAAAAATGTGATTGGATGGTATTTTAATTTTCGGTTCAAAGGTCAACTACAGGACTTGCACATTCATATATAAGGCTGCTGAATATTGCAAAACATATATTGATTACTTGTATTGTGTTTGTTTGGTTTGAATAGTTAATCAATTGGTTGTGCATGTTGTGGTTGTGGATTGAAGAGAAGAAGTAAATTTTTGTATAGATTGCCTAATCAACAAGAATATAAGAAATCTTTAAAAGAATTGTAAAAATTTCAAGAACTCATAAAAAGACTCTAAGGAATTTTAAATAACCCAATTCACCCCACTCTTGGGACTACATGTAAAGACCCGGTGAATTATATGAATTAAATAATAATGGGAGGAGAGGAAGGAAATTGAAAAAGGGGTCACAACAGGTCCTCGTTGACGAACGCTTAGCATTCGTTGACGAAGTGGCTTATTGGGATCATTGACGGGGACACATTTCTCGTCGACGAAGAATTACCAAGAGGCTATTTTCCGCTCTGAATTTGGTCGACGAGGAATGAGCATTCATCAACGAATTTCCTTCGTGGTCTCTTCGATGAAGTGACGTGTCTCGTCAATGAAGGTCAGTGTATAAATAGCCTAAAATTGGATTTCAGTGCAAATTGTTCAAGAAAATTATATTTTCTCTCTCCTCTTCGGTTTTCCTCTCTTCTGTTTAAGATTCTGGGTCCATTCTTCACCGGATCGATGATCCAAAGCCACCATGACACTCCTGGGGAAGTTCTCTTCAAGTTTACTGGAGTGGATCGTTGGCGGGATTATCTTGAATTCCATCCCAAATTCAAGGTAAGACTTTTTATTTGATATTTGACTTTCCTACAGTTGTAGAAAATGTAGTACTTGAAGAAATATTGAAGTTTTGTTTAGGGAGATGTTGTTTTTAGGGTGTTGAACGGGAAACCGTGTGGGTGTAGGACCAGTCATATTAGGGGTTTTCCAGTAGTCAGGTAAGAGAAATATATTATGCTAGTTAAAATAGAGATTTTTACCAGTAAAATATAGTATATGTTTACGGGTTTCAGAGTAGGAAATTATACAGTTTTATAAATTGTACTTAATGAGTTTTAATTATTGTGTGGCATGATAATATTGATATAATATAGAATCCTACACAATTTTTTACAGAATTACAATTATATAGTTTCTACAAAATTATGATATACAATTTATACAGTTTTATTACCAAGCTATGGCTATATAGTACTTACAAAATCATGTTTTATAGAATATATACAGAAAGATGTTTTTACAGTATTTTTCAAGATCATAATTTACAGTATATATAGCCATGAAGATGTTTTTACAGTTTTTATAGTACCATGATTATACAATTTTATAGAACCATGATATACATATCATAGAACCATGACATACAGAAATACAGTTGATACATAAATACAATTTATTACAGCGTCATGGTTAATATAGCTGATACAAAATCATGGTAAAACAGATAGATTTTATATAAAAAATATATTATATAGTATCATACACTGATGGACCATTACAGATTAGTTTACAGAGCACGGTACCGTAACTATTTATAGTTCAGAGTACAACCACATAACTTAAATAGTATGTGGATTTACAGCAGTCGATCGTGCCTATGTAGTGGATAGACTCCCAGTTAGTTAGGGTTGAGGAGGCCAATCTAACTTTCGAAGTATAGTGACTTATCTTGGTAGGCTGGCCAGTGATAGGTCCCACCTACGGGCCGCACAACCCTATCATAAGGAGTTAAATCATGACATACAGTTATCCATCTAGGGAAATTTTCTCAGATATTATATGTATATTTAGATTTACAGAAACAATAGATGTATCTATGAATATTAGAAGTATTATGAATAGAAAATTCATAAAGACAGTTATGTTAAGTAATATAGGTATGAGCTATACTGTATGTTATTTATACATGTTTTCTCATATTCTGTTATTTATGGTATTTCTAAATTAGATTTTACAAATGTGTAACTCATTTGCCACACACTAGCAATAGCATATTTCTTCTTACTGAGCGTTGTCTCATCCCAATGATTTAATTTTTTTCAGGTGATCCAGTTAGGCAAGCAGATTAGGCTCGCAGATAGAAGGGACTTCTAAATTGTCCTATTCGTAGGGTGAGTTTTTTTGGGAAGTCAGTTTGAGTAGTCCCTAGGTACAGTCGAGGGTATTTTTGGAATGGTTGTGTATGTATATTTTGGGAAATATTTTGATAGTCTACTATTATATATATTGACCTAGTTGTATGCATTCTGCTTCCCTTTGTTTAGGTGATTTATTGCGTCTTAGTTTCCACAGGTCCTATCCAGTCCGTGATGTGGGTTTGTTTTATATTAAAAGGTATCAGATCAGTAGAAATTTTACAATTAATTTATGTAGGAAAAAAAAAAAACATAGCATGAAAAAGCAGGTCGCTACACTACACCTTAGGTTTCACTTGTATTTTATATCTATATGATTATGATTATGGAATTGGTATATTTTCTCAGAATATATTGTTACTGAAGCGAATATATGTTATGATATAATGAATCTCATACTGCCACAGATTGTAGATAATTTATTCCGTCTTACTGAAATGTGTCTCACCCAATCATTTAAATATTTCAGGAAACCGAGATAGACCTGGTAATAGAGCTTCAAGGTAGAGGGGAGCAGATACCTTGGGTAGACAGGGTGAGTATTTTTTGCTAGGGAGGTTTGATTCCTCTAGAGTTTTTGTGTTAGACTTGTTTATATGGATGGTAGTACCTTGGTATGTGTATTCACTATGGTATGTATATATATGTTAATGAAATGACTTATGCTATTAGGATTATATATATGAGTATGATTGTGTACTTGATACCCACGTTCGGGTCAGGTTATGTATTATGGTATCAGTGTTGATGTGGTTGTTTTATGGTTATGTGTATTGTTTATATGGAAAAAAAATGGTATGAAAATCGAGGCATCACAATAAATGTGATTCAGACGCTTATGGTTTTCAAACCTGGGGGTTATTCTACATATACTTCTTCACTTATGTATTCATTAAAAAATATGCTTTTGACATCCATTTGATACAGTTTGAAATTCTTAAAAGCAACATAAGCTAACAACATTCGAATGGCTTCCATTCTTGCTATAGGTGCGAAGGTTTCCTCAAAATCTGTTCCTTCCTATTGGTTATATCCCTAAGCTACTAATCATACCTTATTTCAAGCAACTATTCCATGTTTATCTTTCTTGTTCTTATATATTCATTTTTTTTTTCCAATAACTATTTTATCCTCAGGTCTAGGAACTAATGTCCGGACTTTATTTCTCTTAAGCTAGTTTAATTCTTCTTGCATTGATATTACTCATAATTCTTCCTCAATTGCTTCGGTCACATTCTTAAGTTCTTCTTGTGATAAGAAAGCAAAGTGACTAATCATATTTCTAAGTGAGGATCATGTAGTTACTCCACGTAATGGTTCTCTTATAATTTGATCTATAAGATGATTCATTATGTACTTCCATTCTTTAGGTATTTCATTAACCTCTTTCTATACTTGATTATCTTTAGAAAATGTTTCTTTAACTTCAGTGTTCTTATCTGAATTATCTTTAATAGATAATTTTTCAAATTCCTTACTAATCGCAATTTCATCCTCATCAGTCTTTTAAGAAAATGGATTGGATTCATCGAATACAACGTGAATGGATTCTACAATAGTTAATGTTTGTTTATTATATACCCCGTAGGCTTTACTATCAAAGGCATATCCTAGAAAAATGTCTTCATCAAATTTCACATCAAACTTTCCTAAATATTCATTGTCTCTAAGTAAAAAACATTTACAGCCAAAAATATGGAAATATGAGATGTTTGGTCTATGGTCATTCCATAATTCATATGAAGTCTTATTTAGAGATGGTCTAATTAGGACTCTATTTAGAACATAATAGGTGGTGTTTACTACCTTAGCCCAGAAGTACTTAGGTAGTTTATGTTTGTTAAGCATAGTTCTAGTTATTTCTTGTATAGACTTATTCTTTCTTTCAACTACACCGTTCTGTTGTGGTATTCTAAGAGCTGAAAAATTATGAGATATTCCTAAGGAATCATAGTATTCTTCCATACCTTGATTTTTAAATTTTCTACCCTTAACACTTTGGATTTTAGTGATAGTATATCCCTTTTCATTTTGAATATTCTTGCACAGTTTAATAAATTGTTCGCATGCTTCATCTTTGTGACCTAAAAATACTACCCATGTAAATCTAGAATAATCATCAACGATAACAAATGCGTATGATTTTCCTCCTAAGCTTTGGATTGGGTTTGGACTGAATAAATCTAAGTGTAGAATTTGGAGTGGCCTATTAGTAGAGATTATTTTCTTCGTCTTAAAACTAGATCTTGCTTGTTTTCCTAGTTAACATGTATAACAAATTTTGTCTTTCACGAATTCCGTCTTAGGCAATCCCTTAACTAAGTCTCCCTTAACTACTTTAAATATTAAGTCCATGTTTGCATGTCCTAGTCTCTTATGCCAAATCCAACTAATGTAATTTATAGCAGAGAAACATGTCACATGTTGAGAAGTTAAGTTATCAAAACTGGTGGTATATACATTTTCATGACGCTCAACAGTGAATAGAATTTTGTTATTAGTTTTATATTTAACAATGCACTTGTCATGTTCAAATGATACTTTATAACCTTTATAACACAGTTGAATTATACTTAATAACTTATGTTTTAAACCCTCAACCAGTAAAACATCATCTATAATAAGTGATGGATTGTTACCAACTTTACCTACTTTTACGACTTTCCCTTTTGCATTGTCCCCAAAAGTCACAAATCCTCCCGCCCTTTGGTGTGATGGATGCAAATTTAGCTTTATCCCCAGTCATATGACGTGAACATTCGTTGTCCATATACCATTTATCTTTTGAGGAGGATGATCCCAAGCATACCTGCAATAGACATTTAAGTAACTATTTTTGGTACCCATTTTTTCTTGGGTCCATGGGGGTTAGTGCTTGAATCTCTTTTTAACTCTCCATACCTTTTTCATTTTAACATCTTCGTTCTTAAAAGGACAATCAAATTTTATATGACCCATCTTTTTACATTTAAAGCATGTAGTATATTTATAACAGTCTTTTGATGGAGCATAAACTTTTGATTCTCACAAAGTAACCCATGTAAAGATGTTTTTGTTTTAAATTTTCCTTTCCATTAAAACCAAGTCATTTTTTATCTAGGGAATTTCTTTGTGCCCCTAGAAGTCTTTCAAAGTTACTTTGGCCCTCTGTAAATTTATGAATAATTTTAGAATTGTCTTTCAAATTTATTTCCAATTCCTTAATTTCTAAATCCTTTTCTTTTATCACAGATGCATGCGACTCATTCTGTTTTTTAACTCACTTGAAAAATGAGCAGCTCGGAAGCTATCCCAAGTATAGGAGTTCTGTCGTATAATATTCAGCCCAAAGTTTAGATCGTCTCCTCAGGGAATGCAGTTTATATTCAAATTTTACGTTTCTCCAATCGAAAATAAAAAGTCATTGAACTCAGTTTAGATTCGGGGTTTTCAGGATTGTTTGAGATTTCTTTTGAGAAATTAAACGAACATGCAAATTAAATTCTAACCCTAGCATGCACTGAATTAAATAACGAGAAACATAAATCTTACGTTTAAAAGCCAATCAAAACTCACATTGAACCTCAGAATAAAACCTAAAGACGATAACCTTCCTAATAGTTTAAACATACAATAAAAAAAAAAAACTCAGTCAAACCTAACTTCAACAAGAACCAACTTTTTTTTATGCAATCAAGAATTAGAACAAAAATTAAAACTTTAAAAACTAAATAATACGAAATACGATAGAAAAAAATCGGACTTTAAGAAAACTAAATAGAACTCAACAAAACTTGAATTTTTAAGAAAGCAACTTATTTAAATCTATATATATTTCTTTTTTTGTATTTTATTCTCTTTTTATTCTAGTTTTTTCTTTCAAGAAACTAAACCGAACATAAAGCGAGCAGAAATTAATTGAAGCAAAATAAAATAAAATTTAATGATAATACTAAATAAAAAAAGAAAAAAAAATTTAAATTAACTAAAATTATAAAATCTCAGCATAGAATTAAAATTTGAACTTTAATTGAAATTTCCATAACAATTAAATTAATATTTTTCAAAAGAAAGAATAAAAAGACATAGAGAGAGAGAGAGAGAGAGAGAGAGAGAGAGAGAGAGAGAGAGAGAGAGAGAAGGAGTAGAGCGGGTCGTGGTGTGTGAACTTCTGCAGGAACAGTGGGTGGCTGGGTGTGTCGGGTGGCTGGCAGTAGGTCTCGAGTGTAGTTGGCTGGCAGCAGGTCTCAGCAGCAGTAGTGGCGCAAGAATCTTCTTGGAGCAAGGACTAAGGAAGCTGTGGTGGATGGTCCGGGTTGCACTGCCAGTAGCAGCAAAGGGCATCGGGGTTTAGAAGCTGTCTGGAGCAGCCGTGGAGGATGGCTGCAGGGCAGGAGTTGCAGCAGAGGGAAGCTGGCAGCGGCTCACAGCTATATGGAGTCGGGAGGACGAAGCAGCACTTCTGGGAAAAGAAACAGTAGCAGAGATGAGAGGGAGAATAAGAAGAAGAGGAAGAAGGAAGAGAAGAAGAGAAGATAAGGGAGAAGGAGGAGATAAGATAAGAGAAAGGGGAAGGAGAAACTGAGAGCAAAAGAGAACCAAGAGAGTTAGAGAGAAAGGGAGAAAGAGAGGGGTGCGGGGGTTCTCGGCTGGGTAGTTCCACGAAGTAGCAGGAAGGGCTCCAGCTGGGAAGAACAGAGGGGATAAGTAGCTGGGGGATAACAGAGAAGGGAAAGACAAAAAACTGAACTGAGAAGAGAATAAGAGAGAGATAAGAGGAAGAGAAGGACTGTGGCCGAGAGAAAAGGAGAAAGCAAGGGAAGAGAAAGGGAGAGAAGGGAGAAGAGTAGGAGAAGAGAGGGGGTGCGTAGGACTTGGAAGAAGAGAGAGAAATATAAAAGGGGAAAGGGGGAGGCTGCCCTATGCCCAACAAGGATACCCGAGCCGCTCCCGGGTCACATCAAATATATATATATATATTTATTTATTTTTTTTTCTTTTTTTTATTTCTCGGCGAACAAGGGTGATTTTGACTCTTTTGGAGCCTATTTCTCTCAAAACTCAAAACATAGAAGTTGTAGATAATCTTCTCATCTTTCTCTATGATTTTGAATTGTCTCGATTGGAGCTCGTACGAGAAATTTATGTGCAAATTATGAATTAGTACCGGTTTTAGCTCTCGAAAATTTTCGTACGATAAAAAATTTCAAAAATTCATAAATTACTCAATAAAACCCAAATATTATAATTAGGACATTGTGTTAAAATATTGAGAGTAATTAGGTATTTAATTAAAAAATATAAGCCCCAATGCATGAATTAAAATGCCTAATTACGCAGTTTAAGTGCGTAATCACACCCCCTAACTAACGTTTTGTTAGTCTCTAGCAAATAACGTGAGTGAATTTTAGGGCAGTATCCACAATTACTAGCTCCAGCAAACATGATATTAATGCCTATGCAACACAATCATACCGTTTGACATACAAAAATATAGCTGAAGTTCACACAAGCTCGTTCATAGTCAATGCACACAGCTCCAAAGCACGTCACTCATGCAAGTTTCGTCATTATATAGCATTTAAGAACAATATACTCACATGAAGTTAACCAACGATACAATTCAGAGTTAACGTGGTCATATAAATTCGAGTATAAATAGACAAAATCTCGAGGTGTGTGTGGTGTTCATGACTCGTTACACCTAGGATACCAGTGGGCACCTACAGAACGGTCGTTTTGGCTTTGCCTAACTGGTATACCCCAAAAAAATATTCAAAAAGAATGAGTTCACTCATCATATGTGAGGAGGAGTGTCGCAATCAAATGTCCCACGTATTGGAAGGAATAAACGCTAAGTATATGGATTGGACTAGTCTAAAAAGGATCTAGCCTATCTGTGAGGTGTCGAGTCCTTCACCCTAACATCTTCTCACCTACTCGCCATGTCTAACCAAGACTATCCTAGATCAACTTATTTACAAACTTGGTGTGAATACATTTGAGGTATTAAACGGTTGAATCTTTATACGTGGAGAACATGTGTCATGTCCTTAACTTTTTGTTGTATTTCTATGGAGCAGGTATAAGCATTTCATTTCATGTGCATTTCTATTTCTTATTATTTCTTCTTCTCGTTCTTCATTTTCTGTATTTTCTTGGTCAATTAGGACAATCATTACACTTCTTTTGTTATCTTCATACTATCAATAGGAATTAAGCTCGAATAGTGGTCCATGAACTAAGTTTATTTGTAGGGGTGGTTCAGCCTTCACATCTTGAGAAGGCTACAAGACCTAGGTTTCTATCTCCCCACTAGGTGTCACCTCTAGGCTAATAAGTTAAAAACAGAGACTAGTGTACAAAGAATCGTCCAGAAGAAAAGAGAATTGAATTTCGTGAACTCTGATTTGATGTTAACACTCAAAAGGGGGATAAATAGCTCAAGGATATCTCACAAGATGTCATAGTCGCCACGAGTATTCTCTCAGTGCTCACAAGGAACCCTAAGTGCAATTAATCACGTGAATGTGTCTATTCAGCCTCATGAGATGCCGTGTAAATACAAGAGATTATATAACCAGATTAACATGTGTGTGTTACCAATAAATTCTTCATAGAGTTATAAAGTCATAAAAAGAGAAGCTACGCATAAATGACTCGAGTGTGTAATTCTTAGGTTATATACAAGAGTGTGAAGAGTATATGTCAATGTTAATCATGGCATAGTCTTATAATTCCTCAATGCGCTCTCTCTCTCTCTCTCTCTCTCTATATATATATATATATATATATATTAATATAAAACCTAACAAGTATACATACACAGTGTCACATGCAAATGCTCACCCCCCCCCCCAACTAAAGTGGAACATTGTGCTCAATGTGAAAGCATAGGGGAAATAGAAAAACTGTGCACAGGAGAAGTAGAGCATACCTGGGTGGAGAAGTAATGGAAAAGAGAAACTAAACGACAAGAATATGTACCTGAAAATTAACTAAAAATAAAATAAGGTAAAACAAAATGAAAAGAAGGGAAAGAAAAACATCACAGTTGTCTGGCGGAGGCTTTGGAGGAATTTCGTCTGGTAGGTGCAAGTCTATAAGTTGAACTAGCGGGTCTCCAAATTTGAGCTGCCACAATGAATTAGTCTGCATACCTGCACGAAAGTCAGCCTCAAATGCATTAATATTCTTTAAAATACTAGAAAATACGTGTGCAGATTGACTTTCTTGTTTTAACAAGAAATGATCTTTATTCAACATATTTTTTAGGGAATTTACTTCTTTATGAACTGGTTTTTTAGGAAAAGTTGTTGGAACAGTTACTTTTAGTTCTTTAGAAGCATTAACATTAAAAATTTTACCTAGTTCCTTGAAAGTTAAACATTTACCATTCTGCTCACCCTCTTTATCTGGTGTACCAATCATCTTACCACTGTGGGGATTTGCTTTAGCTTTGAACTCCTTTACATTTATTCCAGTTGGGAGTGACGGTTCCATGGCTGCTAAGATATGAGGGTAAGGTACCACAGGTTGGTACTCCTTATTAGTATCATCCTCCTCATTAATTGACTGCTTCAGTTCTAGGCCCGCTTCCTCTGGTTTTTCTTTGACTTCATTTGTCTTAGCCGTAACTTCTAGTGCCAGGACAACTGGTTGTCTGTCGATGAGCACCTCAGGTTAGGAAACTTCTTTCCCACTTCTCAAAGTAATGATGGCCTCCACTGTCTCAGGAGAAACTTTATGTATTTGTTGTTATTGCTGCTGGTATTCTTAGGGACTAGGTTGAGGTTCCATGGGAAATTTCTCTTTTTCTAAGATATCCAACTACATGCTTATTGCATTAACGGTGTCCCGTAATTCATTTATGTCCTGAGTATACTGATTTATTTGAATTTGCATGAACTGCTGGAAGGCAACCTCATGAGACATCCCTGATGGAGCAAGTGCTGCACTAGATTGAAATCCACACGGCGCACATCTCTGAGGGATTTGTTGTGGCTGATACTAAGGTGGAAGAGTGTTTGGGTAATGTGACAGCTCATATCTATCTCCAATACTGATTGTGTTGATAGGTTGTACTATCATGGGTGCCTAATTGTATCGTGTATTCCATTGTGGGACACTTTCAGTTAGGTAATCAAAGAATGATAGTGCTTGATTCAGTTCCTCGCTGAAAAGTTCTCCATTGCACATGGTTTGGACAAAGTGCTTGCAATCAAGAGTAAGAGTTATGTAGAAACAATTAACTAACCTCCACAATTCAAACCCGTGATGTGGACAAGTACTTAGTAGATCCTTGAATCTCTCCCAGCAAGCCCGAAAACTCTCGTTACCCTGCTGCACAAACTGAATGTTCTGTTCCTGCAAAAATTGAGTTCTCTGTGAGGGATGAAACTAATGCAGAAATTCACGCTCCATATCAACCTAATTAGAGATAGAGTGAGGTCTCAAAGAATTAAACCACATCTGTGCCCTATCCTTCAAAGTGGCAAGAAATAAAAGCAATCTAGTAGATTCATCAGTTCTAGTACAAGAGAAAAAAATATTGCAAGTCAACTCGAACTCGGTCAGGATCCAATAAAGGCACTCAGATTTTGTCCCGTAGAACTGAGGTAACAACGACCCTTTCTTGCGCTGCATCATGTAATTAAGCTCTTCATTAGGTAAATCAATGTAAGATGGTGCAGTGGTGTGTGCGAGTTGCAAAAAATTCATAAGCGTGCGTGGTGCAAGTGTAGCCATAATTTTTTTCAAAGCTCAACTTTTTTTTTTTCTTCTTTTATTTTTTATTTTTTATTTTTATTTTTCATGAAACTAACTAAAATGACGGGAAAAACACTAATTTGAGACTAAGACCAATATTCCCTGACAATGGCGCCAAAAACTTGACTTACTTGAAAAATGAGCAGCTCGGAAGCTATCTCAAGTATCGGAATTCTGTCGTGTAATATTCAACCCAAAGGCCAGATCGTCTCCTCAAGGAATGTGGTTTAAAGTCAAATTTTACGTTTCTCTAATCGAAAATAAAAAGTCACTAAACTTAGTTCAGATTCAGGGTTTTCAGGATTGTTTGAGATTTCTTTTGACAAATTAAACGAACATGCAAATTAAATCCTAACCCTAGCATGCACTGAATTAAATAACAAGAAATAGAAATCCTTTGTTTAAAAGCTAATCAAAACTCACATTGAACCTCAGAATAAAACCTAAAGACGATAACCTTCCTAATAGCTTAAACATACAATAAACAAAACTCAGCAAACCTAACTTCAACAAGAACCAACTTTTTTTTACGCAATCAAGAATTAGAACAAAAATTAAAACTTTAAAAACTAAATAATACAGAAATCGGACTTTAAGAAAACTAAATTTAAACTAAATAGAACTCAACAGAACTTGAATTTTTAAGAAAGCAACTTATTTAAATCTAAAAAAAGTATATATATTTTTTCTTTTTTTGTATTTTTTCTTTTTTTTTTCTTTCAAGAAACCAAACCAAACTTAAAGTGAGTAGAAATTAATTCAAGAAAAATAAAATTAAATCTAATGATTATACTAAATAAAAAAAGAAAAAAATTTAAATTGACTAAAATAATAAAATCTCAGCATAGAATTAAAATTTGAACTTTAATTGAAATTTCCATAAAAATTAAATTAATATTATTCAAAAGAAAGAATAAAGAGAGAGAGAGAGAGAGAGAGAGAGAAGGAGTCGAGCTGACCGTGGTGTGTGAACTTTTGTAGGAGTAGTGGGTGTTGCAATAGGTCTTGGGTGTGGCTGGATGGTTGTCTTAAGTGGCTGGCAGCAGGTCTCAGCAGTAGCAGTGGCGCAGGAAGCTTCGCGGAGCAAGGACTGAGGAAGCTGTGGTGGATGGTCTGGGTTGCACTGCCAGCAGTAGCAAAAGGCAGTGGGGTTCAATAGCTGTCTGGAGCAGCCGTGGAGGATGGCTGCAAAGCTGGAGTTGCAACAGAGGGAAGTTGGCAGCGGCTCACAGCTGTATGGAGCCGGGAGGACGAAGCAACACTTCAGGGAAAAGAAACAGCAGTAGAGATGAGAGGGAGAAGAAGAAGAAGAAGAGGAAGAAGGAAGAAGAAGAGAGGATAAGGGAGAAGGAGGAGAGAAAAGAAGAGAAAGGGGAAGGAGAAACTGATAATAAGAGAGAACCGAGAGAGTTAAAGGGAAAGGGAGAAAGAGAGGGGTCTGGGGATTCTCACCTGGGGAGTTCCACGAAATAGTAGGAAGGGCTTTGGCTGGGAAGAACAGAGGGGAGAAGCAACTGGGGGATAACAGAGAAGGGAAAGAAAAAAAACTGAACCGAGAAGAGAATGAGAGGGAGATAATAGGAAGAGAAGGACTGTGGCCGAGAGAAAAGGAGAAAGCAAGGGAAGAGAAACAGATGGAAATGAGAAGAGAAGGAGAAGAGAGGGGGTGCGCCGAACTTGGAAAAAAAGATAAAGAAATATAAAAGGGGAAGGGGGCAGGCTACCCTATGCTCAGCAAGGAAGCCCGACCCGACTGTGGGCAGGTCACATCAAATATATATATATTTTATTTTTTTTCTTTTTGTTTTGTTTGTTTATCGGTGAACAAGGGTGATTTTAACCCTTCTGAAGTCAGTTTCTCTCAAAACTCAAAACACAGAAGTTGTAAATAACATTCTCATTTTTTTTTCAAGATTTCAAATCGTCTTGATCAGGGCTCATACGGGAAAATTATGCGCAAATTATGAACTGGTACTGGTTTTAGCTCTCGAAAATTTTCCTACGATAAAAAAAATGTCAAAAATTCGTAAATTATTCAATAAAATCCAAATATTATAATTAAGATACTATGTTAAAATATTGAGAGTAATTAGATATTTAATTAAAAAATATAAGCCACAATGCACGAATTAAAATGCCTAATTACGCAGTTTAAGCGTGTAATCATTTTTCAATAAACTTTGAGGGTTCTTTAACTTTACATTTCAAATCAGAAATTTTCTTAGTTTTTTTCTCGAGCTTTTTAAGCGTATACAAATATTCTTGTTGCAATTCATTATAAGAAAACATGTTATTTTCATTTTTAGAATCACTAGAATAATAAGAAGATGCTGAGAAAGATGATTGTACCTTAAGATCATCATGTGCCATTAGACACAGATTGGCTACCAGATCATCACTGGACTCAGTGTTTGAACTGCTTGTGTTGTACGTGTCCCAACCAACTTTTAGAGCCTTCTTCTTTTTCTTGGAGGCTTTCATTAGTTTAGAACATTTAAGCTTGATGTGTCCAACCTCTCTGCAATTGTAGCAAGTTGGCGGATATTACTTTTGTTTCCTCTTGCTAGACTCTCCTCTTTCTGATTTTGAGTTCTAGAATTTTCTATTAAACTTCGTATTCTTCTTTAGGAACTTTCCGAACTTCTTTGTTAGCAAGGCCATGTCATCTTCTGATTCTGTGCCACTTCCTTCATTACAGCTGCTAGATGATGCCTTAAGAGCAGTAACTTTCTTTACTTTATTTGTCTCATTTTTCCTCTCATTTATTGTTAGCTCATATGTGATGAGTGAACTGATTAGTTCATTAACCGACATCTCTTTCAGATTCCTTCCTTAAGCTATAGTAGTAGTTTTAGCTTCCCAAACTGGAGGTAGTACCCTAAGGATTTTCCTGATCAACTCATAAGTAGGGTAAGATTTACCAAGATCATTTAATGAATTTGTGATGTGTGCGAATATGGTGTATATGTATTGAATAGACTCATCAACAGTCATTTTAAATGCCTCATATTCACTAGTAAGCATATCTATCCTACTATCCTTTACTTCCTTAGTGCCTTCATATGTTATTTCTAATTTTTCTCATATATCTATAACAGTTTTATAGGCCATTACCCTATTAAACTCATTAACGTCTAGTACACAATATAGAAGGTTCATCGCAGTAGCATTTATTTGAACAGATTTCCAATCATCATCAATATACTCATCTTTAGTCTTAGGTACATTTACTTTATCAACTACTTTCATAGGAACATGGTTTCTTTTAGAAACTATTCTCCACACTTTCCAATCAACATTTAAAATATATATACTCATCCTTCATTTCTAGTAGGTGTAATTTACACCGTAGAAAATTGGTGGTCTAGTGGACGAGTGTCCCTCACCGAATGGGGTTACACCGATGTGTGCCATTGTGGTCTTTACAAAAATAATGGTTAAGTCTATGTAAACTTGGCTCTGATGCCAAATGTGAATTCTGGTGTTATCCCAAGAGGGGGGGGGGGTGAATTGGGTATTTTTAAAATTAAGTCCTTCAAGTTCTAATTTTGAAAACTATCAATTACAAGCTTGCAAGTTACTTAACAACTAGCTCAATGTTTCACAATTAATCAATTTAATGTGTATCTTTGTCAAGCATACAATTTTACCCAATTACTCACAAATGTACCAAATGTTCAATACATACACAATAAGAAGATAATTTAAATGCAAGCGGAAATTAAAAGGAATTAAGGGACGAGAGATGTAAACTTGACTTTTACGAGGTTTGACCTACCCCAGCCTACATTCTCGCCTTGAGCAACCCACTCAAGGATTCCACTAAAAATCTACCCTTTTAACTAGGACGGAGCTTCCCTTACAATCTACTGCTTACAAGAGGTGTAGCTTCCTCCTCAACCCTGGTCACAGCCTGAACTATGAATACAAATAATGAATACAATTTCTGTAACAACTCAAAATGCTTCTAGCCAAGCTAGTGAGTACAGGACAAATCCTAGCACATAATTATATGACATGAAGCTCAAAATGTATGTAACATGTTGCCTTTTTGAGTCCTATCTCATTTTTTATAGTGACAAATGTAAGGTATTTAATGTTTGCCGAGTTTGTGTGCATGATTAAATTGACAGTATCACATGGTGCACATGGACTTGAAGTGATTTGAAGACAAAGTATTTAAATTGTTGTAATCTTTATTTTAAGTCTTTCGGGTCTGTAATATTTATTTATTCATACAAGGTCTGTAATAATTTGCATATCATGCATGTAGGAACTACAAGCTCAAAGGGTTTAGAACAACCTTAGGTCCCTACACATCACTTGGAAATCAAAAGACCTTAGACAAGACTTCGGTCGACCAATGCTAGGTTTTTTAGGCTAAGTTAAAATGCCTAAAACCTTAGAAAAGACCTTAGGTCCTTGCATTTACACTTAGGATAGTCCGCAAAATCACATATACTATCAGGGGAAACAATTGAATTGAAATAGGACTTAAAGGGCTAAAAGAATAAGGTTTCGGGCGACTGAACCTTTGTGTTCAAAACACATCGATTGACCGAAACATTGAGTTGTCAAATAGTTGACCTAGCTTTGGGCGACTGAACCAAAAAGGACTTCACCGTCCTTGGTCAACCGAATGTATACCCTTAACTTTTCCACCAACTCGGGCGCCCGAACTTTAAGTTCAAAATAACCCCGGGCGACCAAAATGTTCAAGTTCGGCAGACCGAACTTGAGACCAAGCGATCGAACCTCGAACAAAATGGAAAATCGCCTTGCTCAACAAATCGAACCCTTATTCAAGCATCTGAAGTTCAAATTTGACTTTTTCTGTTGTGTTTGTTTGGGCGACCGAACCTTGGCTCAGTTGACCGAAACTCTCGGGTTGGCTTAAATTTTACCGTAGTTAATTTAGGTTAAATAGGGTTAATTTTCTTAAACCCATTTAAAACAATTGAAATAATTCTCTATGTATGCCCAACGGTTATAATTTAGGCCTCCTCTATATATAGGGGTTCATTTGCTCAGATTAGTGAGTGATTAACATTTTGATTAGTTGAAAAATCCTCTAAATTTTTCAAAGCCTAATCTTTATACAAACTGTATACACTCATATACTACCATTCTTTTGAGAAATCAAAGCCTTATGAGTGTTTATTCATTGTTCTAGTGTTCTAGAAACCCTCACTTCTTTATTGCATATTTGATTTTCGGATTGACGGTTTAGCTAGGTTTTTCTCCCGATTTTATTTGATAAATCTTTGTGTGGAAAAAATCTTATAGCTAAGTGAGTTTTTTGCATTATTATTGCAAGACTCATTGGGCTTGTATTTTTTTGTGTGCAAAAATCTTTTTACAAGCTCATATTTGAATATCTCTTTGTGCTTTGATATTGAGAAAATATTTTTGAGATATTCTGATTACTTTTGGTACAAATCTTTGAAACCCTGAACTGTGATTGAGATTTTCATCTTTACATAGTTTCAAAGATTAGCTTGTTGATACACTCTTGTGCTTGAATTAGATATAGTCATTACCTTGAGTGTTGTTTGCATATATACACCATCGAGCTTATAGTTCTTACATTATTGGTGTGCGTTGATTAATACTGGTACAAATCTACTTGGTTGAGAAGCATATATTTTATACACATCTTGTATTGTAATTGATTATTGCATTCCAAGCGTGGGCCTGAAGAGGGAGACTTGCCCTTGTAAAAGTCCCAGACTGGCTTGGACCCAGTTAAGAAAACTAGGTGCACCATCCTGGTAAGGTGTAGTTGTAGGTTGATGTCAGCCCTGTTAATTGACCTAGTTATAAATGGTGCCGCTCCATCCGTTAAGTGAGCCGTAGTGGAAATCCTCTTGCTTGTGAGCTCGAGGCGGGGATGTAGGCAGTATTGCCCGAACCTCGATAACATTTCGTGTGTGCACTTTACATTTTAACACTTTATATTTACTGCATATGTATATTATTCTCAAATTTCGGTGAATGCTGTGCATGATTTAATTTCTGCACATTGTATTTATCTATGTATTTGGAATTGATACTGCTGTTGGATAGTTTAACCTAGGAGATAAATTTTTAAATTTCCAATTCACCCCCCTCTTGGGAATACACCAATTCCAACATAACAATATGATCTTTATATGAAGAATGAGATGCTTCACAAGTCTACTCTTTAATCAATATCTCCCAAAAATTAACTTTTATAAATAAATACCTTGGAGAATTTAGGGTTTGATTTTAGAGTACTTTATGCAAGAATATAAAATAAGATCCTTTGTAAAAATGGTCTTGAATAACATGTAGATCTAAGTTCTTGCTTTCAAATAATTTATAAAATTTAAATCTTTGAATAAATAATGTGTCCTTGAATATTACAAAGAGTTAAACACTATTTTTCAAGTACCTTTAGCACCAATAATGTAGATCGTTTTGA